>NC_138186.1:100233620-101433620 GCF_964194105.1 Spermophilus citellus | reverse complement strand
AAAAAACCTCTAGAGGATGAAACCACTATCAAACAGAAATTAAAATATTTTTATTTTGATATACTTCTTGCTGATGAGTAAAAAGTATTTATTCTTTAATAGGGCAGTATGTAAAATTGTGGATGTATAACCGACGTGATTCTGCAATCTGCATTTGGGGTAAAATTGGGGGTTCATAACCCACTTCAATCTAATGTATGAAATATGATATGTCAAGAGCTTTGTAATGTTGTGAACAACCAATAAAAAAAAAGAAGTTTTAAAAAAAAGTATTTATTCTGATAAACACAAACACTAGCCTATGAAAAACAAAATAAATATACCAAATATTTATGACCAGAAAAAAATGATTATTTAAAATAAGTGGCAGAGGGGCTGGGGATGTAGCTCAAGCAGTAGCGCGCTCGCCTGGCATGCGTGCGGCCCGGGTTCGATCCTTAGCACCACATACCAACAAAGCTGTTGTGTCCGCCGAGAACTAAAAAATAATAAATATTGAAAAATTCTCTCTCTCTCTCTCTCTCTCTCTCTCTCTCTTCTCTCTCTCTCTCCTCTTTCACTCTCTCTTTAAAAAAAAAAAATAAGTGGCAGAAATAATAATGTAGGGACTACATTAAGGAAAGCAAAGTGTTCTAAACTTAACCCTTAGTTACTTCCTTCAGTGGCCCCTATTGAAAGCCAAGCAAGTCACTTCAGAGAAGAAAGGAGGAAACAACCCAATTGGTGGTGAATAACAAAAACAGAATGCAATTTTCAGAGGCAGGAAGCATATCTGGTGGAGTCAGAAGTTTAGGTGACTATCAGCTGTTTGGTTATCATTTTTATGATAAACATATACAATTATAATTCATTCCTTGACTAATTCAGCCTACTTCAGAGATTATAATTCGTTCATTGAACTAATTCAGCCTACCTTAATTAGTTCTTTAAATGATTCCTCAAAATCTAGGCACAAGTATTTAAATATATATTAGCTGTCTGCATCTTTATTCTTTTGTCTTATATTTCTTATATATTATAAACTCAGGTCATTCTTATTGTTTTTTAACCATCAATACTCATTTATTTGGCCTGTATATTAGCATTTAGTGAATTTTCTTCTCCATCAGATACTGGATGGATTTTTTTTTCAGTAGAATATTTGGGGGGAAAAACAGGAAGAAAAAGCAGATTTGCCAAGTAAATATTTCCCATATAGGGTATAATTACATCAAGTAGAAAGACCTCAAGAAGTTCTGGCTTTTATACCACCTGTGTTCTCACTTGGTATGAAAATGAAGCAAATAATTGAAACTAAGGCTTAATTTTCTCACTTGGAAAAGGGAGAGTAGAAATATTTCTCTTATTGTCATGAATATTATAAAATTAGCTTGAACCTTAAACTTTTCTATGTAGCTTATCTCAATTAAACATTGCATATCCAAGTATTTTTAAGCAATAAGGAAGCATTTGAGCATCCTAGGTTCTCCTCTGGAACATATAACTTATTAGTACTAATTGTTATGATAAGAATTTAATGTTCTTTGCATACCTGAAGTTGCTTGTTTCTCTGTTTATTCTCACTATACCACCCCAAAAAGGGATTTTATTTTACTATCTTTAAATGGACTTTTTCCTGCCTTATCAATTTGCTGTAATCCTCTACTGTTTTCAGAATTTTAAAATTACCCTGCCCTTGGTATTAGAGAGAACTTCTTGTGGAATCTTTTAAAAATTTATTTAAGAATGTGAATAGAGTTCTTTGGAGTTAAAATTCTAAGTCCTAAATGTCAGCCCCCAAAGTAAGATCTTTTCTAGCATTAACCTTAGGTGAAAATACTTATTTCAGCATAATATATTTTGGACAACTTAAAATATAGTGAATATTAAATGTTGAAGTTAAAATAATAAGCTGTGAAATGTTAAATTAATGAGTCTACTTTATTGAAATCAAACCTGAAGTTAATTTTGATTTTATTTTTTATAGACTCATACTCTCTTCTTAATATTCTTAAAATTAAAAAAAATATTAATTGGTGATGGACTCATTGCTACCAACTATTAGGGTGAAACAGACCCTTTATAATTAATAGGTTGATTGATTCCTTATTTTCATGGGCAACTTTAATTTTTAATTCCCTTTTATTGTATTCAAGTACAACTTCTATCTACCAAAAAATGAAGAGTTAATACCTTTTAAAAATATTGTCCAGTTTTACTCCAAGAAATATATAAATGATATTTGACAGATCTTCCAATTGCATTATTTTTAGATATAAACAATTTAATAGATGTATTTAATCTTCAATTTAACTATAAAAATTTGCAACGATTAGCATGAACTCTTTTGCTTTAACATAAAATAAAGTATTTTCAGTAAATACTTTAAAAAGGCTTAAATAGCCCTGGTTAAAAGTTTTGTGTAAAATTTTACTGAACCTTTTTGTTCTCTTATTAGAGAAAAGAACAAACTATATTTTATGTATTACTCAATTAAATCAATGAAGTATTTCCATTGGTCATCTATTTAAATTGAAAAACTATCAAGTATGAAAAATTATTCCATTTTTGCCTCTATCAGCTGTTTGGTTATCATTTTTATTATTCTTTAATGGTTACCCTAGAGATTATAATTTGTTCCTTGACTAATTCAGCCTACTTTAAATTAGTTCTTTAAATACTTCCTCAAAATCTAAGCACCTTACAAGTATTTAAATATATATTGGCTTTTTGTACCTTTGTGCTTTTGCCTTATATTTTATTTCTTATATATTACAAACTTAGGATATTCTTATTGATTTTTAACCATCAATACTCATTTATTTGGTCTGCATCTTTATCCTTCTTATTGCTCTTAAATTTTTCCATTGACTCTTGGCTTTTATTTAGTATAATTTTCCTTCAATTTGAAGAACAATCTTTGGTATTTATTGTATCACAAGTCTGCTGGCAAAGTTTTATTGCAAATATGTGGATCTGAACATATCTTCCTATTTCCTTTAGTTTTGAAGAATAATTACTAGTTACAAGAATGTAGAGAGAAGGGCTTTTCTTTCAATTTTTCCCCTAATATTTTAAGGAAGTCATCTTTGTTGTTCTTGCTTTTATTTTTGTCTCAGTCATACAATGGCTTATAATTTATTTTCAAAAGTTTTTTATTATTAAAAAATATTAAGAGGATAATAAAAAAAAACTTATTAACACTTCTTTGGTCACAAATTACATAACTTAGATGTTATGGAACAATTCTCTGAATGACTCTTCCTGAAAAAGCTCATAAAAAAATAAATAAGTAATTGGAATAGACTGTATATATCAAATTAATCTAATTCAGAGTTAATAACCCATAAATAAAGAAGAGAACAGTCCCAAGTAGGTTCACCAGTGAATTTTATCAAATATTTGATAAAGGAAACCTATGATTCTTTATATTTCCTTCCAGAAAATGGAAGCAGAGATCATCCTTCCTAAATCATTTTATAAAGTCAGCATTACTTTTATATCAAACTTAGACATAGAGAAATTATAAGAAAACTACAAATTGGCATCTTACATGAGCACTGATGAAAAAGTATCCTAAAAAACATATTACCAAATTGAATTCAACCATGTATAAAAAAGAACCATGTTGGTATTTATCCCAAGTATTGAGAACTCTCAATCTTTGAAAACAATTGCTGCAATCTATCACTTCAACAGAGTAGTGAAGAACAGCAGCACAATCATATCAATAGGTAAAGAACAAAACACTTGACAAAATACAACATCTCTTTAAATGATTTGAAAAAAATAAAAACCTCCATAAGCTAGGAATAAAAGACAACATTCACAACATGATAAACAGCATGTACAAAAACCTGTAGCTTGCATGTAATGGTAAGGATCTGGAAAATTCCCAGTAAGATTTGGAAAAGGCAAATATTTCTACCCTTTTCACTTGTTTTTAACATTATACTTGAAATCCAAGCAAATGTAATAAAATAAAAAAATGCAAAATTTGGGAAGCAAGAATAAAACATTGTCTTGGAGTTATAATAATTGTGTAGAAAAAATTGAAAGAATTGACAAAAACATTATTGGAATTAATACACCATTATAATAAAGCTTCAGGATATAATATTAAGAACTAAAAATGAACTTCATATACATCAACAAGGAACAGGTGGAACTCACAATTTTAAAAATTTACCAAGGCTGGGGTTATAGCTCAGTGGTAGAATTCTTGCCTGGCATACATGAGGCACTGGGTTCTATCCTTCAGCTTTACATAATAATAAAATAAAGATATTGTGTCCACCTAAAACTAAAAAAATAAAATAAAACAAAATACCTTGGCATTCAACAAAATGAAATACTTAATCAGATTCACAAATTATACAAAGAGCTACATGAGGAAAACTA
Source organism: Spermophilus citellus (assembly GCF_964194105.1). NCBI lineage: Eukaryota > Metazoa > Chordata > Mammalia > Rodentia > Sciuridae > Spermophilus > Spermophilus citellus. Next base: position 101,429,240 of record NC_138186.1, on the reverse strand, counting down.
CAAACCTCAAATCAAAGACATTAAAGAATAAAAACACATAATAGGAGATAGTCCATGTTCATAGACAGAAAACAAAATATGCCTTTTTCAATCAAATTCCCACCAGATTGTTTTGTGGATATTAATAAGCTGATTCACAAATCTAGGGTAAAGCAAAAATTTTGGAATAACCAACTAAACAGTAAAGGAAAAGAATGGAATTGAAGGACTCACACTATCCAACTTAATCTTACTATAAATATACATGAATCAAGATCCTGTGGTATTGGTAAAAGAAGAAACAAGGAGATCAATAAAACAAAGAAGCCCAGAGATAGGTACATAACTATAGACAACTGATCTTGGCAAAAGCAAAGGAAATAAACAGAGAAAAATAGTCTTTTCAACAAAGGGTGATAGAATAACTGGGCATCCACATACCAAAAAAAAAAAAAAAAAGAAAAGAAAATAAATAAATAAAGAAAGAAAGAAAGAAAGAGAAATATCTAGGTCAACTTTACACCTTTCACAAAAAGAAACTCATGTAGTCCACTTTATCTGATATGAGGATGAAAATCCCTGCTTGTTTATGTGGTCCATGTGAGTGGTATTTTTTTTTCCCACCCAAATGTTCAACATCTCTAGTATTTTGAGAAATGCAAATCAAAACTACTCTAAGATTTTATCTCATGCCAGTCAGAATGGTGGTGATCAAGAGTACAACAACAATAAGGGTTGGCAAGGATGTGGAGGAAAAGGAACACTCATACATTGCTGGTGGGACTGCAAATTGGTGCATCAATACTGGAAAGCAGTGTGGAGATTCCTTAGAAAACCTGGAATGGAACCACCATTGGATCAAGCTATCTATCCTATTCCTGGGTCTATACCAAAGGGACTTAAAATCAGCATACTATAGAAACACAGCCAAATCAATGTTTATAGCAATTAAATTTATAATAACTAAAATATGGAAGCAACCTAGATGCCTTAAATAGATGAATGTATAAAAAACTGTGGCATATATAAACAATGGAATATTACTCAGCATTAAGAGAATAAATTTATGGCATTTGCAGGTAAATAATGAGTTGGAGAATATTATGCTAAATATAGTAAGCTGATCCCCCCCCCCCCCAAAAAAAAGCTGAATGTTCTCTCTGATAAGTGGGTGTTATTCTGTAATGCGGCAGGGGCAGGGGAAAAATGGAGAAATTTTGAGTGAGGGAGAGGACAGGGTATTGGGGCAGGAAAGATGGTGGAAAGTGATGAACATTATTACCCTAGGTACATAAATGACTGCACATATGGCGTGACACTACATTACGTACAATCAGAGAAATGAAAAGTTGTGGTGCAATTGTGTGCAATAAATAAAAAATACATTCTGCTCTCATATATACCTAGTTAAGTGAATAAATTGATTAAAAAGTAACTCATTATAGATCATATGCATAAATATGAAATGCAAAAAATTAAGAACTTATCAAGATTAGAAGGCTAGCCACATATAAACTGGTAGAAAATATTTGCAAAAAACTTATCTGATAGGGCTGGGGATGTGGCTCAAGTGGTACTGTGCTTGCCTGGCATGCACAGGGTGCTGGGTTCGATCCTCAGCACCACATACAAATAAAATAAAGATGTTGTGTCCACCGAAAGCTAAAAAATAAATATTAAAAAATTCTCTCTCTCTTAAAACAAACTTATCTGATAAAGAACAGTATTTCAAATGCACAAGGAATTCTTTTTGTCGTTGCTGTTGTTACTGTGTTGGTTAATTTTATAATTTTATTTGTTCTTATTTTATTATCACATAATTCACATACAAGAAAATTCACCTTTTGCAGCATACAACAGAGTGGGATTTAGTATATTCAAAAAGTTATGCAAGTGTCACAACTATTCAATTTCAGAACATTTTCATCAGCTCAAGGAAAAACAAGAAAACAAAAAATTGTATCTATCAATTACTCCTGTCAGTCACTGATCTACTTTCTACTTGTATGCATTTGCCTATTCTGGATGAAATCATACAATATGTGATATTGTGTGTCTGGCTTACTTCTTTCACTTAGCATAATGTTTCAAGGTTCATCCATCTTGTGCCATTAATTGGTACTTCATTTTTAAATTATTATTTGTTGGTTTTAGTTATACATGACAGTAGAGTATATTTATAGATATTTATACAAACATACAGTACATCATATTCTAATTAGGATCCTACTTTTGTGGTTGTACATACTGTGATAATTCAATATGTACATAGGAAAGTTATGTCAGAATTATTCCACTGTCTTTCTTATTCCTCTCTCTCTTTCCTTCCTCTTTATCTAATCTACTGAATTTTTATTCTTCCCATACAGTCTTGTTGTGTGCTAGCATACAAATATCAGAATATTCAACCTTTAGTTTTTTGGTATTGTTGTATTTCACTAAGAATAATAGTCTCCAAAGCATGTATTTACTGGCAAAGTCATAAAGTCATTCATTTTTATGGCTGAGTAATATTTCATTACTCAGCCATACACACACAGACACATTACTTTCTGTGTCGGTGTGTGTATCATATTTTCTTTATCAATTCATCTGTTGAAGGGAACTTATTTGTTCCATAGCTTAGCCATTTGGAATTGAGCTGCTATAAACATTGATATAGCTGTGTTACCATAATATGCTGTTTTAAAGTCCTTTGGGCATTAAAGGAGTAGAATAACTGTCAGATGGTAATTTCAAGTTTTCTAAGCAATCTACATACTGATTTCCAGAGCTGTTGCACCAATTTGCAGTTCCACCAACAACGTATTAGTAAAATATTTCCACCACATCCTCACCAATATTTATTGTTATTTGTATTCTTGATAATTGCCATTCTGACTAGAGTGAGATAAAATCTCAGTGTAGTTTTGATTTATATTTTTATAGAGATGTTAAACATTTTTTTCAGATATTTGTTGATATCTATATGGTTCATTTGCCCATTGATTAATTGGGGCTTTTTGTGTGTTTTTTGGATTCTTTTTGTATTCTGGAAATTTTTGCTGTATCTGCTATTCAGGTAGCAAAGATTTTCTCTCATTTTCTGGGATCTTTTTTCATACTCTTCATTATTTTCTTTGTTATGAAGAAATTTTCTAAGTTTGATACCATCCTGTTTATTTATTCTTGATTTTCTTTCTTGCACTTTAGTGATCTTGATTTTATTTCTTACACTTTAGGAATATTGTTGAGAAAGTCAATATGATGGAGAGTTGGGCCTATGTTTTCTTCTAATAGATGCAGGGTTTCTGGTTTAAGCTCTAAGTCTGTGATCCACATGGAGTTGAGTTTTGTGCAGCGTGAGAGTTAGGGTATAATTTCACTCTTCTACATGTGGATTTCCAGTTTTCCCAGAACCATTTATTGAAGAAAGCTCTTTTCTCCAATGCATATTTATGACACTTTTGTCTAGTATAAGATAACTGTATTCATGTAGGTTTGTCTCTGTTCATCTTTTCTCTTCCATTTGTCTTCATGTCTGCTTTTGTTTACAATACCATGCTGCTTCTGCTAATATAGCTTTGTGGTATAACTTAAGGTCTGGTATTATGATGCCTCCTGCTCCACTTTTCTAAGGATTCCTGTGGCTATTCTGGGACTCTTATTTTTCCAAATGAATTGCATGATTGGTTTCTCTATTTGTATGAAGAATGTTATTGGAATTTTAATAGAAATTGCATTAAGTCTATAAAGCACTTTTAGTAGTATGAACATTTTTTATTTATTTATTTATTTTTTAGTTCTCGGAGGACACAACATCTTTGTTGGTATGTGGTGCTGAGGATCGAACCTGGGCCGCACGCACGTCAGGCAAGCGCGCTACCGCTTGAGCCACATCCCCAGCCCTAGTATGAACATTTTGACAATATTAATTTTGCCTACCCAAAAACATGGGAGATCTTCTAAGTCTTCTTCAATTTCTTTCTTGATATTCTGTCATTCTTATTATACAGGTCTTTTACCTCTTTTTTTTTCAATTGATTTCCAAGTATTTTACTTGATGGATGCTATTGTGAATAAGATAGTTTTCCTGATTTCTCTTTTAGCTGATTCATCATTGGTTGATTTATGAGTGTTAATTTTATATGCTGCTACCTTTTTGAATTTATATATGAGTTCTAGAAGTTTACTGGTGGAGTTTTTTGGGCCTTAAAAATATAGAATCATGCTGTCAGCTAATAGTGATAGTTTGAATTCTTCTTTTTCTATTTGTATCTCCATAGTTTCCTTTTTTTACTTAATTGCTCTGGATAGTTTCAAGGACTATGTTGAATAGAAGTGGTAAAATATAGCATCTCTGTCTTGTACCAGTTTTTAGAGGGAATGCTTTCAACTTTTCTTCATTTAGAATGATATTGATCTTGGGTTTAATGTATAGCTTTTACAATATTGAGGCATGTTCTTACTATCCCAAGTTTTTCTAGTATTTTTTTAACATGAATGGGTATTGTATTTTGTCAAATAGTTTTTCTGCGTCTATTGAGATAATCATGTGATTTTTTTCTTTAAATCTATTAATGTTGTGAATTTACATTTTTTGATTTCTATATGTTGAGCCAATCTTTCATTTCTGGAATGAAACCCCACTGGGGTATTATTTTTTTAATGTACTTTTGTATGTAGTTTGCCAAGATTTTATTAAGGCTTTTTGCATCTATGTTCACCAGCGATATTGCTCTTAAGTTTTCTTTCCTTGATGTGTTTTTGCCTGGTTTTGGTATCAGAATGGTACTAGTTTCATTGAATGAGTTTGGAAGAATTTCCTTCTTTCTTATTTTATGTAATAATTTGAGAAGGATTAGTAGTAGTTCTTCTTTTAAAGTATGGTGGAATGCAGCTGAGAATCCATCCTGTCCTAGTCTTTAATTTGTTGGTATGTTTTAGATGGCATATTCAATTTCATTGCTTAAAATCAATCCGTTTAAATTTTCTGTCTTCTTGGTTCAATTTGGTTTGTTCATATGTCTCTAGGAATTTGTTGATGACTTCAAGCTTTTCTATTTTATTGGAGTATAAATTTTCAAAATAGTTTCTGGTTATCCATTGTATTTCAGTAGTATCTATGGTGATGTTACATTTTTCATCATGAATTTTAGAAATTTGAATTATTTCCCTTTTTTCTCTTGATTAGCATGCCTAATCATTATCAATTTTATTATTTTTTTTCAAAGAATCACTTTTTGGTTTTTCAATTTTTTAAATATTTTTATGTTTTTTTGGCTCAATTTCAAATTGCAGCTCTAATATTTTTCCCCAGCACTAATTCACATGGAAGTTTTGTTTCTGGGTTTCTGATATAACAATTTTATTTTTTGCTATGGCCATTTTCATCCACTCAACAAGTATTCTATGAAGATATGATATAATGCAGACTTCTAAGGTAGTAGAGTTGATCTAGGCAGCAACCCTTAACTCCTCCATGATACAGAAATGAATCAATGAAATAATACTGAAGAGAAAGATGGGTGACAGATAAATAACTCTAAAATTCAATATTGACAGCTTGAGACCTGAAGGAATTTGGAAATTGTTTACCAGAACAGAAAATAATAAAATAATTACTTGACCATAAAGAAGAAGAAAATTATGGCATTTGCTGGTAAATGTATGGAATTGGAGAACATCATGTTAAGTGAAATAAGCCAGACTCAGATAGCCAAGGGCCAAATATTTTCTCACATTCATGGCACTTAGAGCAAACTAAAGAAAAAATGGGTTGTGGTATCCCATGAAAATAGAAGTGTAGGGCTGGGGATGTGGCTCAAGCGGTAGCGCGCTCGCTTGGCATGCGTGCGGCCCGGGTTCGATCCTCAGCACCACATACCAACAAAGATGTTGTGTCCGCCGAGAACTAAAAAATAAATATTAAAAAAAAATTCTCTCTCTCTCTCTCTCTCTCTCTCTCTCTCTCTCTCCTCTCTCACTCTCTCTTAAAAAAAAAAAAAAGAAAATAGAAGTGTAATCATTGGAGAAGAAGGAAAACAAACATGGAAAAAGGGAGAAACTGTATATGAAATGGACAAATTATACTAAGTACATTTATGATTTTATCACAGTGAATTGTGCATTGATGTGTTTCTATAAAGGATCAGTTAAAAGATATATATATATATATATATATATATATATATATATATATATATATGGAATCTTAGTAAAACAGAGAAACTTGAACTGGAGATGAGGGTGGAGGAGGGGTGGATACAATGAAATACTGGGGACTGAAATGAAGCAAATTATTTTCCATCCATGTATGTTTATATCAAAATGAACCCCATTTTTATGTCATTATAATGCACTAATAAAAACATTTAAAAATATGCAAAAAGTTGGTTGACCATTAATTGTTTTCAAATTCAATTTAGAGAATGGTATCCATTTTATTATATATATAAATTTCTATACAGATAATCAGGATTTCTACAATTTTACGAGAATGTTAACACGTGGTCACTAATAATTACTAAAGGAGTAATTATTATACATCAATAATTGTGCTAAGTGATAAATAACCTATCTGATTTTGATTCCTGCCTATAATATCTGAGGCAGACAATGTTATCCAGAATCTCCCAAGTCATGTGTTGGTCGCTTCACTATATTTTCTGTGATAGTTGTACACTTAAATGATGCTAGTATTTAAGTCAAAATAAAATAGAAGTTAAAAATGGAAAACATCTTCTTTCACTTCGCTCCCAGCAGAGAAGCTGAATGGGTAATCAGCAGTGGATTATAAGTACATGAGGCAAAGAAAGCTCAGTACACCCTGCCCTTTTTTTTTTTTTTTGAATATTGTCTATACAAGGAGAGTTAGTGGTTGCCTGGGCTGTGGTTTCGGGGCCGAAAATCCACTCCGCGGGAGCCGCCATTTGCTTTCTGCATGCTATCTTGATGGCTCTGTCTACACGGTCCAGCTGCCGCATCTAGAGACTGGAACTGGGCTGCGTGCCGAGCCCTGTCCTCCGAAGGCTGGACCACGGCCTCAAGTGCCTCGGTCGCATGTTCCCTACTGCACCTTGGGGCAGAGCCTGCTCTGGGGTCGTTCGGCATCCCCCTGCGGGGGGACCCGTGCTCCGGAGGAGGGGGCTGGAGAGGCGCTGCGGCAGCCGCTTGGGCCCTGGGTGCTAGGCACCGGGCCGAGGAGCAGCGGAGGCCGCGGCGGCACTGCTAAGGTCACGGATAAGCGCGGCGCCCAAGAGCGCGGCCCAGAGGTGGAGGCGACGGCAGCAGGGTTTCAGTTCTAGAAAACTGGACTGGAAACAGAAGCAGCAGTTTGTATAACCCCAAGATCTTGCTTATGTCAGGAAACTGTAAGGGTAACATGAATATCATTGAGGAGGTCTAACATGGCGGCAGGCGCGGAGAGATCAAGTCTCTGACCTCTTCAACTGCGCGGGCATAGGGAGCTGAAAATTATCTAAAGCCTATTTGCTCAGAATCACTAGGCAATGCTGAGCTGACGTGGAGCTAGGGCGTACACTTTGGGACCCTCAGAAAACACACACTGAGCACGAATCTGCTGCATTTAAGCCCCGGATCGCCTGCTTCTCGTGACTCAGCACTAACGATCCCGCTGAAATAACTAGTCGGCCCACCTGATCTCACAGAGGTAAAAGCCAACTGAGCACCATAGCCAGACCCAGGGAATCAGGAGTGACGTGGGACTAGCGGCGCAGAACCCCCGGCTATCGCTCTCACCAGGGCTGACAACAAAGGTCTCTTGCACCAGCTACCAGGGGAGTTGCTACCTGAGGGCAAACAAATTCGCTGGGGGTCCTCAGCCCCAAGCCCTACAAACTTAGGGTTCGAGGGAGGCAAACAGAAAGGGTGTGCCCAGGCATCCATGAAAACAGGGCTCCCAGGAGCAGCAGACCCGGCGTGTAGCCAGTAATGTGGTAAGTGTCACAAGTGAGTGGGGCCTGGATTGAGGAACCACAAGAGAAGGACCTAGGCACTCAGGACTGGAGACCCGCACAGTCTGGGAAGAAGAGCTGAGGCACACCGATTAGTTCCCACCTATCAAGAGGAGAAGCCTGGCCAAGTGGGCATATCTCCACCTACTGGAAGAGAAGTTAATCGAGCTCTATGACTGCATTTATTATTATTATTATTTTTTAATGATTATTATTAGTATTTTTTTTATTCTCACTTTTTGTAGTTGATGTTGTTGTTGTTCTTTAACTTTGTTATTAATGGTTTCAATTTTTTAATTCTTTTTATTCTATTATTATTACTATTATTTTTAAACTTCAATTTCCATTTTTTTTATTATCATTATAATTTTTTTGTTTGTTTTAAATTTTTTTTTGTTTTTTCTTTCTTTCTTTTCACTTTTTTTTCTTTTGTCTTTTCATTTCTCTTCAATTTTCTTATTCCCCCTCTCTTGAATTCCACCTGCCTACACTCACTCTCTTTAGTGACTTCTTCCCTTCCCTTCTAATACCTCTCCTCCCAAGCATCAAATAAATTTATAAGAGTAAACAGTAACTCAGCAGTCAAACGGAACAAGAAGTATCATGAGCATAAAAAAGCAAGGAAGAAAAGGAGTACAAACAATGAAAGAAAGCCTAAATATTCAGGAGGACCTGGAGTCATCAGAAAAATGGCCATATAAAGAACTCAAGGAACACCTTAAACAGATGGAAAGGAACCTTAAAGATCACATTGAAAATGAATTACATAAACAGATAAAAGAAGAAGTTAAGCATCTTTATCAGGAGATAGAGATTATAAAAAAAAATCAAACAATAATTCTAGAAATGAAGGAAACAATAAACCAAATTAAAAACTCAATCGAGAGTATCACTAACAGAGTGGAGCAAGTAGAAGCCAGAATGTCGGATAATGAAGACAAAATATATCATCCTGAAAAGAGTCTAGCCAACTCAGATAGGCTGGTAAAAAATCACAAGAAAAACATCCAAGAGATTTGGGATAACTTAAAAAAAACAAACTTATGAGTCATCGGGATAGAGGAAGGCACAGAGATTCATGCCAAGGGAATGAGTAACTTGCTGAAGGAAATAATTACAGAAAACTTTCCAGAAATAAAAAAGGAAACAAATATACAAATTGAAGTTGCATACAGGACACTGAGCACATAAAATCACAGTAGACCAACACCAAGACACATTGTTATGAAGCTGTCCAATATACAGAACAAAGAGAAAATATTAAAAGCTACAAGAGAAAAGAGACAGATTACATTTAGGGGTAAACCAATAAGGTTGACAACAGATTTTTCATCACAGACGCTGAAAGCGAGAAGGTCCTGGAACAACATATTTCAAACACTGAAAGACAATGGATGCCAACCAAGAATTCTGTATCCAGCAAAATTAAGCTTCAGGTATGACAACGAAATAAAAATCTTTCATGATAAACAAAAGCTAAAAGAATTTGTAGCCAGAAAACAAGCATTGCAAAGCATCTTGAGCAAAACTCTACAAGAGGAAGAAATGGAAAACAATAACCAAAACCATCAGCGGGAAGTGCCTCGGTAAAGAAAGAGGACGGGGGGAAAGCTAATCATGAAGAAACAAACTAAATTAGGAAAAAAAAAAGAGATAAATAATCAAACATGGCAGGAAGTACAAACCATATATCAATAGTAACTCTAAACTTAATGGCTTAAACTCTCCAATAAAGCGATATAGGCTGGTAACATGGATTAAAAAAACAAATCCAACAATATGCTGCCTCCAGGAGACACATCTGATTGGAAAAGACATAAACAGGCTCAAGGTAAAAGGTTGGGAAAAAATATACCACGCACACGGTCCTCGTAAGCAAGCAGGGGTGGCCATCCTCATATCGAATAAAATCGACTTCAAGACTAAGTTAATCAAAAGGGATAAGGAAGGACATTATATACTGTTAAAAGGAACGATTCACCAACAAGACATAACAATTATCAATATTTATGCACCAAATAATGGCGCTGCAATGTTCATAAAACAAACTCTCCTCAAGTTCAAGAATCAAATAGACCACAACACAATAATCATGGGTGACTTCAACACACCTCTCTCACCATTGGACAGATCCTCTAAACAAAAGTTGAATAAAGAAACCATTGACCTCAATATCACAATCAATAACGTAGACTTAACTGACATATATAGAATATATCAACCATCATCAAGTGGATATACTTTTTTCTCAGCAGCACATGGAACCTTCTCAAAAATAGATCATATATTATGCCATAGGGCAACCCTCAGTAAATATAAATGGGTTGAGATAATACCAGGCACTTTATCAGATCATGATGGAATGAAACTGGAAATCAATGATAAAAGAAGGAAGGAAAAATCCTACATCACATGGAAAATGAACAATGTGTTACTGAATGATCAATGGGTTACAGAAGACATAAAGGAGGAAATCAAAAAATTCTTAGAGATAAATGAAAATACAGACACAACATATCGGAATCTATGGGACAAAATGAAAGCAGTTTTAAGAGGGAAATTCATCGCCTAGAGGTCATTCCTCAAAAAAAGGAAAAACCAACAAATAAATGAGCTCACACTTCATCTCAAAGCCCTAGAAAAGGAAGAGCAAAACAATAGCAAATGTAGCAGAAGGCAAGAATTAATTAAAATCAGAGCAGAAATCAATGAAATTGAAACAAAAGAAACTATTGAAAAAATTAACAAAACAAAAAGTTGATTCTTTGAAAAAATAAATAAGATCGACAGACCTCTAGCCATGCTAATGAAGAGAAGAAGAGAGAGAACTCAAATTACTAACATACAGGATGAAAAAGGCAATATTACAACAGACGCTTCAGAAATACAGAAAAAAATTAGAAATTATTTTGAAAATTTATATTCCAATAAAATAGAAGATAGTGAAGACATCGATAAATTCCTTAAGTCATATGATTTGCCCAGACTGAGTCAGGAGGAAACTCACAACTTAAACAGACCAATATCAATAGATGAAATAGAAGAAGCAATCAAAAGACTTCCAACCAAGAAAAGCCCAGGACCAGATGGGTATACAGCGGAGTTCTACAAAACCTTTAAAGAAGAATTAATACCAATACTTTTCAAGTTATTTCAGGAAATAGAAAAAGAGGGAGCTCTTCCAAATTCATTCTATGAGGCCAACATCACCCTGATTCCGAAACCAGACAAAGACACCTCAAAGAAAGAAAACTACAGACCAATATCTCTAATGAACCTAGATGCAAAAATCCTCAATAAAATTCTGGCGAATCGGATACAAAGGCACATCAAAAAAATTGTGCACCATGATCAAGTAGGATTCATCCCTGGGATGCAAGGATGGTTCAGTATACGGAAATCAATAAATGTTATTCACCACATCAATAGACTTAAAGATAAGAACCAAATGATCATCTCGATAGACGCAGAAAAAGCATTTGACAAAGTACAGCATCCCTTTATGTTCAAAACATTAGAAAAACTAGGGATAACAGGAACTTACCTTGACATTGTAAAAGCTATCTATGCTAAGCCTCAGGCTAGCATCATTCTGAAAGGAGAAAAATTGAAGGCATTCCCTCTAAAATCTGGAACAAGACAGGGATGCCCCCTATCACCACTTCTATTCAATATAGTTCTCGAAACACTGGCCAGAGCAATTAGACAGACAAAAGAAATTAAAGGCATAAAAATAGGAAAAGAAGAACTTAAATTATCACTATTTGCAGATGACATGATTCTATACCTAGAAGACCCAAAAGGGTCTACAAAAAAACTACTAGAACTAATAAATGAATTCAGCAAAGTGGCAGGATATAAAATCAACACACATAAATCAAAGGCATTTCTGTATATCAGTGACAAATCTTCTGAAACGGAAATGAGGAAAAATACTCCATTCACAATATCCTCAAAAAAAAATAAAATACTTGGGAATCAACCTAACAAAAGGGGTGAAAGACCTATACAATGAAAACTACAGAACCCTAAAGAAAGAAATAGAAGAGGATCTTAGAAGATGGAAAAATATACCTTGTTCATGGATAGGCAGAACTAACATCATCAAAATGGCGATATTACCAAAAGTTCTCTATAGGTTTAATGCAATGCCAATCAAAATCCCAATGGCATTTCTTGTAGAAATAGATAAAGCAATTGTGAAATTCATATGGAAAAATAAAAGACCCAGAATAGCAAAAACAATTCTAAGCAGGAAGTGTGAATCAGGTGGTATAGCAATACCAGATTTCAAACTATATTACAGAGCAATAGTAATAAAAACAGCATGGTACTGGTACCAGAAGAGGCGGGTGGACCAATGGTACAGAATAGAGGACACAGAGACTAATCCACAAAGCTACAACTACCTTATATTTGACAAAGGAGCTAAAAACATGCAATGGAGAAAGGATAGCATCTTCAACAAATGGTGTTGGTAAAACTGGAAATCCATATGCAACAAAATGAAACTGAATCCCCTCCTTTCGCCATGCACAAAAGTCAACTCAAAGTGGATAAAGGAGCTAGATATCAAATCAGAGACTCTCCATCTGATAGAAGAAAAATTTGGCTCCGATCTACAGATTGTGGGGATGGGCTCAAAATTCCTTAATAGGACACCCATAGCACAAGAGTTAATAACAAAAATCAACAAATGTGGCTTTCTTAAACTGAAAAGTTTTTTCTCAGCAAGAGAAACAATAAGAGAGGTAAATAGGGAGCCTACATCATGGGAACAAATTTTTACTCCTCACACTTCAGATAGAGCCCTAATTTCCAGAGTATACAAAGAACTCAAAAAATTAGACAATAAGAAAACAAACAACCCAATCAACAAATGGGCCAAGGACCTGAACAAACACTTCACAGAATAGGACATACAATCAATCAACAAGTACATGAAAAAATGCTCACCATCTCTAGCAGTCAAGGAAATGCAAATCAAAACTACCCTAAGATACCACCTCACCCCAGTAAGATTGGCAGCCATGATGAAGTGAAACAACAACAAGTGCTGGCGAGGATGTGGGGAAAAGGGTACTCTTGTACACTGCTGGTGGGACTGCAAACGGGTGCGGCCAATTTGGAAAGCAGTATGGAGATTCCTGGGAAAGCTGGGAATGGAACCAACATTTGACCCAGCTATTGCCCTTCTCGGACTATTTCCTGAAGAATTTAAAAGAGCACACTACAGGGATATTGCCACATCGATGTTCATAGCAGCACAATTCACAATTGCTAGACTGTGGAATCAACCCAGATGCCCTTCAATAGATGAATGGATAAAAAAAAAAATGTGGCATTTATACACCATGGAGTATTACGCAGCACTAAAAAATGACAAAATCACAGAATTTGCAGGGAAATGGATGGCACTAGAGCAGATTATGCTTAGTGAAGCTAGCCAATCCCTAAAAAACAAATACCTAATGTCTTCTTTGATATAATGAGAGCAACTAAGAACAGAACAGGGAGGAAGAGCAGGAAGAAAAGATTAACATTAAACAGAGACATGAGGTGGGAGGGAAAGGGAGAAAAAAAGGGAAATCACATGGAAATGGAGGGAGACCCTCATTGTTATACAAAATTACATATAAGAGGTTATGAGGGGAATGGGATAACAAATATGGAGCGAAATGAATTATAGTAGATGGGGTAGAGAGAGAAGATGGGAGGGGAGGGGAGGGGGGATAGTAGAGGATAGGAAAGGTAGCAGAATACAACTGTCACTAATATGGCAGTATGTAAAAATGTGATGTGTAACCGATGTGATTCTGCAATCTGTATTTGGGGTAAAAATGGGAGTTCATAACCCACTTGATTCTAATGTATGAAATATGATTTGTCAAGAGCTTTGTAATGTTGTGAACATCCAATAAAAAAAATAAAGAAAGTGAAAAAAAATGGAAAACATTTGGAAAATCCCAGTCATATAATTTTCATGCAGTTAATACTAATTTTTATTTATTATTCTTTTGGTATAATTATGTAATTCAATAACAAATTTAATTATGCTCATTAATACTTCAATCATTATAAAGGCAAACTATATATCTTTTTTCTTCTTTTAATTGACTGAACAAATGTATACAATCAACTGTGCAGTTAAAAGTAGGCATTGAGTAAGTCCTATCACTGGGCAAAAAAAAAGTGTGCTTATCTTTATTAAGTTGAAATAGCATTATGATTTCAGGGTTTGTTTATCTCCTCTTTTGATAACTTTTACTTTTCTACTAATATCATATGTATAAGCAGGGAAATGTTTAAAGCAGTCAAATGTAACTCTATTTTCTAAAGTATTATGAAGATTACAGGTAGATAGCAAAAATTTAAAAAAAAAATGTTAGAAGTCCTGGAGTTTCATCATGATGAACTGTGCCATTTCAAGATTTTGTTCTGAGTTTCTATTTAAAAAATTTCTTATTAATATGTCCAGAGGCAATAAATAACAAGATGCTCTTTTTCATGCTTCATAGTATATACTACATTATTCTGAGTTGATGAATGCCAATTTCATCAAAGGCTTTCTGTGAAATAAACAATATAGTGCATCCCAAATGTCTTAGTGCATTTTTAAACTTTACTATTTTCAGAAATTTGGAAACACAAGCCATTAAAATATAATTTGAAAGTTTAATTCATTAAATATCTCTGAGAATCATTTACTCTTGTGATTTATACATAATAGAGTTTTAAATTTTAATTTTGGGTATGGGCATGCAGAGCAGTTTCTAGGTGCAATTTTTTCAGGCTAGTGGATGGAAAAGGAGTCCTTGACGTGGACCCTTTAGTTGCCTGATCTGTCTCCATCAGACTTTCAAATAGGACCACATCAAAACTGTTGTTATCTTTAAAAATAACTTGAAAGATCAGATTAAAATGCAATCTTTTAAGTCACCAATGAATAGTAGTTATTTTATAGTGTGAAATTGATTATAACTTGTATATAAGATTGTGAGTATACTGTTAATAAAAAAACATAAATACCGTAAAAGGGATGGAAAATTAACCTGTTGAGTAGTGATGTTTTTAAATCGGAGACATTTGATTTTAAAGTTATTAAAGCTGAAACCTACTTTTAGACACTTTCTACATACTGTAATGCATAGAATTAGAAATATGCAACTACTAATATGGTTCAGAGAAAGATGGGAGCCAAAGAAATTAAGACGAAAAGTAAGAAGCAGAACAGGAGGTATAAAGAGAACTGAAAGAGAACTACCTTTTATTGAATGGTCACTTACCAGCACTATTTGAAGGACCAAACATGTATTAATCATAGAACACTTACAATAGGCCTACAAAGGAGGATCTACCACCATACTCATCTGATTCTTAAGTGAACTGTGCTAAACTAGATAAACTACATGACATGTTTTCATGGAGGCTACCTGGTGTATTGCTAGACATCAGCTCTATAGAACTGAGCAAGCATGGAAAAATTGCCTCCTTTTCTTTTAAATGCCTATAATTTTGTAGTAAATGAAACTAAGGCTTTTTTTTTTTAAGTTGTAGGGAAAATCATGCCAAATTTTTGTTGTTAATGTCATTATAGATCTAAGAAAGATAATATCAATCTTTTAGAGTTGAATGTAAAGTTATTACTCAATATAAAATTTAGGGATATTTGGTAATATATCTTAAATTGACAATAGAATAGCTGTACAAATGTAGTAATAATATATGGATATTAAAGGCTTAATATCTTGAATCATAAATTTGGTCAAATTTTCCAACTGAAAAACAATTATTCAGGAACCTAAATGTCATAAAACGTATTGATTATTCAGAATATTTTAGGATTGATTTAATGCTAAAGTATGGTACCTATGAATTATTCTTGCTTCACTTAATGCATTTGATTATAATTTACAAAATATTCATTACAGATTTACTCCTTTAAAACTTACCTTCAAATCAATATTCATGAGTTTTCAGTAATTTGTTTTTGAGGCATTTGTTTGGACTTTTTGATATGATGTTTATTACATTCACTAATAAAACAAAATGATGGGCATGATACATCTAATTTAGAATAAATAAATGTTGCTTTTCTGGTGATGGTATTTAAAACCAGACAGATTTAATATTACTGATAGTTGAATATAAAAGACTCTACTAGGAACCAAAGAAAAATTCTGACGCTTAATTTGTTGTAAACATAATTACTTTTGTTCAAACAAATGATGAACAAAAGCAGAGGAATTGATGTTTTGCCAAATGCTGCTTTTCCCTAAGATGAAAAATTTTTTTTACAAAAGGAAGTTAAATATTCTATGCTTCTCAGCACTAGCTGTGATAATATCAGTTACCCATATGGGGTAGACCAAAACTATGTTTGATTTTTTTGTTGTTGTTGTTTCCAATTTGAATAAAAAACATTCACTCATATAACATAGAAAAACATATGTCACACTGGAAAAGTCAAGGGTGTGACTTTTTGATACCAAATTCTTGGGTGAAAACGAATGATGTTCAATGAACTAGATGTTTCATCTGCATGACCCCAAGATATCAGTCTAACTGGTTGACTAATCTCATTGTTTTAATTTCCTGTGTATAAGTAAAGCTTTTGAAAAAAATTTACTGGGCACAAAAATGAAGGCAGTTCTATACCCTCTGGCATAACTATATTAAAAAAGAAAACAATGGTGTATTCCTATAGCCACTCAAGCTTCCTAGTAGTAATAGGTTTTGACAAACCTTGCATAAGTTTTTCCAAGAAAGAGACCTAGTGCTGAGCAATGATACTGCTCAAATTATATTGCAATACTTTGTGCATGTACAAATACATAACAACAAATTTCACCATTATGTATAACTATAATGCACCAATAAAAATATGGAAAATTTTTTTTAAAAAGATCTAGTGCATTTATTCCCAGTTCTTCTGTTGTATATTAACCACAGACACAAGGTAACCCCACAGATTTAAAATTTTAAAATGACCTTTGAATTTGGGGGAAAATTACATTTAATTAATGAGCCTATTCACTTGTGGGAAGCTACTAGAGAACAATTAATATTGTTTTAAATAATATCAGAATTCTGTGATTTGTGGATATTCCTTGAGAAGATGAGTACAATTTGGGATATTATTAAAAAGACTGTAGATTCAAACAACCTGGGCTGTAATCACCTGGGCTGTAATCACTGTTCCAACAGTTGTTAAAAGTAAAGTTTTGGTAATTATTATTTTCTTTCTGAGCTTAGTTTGCCCATTTTTTTTAGAAAGAGAATGATAATAGAAATATATAACATATAGAATTGTTAGGAAGCTTAAATATAATATCATCACTAAAGATTCTAGTGCAATACCTACTAAATGGAAAGTATTTCATAAATATCTATGACTTTTGTTACATTACCCTATCTAAAACATAATATATTTCAATGTAGTCTCTTGAGCACTAATGTCTGCATTTATATTCTGCTTTGTAATATATTGTGGTAAGACATTTTTACATTTTATGTATGCAATTCGGATGGTTCTGAAATACAAGGCAATTCAAATGACTTTTTATTCATTTTTGATGCTTCAATTTATTCAAGTATTTGGAATCTCAATTTGCAAAACATGTAGTTACCTATTAGGAAGGTCACAAATGAGAAAACAAGAATCATCTAAAACTTAACTACCTATTAGTAAACTTTGATATCATTTTGATATCATTGTATTTTGTCCTCTTTTTTTGCATATGATAACATGTATTTTGAATCTTCAAATGAACTTAAATGTTATATAATCACATGTTGAAAGACTGGATTACTATGAATATTTGAATTTATCCCTAATTATGCATAATCTTAATGTATAATTTAAGCTTCATACATGAATACCTGTATTTTATTTTCTTTAGGATAAAATTCTAGAAAAATAATTATTAGGTCAAGAGATTGAGCAATTTAAAGAACTTTGGTCTATATTGATAACAGACTATGAAGTTTATTTTTATTCTTATTAACATGGGGAATTTTCTCAAAGTCCTAAATCATTCCCTGTCTCTCAGATAAAGGGATTCTTTACCACCTTTCATGGCTACATGTTATGTAGTGTAATATGTCATGATCTCCATTGTTAAAAGTGAGTGGGGAATGACCATATCTGTGTGTTTGGTGTTACCATGACTTTGATACTTGCCCATGAGTGTTTAGATTTTGTATAATTCCTATTTCTTCATGTACAGTGCTTCTTTTAGTAGGAGATGTATGTTTTCTATCTCATGGACTTCAAACTTGTCCAGATAAACTTGCATTAGCCAATGAAACATCAATGTCAAAAACTGAGCAAAAGCCTCAAGAGTCATGTTCTTTCCTCTGTCAGTCCTTCCCTCTAGAGCAAGAACATTTTCCAGGCAAAGTCTTCTAGTTTATCCTGCAATCGAAAATGAAGCAGACAAGTGTAGAAGGCAGAAAAAGTAGTTCACATGTAGCAGGAATTTTTTTTTCATGACATAGACTTAAAAAAGCTACACAGAAACATCAAAGCACATAACTCATTTTGAAATATCCTTAATGTAGTCTCTACCTAGCTTGTGTGAGGCACTGGGTTCAATCCTCAGTACCACATTAAAAAAAAAAATAACAAATAAAATGAAGGCATTCTGTTCCTCTACAACTGCAAAAAAATTAAAAAAAAAAAGAAATATCCTTAAAATATTTAACATAGACACTTCATTTGTCTGGCTTGTTATTAGCCATTTATACTCTCGATCCTTAGCTTATTTTTTCCTAATTTATAAAGTTTATTTATTTATTTATTTATTTATTTATTTTGTACTGGGGATTGAAATCAGAAGAATTTTACCACTGAACTATAGCTGCCTTTTTATTTTTTGAGACATGATTTCACTAAGTTGTGAGTTTACATGTGTGCCACCATGATGGCCCAACTTATCTTTTCTAACCAACTCTGAGGCTCTGATTTTAAATTTCAATATGGTTTGTGCAGTTTCATTTTCATTTATATATTCTGATGTTTATGCACAAATGTACTTTTTCTTTTTTGTATTATTAGCATTTCTTATGTGTCAATACAATTCTTAAATCATCTTTCCTCCATTCTCTTTCTTATCCTAGTGATTTGGGAAAATATATAACTTATTTGATTCAAATAGAAGCTTCCTTAATGAATTACAAAATATATATATAAATAAACATCTTTAATTCTTTTGATAGCAACCTCAAAATATAAACATTATCTACTGATTTTCTTCTAACAAATTTGAAAATATGAATGTGCTTTGGATTTAAAAGATATTCTGAATTCCAGATATTTGAAGCTAAATTTTGCAAAAGTAAACTTCCAACCCAGTCTCATCATATTAGTATGCTTAAGTGATAAATATAATTATTTTGACAAAAATTCTCTATATATTCTATAATAAATTAGGTTGAATCTTATATTAAATTATTTCAATCCTCATTATAGATCCTATTGTGCTCTTACTCACCTGCCCCTGATGTCTTTATTTTTTCTTACCTAGCACATTTGATTCAGAAAATCTGTGTGATTGGTTTATTTTCTCTGTCTCTGTATACCTATCTCTATTTTTCTTTGCTCTTCTACACAAATAATTAATGTTTGTTATGTAACTCTTGGATCTCAAAACTTTTTACCCAAATGAAGTAAAGTCAGTATCATTTTTGTATCTTTTCTGTATTACTTGATTAAAATATTAATACCAGTGTGTCTAAATTTGTATTTCATTTGATGATATGTGGTTTGGAATTTGCATGTGATTGTTTAATTTGTTTTACTTCAGCAGACTTTCTCTTGTAATATTCTTGATTACTGCTTCTGTTCTTTTTGTTCTTGTCAAGTATAATAATTATTCTCATGCCAATTGATCTGTTTTATGTCCCCTTGTCTATGATTTTTAATTTTTTTTATTAAAGACTATTTGTAGAGCAGCTTTGTCATCATAGATGAGAGGAATGAACAGCTATTTTTCAAATACCGTTTGTCATATGTCTTCTTTCTCTAAGAACTAAGCATGCAAGATTCTTTCCTAACTTTTCATTGTTTAGTAGCTCATTTATTTTTAGTAATATGTTTCTGATTTTTTATAAATTTTTTCCATCTCTTACATCCTGGGATATCCTTTCAGCTCTGCATGTATCAGTTCTGATGTAACAAGCCCTAACAGAGCTGATGACTCTTTTTTTGATCTTCATAACTTACATTTTATTTTTCTAACCCATGGGCTTCCCTAGCTCTCATTTTGAATGTTTTATCAAATCTTTACCTCTTATTTTATATTCCAACCTTTCATTTCTTCAGAAAAGAAAATTTAAGACTTATATAATTTTCCTTTGTTTTTATATAACTAATTTCTCAAACTGAAATGTTACAGTTGAAAGTTTGAGCTTCAGGATTCAGACTCTATTTCAAATCATGACTATTCCATTCATCGCATGATGCTGGGTTTCTTAACTACTTTGAGTCTTCTTACTCACATATAAAATAAATAGAGGGCTAATTAAACTAGATATTGCATCTCAAAAATGAGTAGTCAAGACAGTCTGATAGTAGATGTTTCATGCTAGCTCTGGTGAGGCTGGTGGCAACACTGATGACAATAATGCTCTACAGAGCCTCCTCTGTGCTTTCTTCTTTTTCCTGTGTCTTAATGTCTACCACAAGCCTTAAGTTGTTCCTGGAATTTTTGCTGATTTTTTTTTCCTATTCTTTCTTTCTTTCTTTGGAACTGGGGATTGAACACAGCCCTTTTTATTTTTTATTTTGAGACAGGGTCTCACGAAGTAGCTTAGGGCCTCACTAAGTAGCTTAGGGCCTCACTAAGTAGCTGGATCAGCTTTGAACTTGGGATCCTCCTGCTTCCCCTGCCAAGTCACTGGAATGTGCCACTATGACCAGCTTGTTTATTCATTCTTAAATGGAGAGAATATAACCACTCTTAAAATTTTTCTCAGTCTGCAGTGACCTCTAACCTCTCTTTCTAAGAAAGTGATGCATAATAAAAAGCAAGTTGAACAAAACACAGTCCCATCAAACTGCAGCAAAATCTAACTGTTGATGCTGGGGACAGCTTGTGGGATAGATGGGAAATTTGTTGCTTGCAACAATGGTGCTATAGCACATTGAGAAAAAAATAATTACTGGGCTGATAACTTAGTTTCACAGTTACTAATTTAAAAAATAAAAAAGAGAGCATCAAACGTGCCTGTGTAAAGCCATAGAGATTGGGAAGACTCCTTAGATTCTTTTGGTTGATTTGATGTTTCCTTGAGTAGGTGGAACACAAACTTATTTAACTTAATTATCAAATATCTTGTTTGTAGGATAAATCCCTCTCTTAAAATGTTCTTACCTTTATGTAAATGTTTTAACTTTAAATTTCTATAGTGTTTTTGCCTCCCATATTATTTTCCTATGTCTTGTCTATTTTTTCGTCCCCCTTACATTTAATGTGTTTTTATTTTAAACTCTGACTAATTCTAAGGACTTAAAAATATTAGATGCTTTATATATTCCTGGGGCAGCTTTAACCAGAATTCAAATTTTATATATGTTATTCTTTATGGTTCATTTTTGGCCCAATGCCAAAATCAAATAAGAGCACTACTCTGTCTCATGAACACACATTAACCATGGAGGTCAGAGCAGGGGTGAGAATATACTTCACTCCTCCAAAAAGTAAGCTTGACTACTCTTTGTGAAGTTTATTTCTGCTCAGAGTGACATATGTTATACTGTATTCAAATATCTGAAAAAATCATTCTAGAAACTAATCACTGCAGAACATTAATAAAACCAAGGAGATATGTTTCTTGTGTGTTCAATCTAGGAAATGGTTTTTAATTTATAATATTTGATATATTTCTACCCTTCTCTTCCCCCAAAAAATCTCTTTGGTAAGGTACCATATTCTCTGTTCCATGAACTGCTACAAAAGAGAGTATGATGATCTACCAAAAAAAAAAAAAAATTAGATTCTTAGCAGATTGGGCAGATCAATGGTCACCAAAATTCTTTCTGGGGAAATTTAGAGTTCTCTTGAAGGGGATGGGGCCATATTTTCTTCTTTCTATTAAACCATAGATGTTACAGTTTCCATGTTTATTTTTTTTTGCGGGGGGGGGGCATCTATATACAATACCATTTGGAAGAAAAACAGTTTTGCTGATAAAATAAAGTTTAACTTAATGGACTACATGACTTTTAAATGCCTTTTAATTTCAATGATACTGACATTATTTTAGGAGACTATAATTCAGTGTGCAGTGGGAAAACACAAAGTTAAGAAAACAATGAAAAAAGATTGACTTTCCATTCTTTTTCATTAATAAATCTTCTTTCATAATGTAATATAATAAAAATTAATAAAGTTTTGATGCAATGGGACATATGCACTTTACCTTCGATAAAGGAGGCTAAGCTAAAATATACTTGTGAGAAAGAACATCAGGAAGATATATAATAATTATAATAATATAATATTAGTATGATATAAAATTATGCTTATTGTTTAAATATATTTAGATCCATTTTAATTCAATTATTAAATAGTGTGCTTATTTTCAAAGAAATCATCACCATATTTGCAATAAATAAATTTTCCTTATAATCTGAAATACTTATAATTGATGGCATTATAGATTATGTAATAGCAGGATCAGTTTCAGCAAGGTCTGTTCTCTCCTTACAAAGTTTGAAGTAATAAAAACTAGCCTTTTATCCCCAAATACTTAAGGATTAGTAATTTCCATATGAAAAGCCATGATTTCAATATGAGTAAAATTCCCAGTTCCACAAGATGGAAACATCCAATTACTTGTCATGAGGAAAAAATAAAACAAGAATTTGACTTAGTATTTATTGAGTGCAGATTTTATAAAGGAAGTTCATATGCTGGTTTCCATTTTTCTCTTTTCTACTGGTAACTTGAAACATTCCCAGTGGCGTTTCAGCTTCTGTATGTGACAGAATTCATTCCACTCTATGACTTCAGATGATGATGAGAATCCTGTAGAGAATGTGTTCTTGCATGATGTTCTTGCTCTAAGGTTTTGTCGTTATGGTTCTGGCATGGAGGATGGATTAAGGAAGTAGCCATGTGTTCATAGAAATAAAATTCTATCTTTCAACTTATTATATGATTATATTATTACTGTAGAAATGGAAGACTATGCCCAAAGTAGGAATCTAAATATTCATTACAATTCTTGAAAATTCTCATTTGAAATTTCCCCTCTTTTATAGAAGTTTAAAGTGGGTTATCTTTCTTTGAAGAACAATAACTTTTAGTAAAATAGTGATGTGCTACTATGAATATTAAAAACAATTCTGGCACTTCAAATTTATTGTTTCTACTTTATTTTTTTATTTTTTATTTTAAGCCATTGGAAATTTGGGGTTTAGCTAATTTGAATAATAAACATAAGAACAAAATTAATATGTTTTATGAGCATTTCATTTTTCATAAGTTGTTTTAGAGCATCATCCTCAAATGTAGTAAAATGTGCAAATCTGGATTTTAATACTGATTTTCTTTGCCCTCTGGAAACAAACTTTGATTAAAAAAAACAAAACAAAACTCTATTTTCGTGAAGAAAATGACCAAATATGGTATTGAAGTAGTACTTTTATATTTCATGACTATTTTCGTCAGTATTTTCATCACAGTGACAAAAAAAAAAAACTGACAAGAACAATTACAGCACAAAAAGTATATTTGGCTCATGGTTTCAGAGGTCTCGGGCCATAGATTACGGACTCCATTGCTCTGGGCCCATGCTGAGGCAAAACATCATAGTGGATGAATGTGGCAAAGAAAACCAGCTTAGAACATGGCAACAGGAAGCAGAGAGAGAGCTTTTCTCAGCAGGGACAAAAAATAACTCATTGGCACATCCCAGTAACCTACCCTTCCAGCGACACCCTACCCAGGTACAGTTATGACTTAGTAAATCCACATGGGTGTACTAAGCCATTGATAAGCTCATATCTATAATAAAACCCAGTAATTTCACCTCTGAACACTTTTATACTGTGTCACACATGAACTTTTAGGGGATGCCACATACCCAAATTATAACATTGACCAAACTAAATGAAGGACTACCTAGCTGATCCTATCACAAATGTGTTACTACTATAACTGATTGTATAATTAAGTGCATGCATCTAATTTGTTTTATTATTAATTTATTATTGCATATTAGATAATTCTGTATTAAGACAATATCTATAGAACATGTATTTATGAATACCTACCATATGCAAAGGAGTAGATCATTCAACCCTCCTCAAAAATGTAGCCTAGTGAGAGTCTACAATCTTGTAAGCACTCAAATTGCTCTTATGAGTCTAACAAGTACTCCAAGAATGGGTATGGAAGAATTCTTATGAATAATTAAACAAATAAATAAGTATATCTAAAATTAGTTCAAAAGCATTTTTATGAAACAGATGGGACTAAAACTTTGCTTTAAAGAATGAAAAGATTTGGAAAAAGGAAGAGAAATGGTGAGGGAATAGTTGGGGAAGAAAATCACACTAGGTAGAATGTATAACATGAAAAACTATGTAAAAGTTCCTCAAAGTAAGATGTAAATTGCTGAGGTTAATTCCAGAAATTTTCCCATATCATCCACAAAACCATTCCACATTAGACCACATTAAAAGGGGATTAAATATAATAATATTTATTGCACACAGTCCATGTGGAAATGTTCAGCCCTAAATATGGTCCTCAAAACTCAATGCATTACTCAAAATTTGACATATATATATAAACACACACACACACAAGAATATATATATATATATATATATATATATATATATATATATCTCCATTTTAATTGCATGTTTATATTGTATTTACAAAATAAAATAGTACATTTATTTAAAGCATAGATTTCATAAAAGCAAAGATATCTATCACTAACAATAAAAAAGTAATGTTTTCTGTGATAGTTATAAGGCATACCTATATGGGCTTTCACAGGGGAAAAATGTGCATGAGCATAAGGACTGACTTAGTGAAATAATACTCTTGATTACTATTGCTAGGGAGACAAGGGCATTAAGTGATGATATTTGATTCTAGTGAACTTCTATTTTATTTTTAAAATGGCAATTAAAATATTTCAAGAACAAACATTGCTATTTGTGTGGATTATGTAGTCAGTTACTCTTGAGATTCGTGTGCTTTATCACTATTCAACTTATGCCTGTTCTAAATGTTCATTAGACGGTTCATCTCAAACTCTATGATAAAGGTCAACTTATTTCATTTACTTAGTTATAATCAAAGACAGTTCTGACACGTTAAAAATGTTATCATTATGCCAAAAATATCTGGAATGACATTAATTTGTAAGCCACACAAGATTTACTATCATGAGTATTATGCAATATGGTATTTCTTCCTTGACTGATTCCCTCTCTATACCCTAAGATGTGGCTTCTACTTTGAAATTTTCTCTTTTCTTTGTTGCTTATGTTACCAGCAGCCACAACAACACAGACACATTCTTTATAAATAATCATTCTTCTCTATCAGAAAATAAACATAAAAGGAAATAGAATGATATTGTATCTACTTACCTTCCAGTTGTTCTCAAATTCCTATTAAAGTTTGAACTGTCCAATTTTAATAACTAACTATGAAGATTTTAAAAAGAAATATTATAAGAAAGAAGATATAAGAATAAAAATAGCCAAGAAAAATAACAAAAAAAAAACCCAAGAAATTTTAAAAAAAGGGAAAAATTTAGAAAAAGTTGTTAGGATACAAGAAAGCACTAAAATCATGCCTCTAAATATTCTTTACTTACCAGTGTTCAGTGATTCATTCTGATTTACTAAGCCCTTTAATTTTTCTTTCTTTTAACATTGACATAATACTTGTAGCATGTTGTATTTATAGCATTTCAGACATAAGTACTTTTTTTAAAAAAATGCACTAAAGTAGCTATAAAATGATAACTCAAAGTATTTCATTTATTCTAAATTTTGTTATATTCTAAAGTTATCACCATACAATCCCCATGAATTTGGTAGATTGTAGAGTCAATTACCACTTTAAATGAAACAATAGCTGTTCTAAACAATAAGGAAGGTAAAAAGAAGGAGAAAATTTCCATATATCATGACTTTTTTGAGGGACAACTTAAACGTCATATAAAAAGTAAATAAATTATTTGTGATTGCTCTTGAAAGACATAAACCAAACATAATCAGAATTAGTCAACTACAGTCAAATTACAGTTGCTATACACAATAGTAAACACATGTTTATACATTTGAAAAATTCCAGACAGGCTCTGGTTCTGGCTTATGTTTCCCTTTAGTGGAAAAAAAGTGAAATGTTTCTGATTTGGAAAGACATTTATGAAAATTAGCATTATTTTTAAGGGAAATCCCCAGTAATAACTGGAGGCTAGATAATGACCGTAATTATTGTTTTCCAACTTACATTATCACATAAAACATAAAACCATTTGTCCTTGGATCACTGGACTGAAGGAGATCAAAGAGAGAGTATAAGATCCAGAACCACTGAGGTATAGTTTTTATTCTGCTACAAGAAGATGTGAGCTACCACTTACGGAGAATTTATTCTCTGCTAGACACAGTACTAAGAATTTTATAACCATGACATCATTTGCTCACTGCAACACTGTTAGATAGTTACTATTATTATCCCTGATTTCCAGACAATGAAATTTGAATCAAAGAGGTCAAATGAGGCTCTGGGTATAAAAGTCAGTAAGTGACAAACAGGAACAAAATTCACTCATACAAATTGCTAATTCAGAATTACCTAGTTGCACATGCTCAGCCCAAAGCTTCCTGAGAATAATCACAAAGGGGCCAGAGAGTAGATGTGGGCAAAAGTGCTAACAGTCAGCCCTTGCAGCAAACCTTGACCTTTGAATACTTCTCAGAATGAGTAAAGGAGAACTGATAGGCAGAGATAACCACATTTACTCCTAGGGGTTGATAATATATCATTTTAGTGCCCAAGTAAATGAGCAAGAGAGTCATGGCTGACAAGATGTAAGTCTAAGTCCCAGCCCAAGGTACACTATTCCAGCTCTACCCGCAAAAGAATGTGGCTACAGAAGCAGGGCTTCAACTATGACCAAAGATGTAATGTATGTCCACCATCCTGACTACCCAAGACCACAAAGAGACCATGCTGACAATTTCAGACTGATTGATCACCCTGAAATCATCTTATCTTCTATCTTCTTTGTATGGAATACATAAGGATATTTCCTCCAAAGTTCATCTGGATGTGCCTTTTACTTGACAAATATAAGCAAGTGGTTGTCCACGGATGTCTTTGCCTTTGACTATATTAGCTGATGGGCATTTAATATCCATTTAAAAGTCTTTTATGCATTTATGAGTTTATATTTGCTTAGCATTTTAAAACAAACATAGGATGTTTAAGTATGTTTTGAATTTGAGTATATTGAAATAATTAACATTATTTTCATTGATGAATCTGGCAAAGACTCTGATGCTAGAGAGAATTTTCTTATACTATCCACAACTTTAATTTAATCATGACAGCTTCCATTTCTTTCTGAAGCATGTATTATTTAATTCCATGTCATTTTGCAGGTGAAGCAATTGAAGCATAATGGGATTAATGGATGAATCTAGTGTACCCCATAATTTATCTCAGCTTCTCTTTTGTAGTCTAGACTTTGAATGGTCTCCATGTGCTGGAGAGAATTCTTGGCAGTGAAAAAAGATGGAGCACGTTCTGACTGAAGCTTCACATAGACCTCCACATGGAACATGCAGGGATCAAAGAGACAGCACCCTTGGAGTAGATCCCAAAATGACGGTAGTAACCAGCATTATACAAGCACATCATAAAGCTGCCTATTCTCTTTATATTTATTTCCTACTATACATAATTAAACTTTAGATATTTCAGTTTTATTTAAACTGTGAAACAAGATTTGAAGAGAAAAACTACAATCTTTGCTTGGGTCAGAACTGTGCTGACATGAAGCCAACAACGATGGGATGGAATTAATCATTAAAAGGTGCCAAAAGAAGTTGAACCTCAAGGGACAGGAGTGGGTGTTCTGAGGTCCAGCCACTCTTCTTTTGAGGAGAATAGAAATATGGAAGTATTTGAATCATGTTTTATTATGAGAAACAGCTGTGGGAGCCTAAAGCCTCACTTTTTGTGTGCCCAATGAAGCAGTAGAAATAGAATATAGAAATATGTAGTCTTGGGGAGCAAGAATTTCCTTATGAGGAAATAAGGCAGTCTCTGTGTGCTGGTACTGCCTTTCCTGACTGGGAAGCAGGATGTGTACTGCCTTTGCTACTCATGGCTGTGAATGGACACATGAATTTAAAACATTCTTCACAAGAAAGAAAGGATTCAACAGGTATGGGGACTATTTACATATGTGCTTGTTTGATGTATTCTCTTTAAGCAAGCTAATAGAAAACTTCAATAAATCCAACCTATAGTGGTCTGATTCCCATCATTTTTTTTAATTTTACCATTGGTGGCCCCAATGACCAGCTTTTGTCGTTTATTTTAACTTATCAACAGTTTCCTTTTGAATCATAATTGAGCAATTAAAATTCCATCCAAGGTCAGTATTTTATTATCTTACCACTCTTTTGGCACTAGTTTCTTGGCTTCTGATCTGATTTAAATCAATTAACTTGGGAATTATGCAGAGACAAAACTAAACCTAGCTTTATCTGAGGGAGAAAGACAATATTTCTCCTTTATTCATTAAAGCATAAGCAATCCATATTTAATCCTTCTTAAAATCTATCATTTATTGCCAATACTTGAAGTTTTTGTGACTCTATCCATGTATATACACCCAAATTCAAGAATGACATACTACTTCATGCTTTTTGTTGTTGTTGTTGTTACATTTTCCTATAGTTTCTGACCTGGCATGCTACTTTCCCAATTATATCAGAAATAGAAAAGGTATATTTATACAAGAATACCACATTGTTTTCTGTTCCAACAGAACAAAGTCCAATTACTTAAGGAGGAATGATATATTAATTCATCTGTTACCATAGCCAAATCTTGAAAATTCAAAGATGAATTTTAAATTAAGATTTAAAGTGAATGGAGAAAAATTGGATTTGATCTTAGGTGAGCCAGTGACACATTAAGGTAATGCTGTGCTTTGGATATGAGGTGCCCTCCTGCCTTGCTCCTGTTCAAGCTCCTGTGTTAATGCAGCAATGGTTCAGGGGTAAAATGTGAGATTTTTGAGAGCTATAACCTAATCACATCATCTTAGTTTGAATGATTGGGTGGTAGCTATAAGTAGGTAGGATTTGGAGAAGGTAGGTTATTGAGGGTACATCTTACCTATGGCCATTTTTGTTGTCTCTCTCTTTGCTTTCCTCTCTCTTCTTTCCTCTCTCCTCTTTGTCTTTCTGTCCCTCTGCTTACTTATTGCTAACCAGTAGCTTTTCTCTGCAGGGCCCTTCTGCCATGCTGTCCTGCCTCATTTTGGGCTCACAGCAGTAAAATAAGCCATCATCTATAGAGTGAGACCTCTGAAACTGTGAGGCCCAAGTAAACATTTTTTTTCTTAGGTATTCTTCTTGGGTGTATTGGTCACAGCAATGAAAAAGCTAACTAAAACAGGCTATGAATGAGCATGTAGCTACTCAAAAACTTCTACCTGAGTCTTATGATTTTGATTTTTTAAAATATAATACATTTACTTTAATTTTAAAATAGGTATCTTCTCAAAATAAAATATATTTGGCACTAGGCTTGGACAAAGCAATAAAAATTTGCTTTACTGGGTTGGGGTTGTGGCTCAGTGGTAGAACATTCACCTAGCAAGTGTGAGGCCATGGGTTCGATCCTCAGCACCACATAAAAATAAATAAAATAAAGGTATTGTGCCCAACTGCATCTAAAAAATAAGTATTTTTTAAAAAATTGCATTACTGATGGCAGAGGAGTTCAGATTTAAATTTAAAGTGTCTACTAGGAATACTATCCAATAATTTTGTAAGGACTTAATTCATTAATTTCCAACTCCTCTTAACCCTAAATTTAAATGTGTTCTTTTGATAAGCAAACTAACACCATATAATGATTTGTTTTGATCCTCAATATCAGATCAACAATTTTGAGATAAATTGCATGGGCCACCTTACATAAGCTTGTCTTTGTAAAGACTAATAATTAAATAAGCATTTCAATCATGTAGTAAAAACTTTAATTTTCAATTAGAATACTGAGGATTTTTTTTTAAATGTTCTATCTTATTTAAAATGCACAATAGTATGTCAAAGACATCTGCACTCCCTTGTTCATTGTAGCCCCCTTCAAAATAGTCAAGAAATGGAAACAACTAAATGTCCGGAGTGGATAAAGAAAATGCGATACATATACAGAATGGAATATTAATCATTATAAAAAATGAAATTCTGAATTTGCAACAGCATGGATAAAAATGAAGATCATTATGTTAGAGAGAAATAATTCAGCCCCAGAAAAAAACAGGTATCATATTATCTGACCCATATGTCAAATTTGAAAGCATTGATCTCAAAGAAGATGAGAATATAGTGGCAGTTACTAGAGACTGGTGATATTAGGGGAAGGGGATTCTGGGAAGAAGTTGCTCAATGTGTACTAAGTTGCAGTTAGATAGAAATAAGCTGTCATGTGATATTGCAAACTGATTTTCTATAGGTAAAAATTATTTATTGCACATTTCTAAAAGAAGAATTTTGAAAGTTTTTATTATAAATATATGAAAAATATGTTTAGTATAATTTGAATATTGTACAATATACATACCTATAAAAATGTCATGTTATTCTTTGTTTTTGTTAAAAATAAATTGCAAAATAAATTCAATTAAAAAATAAAGAAAACCTTTATCTTCCAGTTTCTCAAATATGAAAATGAGAAATTTATAAAAACTTACTGAGAAATTATGAAATCTTTAACTATCTAACATGATTTTTACCTTTGATTAAGTTATCATTGCTCTTTCTTTCCCATATTGTAGCCTAAACTCTGACAAGTAGTAGTAAAAGGAAAATAAAAACATTAAAGAATTCAGTATAAAACCTTTTGATGTAAGAATAACTTCAAGGGCTTGAGAGTGAAAGCAAAGAGACAGCTGATTTGAATTTATTCAATTTTTCATTTATAGATAATACTAAGACAATGAACAATAGATTTTAATTTAAACATAATCTTTTTATATTAGTTGCTTTTACAGTATTTATAATTCACACACTTAGCAAATTAGCAAGATCAAAATTTGCAGAAGGTGGAAACTGTATAAGAACCAAGGAGGGTCATGAACCATTTTTCCTCACCTAAACATGCTCAGGGAAATGATGCAGGAAAAGGTAAGGTTGAAAGGAGCAGATTCACTTTTTTTTTTTTTTAATACCAGATGATCTTCTTTTTTTGCTACAGACTCAGCAAGATAGGAAGAGATCTTCCCTCCAGCCCACAGGAGTGGTATTTAGGGCTTTTTGTTTGGAATTGTCAAATCCCTGGTCTTCCACAGCATGGATTTTGACCTGCATTTGAGGAATTTGCTGGTGACAGTTGCCAGGATCCCACTCTGAAGCAAACTCACTTGGTGGGAAGGCAGGGCATCAAAGGAGACACTACAATTGCTCAGCAGTCTGTAGGCAGTAGCAAGTCTCTAGAACAGCAGTGACTGCTTCACTGGGAAGGACCAGTTGGAACAGCTACTCTATTTAAAAGAAGGAATGGGACCCACACAGGACATCTTAGATGGTTCAGATAGGCTGGGGAATGTGCAGGGGCAGCACAGTGCAATAAGGGAACAATCAGTACTGATACCAGACTCCTCACTGACCCTTCCTAGTGGAAACGCTAAGAAAGATTTAATTTGATTTGGAAAACAAAACAGAACAAAAGCTATTTCTTACGCCCAGTGTCTTGGAGCAATTCATGTGGTTGCACAGTTAACACCTCATTAAGCTGAGTCAACTCTAATGACTAATTTGGAAACCAGACCTGCTTCATTCTTAGTTCCATGTGCTCCCCAAAAGTTACCAAGCTTTTTTAGAACAGCTGGGCACTACAAATATTTTAAGAATAGTTTCCAGCCACCAGAATTCTCACTGACATACATGTGTCTAAGTTATACTTTATAATATAGAACAAGAATTTACTGCCATAAAGCAGAAAAATGAGGGGTAACATTAATGTTCTGTAACCACCTGTTCTTAGGTTTAATCTGTGGATCATTGTTACAGAAGTTTGAAATGGTTCATTTTTTGACTGTGAAAACTTTGTTAAAACTACTTTCAATAGAAAATGTCTATATTTTCAAACAGTAGGAATGATAGGCTGACTGTAAAATTAATAATAAACAACAGACCTTCAGTTAAGTTAAAGTTTAGGTGGCAAATAAAGACCAGGTCAAAGAATTGACTAAATGAAGACAAAATTCCACTTCATCTAGTGGGCTTCAACACACACACACACACACACACACACACACACACACACACGTAGTAGCATTCATTTGTCTGAAAATATATAACTATGCAAGTCTATCAGAGTGAATCCTGAACCATACCTATAGTTTTCTTATTGTACTAGTTTAAATGTAGAGCTATTGAAATATATGAGTTGACAATCAATCTTACCTAAAACACTTGTGAATTATATACTCAGTAGCTGCCGCAGTCTGGCTGCAGCAAAATAACTGGGGGGTGACAAGCAACTTGTGTAGATCGATACAGCAGGAGTGGGAGCCCTTTATTGTAGGACAACAGAGGTATTTATACATTGCACACAGCTTATCTTAATTAACATAAACTAGATACAGCAGTCAACCAATAAGGAATCTCCACACTTAATGGCTTGCTGGTGCCATCTCACAAACCACTCCCCCTGGCAAAATGCCAGGCGCCATCCTGACTTGTTTACAGACTCTTAACAAGTAGCAAATAGGTATGGAAGAAAATACACTTTTGATATAGCAGTAGAAATCAAGGAATGAGTATTCATGAAAGTTTATTGAAATAATATCTGAGTTTTTATTTCATTTATTCCCCTGTCCACTGGAAAGCATATATTATCACAATAGCTATTGTTTAATACGTGTTGCAAAAAACATTATGAAATCATGTTAATTTATGGGAACTGTTTCTCTTGCTGTGTATTAAAGCAAAAATACATGTATGTAATGTATAAAAATAATCTTTGTAAAAATCTTTTACATGTGAAAAATATGAAAAAAAGCATCTTTTCATAAATATCTTAGGTATTGAGCAAAGAATAAATAAAACAAACAGCATTTATAAGTAAAGCTGATGTAATATAATATTAACTTGAAGATTTTATTCTATCTCTAATAATATTTATTCAGTATGTCTTACTTATCAGAATAAAATAATTTATAAAAATATTATTTTTCCTTGCACAATGCACTTATCCACAAAAAAATCCTGATGTAATGCCTGACCTTAACAGTTACTTGTACATTAATTTACTATAATCACAGAGCAGTTGTGCACACCTGGTGTATTATGAAGGCAATTGTTCATTCTGCCCACTTATTGAGTGGTGTATGATATCCTGAGCAAGCAATTCAATTATGCTCCAGGACTGCAGGTAAAAATAAAGGTCTACTTGAGATGGCTTCCAAGCTATGACACAGTAACAAGAAATAATCAAGATCTGAGAACCAACCTTTTCCTATTCAAACTCTATTTTTAAATTAAAATTCAGTGTATAAAAACATAAAATTATGTTGCCTTTTATACTTCAAGAAAAGTATCATATTGTTCCCTAAACAAACATAGCATTACCAGTTGGGTAGTGGTAGGTAGGAGTTCTGTAAGTGAAATGACAACAGGGGAACATGACTCCACTGAATGTTGTGTTCTATAAAATATGAGATACTGATTGAAAGAAAAATGGTACGTTTAATCTTCATTTGCATATCCATGAAAATAATCGTTACCCATCTTCTGTTTTTTTTTTTTTTTCTGAATAAACCTGACAATATTGGGTAATGTATACACAATTAAAGCATATTTTAAATTTTTGTGAATCATAAATCATACAAAGATATATATATATATATATATATATATATATATATATATATATATATATGCGTATGTGTGTGTGTGTGTGTATAAAATTATTATTGAAGGAAAATAAAACTAAGCCTAAACTTCTAGGTAAATTATTTCAATGTTTCCTAAGTCAGAATCTTCAGATTATTATTTCCTCAAGTAAGAAATATTTTTGACACCCCTAAAGCTTTCCCACTTATAAACAGGAAAAACAAGGATCTAATGCAAAGTCTAGTAGTTATGTTCCTAAAGAGAAAGCATGGCTCAACTGAGCAGTGAATGTGTCTACCCTTCTTGCTTGAGACCCTGGACAACTGAGCAAAACTTGTCATGAGAACAGTATTTATTCCTGATGACTGTCCTTAGAGATGCCAAGTAATTCCTATTAGGAGCCTAGTATAAGAAAGTAGGTATACCCAATTTTAATGCAAACATTTTTAATTATATATGTACTACTTAAAACTGATGTATAATCTGGTTCCTGGTATAAAATTATAGTAGTATAACTTTTAAAAATGGCTTTTAATAATATCACATTCAATTCTGTAATTTACAGATTTACTCTGATTATCAAGTAATGGGATTTTTAAAAAGATAACCAAAATATCTAGCAAATATTCCAAACCCTCCTGAGATTCAGACCTTAAATTAATATAAATATGCACATGGTTGTCTCAATGCTTCCTCCAACTGGTTGAGTCCAAAAGTGAATTTTTATCTTTCATCTCATATCTACTTTTCCTCCTGATGTATTATGTTTCTGTTAGAACATTCAGATTCAAACATATTCTTCATTTAATTCTACCCAACTCTCCTGCTACACTCTAAAACCATTAATCATATCCTATGCATTTTTCTTAATCAGGAGCACCCACGTTTTCTCCACTATCATTATACTGAATATAGATTTCCATAATTTGGTGAAAAAAATAAACTATATTCTTCTACAAAATGCTACAAAATTAACATGTAGTAATTAGTAAGGCTTGAACTATGCATAAATTCATAGCAATAAAAATTCTACCCACAAACACTCTTTGTTAAATGCATGCATGTTTGATTTTGGATAGTTTAGAGCAAAGTTCATCATCCTACATTGTGGTAGAATCTTTTCAGGATCATTGACATTATTAAACCTTATTTAAAGCCAGCAATATCTTATTTTGAACATGTACCACAATTTTGGAAACTATCTCATCTTCTGTATGTGAAGATTGTTCTAGTTTTTGATCACGAATAATTTTATGATGAACAATTTTCACAGAGATTTGTCTGAATTTCTTATTTCTTTAGAATAGCTTCATGGAAATGGAATTGCTGGGTTGAATATTATAAATGTGACCAGCATATATAATTAAGACAGTAGTATGTTTCTAAAAAATTGTCACTGTTTATTGGGGAGTCTGATTGTAAGACTCCATGCAGATGAAAATGGTAATCAGGAGAATATAAATATTCAGTTTTCTTAAGAAGAAGATAGAGAAAACAACCACCTCTACATAGCTTTTTTAGGTAATCAGTCCTAAGTGAAATCATCCTTCAAATTTTCAAATAGAAGACACTGGAATCTAGTGCCTGATATCCCAGGAAACTATTTCTCAGATAATCCCAACAGTAAATTGAAAGCTTTGTTCCTTAGAATTTCCATTAATATAGTAAAAATACTTTCACATGGAACATAAAAAAAAAGAAGTAAGTCTGGAGTTATGTTTGGCTTTGCTATCATCTAAAGAGAAAGACAGACCTTAATGTCCTTAAACAGTTCTCCTTGAACATCATGAACAAACTTTCTAGATGATTAAAGAGCAGAGCATTCTGATTATAACAGTAGGGACTGAAGGTGGTCTGTGCTACTGGCTAAGAGTTGAATAGAGAGCAAGGATAAACCTTTGGAAAACAACAATAACAACATAACATCTACCCTGAACAAAGAGGCAAAGAAAAATATACATGTAACACAACTTCTAGAAAATCTGCTCTAGATCCAGAATAACATAATAGATTAAAGAGGGGGGGGGGAGGAAGAAACTCCAAATTTGTATGTCCTTAGAAAATTCATCATGAATATAATCTGAAAGTTTTTGAAATTATGATAACAATAGCCATAGAAAAAATCTGTTTAGCATCCATGGCATTTTTCTTTTAATCAATGTGGCTTTTGTTAAACCCTATAAGATTTTTCTCCTAGGAAACTGCATAGTTGGATTAAAGAATAGCTTAGCAATAAACACAGTTTTAGATTAAGAGTAATTAGCCTGAGTTCAATTCAACAAAAGTATTCAGAGAGGCACTAGCCCCCACCTAACACTCAGACAAAAATTCTGCATCTCTTTTATGAATTAGGTTTGATTCTAGTCAGTAAGGATTTGAGGATACTTCTGGAGCCTTTGGACCTTACAATAAAGCTATATTGTCATCACAAACAGTAACTTCTATAATGTTGTTTTTAAAATTAGAAAAGATAGCCTTAAATTCATCAAGAACAGCATGAAATCAAGCTGTTAAATCGTATGTGTGTGTGTGTGTGTGTGTGTGTGTGTGTGTGTGTGCGCGCGCGCGCGCGGTGAGTGGGGAGGGGTTGTCACTCATGCAGGGTACTCAGGGCACTGTGTTCCCCGTTTCCTCACTTCCCTCACTAGTAGCTGTTAGATTTGTTGTTGTTCTTTCAGTCGTACAAAACTGAAATTGGAGAAAACCTTGGAAATCCAAAAGCATTCCTATGAGAGTTTTATATAACTATTCCCACTAGACTCAGCTCTAATGCTTCTTTTTAAACCTCAGTTATTTTATAACCATCAAGAGACATAGATTAGAAATGAACTAACATTTTTGACCAAATCATGGCCACAGAACTGGGCTCAGAAAGCTTATCAAATATCTAAATATTTTACAATATCTTTAAGGCTTTCTACATCAGGTCTTGGAAAATGTGGAAATTTTCATCACATGAGAAGATATTGGGGATTAACATTGCCTACTCCTCAAGTAAAATATTTGCCCAGATATGGAAGTAAATATTCATTAGAAAGCAGCAGATTCAGACTCAGAAGTAAATTCACACATTAATAGGACATTTATTATCTATATACTAAGCTTTTACTCATCCAGGGAGAAAAATATACTTCCTAATAGTGGAGGTCATGATTATCTTGTTTACCATTATATTCTCATTGTATGGAGCAGTCCCTAGATTATAGCAAGCATTTGGTAAGTATTTACTGAATAAATGACAAAATATATATATACCTCTAAGTTTAGGAAGATTGACAAATTGATGAAGATCAAAAGAGCTCTCAATTTAGAATTGCCTTAAGCAAATTGGTGACAGAACATTCTGCTCTGAGTTTTAGAAGGAGTGTTATTTTGAATTTAATTTGCATTTCTTTGATCAACAGTGTGGATAAACTTTCTCTGTGTTAGCAATTATGATTTCTTTCTTTTTCATTTTTTTCTTTTGGAATTACTTTAGTGATCTTTGCCAGTATTCCTTCAGAAGTTCTTGTTTATTTTCTTCACACACTTAAAATTTTAATTTTTTTTAAATTCTATTTTTACTTTTATAGAAGCCATTTCCCTCAATTTTGGCTTTGATAATAATGTATTATAAATACTTGCATGTGAATGCATGTATACATATCTTTAAAAATGTCTATCTTGATTTTAAGAAGTTAATATGGTTCAGCAATGTGGTATGTGCCTGTAACTCTGCCTCTTCAGAGGCTGAATCAGGAGAATGGCAACCTCAAAGCCAGCCTCAGCAACTTAGCAAGGCTCTAAGAAACTTAGGGAAACCCTGAGTCAAAAGAAAAAACATAAAAAGGGCTGAGGATGTGGCTCGGTGGTTAAGTGCCTCTGGGGGACAAAATCAAATATGTATATATTTAAATTTAATATTTTAAAAAGTCAAATAATTGTTTTAAGTTTTCTTCTACTTATTTTATTTTATTTGATTTTAAATACTAAATACACTTCTTATTTAATTTGGTTTTCATTGTGCACCCCTTGTATGATTGTGAAAGTTGCACGTATATACTATATCTGCTTTAATTCTTCTCTTCCTAAATTTCTCTCCTGCTCTACTAAAGAAATCAACATTCTGAATTATGGTACTGATCATTTCTCACTCTACAACTGTTTCCTAAAGGTTAAAATATAAAAGCTTTAGCACTTAAGGTAAGCCATTCTGAAGATGGATACTCCTAACTGCCAATAGTATTTTCCCCTACCTTTTTCAACAATTTGAAGTGTTTAGTGTTAAATACATACTATGCTGTTTCAAACTTCTATATTGCATTTTTCTAAAACAATTTAATATTTTCAAGTTTTTGAAACTATTACCTATTATTAGCTAAAATTCAGAAGATATTCCAAAGAACAACTTGAAGTAAATGACAATTACATGGTAGAATTTTTTTTAAATAACCAATTTAATCCACAATCTCATACTCACATATAGACACCCACTGTCATACACACACCCACACACACATAAATTCAATTTAATATCCATTTTATTTCTGTCCGTTCAATACTTCTCCATTAACGAAATAATAGTAATATTTAAGAATAATTACTAAAATGTTTAATTTTCTCTCTTTATTCATATATGCATTTATTTATTTTTTTCCTGAAGATTAAATCCACTTTACCAAATTTGTTACATCCCCAATTCTTTAATTTTTTTTCTTTACATTATTATTATTATTATTATTATTATTATTATTATTATTATTATTTTGGTATTGGGGATTTAACCCAGGGCCTGGCACATGCTAGGCAAATGTTCTACCCTTGAGGTACATCACCAACTCCACAAACACTTTTAGCTTTTGTGAGATAGGATCTTGCTGAGTTGCTCTCTGGCTTTGAACTTGCAAACTTCCTGCCTCAGCTTCTCAAGCTCCAATTATAGTTGTGTACACAACCTGGCTTTTTTTTTTAACATTTTATTGATGAGAACAGTAAATTTCCAGGATATTTGAATATTGAGTATTCTTTCTTTTCAATCCATACCATCTAAAAATAAAAAGCACTCAAACTATTCTTTATATATTTTCTCTCTTTCGGAGGAAGTTGTCATGCTTCATAGTTCAGGGTATTCTATCTATTAGTAATGGTATATGGAGCTGTAATTGTAATTTATTACATAGCAAAAATTATTCAAGAAGAAAAACATCCTATAATTACTATTGACCATTGTATAGGTAGTTGCTTAAATTACTTTTAATGCTTTTAAGATCTGTACTTAGATAAAATGCTTAGGTGTATATGAGACTATCTCAGAGTAAGATGCTCTGAATAAAGACAAAATTATTAAAATTATGTTGGGAATATTAGTGGTTGATTAAGGCTTTTGCGTTTTTATAGGTCAACAAATAGATTTCTTTAAATCACACATCTTTAGTGCACTCAGTAAATTTGACATTAATATATTTAAAACAGGCTTTATTTGGGAGGTTTAATCTGATTTTCACAGTTTTATTTGCTTTTAATCTGTGAAAAAGCTCCTTTTATTATGGAAATTTTCCTTAAGGGACTAAAATACAAATTTTCTTGCTGAAGTAAAGAAACACATTAATGCCACATATCATGACTATTGACTTACAGAATAAATTGAAATCAAGCTGGATCTGGACACAGTCACAGGGAAAGTGACTGGCTATATATACATAACATAATGATAAATGGCAACAGATCAGGACAAAAAGAGGTGCATATTGGACCACTATAGAAATCAGCTGCACAAAATTCTTTAATAAAATTAGAAAAGTTTAATAATGTTCAAAGTGGATAAATATTTTGATAAATGATATAAAATTTCATAGCTAAATTTTTATTAATTTGAAATAAATACTTGTTAAAAGAAAGAGATCAGAAAGAAAGATACATAGATATTAAATACAACACAATTATGACAGAAATTTTAAAAGACTAGACACTAATTAGGAATCTAATAAAAATCAGCTTGGGTTCTTAGGTTTCTATGCATGTAGAGATAATGTTTTTTAGATATTGGCCCCAGAAAAGCTAGAAAAAACTTTAATCTGATACTTCACACCAAAAGCAAACTCAAGTTTAAAACAAGTTTAAATGTTGAGGATAGTATGTAGATTAATTTCCCAAGTTTCTCTCATTTTAAGTACTTTGACATAATTTGGAACAGTCTATTTTACTTGCTAATCATTGGAATACACTATAGTTAAGTATAAATGTAAAAATGCAAACATTTAATGCAATATATAACAATTACAGTAATTAATATATCATTGCAGTGTATTTAAGTAAAGAAGAGGAATTATATTTAAACTATTTAATAACAAATCCCTTTGCTATAAAGAATAGTACTCCATAATTTATTTTGTTTGTGGTTGAATTTTTAAATCTTTTTTCATTTTTCGTAAATCCCATGTACTGACTAAACAGGAATAGGATAGTGTTATAATTAGACAAATTCCTTTTGATCTTGTCTAGAGTTGACCTTCATAAACACAGAATCATTAATTCTGAGTTCACAAAATTCTAACCCTGAATTCCACAAGTATTTTTTAAACTAAAAGAAAGACTAAAATTAAAGTACTTTTAATATGAACATAAAATCAATTGGCCTCCTTTTTATTTTTATTTTATTTTACTTCTATCTTCCAATTTTATATTTTAGATCAAAATCAGCAACATTATTTGTGAATTTTATAATATTGTTTTTAATGCTAATTTATTCTTAAAAAGGTAAGTTTAATAATTCGGTCCTCCTTTTCATCTATGGTTTATTAACCTGTGATCTAAAACTTCCTATTTCACCAGGTGTAGTGGTGTACTCCTACAATCCCAAGGACTCTAAAGGCTGAGATAGGAGGATCACAAATTCAATTCCAGCCTCAACAATTTAGCAAGGCCCTAAAGAAATTAAGGAGACCCTGTATAAAAAGACAAAAATAAAAAGGGCTGGGAATGTGGTTAAGTGGCTAAGCACCCCTGGGTTCAATCCCTATTGCCAAATTAATCAGTTAATTAATTAATTAATTAATTAAACCTTCGATTCCATTATTTCCACTCACAGTCAGTTGCTTAACTTAATATTTGCACATCAGTGCTTATTGAGGAAAAAAATTAAAGAATAATGCACAAATCATTAAATAAATCTCATTTTCCTTATGAAATTTCAGGATACATGGAGAGAAACAAAGACAATGTTTCCAAATTACAAGATACTTAGTACATTGGTAATAATAACAGCAAGAATTTGTTTAACCTTAAGTAGAAGACACTCTTGTATTTTTCATGCATATAAATTATACTATTTAACACTTTGAGAGAACCTGGTGAGATTTTTTTTTCTGCATCTTTTAAATAGTCACATAGCTACTTAATAGTTCATCCCATATTTACATGAACATCTAATTACAAAACTTATGCTATTTCTTATACACATAATCCATTGTTTGCGTTAAATATCTATTATGCAATTGACAGAAAATTTGAAGTGACAGTATTGCTTTTACAATAAGAGAAAATCGCATATTCCATTATAGATTTTCTGCAAAGAAGAGCTGATGAATCTATCAATGATGATACAAGCTCTATTGCTCTTACCTCCTCATCCCATGTGAGGCTCTAACCTGACTCTAGGTGTTGATCTTTCAGGAGTGGGAGAGTACAGTTGCCAAGTGAAAAGACGCCAATCTCATTATTTTCCCAAAAAGGTAACCCTCCAGATAAAATCAATAGAACTTCAGAGAGTCAGGTGAATCTCCAAACATGTAACCCAAGGAATCTCAGTGAGGGACTGTAGATAAGGACAACCTTTGCCCTATGCCTGTACTGCAAAGAACCAGCTCTTGTCGTAGTGCTTGAATTATTAAAACTTGACAAAATTAACAAAAAAATGTTTTATATTTGAATCTCTTTAAAAAGTGAGAGTTTATCAATATCAAATGAATTTAAATTTCTGTGGGCATAATCTGATGATAAGGTTCAAAGAAAATAAAAGCAAGGGATCTTAATTATAACCAAAGCTATTGCTCAAAGTAGTATTTTAATTATTAATCAAAGTAGTAAGCGATGGTGTTCAAAATTTATAAATGAGTTATGAATCATAAATATTTGCACATCAAGACCTACACAAAGAAACAAACTAAAACCCGGTACCTACAACAGCGCAATATATTGTGTTTTAGAAAATCAGGATAGTATCAATTACCAACAAAATTGCAATACAGAAAATAAAAGATCACAGTCAATAGTCAATAAGGAATTGGAAATCTATTTATATAGTACTCTTTTCAGATATATTCACAAATACAAATTTCAAAATGTATAAGAATTTATTGTAATAAAGCATTGTAAGTGAATAAATGTGAAAAATTATTACATTTTATACTAATTTTGCCAATTTTAAAAAGCATAGATACTTTGGAATATATTAAATATCCTTCAGTGAGAGTTTATTCAAACATTGATTATGATGCAGCATATTCACATAATCAGAAAGTATAATTTAAAAGTGTGAACTAAGCTTTTTTGAAAAGTTAAGAGAAAATTCAGTCACATAGTATTTTATCACTAATGCTGCCAAATATAAATATGCAAACAATTACTTAATGTGGGAATCTCTTAGGATCCTAATTATATTTCACAAAATAATGTTGTTTGAAGTAGAAAAATTTCTATTCCTGAATACCCTTAATATCTATCAGTTTATAAAATAGAATCTCTAATAAATCAAAGCTGTTAGTTCATTTCAAGAATATAGACTCTTCACAATGAAATTCAATATTTATTAGCCATATGAGAAAAAATTAATAAATCAACTTCATTATTAAGTATTGAAATTTTTCTACTATTTTAGTGAAATATTTTTCTAGTTGAGATATATAAACTTTAGTTAATCTATTACTTGTCAGAAATAAAAACTTGTTAAAAGCTTGCAAAAAGCTTGAGGTGTCTTACTAACAGGGGGTTTCCTTTTCTTTCCTGTTAAATATATACATTTAAAAATTTATAGATATATAATTTAAGTGTACATATGTTATTTACATACACATATTATGTAGGTATGCATATACCTAGCACACAGATTCATATATATGTACTTTTTTGTTATGAAGGGATTTGTTTCAATCTTACAAAAATCAGCATATTCAAACATATGTATAAAAATCCCTTTAGCTATTATAACTACAATGTTTAAGAAAAGTACTTGAATTAGAGTTCAGCTTTTTAATTTTTCT
The DNA here is from genome assembly GCF_964194105.1 of Spermophilus citellus. Classification (NCBI taxonomy): domain Eukaryota; kingdom Metazoa; phylum Chordata; class Mammalia; order Rodentia; family Sciuridae; genus Spermophilus; species Spermophilus citellus. The sequence goes on along the minus strand of NC_138186.1, from coordinate 101,385,942 downwards.
CCATCAATAATAGATAATCAATTTCAACCGATTTTCTTATTTTCTAATGTGTTTTTTTGCAGTGATTTATGTGCTTACTTCCAACAATTCAACCAAGGCAACCTCCACTCCTGAGCATTAAACATTTGATCAATATAAGAGTTTCATTGTAGAAAATAGTGTTAAAAGTTTATTCATTCAGTGCACTCTTTAGAGATGATTAACTGTCTTTATTATATTAAAGCAAACCCAAAGCCATCTGCCAAAGGCGATTGTGTCCAAGCACTGAAACCATTTCATGTGAAAACTCATTTTCAGGCTCCTAATTATTTTTCATTATAGTGGCAGTGTGGAATAGATTGGAATTGGACAGTAATTGCCAGGTCCGAGCTGTGTGGACCATTGCAATGTATCAGTTTAGATGAAGTGTGACAAGGACACATCTAGCTACTATATAACTTCCATTAACCAACTTCCCTGTCCCTGATCATGTAACACTTCATAGAATGTGGTCAGCACAAGGTCATAATAATGGCTTTCTGACTGACTTCAAGTATTTTGTACAAGTGCAAGCTGTTAACCCCCTATGTTGGCATTGTTCTAGTAATGTCCAGTTATTACAGTTGTCAAAAATGTCTATTTTTTCAAGAGGTGCAAGTAAACTTTTAAAAGTACAGGTTTCAAACTCAAGTTTGACTTCTTTCACACACAAAAGTCAGGAAGGAAAATCAGACAAAAATTGAGATTATTTTGTATGAGATCATTGTAAGTAATAATTACTCAATACTATTTGATCAATCTAGTACCCTGATTATAAAAGTTTCCTCCCATCTATAAACAGTCTCAAGTTATTTCTACAGAGATAACCAAGTAGATTACTGTTAAGCAAATCTAATTGTACAGCAAAAATGTTATGCCTACAAGTAATCCTCTTTATAAAGTTTTTCCCACTGTAATAACATTAACAAAACATGTGAATGACTGTCAACCACATGATCCTTTCCTATACAGAAGATAGTTTACAATGTTTGTAGACATTTGGTTGTCACAATAGGGTGTTACTCATATCCAGTGGGTAAACTTCAAGGACGCTGCTAAATATCCTTTAATGAATAAGAGGTCTTCCACAACAAATAAAACAGAATTATTTGGCACCAAATATCAATAATATTGAGATTAAGAAGCCAAAGAATGTATGCATTAGCTTGCTTTCTATTTGTTTTCCTGATATGAAATGTAAAAAGTAAATCTTTCATGATTCATTCATTTAAATGTTTGCCTTCTATAGAACATTATATTAATCAATACCATTTATTAATAATTTTATTTCTATCTGTATCAAAGATGTTTTTTTTTGATCGGGATTTTTGATGCATGGTTCTTTCTGAAGGACATTTGCGATGGTCTTTTCTGCACTAATCACTTCAGATGACTCTAGCTTCCTGATGAAAAGCTTTCCTCTCCAGACAGATCTGAATCAAACACATCTGAGACTATAATCATGCTGGTTTGTTGCTGATCTTTAACATGCTTTATAATTGATGAGGTGGAATAATTTGCTTTTAAATCAGTCCTCTTTTTTGGTCATGGCAACATCATCAACAAATATTTATATAATTTTTCATATATTTCTGTAATAGTTGATGAGCACAGTCAGAATAATAAATATTTCTTCTATATAGTTGATGTCTTAGAACATTTATTTTTAAGTGAAGAATGTATTTTTGTTCTAGAATGGTCAACATCTTATAAGTCTTTCACAGAGTTTTTGCAGACTTATAGTCTTTTCTACTATGCTTCAATTTTTTATTAGAATCTTAAAGATTCCCAGACCTAATTATGTTCAAATCTATTTTAACAGGTAACATGCATGTCCCAGATAGTCTTATGGCTTCACACCTGCAAAAATTTGAGAAATGTCTGTTTTCACTTATAAGTGTAACATTTTTTTCCATAACAAAATTTAAAATATGGTTGAATTTATATAATTACAATTATTTACATACTTCTGTGAAAAATGAATGATTTGAATCAATAATTGAGGAGAATAGTTTTAAAGAACTGGATTATCCAAGATGGAAAGCCATAAATTCTCAGTTTTGTTTAGTATTTCCTATTTTTTCCTTGACCTTATATTCTGTTCTAAGCAGCCCATTATGAGTTTAATCATAGATTATAAATATATGTCAAAATTGAGCTGATTAACATGTGGGTCTACCTATGTATAGCAGAAAGTACATGACCTTATGACCCATTTAGAGTGTTGAGGTTCATGAAACACTCACTGTGGGCCCTGCATACCATTCAGTCATGCTTAATTCTGACTTTTGTTCACATAACTATGATCATTCATTTAGCTACTTGTAAATTATATTTGTATTATTAAGATGTACATTAGGGATTTTATTTCTCTCTCTCTCTCTCTCTCTCACACACACACACACACACACACACACACACCAAGCATCTACTTGTGCTTGGTGCTATGTTAAACAGCTCAAAAACACAATTTCTGACCTCTAAAAATCCCACTTTGTAAGACAGAACTAATTCTGCTAATAAAATGATGACTATATAGCAATAAAAAAGTCAGTAAAGAAGTATTAATGATATAAGAAGGAAGGAATAATATCAGTATATTTAATTAGCAGATGTATCTTTCCATATTACTAATATTACTAAATATATATTACTAATAAATATTACACATATTACAAAAATATTACAAATATTACTAAATAGAAATATAATATAAATGATTATTTCTAATGAAATAGGTAACTATAGAGTTAATAAAATATTAAAACAATTCCTTAGCATAAGCAGTGAATTAAAAATTATTATTAAAATAGATTATTTTGTTATTTTTATTTTTATATAATTTAAAAGACAGATACTAACTAGGACTGATAAAACATATATATATATATATATATATATATATATATATATATATATGTGTGTGTGTGTGTGTAAATTAAGATATATACATATATATCTCTTCCTATGTAGATATATATATATATGTATAGTATCTGACCTGGATGGTATAATATATAATGCTAATATTATAAAGAAATATTTTCAGAGAGATTATCAAGTGAGTTTCATTCCAGCATTATTTGTAATAGCAAAACAAACAAACAAAAAACGAAAAGAAACCTAAAATATTTCTTAAATAATGTTAAAACAAATTATAGTAGCTCTGTCTGATGAAATTCGATATAGAAATTTTGAACAAATAGGTTTATTTCTATTTCAGCAAAATGTTTAGGAATGTTTTTGTTTTATGTCAGAGGACTATGGAGTAAGAAGAAAATAATTAAGGGTAATGTTCTCTTTACTATCTATGAACTATAACTTTTAAAATATTTTGAAGTAATGAAATTAGTTTTGTAAGCTACGTTGTATCATTTGAAGTGACAGATGAAAGGAGAGAAGTGATGTGAAACTTGTGACAATAATGATCGTATCCTTATAAAAAGAGAAACTTGTTTCCCAGCAGCTCTTCACTTACTTTTATCTCTAATAGCAAGGCATTAATGGAAGAGTAAAATCCCATTTCTCCACTTGCCTGCTCCCTAAACTGTCATATTTTCACTGTCAGGAAGATCAGTCAACACTTTTATTCTGATATTTACTTGTTTCAACAGCACAACATAATTCTTCACATGTAAAAACATGCATTGTTATTGAAAGATCCGTTATACAACACTATTATTTTTTTTTTCACTTCAACTACCATTGTCAGACATCCAAATTCATCTTGGCTTTATCTAGATGTGATTAGAATGCTTCTTTGTAATTTATCCTAAATCTTAATTTAAGATTAGCAGCTCTCTCTGGATCTAAAACTTACTTATAGATAAAGCTGCCATTGACCATGGTATTAAATCAGAACACAATGTCCCCTTAGCCACAAAACATTGACAGCAGGATTATACTATACTTAAACTTTTTGAAGGAAAGCATTTTCTTTTAGACTGCAACTATTAAAAACATCTCCTAAAAGGACTGAAGAAATGACTAACAGAAACTCAAAATATCACAATTCAAGAAATATCTCCCTATTCTCAAAGATTAGAAAACTTCACAGGGAAAAAAATAGGTTAATTACAGGAGATTGGTATTACGTTGAGCCACAGAGGGCACCATAAGTGTGTTGCACATAAAAAAAAAATCTTATAATCCCTGAAAAAATTAGTATTTAAGACAAAGAGTTTCTGTGATACATGGTCTTTGTTCGTATCCTGTCACAGTCCTGGGCTAATTTGATGATCTTAAATATAAGAGTGTCTAAGACTCACTACACCAACTACTGCATTTAGGTAATAGTAGTATATACCACAGCAGGGTATGAAGCATAGGTGTGGACACAATTTAATGAATGTCACCATTACTAATATAATTGTTCTAAAAAGGTTTAAACCTAAATTAGATGCTTTTCAAGTGCATATTTCTCAGGAAAGCTAATGATTCCCAGGGTTCTGCTTAGAAATGGGTAGTTTTGTACCATAGGATATCATGTGACAGAATTACAAATGTACTATAAAAATTATTTTCAGGATTCAAGTTCCATAACTTTTTTTAGCAAAGTGAAATAATATTATATGACATATAATGGTTTAATATTAAACACAGAGTTATTTAGTATTTGCAGACTTTCCAGGGTGCCATTGAATTTTTGCAGTAGGTAAGAAGAGAAATAAGAAAAGCATTTGAAGGTAGAGTGGGGAAGAACAAGAGCAGAGCAAAAAGGGAATTTCCAAAAGCTCATTTTAGGCTTATATGAATTAATAAGATTTGTAGAAACAGTGAAGTCACAATGACATAAATAAATGACAGGACTTTAGCTGTCATTATGGGTATGTGTTATGGTTGAGATGTGAGATATTAAAAGACAATGAAAGAAAGCTCAGAGGTGACATGATTAGATATATAGAGTTGTAAATATTGGTGGATTAATCCACTGGATTAATCCAGTGGTAACTAAACAGGTAGGCTGTGGCTAGAAGAGATAGGTACCAAGGGAATGACATTGAGGTACCCATTTTGCCTCTGGTGAGCAGGTCAGTTTCTGCTTCCTGATTGCTGTCCTGAGCTATTTTAGTCTTCCAGGCCCTTCCACCATGATTTTCTACCTCACCTCAGGCCCAGAACAATGGCCATCTAATGGACTAAGACCTCTGAAACTGTGTACACCAAATAAACTTTCCCTTTTCTATGTTGTTTTTCTCAGGTCTCAGGTCACAGCAATGAAAATGTTAACTAAAACAGTGGGGTTAGTTGTTATATCTGAGTTCAGTTTATTTAATTCTCTGAACTTCACTTGCCTGTCAATAAAAAAGGTGAAAAACAATGTATAAATTTACTACAACGGAAGAGAAAGTGTCTCTGTGTATGTATGTGTGTATTTGTGTGTGTGTATTGTGTCATTTAATATGCAGCATGGTGTTGAGCAATATGGCAAAAATGGCCCTCAGGAACTTTAATAAATTTTTTACTTTTTCCAAATTTCTCTCATATAGCAATGACCAATCTGCCTTTTAATAGATGGCATTGTATAATGTTTTCCTTTAGAAATAAATTTTATGAACATCAAAAATGTGTCTTATTATAAGAAAATTTTTAAAGAATTTTTATTTAATTCTGCTAAAATAATAAATTTCAATATAAAGGTATGTAAACTTTAAAATTCAATTTTAAGATAATCATTTTTAATTCTGTAGTTGAAGATGACAAAAACTAACCTCAAAAATGTATCTACTGAGGGCTGGAGATGTGGCTCAAGCGGTGGCGCACTCGCCTAGCATGCGTGAGGCCCAGGTTCTATCCTCAGCACCACGTACAAAGATGTTCTGTCGGCCAAAAACTAAAAAATAAATATCCAAAAAAATTCTCCCTCTCTCTCTCTCTCTCAAAAAAAAATGTATCTACTGAAATAGTCAGTCACCAATGATGTTGAAAATTGGAAATACAAATATGCAAGATATTTTGTGAATTCATTTAGATATTTTAAATCTAGGGATCAATTTTCTCTGCATTTTAATTGCTGCTACTACTTTCTTTTTTTATTGGTTGTTCACAACATTACAAAGCTCTTGACATATCATATTTCATACATTAGATTGAAGTGGGTTATGAACCCCCAATTTTACCCCAAATGCAGACTGCAGAATCACTTCGGTTACACATCCACAATTTTACATAATGCCCTATTAGTAATTGTTGTATTCTGCTACCTTTCCTATCCCCTACTATCCCCCCTCCCCTCCCATCTTCTCTCTCTACCCCATCTACTGTAATTCATTTCTCTCCTTGTTTATTTTCCCATTCCCCTCACAACCTCTTATATGTAATTTTGTATAGCAATGAGGGTCTCCTTCATTTCCATGCAATTTCCCTTTTCTCTCCCTTTCCCTCCCATCTCATGTCTCTATTTAATGTTAATCTTTTCTTCCTGCTGTTCCTCCCTGCCTGTTCATAGTTGCTCTCATTATATCAAAGAAGACATTTGGTATTTGTTTTTTAGGGATTGGCTAGCTTCACTAAGCATAATCTGCTCTAGTGCCATCCATTTCCCTGCAAATTCTATGATTTTGTCACTTTTTATTGCAGCATAGTACTCCATTGTGTATAGATGCCACATTTTTTTTTATCCATTCATCTATTGAAGGGCATCTGGGTTGGTTCCACAGTCTAGCTATTGTGAATTGTGTTGCTATGAACATCGATGTGGCAGTATCCCTGTAGCATGCTCTTTTAAGGTCTTCAGGGAATAGTCCGAGAAGGGCAATAGCAGGGTCAAATGGTGGTTCCATTCCCATTTTTCCCAGGAATCTCCAAACTGCTTTCCAAATTGGCCGCAGCAATTTGCAGTCCCACCAGCAATGTACAAGTATACCCTTTTCTCCACATCCTCGCCAGCACTTGTTGTTGTTTGACTTCATAGTGGCTGCCAATCTTACTGGAGTGAGATGGTATCTTAGGGTGGTTTTGATTTGCATTTCTCTGACTGCTAGAGATGGTGAGCATTTTTTCATGTACTTGTTGATTGATTGTATGTCCTCCTCTGTGAAGTGTCTGTTCAGGTCCTTGCCCCATTTGTTGATTGGGTTACTTGTTACCTCATTGTCTAATTTTTTGAGTTCTTTATATACTCTGGATATTAGGGCTCTATCTGAAGTGTGAGGAGTAAAAATTTGTTCCAAGGATGTAGGCTCCCTATTTACCTCTCTTATTGTTTCTCTTGCTGAGAAAAAACTTTTTAGTTTAAGTAAGTCCCATTTGTTGATTCTTGTTATTAACTCTTGTGCTATGGGTGTCCTATTAAGGAATTTGGAGTCCGACCCCACCATATGTAGATGATTTTGTATCCGATTCGCCAGAATTTTATTGAGGATTTTTGCGTCTAGGTTCATTAGAGATATAGGTCTGTAGTTTTCTTTCTTTGAAGTGTCTTTGTCTGGTTTAGGAATCAGGGTGATGTTGGCCTCGTAGAATGAATTTGGAAGTTCTCCCTCTTTTTCTATTTCCTGAAATAGCTTGAAAAGTATTGGTATTAGTTCCTCTTTAAAGGTTTTGTAAAACTCTGCTGTATACCCATCCGGTCCTGGGCTTTTCTTAGTAGGTAATCTTTTGATGGTTTCTTCTATTTCCTCAATTGATATTGGTCTGTTTAGGTTGTCTATATCCTCCTGTCTCATTCTGGGCAGATCATATGACTTAAGAAATTTATCGATGCCTTCACTATCTTCTATTTTATTGGAGTATAAGGATTCAAAATAATTTCTGATTATCTTCTGTATTTCTGAAGTGTCTGTTGTGATATTGCTTTTTTCATCCTGTATACTAGTAATTTGAGTTCTCTCTCTTCTTCTCTTCATTAGCATGGCTAAGGGTCTGTCAATCTTATATATTTTTTCAAAGAACCAACTTTTAGTTTTATCAATTTTTTCAATAGTTTCTTTTGTTTCGATTTCATTAATTTCAGCTCTGATTTTAATTATTTCTTCCTTCTACTTCTTTTGCTGTTATTTTGCTCTTCTTTTTCTAGGATTTTGAGATGAAGTATGAGATCATTTATTTGTTGGTTTTTTCTTTTTTTAAGGAATGAACTCCATGCAATGAATTTTCCTCTTAGAACTGCTTTCAATGTGTCCCATAGATTCCGATATGTTGTGTCTGTGTTTTCATTTATCTCTAAGAATTTTTTAATTTCCTCCTTAATGTCTTCTATAACCCATTGATCATTCATTAACCTATTGTTCATTCTCCAAGTGATGCATGATTTTTCCTTCCTTCTTTTATCGTTGATTTTCAGTTTCATTCCATTATGGTCAGATAAGATGCATGGTATTATCTCTACTCCTTTGTATTTTCTAAGAGTTGCCCTGTGACATAATATATGATCTATTTTTGAGAAGTATCCATGTGCTGCTGAGAAGAAAGTGTAACTGCTTGATGTTGGGTGGTATATTCTATATATGTCAATTAAGTCTAGGTTTTTAATTGTGTTGTTGAGTTCTATAGTTTCCTTATTCAACTTTTGTTTGGAAGATCTGTCCAGTGGTGAGAGAGGTGTGTTGAAGTCTCCCATGATTATTGTATGGTGGTCTATTAGACTCTTGAACTTAAGAAGAGTTTCGTTGATGAACATAGCTGCACCATTGTTTGGGGCATATATATTTATGATTGTTATGCCTTGTTGGTGTATGGTTCCCTTGAGCAGTATGTAGTGTCCCTCTTTATCCCTTTTGATTAACTTTGGCTTGAAATCTGTTTTATTTGATATGAGTATGGACACTCCTGCTTGTTTCCGAAGTCCATATGAGTGATATGATTTTTCCCAACCTTTCACCTTCAGTCTATGTATGTCTTTTCCTATCAAATGCGTCTCCTGTAGGCAGCATATTGTTGGGTCATGTTTTGTGATCCATTCTACTAGCCTGTGTCTATTTATTGGTGAGTTTAAGCCATTAACATTTAGGGTTATTATTGAGATATGGGTTATCCTTCCAGCCATATTTGTTTATTTATGTTACTGAATATGGTTTGTTTTCCTCTTTGATTATTTTCCCCCCTTTACTGTCCTTCCTCCCACTGTTGGTTTTCATTGTTATTTTCCATTTCCTCTTCCTGTAATGTTTTACTGAGGATTTTTTGGAGAGATGGTTTTCTAGCTGCAAATTCTTTTAACTTTTGTTTATTGTGGAAGGTTTTAATTTCATCTTCCATCTTGAAGCTTAATTTTGCTGGATACACAATTCTTGGTTGGAACCCATTTTCTTTCAGTGTTTGAAATATGTTATTCCAGGATCTTCTAGCTTTCAAAGTCTGTGTTGAGAGATCAGCTGTTATCCTGATTGGTTTACCCCTAAATGTAATCTGCTTCCTTTCTCTTGTAGCTTTTAAAATTCTCTCCTTATTCTGTATGTTGGGCATCTTCATTATAATGTGTCTAGGTGTGGATCTCTTATGATTATGCACATTCGGCGTTCTGTAGGCTTCTAGGATTTGGGATTCTGTCTCGTTCTTCAAGTCTGGGAATTTTTCTCGAATTATTTCATTGAATTGATTTCTCATTCCTTTGGTTTGGAGCTCTGTGCCTTCCTGTATCCCAATGACTCTTAAGTTTTGTCTTTTAATGTTATCCCATATTTCTTGGATGTTCTGCTCATGGTTTCTTTACACTCTTGCTGAGCTGTCTATGTTCTTTTCAAGTTGAAATACTTTGTCTTCATTGTCTGATGTTCTATTTTCTAAGTGTTCTACTCTGCTGGTAGTATTCTCAATTGAGTTTTTAAGTTGGTTTATTGCTTCCTGCCTTTCTAGGATTTCTGTTTGTTTGTTTTTTATAACCTCTATCTCCCTGTATAGTTGCTCTTTTGCTTCCTGGATTTGTTTATGTATTACATTGTTGAAGAGATCTTTCATTGTCTGATTTTGCTGTCTAATGTCTTCCTTGAGACTCCAGATCATCTGAAGCATGTATCTCCTGAATTCTTTATCTGACATTCCATCAGCTGCAGAAATTACCTCTTCTAACGTTGAGTTGACCTGCATTGCTTGTGGTCCTTTCTTTCCTTGTCTCTTCATACTGTTCGCGTTTCTTTCTGCTTACTGAGACTGTTGTGTTATTGAATTTTCCCCCTATATATTTGTATTACTCTTGTATAGTTGCAAAGTCTCCCGCGCAGGCGTGGGCAGGAGCTCTGCTCCTCCTCCAATTGGGGCACTGTGCCTACCACATCGGCAGGCCGCTGGGCCTGTTCTGCTGGTTGGTAGCAGGTGCGCCTACCTTGGAGGCGCGTGGGGTGGCTCTGCCACTCCCAGGTTGCTGGGCCTGACCTGCTGGTGGGTTGCAGGTCCGGCTACTTTGCAGGCGCAGGGGGAGGGTGCACACCTATTTGTATTTAGACAGTTACGCGAAATGGAGGACGTAATGCTTGGGATGAAAGTTGGGGGGAAGGGGAAGGTAGGTGTTCTTGAAAGGAAAGAAGGAGAGGGAGATTGATAGCATAGAGGAGAATGGAATGATCAGTAAAACTTGGAGGGGGAGAGAGATAGGGAAAAGGGAGAGAAAAAATTAAAATGAAATAGGAAATAAAATTAGGTCTTAGAGATCCATTTTCTTCTCTTCCCATAGGCAAAGCTGTGCCCTCCGGGCTGAGTTTTGCCCTCAATGTGTCAACAGCAATCCCTGTAAGGCGCTTCCTGAGAGTCTCTCAATACTGTTGGTCCAGAGCCGTTTCACTTCTACGGCCCCTCCTCCCCTTCCTCCTGTCAGCCAGCCAGGTCCTGCTCACCGGAGGCAGTTCACCAAGGATTTGGTTACACTTTCAGCCCCACCGAGTGCTCTATTTCCCTAACTACTGAGCACACTCGCTGTCACTCATCTAAGCCCCAGTGCTGTGGAGCTGTGGTCTGGGAGTCAATTGTTTAATTTTTCTGGACCCCTTTTGTGGGCACACCTTCGGAATCTGGCAGCTAAGAACATTGGTGTCACTGCTGGTGGTAATAGGAGTTGGGGGTCGAGGATCCCCTCTACTTCCCTCAGCCCCTACAGTCACAACCACACTGCTGGCGGTAGGAGGAGTTGGGGGTCTGGATTGTCCTCTGTTTCCCTCCGCCCCTACCGTCACACCCTCTCAGTTCGCGGTTGGGGGATTTGGGGGTGGGGAGTCTTCCTGCATCCTTCTGCCCCTACATTCACGCCCTCGTCACTGGCAGTAGGGGGAGTTGCGGGTCGAGAGTCCTTTGGCCCTTACGCTCACGCCCACGGAGAGATTTTGAAGTTTCCTGGTTGTTTGTATCTGGTGTGGGTGGGAGTCACACACCTGCTAAAGTAGATTCCGCTGGGAAGGAATCTCTTTGGCCAAACTTTGGTGACTTCCCCTCTCTGCTGTGGCGGACCCCTGGCTCCTTGCTGGAGTGTCCGAAGGGAGGGGTGGAACTGGCTTGTCTCTGGTCTGACACAATCTCTGGTTTTAGTTCCCAGTTCGATATTTCGTAAAGGGTTGGTTAGATTCCCTTCACGCTGTCTGGGGGGGGGGAGCCGTTCGCCGGGTGGGCGGGGCTGTTAGTAGAGCCGTGAGGGCACGGGCTGTCTGCTGGGCCAGGCAGGGACACTTCTCGCTGTGCCGGGCCGCCGGGGGCTGCCTATAGAGCCGGGCAGCTGCGGCCTTGTGGCTAGGATCCGGGACGGCGAGACGGCGGATGCCGTCTACGGGTTCGGGCGGGCCGCACCGCTCGGGGCCGCCGGCCGCTTTCTGAAGCTGCTGATGGCCGCAGGATTGTCCCTCTGCACCCGCCGGGGGGCCGCCTGTAGAGCCAGGCAGCTGCGGCCGCGTGGCTACGAGCCTGGCAGGCGTGGTGGCCGTTCGCAGAGCGAGAGCAGGGCCTCCCCGGGACGGTGGGATGGTGGGTGCCATCTGCGGGATCGGGCGGGCTGCGCCGCTCTGGGCCGCCGGCCGCTTGCAGAAGCAGAAGGTGCCTGCGGGACTGGACCTCCGCACCCACGTGGCCGGCCAAGATCCACTTGTCTGGGACAAACTGTCACTTCTAATAAACCTACCAATTCCCGGCAGGTCCCCTCTTAACGGAATTTTGCTAGAAGTTCCTCAGTAGGTAGACTGCCGCTGTTCCAATGGGTCTTTCTGATCCCGTTAATGTGGAGACATTGGAATCGCTGCTTCATCGCCGGTGGCCATGTTGGATCTCGATAAATTTCTTAAGTCATATGATTTGCCCAGACTGAGTCAGGAGGATACACACAATTTGAACAGACCAATATCAATGGATGAAATTGAAGAAGCCATTAAAAGACTACCAACCAAGAAAAGCCCAGGACCGGATGGGTATACAGCGGAGTTTTACAAAACCTTTAAAGAAGAATTAATACCAATACTTTTCAAGTTATTTCAGGAAATAGAAAAAGAGGGAGCTCTTCCAAATTCATTCTATGAGGCCAACATCACCCTGATTCCGAAACCAGACAAAGACACCTCAAAGAAAGAAAACTACAGACCAATATCTCTAATGAACCTAGATGCAAAAATCCTCAATAAAATTCTGGCGAATCGAATACAAAAACACATCAAAAAAATTGTGCACCATGATCAAGTAGGATTCATCCCTGGGATGCAAGGATGGTTCAGTATACGAAAATCAATAAATGTTATTCACCACATCAACAGACTTAAAGATAAGAACCATATGATCATCTCGATAGATGCAGAGAAAGCATTCGACAAAGTACAGCATCCCTTTATGTTGAAAACATTAGAAAAATTAGGGATAACAGGAACTTACCTTGACATTGTAAAAGCTATCTATGCTAAGCTTCAGGCTAGCATCATTCTGAATGGACAAAAGTTAAAGGCATTCCCTCTAAAATCTGGAACAAGACAGGGATGCCCTCTATCACCACTTCTATTCAATATAGTTCTCGAAACACTGGCCAGAGCAATTAGACAGACAAAAGAAATTAAAGGCATAAAAATAGGAAAAGAAGAACTTAAATTATCACTATTTGTAGATGACATGATTCTATACCTAGAAGACCCTAAAGGGTCTACAAGGAAACTAGTAGAACTAATAAATGAATTCAGCAAAGTGGCAGGATATAAAATCAACATGCATAAATCAAAGGCATTTCTGTATATCAGCGACAAAACTTCTGAAACGGAAATGAGGAAAAACACTCCATTCACAATATCCTCAAAAAAAAAAAAAATACTTGGGAATCAACCTAACAAAAGAGGTGAAAGATTTATACAATGAAAACTACAGAACCCTAAAGAGAGAAGTGGAAGAAGATCTTAGAACATGGAAAATATACCCTGTTCATGGATAGGCAGAAATAACATCATCAAAATGGCGATATTACCAAAAGTTCTCTATAGGTTTAATGCAATGCCAATCAAAATCCCAACGGCATTTCTTGTAGAAATAGATAAAGCAATCATGAAATTCATATGGAAAAATAAAAGACCCAGAATAGCAAAAGGAATTCTAAGCAGGAAGTGTGAATCAGGCGGTATAGCGATACCAGATTTCAAACTATATTACAGAGCAATAGTGATAAAAACAGCATGGTACTGGTACCAAAACAGGCGGGTGGACCAATGGTATAGAATAGAGGACACAGAGACTAATCCACAAAGTTACAACTATCTTATATTTGATAAAGGGGCTAAAAGCATGCAATGGAGGAAGGATAGCATCTTCAACAAATGGTGTTGGTAAAATTGGAAATCCATATGCAACAAAATGAAACTGAATCCCTTTCTCTCGCCATGCACAAAAGTTAACTCAAAATGGATCAAGGAGCTTGATATCAAATCAGAGACTCTGCATCTAATAGAAGAAAAATTTGGCTCCGATCTACATATTGTGGGGTCGGGCTCCAAATTCCTTAATAGGACACCCATAGCACAAGAATTAATATCTAGAATCAACAAATGGGACTTGCTCAAACTAAAAATTTTTTTCTCAGCAAGAGAAACAATAAGAGAGGTAAATAGAGAGCCTACATCCTGGGAGCAAATCTTTACTCCTCACACTTCAGATAGAGCCCTAATATCCAGAGTATATAAAAAACTCAAAAAATTAGACAATAAGATAACAAATAACCCAATCAACAAATGGGCCAAGGACCTAAACAGACACTTCTCAGAGGAGGACATACAATCAATCAACAAGTACATGAGAAAATGATCACCATCGCTAGCAGTCAGAGAAATGCAAATCAAAACCACCCTAAGATATCATCTCACTCCAGTAAGATTGGCAGCCAGTATGAAGTCAAACAACACCAAGTGCTGGCGAGGATGTGGGGAAAAGGGTACACTTGTACATTGTTGGTGGGACTGCAAATTGGTGAAACCAATTTGGAAAGCAGTATGGAGATTTCTTGGAAAGCTGGGAATGGAACCACCATTTGATCCAGCTATTCCCCTTCTGGGTCTATTCCCTAAAGACCTAAAAACAGCATGCTACAGGGACACTGCCACATCGATGTTCATAGCAGCACAATTCACAATAGCAAGACTGTGGAAGCAAACTAGATGCCCTTCAATAGACGAATTGATAAAAAAAAAATATGGCATTTATACACAATGGAGTATTACTCTGCATTAAAAAATGACAAAATTATAGAATTTGGAGGGAAATGGATGGCATTAGAGCAGATTATGCTAAGTGAAGCTAGCCAATCCCTAAAAAACAAATGCCAAATGTCTTCTTTGATATAAGGAGAATAACTAAGAACAGAGTAGGGAAGAAGAGCATGAGAAGATGACTAACATTAAACAGGAATGAGAGGTGGGAGGGACAGGGAGAGAGAAGGGAAATTTCTTGGAAATGGAAGGAGACCCTTAGGGTTATACAAAATTACATACAAGAGGAAGTGAGGGGAAAGGGAAAAAGAAGAATACAAGGGGGAGAAATGAATTACAGTAGAGGGGGTAGAGAGAGAAGAGGGGAGGGGAGGGGAGGGGAGGGGGGATTGTAGAGGATAGGAAAGGCAGCAGAATACAACAGACCCTAGTATGGCAATATGTAAATCAGTAGAAGTGTAACTGATGTGACTCTGCAATCTGTATACGGGGTAAAAATGGGGGTTCATAACCCACTTGAATCAAAGTGTGAAATATGATATATCAAGAACTATGTAATGTTTTGAACAACCAATAAAAAAAAAATGCAAGTTCCGGTGAGGGAAAGCAACTAGATCATTTAAAGAAAATATCTCTTTATTGAATGTTAACTTGTGATATCTACAGAGAAACTCCCCTTCCCTGTGTAGCCCCTAAACCTAAATACACATGACTACTTACATATTAAAAAAAAAAAAGAAATTTATCGATGTCTTCACTATCTTCTATTTTTTTGGAATATAGGTTTTCAAAATAATTTCTAATTGTCTTCTGTATTTCTGAAGTGTCTGTTGTGATATTGCCTTTTTCATCTGCTTTGTTAGTAATTTGAGTTCTCTCTCTTCTTCTCTTCGTTAGCATGGCTAAAGTTCTGTCAATCTTATTTATTTTTTCGAAGAACCAACTTTTAGTTTTGTTAATTTTTTCAATAGTTTCTTTTGTTTCAATTTTGTTGATTTCCGCTCTGATTTTAATTATTTCTTGCCTTCTGCTACGTTTGCTGTTGTTTTGCTCTTCCTTTTCTAGGGCTTTGTGATGAAGTGTGAGCTCATTTATTTGTTGTTTTTTTCTTTTTTTGAGGAATGACCACCAGGCGATGAATTTTCCTCTTAAAACTGCTTTCGTTGTGTCCCATAGATTCCGATATGTTGTGTCTGTATTTTCATTTATCTCTAAGAATTTTTTGATTTCCTCCTTTATGTCTTCTGTAACCCATTGATCATTCAGTAACACATTGTTCATTTTCCATGTGATGTAGGATTTTTCCTTCCTTCTTTTATCATTGATTTCCAGTTTCATTCCATTATGATCAGATAAAATGCATGGTATTATCTCCACCCCTTTATATTAACTGAGGGTTGCCCTATGGCATAATATATGGTCTATTTTTGAGAAGGTTCCATGTGCTGCTGAGAAAAAAGTATATCCATTTGATGATGGTTGATATATTCTATATATGTCAGTTAAGTCTATGTTATTGATTGTTATATTGAGTTCTATAGTTTCTTTATTCAACTTTTGTTTGGAGGATCTGTCCAATGGTGAGAGAGGTGTGTTGAAGTCACCCATAATTATTGTGTTGTGGTCTATTTGATTCTTGAACTTGAGGAAAATTTGTTTTATGAACATTGCAGCACCATTATTTGGTGCATAAATATTGATAATTGTTATGTCTTGTTGGTGAATTGCTCCTTTTAACAGTATATAATGTCCTTCTTTTCCCTTTTGATTAACTTAGTCTTGAAGTCGATTTTATTCTATATGAGGATGGCCACCCTTGCTTGCTTACGAGGACCGTGTGCATGGTATATTTTTTCCCATCGTTTCACCTTCAGCCTGTGTATGTCTTTTCCAATCAGATGTGTCTCCTGGAGGCAGCATATTATTGGATTTGTTTTTTTTAATCCATGATACCAGCCTATGTTGCTTTATTGGAGAGTTTAAGCCATTAACATTCAGAGTTACTATTGATATATGGTTTGTACTTCCATCCATGTTTGATTATTTATCCTTTTTTAAAAAAATTTAGTTTGTTTCTCCATGATTAGCTTTCCCCTCGCCCTCTGTCTTTACCAAGGCACTTCCCACTGACGGTTTTGGTTATTGTTTTTCATTTCTTCCTCATGTAGTGTTTTGCTCAAAATGCTTTGCAATGCTGGTTTTCTGGCTGCAAATTCTTTTAACTTTTGTTTATCATGAAAGATTTTTATTTCGTTGTCATACCTGAAGCTTAATTTTGCTGGATACAGAATTCTTGGTTGGCATCCATTGTCTCTCAGTGTTTGAAATACATTGTTCCATGACCTTCTTGCTTTCAGTGTCTCTGATGAAAAATCCGTTGTTAACCTTATTGGTTTACCCCTGAATGTAATCTGTCTTCTTTCTCTTGTAGCTTTTAATATTTTCTCTTTGTTCTGTATATTGGATATCTTCATAACAATGTGTCTTGGTGTTGGTCTACTGTGATTTTGTGTGCTCGGTGTCCTGTATGCATCTTCAATTTGTATATCTGTTTCCTTTTTTATTTCTTGAAAGTTTTCTGTAATTATTTCATTCAGCAGGTTTCTCATTCCCTTGGTTTGAATCTCTGTACCTTCTTCTATCCCGATGACTCGTAAGTTTGTTTTTTTTATGTTATCCCATAACTCTTGGATGTTTTTCTCGTGATTTTTTACCAGCCTTTCTGCGTTGGCTAGACTCTTTTCAAGATGATATATTTTGTCTTCATTATCTGACGTTCTGGCTTCTACTTGCTCCACTCTGTTAGTGATACTCTCAATTGAGTTTTTAATTTGGTTTATCGTTTCCTTCATTTCTAGAATTATTGTTTGATTATTTTTTTAATCTCTCTCCTGATAAAGATGCTTAACTTCTTCTTTTATCTGTTTATATAATTCATTCTCAATGTGTTCTTTCACTGCTTGAATTTGCTGTCTTGTATCCTCTTTAAGGTTCCATTCCATCTGTCTAAAGTGTTCCTTGAGTTCTTTATATGACCATTTTTCTGATGACTCTAGGTCCTCCTGAATATTTAGGCTGTCCTGCATTGTTTGTACTCCTTTTCTTCTTTGCTTTTTGAAGCTGCTCATGTTACTTCTTGTTCTGTTTGACTGCTGAGTTACTGTTTACTCCTATAAATTTATTTGATGCTTGGGAGGAAAGGTATTAGAAGGGAAGGGAAGAAGTCACTGTAGCCGTAGGTTTCAATGAAGTTATCTTCTCCGCCGCAGTCTGATGATGTCAGTTCTCTGCTATGGTGGTGTCTCTTGCAAATGGCGACAGTTCCTTTCCCTTTGCCGGGCGACCAATGCAACGGGTGGGTCCTTACTGTCTCTCCCAAGCCCTGTTTCAAACCTGTGGCCACTACCTATGAAGGCTCGGTAGGCATTTACCTCCGTAGGATCAGAAGGGCTGACCAGACCAGTTGTTTCAGCCAGATGGATTAGAGCTGAGTCACAGCTGTTTGTCTGTGGGAAGCAGGCAAACAGGAGCTTGAATTCAGCCGATCTGGGCTCAGTGTGTGTTCTGAGAGGCCCAGACTGTTCGCCCCAGATCCACGTCAGCTCAGCATTGCCTAGTGATCCTGAGCAAACAGATTTAGGTTATTTACGACTCCCTGTGCCTGCACAGCTGAAGAGGTCAGGGACTTGATCTCTCTGCGCCCGCCGCCATGTTGGAATCTCCTTTGTTTTATCGCTGCTACTACTTTCAAAAACCACTTTTTAATAAAAAATTTTATCAGTAAGCATTTACCCATAGAAGTTTTTTAAATGAATTATATTGCAATTATTATTATCATGTAGTTATTATAGAGTCATCTAAAATAATTCTAAATTATCCAATATAGGAATATTAGAGAAAGATTATATATTAAAGTTATTAGTTAATTACTACAGATTTATTAGAAAATTTTTATTTTAAATTCTCCATCCACAATATAATCCAAAATAAGGATCATTCTTAAAAATTTATTTTTTCTTCATTTGAGAGCTATATACCACAAAAATTAAAATTTAGACAATAAAGTATGGAAATAGGTACTTTTTTTCTGTTTCTCTTAACAAACAGAAATTAATAAAAATGGCAAAAATATTTCTAATATTCCTAAGAAATTATAGATTTAGCTACCAATTTTCCCCCTAAAATTCCAAAACTATTTTATAAGTTCTGAGTTTCAATTAATTCAAATGTAAATACACAGAAAGAAAAATACATTTGGTAGTGACCTTTGTGCTAAAGGGCTTATTCAGCTTCTAATAACCAACCTAGGCTTAGAATGTTATTTTTCAATACACTCACACCTAATGAATGAATGCAATCACAAAAAAATATGCAACCCTGCAATAATCGCAATTCTAAAGTGCTGAATAATGCTAATAGTGGTCACCACCAACACCTTTGTCTCTGAAGGTCAACCACTAAGGGCATTCCATTTGTTTTAATCTTGGGAGTATAAATATTATTTGGGGTCAGTAGTAAACCTATTTACTTTTGAATAGTTTCTCTTGGTACTTAATCTGCATTTCTTCACCTAAACAGTTGCTACAACAAAGATCAAAAGTTTCCATATAGAAATAGTAATTTTTATTATTTGATTCCACTCAAAATATTATTACCATGTTACGTCCTTTTCAGGAGATCTAATTGTTCTAAGGCCTTGAAAATTCTCAGATGTTTCTAGTTATATTAAATTTACTGTATATGCCCATTAGGAAGGAATCATAGTTTACTTGTAAAAGTAAAGTCATTTCTTATTTTTAAAATTGGCTTTAAAAATTGTATATATTTAAAATTCAATATATATATAATATTTATTCAAATATATATGTAGAGAGAAAAATATATCTATATCTGTATCTATATCATCCATATGTTTATATTTATAAACCTGGTCTCCATAGAATTTACTAATCATAATCTAGGCAGCTGAATATACAATGATTATTTTGAAATTTCTATTCTTTGTTATTCTCAGCTTGTATCAAAAGCTAGATATTTTTCCTATAGTAGTTTTCCAAAGTTGCATAAATTTTTCCAAATGAAAAATGAGGATCATACATTGAGTTGACTGAATTATAAATCTTTATATAACAGGACAAGGCAAAACAAATACTGATCTTTGTAAAAAAAAATGATAATGAAAATGATATTTCCAGAATATATATTAGCATAAGATACAAGCAAAAAAAAATTTTAAAAAGCCTTATATCAAAACCACAGTAAATATTTAGAGAAGAGTTGAGTATAATGGAAGGAAATATATAATTGCATTTGAAAATAACTTTTTAAATGACAATATTTCTTACAATTTTAAAATAAAAAAGTTCTCTTGTTTATGTTATTATATAATTTTTTAAATTTTTTATTTTGTATATGCTGTATTTCAAATTTGTTAGACAATATTGAATACACAAAATATCCTGAGTTTTAAATATTCATTATTATGACATTTTATATATCTTTCACTCTGCGTATTCTCGTTAAATTTTTTGGATATAACAGCTACTACCTTTCAAACTATCTTTCAATCCACGTTTCATTTATGCTTCATGTTCACATAATCAACATAGTATGGAACTATTTCAATTGCCTCAGCATCTCTAAGGGTCTCATATAAATTATAATACATCCCCTGTATCTTTCATGGTGGTTTTGCTTGTCTGACTGAATCCTGACCTAGACATCAGCTCAAGAATGTTAGTGATTAACATATACTGTTTGGATTTGAAAATCATTGTTCCATATAATTTTTAACTTTGTTCCTTCCTTATCATTCCCAAGAACAACATCTTAGTTTGACTCTGAACGTCTTCTCACTTTGATGATTGTGGCAGATTATTGATTTATCTCTATCTTCATTCTTTATCAGATCCACCTCATTCATCTACCAGACTGCTTTTTTGTGTGTCTTCTTCCTCTTGAATTCAAGTCAGTTTGTGTCATGCTTGTATTAAAAAAGGCCATGATGATTCTCCAGGGGGGGGAAAAAAAACTACTCACAAAGGGTCATCCATAATTTGAACTCTGTCTTTCCTCTTCTCCAATTGTATTTATGCATTGTAGTTAAATTTCACTGTTCTTGTAAGGATGAGCTACTTCACAGAGCCTCCTAATCTGGTTTAGTTCTTATCCTCACTTCTTCTCCCTATTCCCTGTTTATATGCCAACTGATACCTACCTGGCTACAACTCTGTAGATTTTTCCAAATCTATGAAAAAAATCACTACCAATTTCATTTTTTATATCACAACAAAATTAACTTCTGATGGCATAAGCTATGTCCTGCTCATTTTCACATTCCCATTGTTTAGCAGAATGTATTTATTGAAGAAATAAGTAATTTCTAATATTTTTGAGACCTACTCTTGTCCTAGGAGCATATTATGTATGCTATAAACATTATCTCAATTTTACAGTTAAAAATCACCAGACCTAGAGATATTAGGTAATTTGTTCAAAATCACACAGGTATTATCTAATTCCAAAGTTTGTTGTTTTTACTAATCAATTGATTATAGTTAAGAAGATAAGTTGATTCATAAATTAAAACTATCATTTAATATATATATTTAATATATACTCTTGTTCAAAATTATGAAAACTATATTTCAAAAGTTCATAAATAGTTCATATTGTGAAGAAGCCAGTGGTTAACTAAATGTTTTTAATATTGGTACTAATTATTTCCTTTGAAATAATTTGGTTAATAATTAAGTCAATTAAGATGTTTCATCATTTGTAAAAAAAGTTTTAATTAGTATGGGTTGAACTCCACTGAAATGTTATTCCTGCTTGGCTCTGCATGGAAATTAGCAAATTTTTTAAATAATAAAATGAGTGACCAGGCTCAGTGGCACACACCTATAATACCAGCTGCTTGGGAGGCTGAGGCAGGAGAATCACAAGTTTAAAGCCAGCCTAACCAATTTAATGTGGCCCCAAAAACATTCAGCCAGACCTCTTAAAAATACAAATAAATAAAATAAAAAGTCCTGGGGATGTGCCTCAGTGGTTCAGTGGTTAAGTGCCCCTGGATTCAATCCTGGGTACAGACACACACACACACACACACACAGCCATTCTTTGAAACATCTGTACAAAGGTTCATCTCACACTGAGAGAATTTAATTTCTCATTAATTTTTGAGAGCCACTCTTAGCTAGCTTCAAATTTTTTTTTATTATATTGAAGTACTAATAAAAACTGAGAATATTTTTTGCTAGTGACTGCCTGAATTGTTTCTATCCATGGAACACCACAATCAATGCTTTTACAGTAGAAACATTAAATTATAAAACAAAGACTTGTTAGTAAGAAAATACTCTTAAACCTGACATGTATAATAAAAGGACTATTTTATGATTCTTATTCACACAGCACAGGAAATTGACCTTGCCAAGAACTATCACAAATCTTGCTTTCTTTTTTTTTTTTTTACTTTACTAGAAGAACTGGACTTTTAGTCCATTTAACCAATTTATATATTTTAATTATTTATTCCTTTTGAGATTTCCAAATAAATTAAATTGTTACATGTAATATTTAGCATATATGCAATTTCATCTTTTGTTATTTATTATTTAAAAATCAATGTCTTTGGTTTTAAATAAAATTTTAGTATGAAATATTGTATAAACATAAAAATTGAAGGAAAAAATTGGTTTTGTAAGTTCTAAATTTTCTCATCCATTGAAATAATTCTTACATTTTTATATGGGAGAGGGTAATTTATTAATAGTTTTCTGTGTTCAAGTGATAACTAGTTGTTCATAGAGTCATATACATGAGATGATTTTTTTATGCCTGTGTTATTTGGCTTGTATTATTTTCGTTGTCAGAATGTTCCTCTTCTTTCTGATTTTTTTGTTTTCATCATTCTAATGAGTTTTACCAACCTCTTTCCATTGTTACTCTGGGCATTTTCTGGCTAATTTTAGGATATATTGGTTGAAAATCAAAAGATTCTATCAAATGTAATGCCTAAAAAAATCATCTTTTGAATCAGTAGATATTTTATTTTTCCTAGGATATATGTGTTAGAAATAAACCCTATATAGCATAGTCCAATATGGTCTTTTATCCAAGCTAGAAGAATTAGGGATAGATGACAGATTGTTAAGAGACATGATTGGAGAATTTATGGTCAGAAGGAGTTTAAGGCATGAGGCAATTTCAACTGTTAAGGACCAATTATGAACAAGTTCTAGTGAGGCTTATCTTTGGGGATGACTAAAATTTTAGTGGGAAGACTAACTTGATACTTGAGGTTCAATAAAACAAAAATCAAGTGACATCTTCATAAGACTTCATAATCTTCATAGATCTGTCTAAACATTCTGTATCTATATTGTGTGTATATGCATACCATGTTATGTTTCTGGTTCAATGCTCAGTAAGTTGTCTTGTCCATCACCACATATCTATAAACATCAGCGTTCTTTCTCCCATCTCCTCTCCTCAAAGGATCCATAAACTTGCTCCATGTATATATTTAAAGAAATATGAACTCCAACTAAACTCTTTTTCCAGGTGGATTAATACATTTGCTTTCTTCCCATTCACTTGTACCTGACGATTTTTATATAGGTAGTATCATCTGCTCTTTCAGTGTCAAAACATGGCTCAAAGCTTTCAAAAAATAATTTGTTGATTGACTCATTGATGATACATATCTGCAATCAGTGGGCATAATAATGTCTGTTAGGAAATTTAATGAGGGACAAGAAAAGAGAGAAATTAGGCATGTTGTGCTTTAGTTCATTAATCTTTATTTCAACTTAAGTCTATAATCTTTGTGATATGCATTCATGTGAATAAATTACACAGATTTTAAGTTGAACTAAGGACTAGCACTAAGAACTAAAATTAATATAGAGAAAAATAATTTTAACATACCTATATGGAGAAATCATAGAACAATTGAGTACCAAAGAAGTAATTCCTTGGGAAAATATTAATGTTTAGAGTATATTTATTTTTTGCAATACTTCCCTTGCCCAGGACAGATTGTGACAAAACATTTGTTCAAGAAACACTGACTAACCAAGTGACTGAATGAACAACTCACTTGTAGCTAAATATAAATTATTTTATTACTGAAATTAATGAAATGACAAATCACCATAATTTTTTGTTTGTTTTTGTGGTATTGGAAATTGAACATTGGCATATGGTGAGTGTTCTGCCACTGAGCTATATCCCCAGCCCAAGTCATCATAATTTAGACTACAAGTATAAGCATCAATAATAGTTTTCACTAGTAATTTTCTACTGCATATAAAGTAAAATAATTCAGTGCCTTACCTTATCATCCAAAGCCTCCCATACCGTAAGACCAATTTCATCTAAATTTTCTATTCTACTCTGTGCTAATATTGAAGATAATTTTCTCTTTGATACTATTAAAGTTTTGTGTCATTTGACCTTCTAGCCTTTATTCATTCGGTTTTTCCATTCTCCTTTAACCCCTAAACATATTTTTTAAAGTTATGTGTGTGTGTGTGGATATGCACATTATTTTGCGTATTGTATAGAAGTGTATTGTGTACATGTGCACGGATCAAAACCAGAGCATGTTTACACTTCATAGGGAAGAAGTCAATAGTCAGGAAGGAGTTGATGCATACAGGAGAAGGAGAGAAGGGAACGACTTACGGAGGATGGTTTCTGAGGATTTGAGGGAAATGAGATCAGAAGAATAATAAGGATAATTAGCCTTGAAGAGTGAAAGTATTTCATTTAACTGAGGCTAATGGAAAATGGTAAGGATTCTAGAAGATATGGAGATCATTAGCTTGAAAACAAGATTTTTATTATATTAAATTTATGAAATTGAATTTTTTCCATGATGTATGAGTAATGGATTTCTTTAGAATGAGGAAAACATAGATGAGTTTAGATATTATATTGCCATTAAATATCTGGAAAATATTAGTATTCCAACTTCAAGCTAAATATATCAGAAAGGAATTAAAAAGTGTCCTCTGAAAATACTCTAACCTCATTAATGGTTAATGAGTCAAATTTCCACTCAATCAAAATTAAGTTTGTCATAGGCTTGATTTTTCTATCATGTCCATATCTAACTCATCTTTGGATCCTTTTAAGCTCTGCTTAATTTAGTTCCATTCTCATGTTTTCAACCCTCACTGCTATCTAGACTTCCAACAAAATTGAATGGATGTATCCCTGCCTTAAGAATTTCTGTCAATCTATAATTCATCATCATCTCACTTTCTATCCCAAGCTTCTTTCCTAGGTACTGTACCAAATATTATTTCTTTTCAAGATATACAACTATTGAGATAGATAATATACTTTTAATGCCTGCTAGATATATTTTCACAAAACTTGCCTTCTTTGAGTTTGTATTCCATAAGAACTATTTGTTTTCCATCCAATATGCTTAAGACTGATCACCAAAATAATTGCTAAGTAAACCAAAATAAATTTAATTTTCAGATATAATATAAAGTGGACAACCTAACTAGACGCACATTTTTCTACAAAGGACAGTGCATAGCATATAATGTGTTCAATAAACACCCATTGAATTAATAAATATGTGACACTGAATGTGCTACAGAAGAATATTATGAGACTAATAGACATCTTTTCTTAAAGAATAAGGATGTAATGGTTTGCTGTTGAAGTATAAGCAGGGAGGTATTTCCTTTTTGATAACTCTGCTATGTTGAAAAACCTTACTATTCTCAATATTGGATCCATTAATGATCATATTTCATAGCCTTGGAATCGCATTGATTCCATTTAAAAATGTCAATGTCTGCCTCCATTGGAGTTATACGTGTAAGAATGGCGAAGAGGTTGTTATTCTTCAAACACCTTCTTGCCTCCATTTTGCTTGTGCCTTTCCAAAGGCAACTCATTTTGTTACTACGCTTGTAACAAGTAGGGTGTTCTTTTCTTTAATTAGTCCTAACTTTATCTTACATAAAAGGTCCCATATAGGTACCTATGAAGAGGCAGGGCTCT
This sequence comes from Spermophilus citellus, assembly GCF_964194105.1. NCBI lineage: Eukaryota > Metazoa > Chordata > Mammalia > Rodentia > Sciuridae > Spermophilus > Spermophilus citellus. Next base: position 101,360,308 of record NC_138186.1, on the reverse strand, counting down.
TTGTGTGTGTCATCACTGTGTATCTCCATGGAGACAACACAACTAGAAAGGTAATTATAAGCAGTTCCCATTAACTTAGTGATCTCTGCCAAGATGTGCTGCAATTTTTAGCTTCAGCCCAACTAACTGCATGGCTCGTCTGCAAACTTTGGTGATACCCCCAAGCCTGAAGTTCTGTTTCTCATTGACCTTTTAGAAATAAAATATGTAAAAAAGTGATCCTTACTCCTTTTCCTTTCACTTGGCACTATTTCCTCTTAATTCTTCAAACACAAGAGTCAGAAAAATTAAATTGCCTTACAAAATAAGAAGGGAGATATGTCATTTTGAGATATGTTTCTAAATAAATTCTTCTTATGGTCAATATAGTGAACAATACTATATTATTTATACTTTAAGTAAGACATTTTGTCACCTATTTAATAGTGCTAAGATTTATTATTCTAGGTTTAAGACTGTGGACAGATGTCAAAAGAAAAAAAGCTTGACTTCATGAACCTCTCCTTTTTAATGTTTAATTCCATCCCCATTTTAAAGGAAATTTAATTTAAGAGAATTATATCCATATGATTCTGGTTCATTTGTATTTAACTGATCAATGTGTTGTTTTACAAGGCCTGTTTGATGTCAAGAAAGCAAAGTGAGTCCTTTTTCCCCTTAGGCTTTTGAAACGTGTTTTTTTTCCTTTAGAAGTATTTGGCAGTTTATAAATTCCAACTACCAAAGACTGAACTTTGGTTTAAAATTCAGAGCATTAAAACATGGACCAGCATCCAAAAGGGCACTAAATTTCAATTGAGAAGTCATTAACATAATGATTTTTCATGTCTTTTTGCTTACTTTAATTTTTAATTGAAAAATCAATGTCTTAAGAAAAAGAAACAGTGAAAGAGATAGAGAAAAGAGAGCTTCATGATATTAGGAAAAGAAGAACAATCAATAATTCATTAGATAAGAGAACTTTGAAAAGCTGGTGTCTCTGACTTTTTAATTAACTCCTTCCATGAAGAGGAAGTATGTTATATTGAGAACAACACGGACTTTGAACTCACTCAGTTTATGCTATTCTAAATTAATAGACACATTAATTCAGAAATGTAGCAACCTTAGTTTTATTACTCTAAAAAATGTGAATAATATCACTCATCTCTGAATGCATTCAGTAGGAGTTTACACTTTCACTTCTACCTATCTTTCCCTTCTTGCTTGGTGTAGATCAGACATTGACCTTTAATTTTGAAGGCTTAGAGTTCTTCCTATATTTTTGGCTTTGAGAAACAATTTTTTAGAACATATTTCTTATTAAAAGAACTTTTCTTATTGGCAGTGGGAGAGTAGGCTTTGAAGAATCACTTATATATTTTGTTATGTATTAAAGAGTTTATCAATCTTGACGCTAATCATGTTTTCTTCATTGATTTTGGTCCCAACCTGCTTAAAAGTAAATATCACTACAATTATTAAAAACTAGAAGGAATAATCTCTATTTCTGTGTACTGACATTCCCCATGTATATTTTATTTTTAATTCATTTTGATTCCCTTAAGAATGTGTTACCTGTTTTTAATCATATGTATTCTTTTTTTAAATATGTATTCTTTATAACACACACACACATACACACACACACACACACACATGTTAGCTTAGACATGCTCAGTGCATAGGAGGCTAAAATTTACCTTGAGAATTCAGACTATAATAGTAAAGTCAAAAAAGTCAGAAAAAGAGCCATCATGACCATTTTTTTAAACTAACATCAATTTCTTTCACCCCTGATTTGCCAAAGCATTTTTAAATTTATACTTTAATATATGGCATTCATAATATGTATCTGAACACATTTTTATAGTCATTTACTGAGTACAAATCCAAATACCTTAGAGATATAAGTAGTCAGCCAGCACTGAACTGGGAGTTTGGGTATTTTCAAAGGGAAACAAATATCTAAGATGTTACTTGTGACAATTCTACTTTTGTAGGGGCAGGGAAAAAAAAAAGGACAGCTTTCTCTCTTCTTTTCACCATTTCTCTTCAAAACTGTGTTTTCTTATATTTTTATCCTTTGCCCCATTCTATTCTATTTACCAAATTTCCTAACAAGTAGGAGTTAGAGAATAAATATCCAACTAAATGAAAGAAAAATTGGTATACATGAGAATATGAGAACATTCCTGTCCTGAGTATGGCCATAGTTAAGATCAAAACCTCAGAAAAATAAATAAGAATATTTGATTTATTGGTCAGTGTTCTAGTCCTAAGAACCTTCAAATTCAGTATAGAAAGGCCTACAGGATTTAAAAGCAGATGAAAGTTTGGGATTCTGGAAATGAGAAAACAGGAAACTAGCCACTCCTTTTCCTCCTACACTTCCTTGAATGTCCTTGACCATGTATGTACCTCTTCCAACTACCTGTAGCATTCTTATAAATCTACTCAGTATCAACATTTTTTTACCTTTCAGCCCAGCCAATAACATCTAATGTTCAGCTTGTGTCTGTGGTTGGGAAGCTTGTCTCATTACTGAATTGTTTACAGTCTTGCCCCACTTAATGTCCCAAGCAATAGACTGGTCTCATCTTCTTTTTTTTTTTTTTCTTTTTCTCTTTTTAGCTTCACTGCAGGTATTTGAACCAGTATCATTCTCTTCCTTTAAGTCCCTTTTATTACTCTTATTCCCTCACAGTATTGCCTCATCTTCTGGCCCCTTAGTGACTGAAGTGCTGGGGTGAATGTGTATTTAGAATAAAGAAAGGAGACAAATAAGAGCTTCAGTAATGCTGTTTACAATTCTTGCTACATACTAGTACACATTCTAGAATATGCAAATACAGAATTATTTCTACAATAAGCCGACTCCCTGTAAACATTCAGCCAGATTAATCAATACTCTCATCTCCTGATTTAATATATACTAAAAGCAATGCCGTTAGTAGGCAGGTTGTTTATGTAGCTACACATTTCTCTCAGCCATTAAGTTGTTTATTCCAGATGCTCTTCATATTGTAATTAGGTTATGTAAATTAATAAACTAATGAAATAGAAGTATGAAAATGATTATTTCAATTAATTTTAATAACTTGGAAAAAACTCAAAACCAAGCTAATAAAGAAACAAACAAATTTTTTAAAAAACCAACAAAACCAAACACAAAAATTACTATTGAATTAGGTGTGCATATAGAACTAAAAAATGCTTTAACAGCATCATTCTTTTTTATAAAAATCACATTTTAACCAACTTGTTTGCTTAACTGACCAACCACTGGTCCCAATTGTGCTGGTAAAGAAATGTGCTCTAAGCATTTGGTGATGGAATGAAAATAATTGATTCAATTCATTCATCCAAAACAATAGAACAGACTTTCAAGAAGCAGTGGTTTGTATCAGGGCACATTTGCTCTCTTTCCAGCCTTAAGACAGTGTCTGATTAGACACAGCTTAACTGTACCCAGCCATGCATTTCTGAAGACATAAAGAATAAGTGCTCTGCATAAATATTACTCTCCTCAGGAGATGCTTTAAAGTGGAGTTTTGATATTTTGGTCAGATTTTGGAGTGTTTTTTTTTTTTTTTTTGATTCCCAAACAAGTAACAGTTTTACACTACATTTTCACTCTCCAAACAAAAAAGTTCTGATTTCCATCTAAGTGCCAAATGCATCCCTGAAATACCTGCTTAAAATCTAGGTGTCCTTGGACTCTCTCTTTGATTGGGCATACCACACTTGATCACAGTTGCATTCTAAGTTCAGGCTCTTCATCTGATGCACATCTTACCATTCTTTTTATTTCTGGTTCTTGTCAGATTCTTTGTTCTCCATGCAATATCATTTATAGATGCAAGGATGGTGGAGGTATATCCAGACACAACCCAACAAGGAGAATGCTTATGTCATAAAAGGACTGAGAACTCCGTCTCATTTCTACCCTTAGTCATGTTCTAATTTCAATTTGTACAGTCTTAATGACATACTCTGTACCCATAGATCCTCCATGCTGGCTTTTCATGATGACACAGCTTTTTACCTGGGTCTCATTATATCATCTCAATTCCATTCTTATTAGCTACCTCAGTACATTTTGTTTGTTTGTTTGTTCCTACTTGTAAATCCATTCTGTATTAACTTATTATTATTAAATTAATATTGTTCCTAAACAGACTAAATATTAAATCACAAAATCTATTCATTTCTTTCTAGTTCACTATAATATTTTATAGTCTTCATAGTAGGTATCTCTATGGAAAAAATGAGTTTTTTCCATTAATATCCATTTCTCCCAATTAGAATGCAAACTCCTGGAGAGTAAGGTTTCAAACTATGGTATTCACTTTCAAATTCTAAATGCTTCAAAAAATAAAAGAAAAAGAAAGAAAGAAAAACAGAAAGCAAGACTAAACATAGAGCAAGTCTTCATAAATAATTATTTATTAATTGGCTATCACCATTCAGGTCAAATTTGCCATGATTCTAATTATATTTTTTTCCCACTGGCTTCTATATTCCTCCTCTTATAATCTTTTTAAATTATTTTTTTAAATTTTAGTTGTAGATGAACACAATACATTTATTTTATTGATTTATGTGGTGCTGAGGATCAAACCCAACACCCCACACATGGGAGGCAAGCATTCTACCACTGAGCTACAATCCTAGCCCCCTCCCCTTATAATCTATGAAGTCTTTCTCCAACTGATACCCATTTTAGAATCAGAAATGGGTCCCAATTCCCTGTTGTTGAATATTAAACACCTGAGAAATGCTGAGGCAAACACAGAAAGTAAGTTTTACTTAAGAAAGTGATATTGACAGACTTTTTCAAAGAGAAAGGACCCCAAATCTGGGTGTCTATGGTAGTGAGTTTACCTTACTCTTTTATAGATCTCAGAATACCCTTTAAAATATTACCTTTTCTTTCTTCTCCATATATAGGCCTGAGAGCAGGGATGTGAAGGTTACTTGTAAGCAACCCAGAGTGCCCAGGAGCACAATCACAAAGGTTAACAATCCATTGTCCTTTCTTTGATAACCAGTCATCATCCTCTCTCCATGACCTTTGCCCCTGCCTCAGTTTGCTGAGAAATGTGACATATTATCTTGTTCACTTAGGCCTGGCCAGGTGCAGGCAAATTGCTTTTTGGCAAATAAAGAAAATGGGAGGATCAGCAAAGTGAGCTCATTTTATAGAATTATTCTCTTTTCTTGTCTTCCCACCATCATTATGTATCTGTCCCCTTACACAAGCAGCAAATAAAATAATTTTTTCAACTGTAACAAAATGTCTAATAGGGGCATTTACTATTGCCTTAGGAAAAGCATAATGGCCCAGAGCTAATGGTCACAAACTAATAAACAAGCATACAAAAAAAAAAAGGCAGTACAATCCAAAAAGAATGCCCAACAATTGAATATGCTTAGCCAAGGGTTTATGAAGCACTGGCAGAGCTTGTCTTGCTAAAATTAGTTTTCTACCCATCTCCCTTTTAAAATTCTTTTAAGTCAATAATTATTATTTTACAGGAATTGTGGTAATTCCCCTGTTATGGCATAATGGAGAAGCATATTGCTATGACCACAATTACAAGTTGATTGATTCAGGATGCTTGACAATGTAGAGGCTTTAGGAACTGCAAGTGTGAATGAGAGTTTGAGAGACAGTACAGTAGAAGTGCAGTACAGTAGAAGACTTTGCAATGAGTGGATTCCTCGTGTGTCTGGGCACTGCAGTGGACAGGCTTTGCAGAGTTCCTTAAAGAATTCACAGATTTCCTGAAAAAGCCTGCATTTGAATTCTTGCCTTAACAAAGGCATCGAAGGCCAGTCAATATTGGCCAATGAACTGGCAAAAAATATTGATCACTCATTGAAACAAAATGAAATCTGATTGTTCCATGATCTTTGATAATAATCTGCTATTTTCCATAACTTTCTGTTGCCTTTAGAAAAATTCAAATTCCTGGCCAGGCTGGCATCACTAAGTCATCTGGGCATGGAGATTGTATATGCAGCCTAGGCTCTCTTTCCTCTAGTCAACTTGGCCTTTTAGGTCACAGATTCTACTACATTCTCTTCTGTCTCACAGAGTATTTGTCATACTTCTTCACTGATGAGATTCATTTTCACTGAATCTTTCTATCGGTTGTTCTACTAGAATTTAGCTTAACTATTGCCTTCTCAGTTGCCTAATGTGACACACTTCTCCTTAACTAGCATTTCTATCAATTTTATTCTTTTTTCCCTTTCATCCCCATTTCTTAGTACATGGCCTGACATACAATGTACATTAAGTAAATGGGCAATAATTGAAAAGCTTGTAAACTTACTTCTGCACAAGAAACATTTCCTGAAACTTTTTTTCTCATTCACAATCAAATCTGAAAGCCTCTCTCTTAGAAGAGAGTACCACTTCTGATAAAACATTTGATTTTCTGATGGAGCAATATGATATTTAAAACTAAGACGTTAATAACTTCCTTAACCAGCTGACTCTCAACTGGCAGGGGTTCTTTACCTTAATTTTTTTTTTGTCTCCAACCTATCATAACCTAAATATCCTCTTTGCTAAATGCCCTAAAAATAAATCTTGAAAGAGACATGCATAAATCCCTTCTACAACAATATAGAAACAAGCTTTTATATGAATAATTTGTCAAAATTATTTTTTATATGTCGTTGTAGACATACCGTAAATACTTGTGTGCTTCATGGGGGATCTATCCAAGTAAAATTAGGACTGGGCCCGAATTCTTTTTAAAAAAGTCATAACAGATTTACTAGTCAAATTATTTGACCACAAGTTCAATGCCAGCTTCAGTAACCTAGCAAGACCCTGTCTCAAAATAAAATATAAAAAATGGGCTAGTTAAATGCCATTGAGTTCAATCCTTACTATCAAATATTTGTGTCTCCTCAAATTTTCTGATGTTCTGAATATATTCAGAAAATTCACTCATTTTTAGAAATGTTTATCAAAGCTTTTTGGCAATTTAAGTAAGTTTTTTTGTTATATTTGAGGTTATCCGAACTTTGAATTTAGATATGTGGTTTACATCAAGAGACAATCACTCTTCAGAGTAAAAATGGAGTTTTCCAACAAGAGAGTCAGGTGCTAACTGATAGATTTCAGGTCAGTATTTTGTGTCTAATGTATTTCTGGATCTTTGAGGAATCACATGGCTAATTAGGACTTGCCAGTGTTTTATATTTGAGAAAGTCCATGACTATTTTAAGAAATCCCATGGCTAGGATTATAGTGTTACTTAGAAATGACCAAAGTTCTTAGAAAAGCTAAGATGATTGTGTAATTATATTCAGAAATGTTTTAGCTGAAGGAAGTTATTTTGTTTTGCCTGCAGTGTTTTGGTTGAGTATGTATTTGTGTATGTTTTTGCAATTATCGTTAGCTAAATGTGTAATTCATTTAGCAGTTTTCTGCATGTCTGGCTGACTCTGTGAGCCATTATTTTTAGACTTTTATTTTTATGACCAGTGAGATTCTTTAGGCAATAGTATATTTAGAGGTTAGATCCCCACCTGTCCATTTATATAGATATCCAGAATGAGGAAAGACCACTAGCCTTTCTTTTTCACATCCACTGTAGCAATGACTACTTAACCAATTTCTTTATATATGATGCCCCTACCAAGGAACATATTTGATTTGACATGTTTAGCCTTTTTATTTTTCCTGTCTCAGACTAGAAATGAAATATTTGTAGGTGCCAACTCTTTCCCTATATGCCTAAAATGTGTATTGTTTATACCTGTTTTTGCTTTCCTGTGTGTTTATTTGTACTGAAATTCTGTTTACAACTGTATCTTCTCAAGTAAAGTATAAACTCCTCAAAATCAGAATCTGGAATCTATATCATATAGTAGATACCTAGTAAGTGTTTCTTGAATTAGTTCTGCTTTATATAATGTTCAATGCTCAGCACAAAACCTCCAGTGTGTTAAGCAAGTATTTTTTATTTTTTTTATTTTATTTTTTATTTTTTATTTTTTTTAAAAGAGAGAGTGAGAGAGGAGAGAGAAGAGAGAGAGAGAGAGAGAGAGAGAGAGAGAGAGAGAGAGAGAGAGAATTTTTAATATTTATTTTTTAGTTCTTGGCGGACACAACATCTTTGTTGGTATGTGGTGCTGAGGATCGAACCCGGGCCGCACGCATGCCAGGCGAGCGCGTTACCGCTTGAGCCACATCCCCAGCCCCAAGCAAGTATTTTTTAATGAAAGATCTAAAATAAACTCTTACGTATTCTTTCCACATAAACGTCCTTGTGATGTTTTACTACTATAATCTGGGGGCTAAAAACTGCATTATATTTCCTCTGCTTCCTCCTCTGACCATAGTCAACGCTATTGTGTGCTTTCAATACTCTTGGTCTTAGAATGCTAATGTGTACACTAGTTTTAATCTCAATTTGTGGTCCTTTTAGTACATTTCTTCAATCACTCTTCTTTCTGGACTTGGCCTCCGTCATGGCTATGAGAAAGCTGACCCATCTGGTTTTGCTGCTGGAGGTATGTACCCATCAAGCTAACTGAATCCTTGCATCTGTGAGACTCCACTTTCTAAATACTGATAGTGTTTATTAGAGATTAGGCACTAGGGGATTTAAAAAAAAATAAAGAAAACCTTCCTACAATAAGATCCTGACAGAGTTCAGCATATTTTATGAGAACAGACCACTACAAATTCATACTTCAAAATTCAAGCATTTTTAGTACCTTAAAAAGTATAAGTTTGAATGTCTCATTAAGAGAAAATTTGGGACTGTTGTTTTGGGGGGATCGATATAACAATGTAAAACAGCTGTTTTCATTAAGGGCAGGCTTGCATCTCTGCAAATGTGTTTCTCTTAGGAAAGTGTTTATTTTCTAAGTATAATCGAAGACTACATAGTCTCTAAAACTTATTTTGTTTCTTAGGAAGTTCCTTGGACTCACATTGCAGCAAAATTCCTAGAAAATGGTATTTATACTTGCTACAATCAATTCATCTCCTCTCATTTTCTCTTAGAATATTTGTACCACTATATTCAAAACTGCTCTTGTCAAGGTCAATAAAGACTTCTATGCAGCTAAAAACAATGGTAATTTGTTATTACTCAAGTTTATTGATCTTTCAGCTGCTTTGGCACAGTTTTTCATTCCATAGTCCTTGATAAACTTTCTTCTCTTGACTTTAGGATATCATTGTTTCTTCTAGTTGTATTCCAATATTCCTGGCCACTCCTTCATCTCCCTCTCTGGTTTCCATTTCTCAGATATTTAATATTCAAAGGTTCGGAGTCTGCTGGAACCTCTTTTTCATAGACTTTCTTGTACCTCTCATCCCTTGATGGTCTTATTCAGTCTCATGCCTATATGTGTATCCACAAACCTCTTTTCCAAGCTCCATGTTAATTTATCCAACTACCTGGCATTCGACCCTGTTGTCACCTAGGGATTTTATAATTTTCATGTTGTAAACTAAATTCTCTAAAACTGCTCTCTCTCCAGCCTTTCCTTTTAAACATTTTTGTCATGCTCTCAACCTTAAAGTCTAGGCATTTCTTCTCCTTATTCTGTTTGCTAATTTTAAACTAGCACAACTAGTCTTCACTATGTTAAGACTCATCTCTTTCAAATTCTTTTTTCTTAGATCACTTTCTCAAATGATGCTTGCTCCAACCATGGGATTGAGGGTTATGTGCTTTTAAACCACTCCTTCATACCCCTTAGTCCATTCCATTCCCCTTTCTTTCTCATATCACCTATAATCTTCTAAAACACTCAATCATTTACATGTGGGTTATTGTATGACTTCCAGAATCAGAATATGAGTTCACTTACATCCCAAAATCTAGCAGAAGTTCTCCCAAAAAGAAAGTACATCATAAATAATTTTATATGGCTATATCAATGCTATTTTCAAGCAGTTTTTCACAATAGCATGAAACTCTGTCTTGATCTTTTAGTGGGAGGACGTGAAAATGTGGAAATGCATTGGTCTTTGATGTCCTTTCCATGGGGTTACTCAAGAATGAATAAGCTAAAGCCTAAGGAAGACCTGTCTTTCTTTTCTTTTGTTGTATCCACAGACCATTTGTGCCAGGAAATTATGATAGGTTGAATACAGGCCAAAGAAAGTGCTTGGAGACTATGTGAGAGTCATAATTTATTGTGGAAAGCTTACAGGAGATCAGTGACTGCTGCAAGAATAGTGCAGTGGTCACAGGTTGATAGGTAACACTTCCATATCTAAGTTGTTTTGCCAGGCAGTGCCTCTTGTTCCTCATGGTGTATTGTTTAGTGGCAGCTGGCTAGATGAATGACACATCCCTTCCACAATGCCTTCAGTTCCCTGCCCATCCTCCCTCAGAAATGGGTTTCTTATGTTAGGCTATAGAAGCCCTGACATCATTTGCATTAGCTTCCCTTGTGTACTTATATAACCAGCATCCCAAGGAGAAACTGTCCTGGTGTATACTACAAGAAAGTCATTTTTTTATGGATAATAATACTTGCCCTAGTTCCCAGTGTGCATAAGATAAAGCTTTTTTTCCTGAAAGATAATGTGTATCTGGACTTTCCATTCCAGGCTTTCTCTCATTATTCTCTTAATTTGACTAGGCTTTTGAGAAAGAAAGGAGACCTTTAGAGACATGGCATTTTACTATTCTCCTTTTTATTAAGGGTGATATACCTTTATTGTATTAGTTTTTTCACATTTATTATATATTCTCACTATGAATGAACTCAAACTTATAGAGAAGGCGTAGTAAATATGACCTTATGATTAATGATAGGGCTATGAAATGTTGTTTTCTCTACCATTGTATTTTATTTTTAAATTTATTTTGATATAATTATAAATCTTTATGGTTTACACCATGATTCTTTAACATATCATTGTAAATTAACACCTTAGGATTATGGACAGAGTTTCCTTTGGAAGTAGGAGACATTGACATTGTATGAAATGGGATATGTTGAGGGATGTTAGATAAGAACTAAATTCTGACTGGGAGAAGCATGCTGAAAAATCATATTCATTTTCAGGTAGGATGAATAATTTCTATTAGCAGGTACATTAGCTTAAAAATGGTCATAATTCCAAATTCTTTGAAAGAGAAATGAGGAAAACTACCCCATTTACAATAGCCTAAAAAAAAAAACTTGGGAATTAACTATAGACCTTGTTCTTGTATAGGCAGAATTAATACTGTCAAAATGACCATACTACCAAAAGCACTACACAGATTTAATGCAATTCCAATCTAAATCCCAATGAAATTCCTCTTAGAAAGAGAAAAAGCAGTCATGAAATTCATCTGGAAAAATAAGAGACCCAGAATAGCTAAAGCGATTCTTAGCAAGAAGAGTGAAGCAGGTGGCATCACTCTAACAGATCTTAAATTATACTACAGAGCAATAGTTACAAAAACAGTATGGTATCGGCACCAAAACAGACTTGTAGACCAATGGTAAGGAATAGAGTACAAAGAGACAAGCCCACATGATACAGTTATCTTATATTAGACAAAAACATATACTGTAGAAAATATAGCCTATTCAATAAATAGTGCTAGGAAAACTGGAAATCCATATGCAACAAAATGAAAGTAAATACCTATCTCTCTCCATGTACAAAACTCAACTCAAAGTGGATCAAGGACTTAGGAATTAAACCAGAGACCCTGCACCTAATAGAAAGAAAAAGTAGGCCCAAATCTCCATCATATTGAATTAGGCCCCAACTTCTTTAATAAGACTCTTATAGCACAGGAATTAAAATCAATAATCAATAAATGGGATGGATTCAAACTCAAAAGCTTCTTTTCAGCAAAAGAAGCAATCAGTGAAGTGAATAAAGAAGCTACATCTTGAGAATAAATTGTTACCACTCATACATCAGGTAGAACATTAATCTCAAGTGTATATAAATAACTCAAAAATCTTAACACCAAAAAAAACAAAACAACAACAACAACAACAACAACAACAACAAAATAGCTTAATTAATAAATGGGCCAATGAACTAAACAGACACCTCTCAGAAGATGATATACAATGAATCAACATATATATGAAAAAATGTTCAACATCTCTAGCAATTAGAGAAAAGAAAATTAAGACTACCCTAAGATTTCAACTCACTCCAGTCAGAATGCCAGCTATTAAAAACACAAACAACAATAAGTATTAGTAAGGATGTGAGGAAAAGGGCACACTTATACATTGCTGGTGGAACTGCAAATTAGTGGAACCAATCTGGAAAGCAGTATGGAGATTCCTTGAAAATCTTGGAATGGAACCACCTTTTGACCCAGCTTTCCCACTCCTTGTTGTATATCCAAAAGACTTAAAAACAGCATACTACAGGGACACAGCCACATCAATGTTTATTGTAGCACAATTCACAGTAGCTAAATTGTGGATCCAAAATAGACATCCTTCAGTAGATGAACAGATAAAGAAAATGTGGTATATATACACAGTGAAATATTACCCAACATTAAAAGAGAATCAAATCATGAAATTTGCAGGTAAATGAATTGAGTTGTAGAATATAATGTTAAGTGAAGTAAGCCAATTCCCAAAAGCCAAATGGAAAATGTCTTCTCCAATATAAGTATGCTTATTGGTAATGAGATTGGGGGAAGGAGCATGAGAGGAATAGACAAACTTTAAATAGGGCAAAGGGGAAGCACAGGGGGAAATGGGGGTCAGAAAGATGGTAGAATGGGACAGATATCATTATCCTATATAAATGTGTGAAAACATGGGTGGTGTGACTCTATGTTCAACCAGAGACATGAAAATTTGAGCTCTATTTATGTAATATGAATTGAATTGCATTCTGCTGTCATATATAACTAATTAGAATAAACAAAATTTAAAATAAATTTTAAAAATGGTCATAAATCAAGAGCAAGCAGGGATTGACTTTGATCATACAAAGGCAAGCTAGCAGTTGGACATATGAGCACTTAATAGTAGAAACCCATTAAGAGATTTTTGTCCCTTTGCAATAGGACAGCTTCATTTCTAAGAGATAATTACAGATTCATCTGTAATGTTACAAAAGTTTTTAAATAATTTAACCTTTTGGTAGGTTTTGTTAATTATCCTATACAGCCTAGTTTTTCTTCTACTGTGTAAAATGTGAGAAAGAATCTATGTCTACAAATGAACAAAATATATAAAAGAGTGCAGCCTGAGAGAATTCAGATTTGATAGGTATGAATGACATTGCATAGAGGAAGACAAGGAGGACAGAGATCTATAGACAGATGGAGAAAGAGATTTCAAGTGTGAACCAGGGAATGTTTGAGGAAATGTTAACACTTCCCAAGGATTATGTAAACATTATCAAAGAAGACACTGGTAATTCACTAAACACTGGATAGAACAATGGTAAAGAGATTTAGTCTTTTGTGACTGAGCTTGAAAAAGTATATTACCGATGAGCCTGCAACTTTGGAGAAATTGGCATTACATTTAAAATTTAAAAATCATGTGGAACTTTCAGGTTGAATAGAGATTAGATTAAGAGGAAGAAAATGATGGCATGAGAAAAAACTCAATTGTGCAATGAATAAAGAAAAAAAAGGTTAACCAAAGAAAAAATAGAAATGTACTTATCAATAGAGAAATAAAAGTTATTGCAAATTAGGATATTTGAATGTATAAATATGAGATGTAGGGGCTGGGGATGTGGCTCAAGCGGTAGCGCGCTCGCCTGGCATGCGTGTGGCCCGGGTTCGATCCTCAGCACCACATACAAACAAAGATGTTGTGTCCGCCGAGAACTAAAAAAAAATAAATATTAAAAAATTCTCTCTCTCTCTCTCTCTCTCCTCTCTCACTCTCTCTTTAAAAAAAAAATATGAGATGTAAAGTAAATTCAAGCCTAGTAAACATTAGTCACTGGAACAGAACGATGGAAAAGATAAAAATGGTTCAGAGAAAGTAGGAAACTAATAAAACTTAAAAAAAACACATTAGAAATATAAAATAAATGATTATCAGAATGAGATTTTAAAACTTAAAAGAAATCTCAAGATGCACAATGAGATATGATCACTTTCTTATTTATTATCCAAAAATACTTATTCTCTGATGTGTCTATGGGTGTTTATTAACAGAAGATTTGTTATTAAAGTGTATTAATAGACTAATTTATTTTTATGCAATTTTTATACTTCACCAATTATTCCAGGGACTATATTTAATTACATTTTATTATATCAAAAATTCTGTATTATTCATGGGCATGATTATGAAAAATAAAATACATATAACATTTTGCAAGATATAATTATCCTCAAGATTTTTGTGACTTCCTTCTTTCATTATAAAATTAAATACATGAACCAGAAACATTGTCCAATAATTATATTAACTCTTTAAAGAACTTACAGGAAATGAAAATAAGTATGTTATCCATATTTCCTAAGATTCTGCATAATCTCTGGGTTTGAGAAAATGGGTGTGATGTCAGATTCATTGGTATTATACACTGAAGTTCACATTTCTGCAACTATGTGGGGAATTCTATCTTTAAATTGGACTTTCTTACATTACATTAATTTCTTCCATTACATTTTTCCCCCAAATGGTGTTCTAAAAGAGGATGACAACTGCAGTATGAAAGAAAAAATTTAATGCATATAAAGTCTGAACATATGAAGCATACAGTAATAAATTAAAAAAAAAACTAAAAAATCTGTATTTTATTAAAGGAAACAACATATTTTATGAGTTTGATTGATTTCTAAATTTCCTTGTTTTCCCAAAACAAGTAATGATCAAGATTATATTCTGACTGACAAATGTTTTAATTGTTATTTAAATCATAATGAATAAATGTTAGCATGTTTTTTTCAAGTCATTCTCAGAATTTTTAAAAATCAAATAATATAATGCACATTATTTTCAACTTCTCAAGAATTTCCTTTCTATATATGTCTTAGGATTACTTCTCATTTTCACTGAATCAATGACATTTAAGTATCTATAAGATTACATTGTAATATTTTATCATTTATATGAGTAAATTTATTATATATTTAGTAGTATTCATTTCAAATAATACTACATATTTCCCCACTATGTTTCTGCATCATGCTTATGCAATTTGTGACTTTGGAAAAATGTTTCATGAGCCTCTAGGATATGGTTTTGAGAAATGAGATGGAAGTAGAAAGAAATACAACATGCATTGTTTATTATTTATTTTATACTTATTTTAAATATTTACAAACATGCATTGATGTGGTAATATCTGAGTTCATTTATGAAGATTAAAGAAGAATGATATCAAACAGATGCAGTACATTCATCGTTTTTAGAATAAAAGACAATTTTTATTCTTCCCTGAATTGGAGAAGGATCAACAGGTGTTTTAAAAGGTGAGTAGAAATACTTCTAATCTCTTGGAATCTGAAAAAAAATCAGGATAAATGGTTCTTTCACCAAAGCCAGTAAGAAGATGTTTTATATATAATTTGTATAAAGTAGAATAGCTTTGTATATACTTGAAATATTATTTTATTTTTAAATTTTTCTATACGAAATAAAGTTTGTTCTCTTTATTGTAATAATATTAGTTTAAGGGAATTCAGTCTGTGTGAAGGAACTATATTTAATGGATATGAAAAATACTCTGAGAACTAAAAATTAGGATCTGGAACCTATAGTTGAGATGTTCCAAGTAAGGCAAGTGGAATCAGCTTGAAGCTAGTTCATAAATCTTAATATATTCCAGATTTTGGAAGAAATCAAAATTCCTACTAAACCAGGAACAGAATTAATTAGAAATCATCCTTGAATTATTGATACCAGTTAAGCTCCTTTAATATGATCCATTTTCTATGACCAGCCTCTTTATAATCTTTCTGCTTCTTTTTTGGTTCTCTGGAGCTTGGTTTCCTATACTGTACTTCTGATTGTTTTTCACCATTTTGAAGTTTTAAAATTTATTTTTATGGGGATCCAAGATGGCAGGCCAGAGGGAGGCAGCATTCTGTGTCACTCCATGACCCAGGTCTCAACTAGTGGAAACACTGCTTTGGTGAGAGAGATAGAGGACCCCTCCACAGCTGATACTGCATAGGAATCACAACCACCATGCAGAGTGGGCCCCTGACTCAGCCTTAGAAAAGGACTCCCAACTACTCTCCCATGCAGGTCTTGTGGTGCCTTAGTGGGACCACCAGCAATGACACCTGCTCAGAATTCCCAGAAACTGCTCTCACAAAGGACACTCAGCTGCTACCCTTGGGCAGGAACTCCAGCCTCCACTCTCATGTGGATCCCCATCTACCAACCTGGGGCTTTCCTGGTTGCCTCCATCTTGGGATTTGGCAGCTACTCTCACGGTACCATGCCTACACCTGGGGATGTCACAGTCTCTGAAGAAAGCCGATAGCCACAAAACTGAACCACAGAGCTCATCTCTGAACACTTGGCACAATGTCATCGCCCATCTCTCCCCACCCAACTGACACCCCATCACTGAAAGCAGCTGCCTCAATCTTGAGTCACCTTCATCACCATCTTTAGTCAGGGCAACTACCAGTTTAGAACACTGATAGCCAGGTACTCATAATGTTCTAATTACCCCCAATCCCCAGCAGCCACTAACTAGGCAGAGTGACTGCCCAATTCAAAACAGGCTTCCGGGACAGTGTGCAGCCACCAGAGTGTAACACACAAGGCCCCCAAAGAGAAAGATTCCTGATTAAGAAGTGGAGAGGAAAAGGGTGAGGGACATACACTGTAGAGACTAATTTAGAGGGCAGAAACTGTGAGGTCTACAGGGGAGATGAGGAGATAAGACCCTGCACCCATATCACAGGAGCAGACCCCAAAGGAGATCCTTAAAGTGCAGTCTCCCAACCAGAACATGGGTGCCATATCCCACTTCCAGGTGCCCTGCACCCAAGACATACCCTCAAACCCTGGTAATCCCCAGCATCCTGAGGGCGAAGATACCAACTGAGAACAGACAACCCCACCAATTGGATAATAAGTGGATGGGGCAGGGGTTGTGGCTCAGCAGTAGAGTGCTTACCTAGCATGTGTGAGGTTTGATCCTCAGCATCATATAAAAATAAATAAATAAAATAAAGGTATTGTGTCCAATTATAACTAAAACATAATTTTTTTAAGAAGTGAAGTGAAGCAGGAAAAATACTGATCTCCAACCAAAATAATCCTTGTTTCTTCCTTGAAGATTTTTTTCTTTCTTTCTTCTCCTTCTTTTTTCTCCTGCTCTCACATCCCCAACATATGTGAAACCAAATACTTTGCATGAATTAAGATATTGAGGACTGAGAAGATGAAATAGTATATACAGTTGTGTTGTACATTCTTTTTTGTTTGTTTTTTATTCTCTTTTTTCCTCTCCAACTTTTACTATTTTTAACTTTTTTGTTAATATATATGTGTTTGTTTTATGTACTCTACTGTCTTCCCTCTTGCTTATCTGTCCAAAATTACTACCTCTTTATTTTACTGCTACTAACATTCTTCTTTAGAGTTCTCTTTCATACTTCCTAAAAATATAATAACTTTTAAATCCTCACCTCATACCTCTTCAGCATACCTTTTTACACCTCACCCCCAGTTATTTATCCAACATCAGAAACTGTAAATCTTTTACAAACCTACTGATTATATTGTAGATAATAATTGAATTCGCCATTTCTATACATTGTGACCAAACTGTAAACGTCTTAATAAAAACTATTTGTATTTAGGTGGTATGTTGTTTATATTGGGATCTGTTAACATCATTCTTCTTCTCAAAGGAGAGGTATTGGAACCCCTTAGGTGCACTATAAGCCTATAGGGTAAAAATGGTAATGCCTCAGATCCACAAAGCTAGCTAAGAAAACACATGAGCAACATGAAAAGACAAAAGGAAGAAAGTGCTCCAAATAAATCCAGATACCACATTATTAGAAATCATGGCCAGTACAGCAGAGGTAATTACAGAGGAGGAGTTCAGAATGTACATAATTAAAATGTTGTGTGAATTAAAGAACGATATGAGAGCAAATACAAGCAGCAAAAGATAATTTTGACAAAAAGCTAAATAAGAAAATACAGGAAGCAAAAGATTACTTCAATAGGGATATAGATGTTCTAAAGAAAAACCAAACAGAAATCCTCAAAATGAAAGGAACAAGAAACCAAATTAATTAAAAGCTCAATTGAAAGTATTAACAACAGATTAGACCACTTGGAAAACAGGACCTCAGACAATGAAGACAAAAATATATAAGTTTGAAGAGAATGTAGAACACACAGTTAAAATGGTAAGAAAGCATGAGGAGAACATTCAAGAAATATGGGATAGCATAAAAAGACCAAATTTAAGAGTTATTAGGATAAAAGAAGGCATAGAGTTCCAAACCAAAGGAATGAACAATCTATTCAATGAAATAATATCAGAAAGTTAACCAAACATGAATAACTAATTGAAAGACCAAATTCAAAAGGCTTACAGACACCAAATGTATAAAATCTCAACACATCCACACTCAGTCACATAAAAATTCCTAACATACAGAATAAAGAGAGAATATTAAATGCCACAAGATAAAGGAATCTGATTATATATAGGGAGAAACAAATTTGGTTATGTGCAGATTTTTCAACCCAGACCCTGAAAGCTAGAAGATCCTGGAACAACATGTATCAAATTCTGAAAGAAAAATGGATGCCAACAAAGAATTTTGTATCTAGCAAAATTAAGCTTTAGATTTGATGATGAAATAAAAACTTTCCATGATAAACAAAAGTTAAAAGAATTTACAGCTAGAAAACCTACACTACGGAACATCCTTGGCAAAATATTCTATTAAGAGGAAATGAAAAGCAACAATGAAAATCAGCACAGGGAGTTATTACACTAAAGGAAAAGCTAATCAAAGGAGAAACCAAGTCAAGTTAAAAAAACAAAAATGTCTGGGAATACAAATCATGTCTCAATAATAACTCTCAATGTTACTGGCCTAAATTCACCAGACAAAAAACATTGGATAGCTGATTGGATTAAAAAGACCCAACAAACATGGAGGGAAATGAATTTCAATAGATGGGGTAGAGAGAGAAGATGGGAGGGAAGGGGAGGGGGGATATTAGAGGATAGTAAAGGTAGCAGAATACAACAGTCACTAATATGGCAGTATGTAAAAATGTGATGTGTAGCCGATGTGATTCTGCAATCTGTATTTGGGGTAAAAATGGGAGTTCATAACCCAATTGATTCTAATCTATGAAATATGATTTGTCATGAGCTTTGTAATGTTGTGAACATCCAATAAAAAAATAAATAAATAAATAAATAAATAAATAAATAAAGACCCAACAAAGCAGACATTTGGCATTTGTTTTTTAGGGCGTGGCTAGCTTCGCTTAGCATAAAAGACTACAGTAAACAAAGATGAATGGGGGGAGAGAAACGGAGAGAGAAGGGAAAGCACATGGAAATAGTAGGAGACCTTCAATGATACATAAAATTATAAGAAGTTATGAGGGGCAAGGGGGGGGGAAGGGAGAGAATTGAACAACAGCAGGGGAGGTAGAGAGGGAAGATGGGAGGGGAGGGGAGGGGAGAGGGGATAGTAGGGGATAGGAAAGGTAGCAGAATACAACAGTCACTAATATGGCATTATGTAAAAATGTGAATATGTAACAGATGTATTTCTGCAATCTGTATTTGGGGTGAAAATGGGAGTTCAAAACACAATTTGAGTCAAATGTATGAAAGATGATATATCATGAGCTATGTAATGCTTTAAATAATCAATAAAAAAAAATTTAAAAAAAAAAGACCCAACAATATGCAGCCTCCAAGAGACTCATCTCATAGGAAAAGACATACACAGACTGTAGGTAAAAGGTTGGGAATAATCATATGATTCACATCACATGGACTGTGGAAGCAAGCAAGGGTTTCTAACCTCATATCAAATAAAGTAGAATTTAAGCTAAAGTTAATCAAAAGGGTCAAAGAAGGACATTTTATACTGCTTAAAAACACCAACAAGATATAACAATTATAAATATATATGCTGAAACAATGGAACATCTATGTTCATCAAAGTCTTATCAATTTCAAGAGTCAAATTGACCACAACAGAATAATTCTGGTTGACTTTAACACATCTCTTTTACCACTGAATAGATCTTCCAAACAAAAACTGAACAAAGAACTACAGAACTCAATAATACAATCAATAACTTAGACTCAACTAGAGTTGAGAATGTTTTGTCCTTCAATGAGTGAATAAGCTTTCTTCTCAGCAGCACATGGATCCTTCTCTAAAATAGATCCTATATTATGCCATTAAGCAACTCTTAACATATACAAAAGAAAAATAGAGATATTACCCTGCATTCTATTAGATCATAATGGAATGGAATTAGAAATCAATGATAAAATAAAAACTACTCCAACACCTAGAGATTAATAATATGCTACTGAATGAACAATGGGTTGCAAAAGACACCGAGAATATATTAAAAAATCCTTAGAGGTAAATGAGAACACTGATACAACATATCAAAATCTCTGGGGTACTATGAGAGCAGTACTAAGAGGAAAGTTCATTGTATGAAGTTCTTTACTTAAAAGAGAATACGTCAACAAATAAATACATCTCAAAGCCCTAGAAAAAGAATAAATCAACACCAAAAGTAGTAGAAAACAGGAAATAATTAAAATCAGAACTGAAATCAGTGAAATTGAAACAAAAGAAACAATTAAAAAATTGACAAAACAAAAGTTGCTTCTTTGAAGAAATAAATAAAATTAGCAAACCCTAAGCTATGCTAACAAAGAGAAGCAGAGAGAAAACTCAAATCACTGACATTTGTGATGAAAAAGGAAATATCACAACAGACACTACAGAAATACAGAAGATAATCAGAAATTATTATGAAAACTTTTTCTCCAATAAAATAGAGAATATCAAAGGCATTGACAAATTTCTAGAGGCATATAAGTTGCCCAAATTGAATCAGGATGTTGTACACAATTTAAACGCATAAATTTCAAACAAGGAAATAGAAGACACCATCAGAAGCTTACCAACCAAGAAAAGCCCAGGACCAAAGAGATACACAGCTGAATTCTACAAGACCTATAGAAAAGAATTAATCCTATACTCTAAAATTATTTCATAAAATAGAAAAAGAGGAAGTACTTCCAAACTCATTCTATGAGGTCAATATAGCCCTGATTCCAAAGACACATCAAAGAAAGAAAACTTGAGACCGATATCTCTAATAGATGCATAAATTCTCAATAAAATTCTGGCAAGTTGAGTAAAAATAAAAAAAAATATTAAAAAGATAGCGCACCACAATCAAATGGGGTTTATCCCAGGGATGCGAGGCTGCTTCAACATATGAAAATCAGCAAATGTAATTCATCTATCAATAGACTTAAAGTTGAGAATCATATGATCATCTCAATAGATGAAGAAAAAACGTTCAACAAAATATAGCTCCCCTCAAAATGCTAGAAAAATAGGGATAACAGGAACATACCTCAACATCATAAAAGCTATCTATTCTAACCCCCAGGCCAACCTTATTCTAAATGAAGAAAACTTGAAAGCATCCCCTGTAAAAACTGGAACAAGACAGAGATGTCCTCTTTCACTACTTATATTTAACATAGTTCTTGAAACATGGGCCAGAGCAGTTAGATGAAAAAAAAAAAAAGAAATACAGATAGGAAAAGAAGAACTCAAATAGCACTATTTGCTGATGATATGATTCTACACATAGAAGACCCAAAGTATTTCACAAGAAAATTTCTACAACAAATAAATTAATTCAGCAGAGCAGCAGGACACACAAACAATACCCATAAATCAAAGGCATTTCTGTATATCAGTGACAAATCCTCTGAAAGGGAAACAAGAAAAACTGCCTCATTTACAATAGCCTCAATGAAACAAAACAAAACAAAATAAAATACCTCAGGAATCAATCTAACTAAGAGGTGAAAGATTTATACATTTAATGTAGATAATACAGATT
This sequence comes from Spermophilus citellus, assembly GCF_964194105.1. Classification (NCBI taxonomy): domain Eukaryota; kingdom Metazoa; phylum Chordata; class Mammalia; order Rodentia; family Sciuridae; genus Spermophilus; species Spermophilus citellus. The sequence goes on along the minus strand of NC_138186.1, from coordinate 101,338,258 downwards.
TCAGATATACAGATTTAATGCAATTCCAATCTAAATGCCAATGGTATTCCTCTTGTAAATAGAAAAAGTAATCATGAAATTCATCTGGAAAAATAACAGACCCAGAATAGCTAAAGCAATCCTTAGCAAGAAGAGTGAAGCAGGTGGCATCACTCTAACAGATCTTAAATTATAATACAGAGCAATAGTTACAAAAAAAGTATGGTATTGGCACCAAAACAGACTTGTAGACCAATGGTTTAGAATAGAGGACAAAGAGACAAACCCACATAAATACAGTTACCTTATATTAGACAAAAACATACAACCAATCAACAAATATATGAAAAAAGTGTTCAACATCTCTAGTAATTAGAGGAATGCAAATCAAAACTACTCTAAGATTTCACCTCACTCCAACTTTTAAGAACAGAATGCCAACTTTTAAGAACACAAACAGCAATAATTGTTGGCAAGGTTGTTGTGAAAAGGCACACTTATACATTGCTGGTGGGACAGCAAATTGGTGTAGCTAATATGGAAAGCAGTATGGAGATTCCTTGGAAAGCTGGGGATGGAACCACCATTTGACCCATCTATCCTACTCCTCAGTCTATACCCAAAGGATTTAAAAACAGCATACTACGGGGACACAGCCACATCAATGTTTATTGCAGCACAATTCACAATAGTTAAACTGTGGAACCAACCTAGATGCCCCTAGGTAGACGAATGGATAAAGAAAATGTGGTACATATACACACTGTAATATTACTCAGCAATAACAGGGAATAAATAATGGCATTTGCAGGTAAACGGATGGAGTTGGAGAATATAATGCTAGGTGAAGTTAACCAATCCCAAAATACCAAGTGTTGAATGTTTTCTCTGATATAAGGAGGCTGATTGATAGTGGGGTTGGGAGGGGAAGCATGGGAGGATTAGATGAACTGTAGATAGGGCAAAGGGGTGGGAGAGCAAAGGGGGGCATAAAAAATATGGCAGAATGAGATGTATATCATTACCTAAGTACACAGATGAAGACACAAATAGTGTGAATATACTTTATATACAACCAGAGACATGAAAAGTTGTGCTCTATATGTGTAATATGAATTGTAATGCATTCTGCTGACACACATAACATATTACAATCATAAATAAATAAATTTAAAAATAATTTTATATGATAGAATACTTTTGACTACAAGAAATACAGTACCTTGAAAAAGTGGCTTTCACAATGAGAATGTGGAAATTATTCATCTTGTAGTAAGACAGAAATTAGACAACTACAGAGCTGGGAAGTGGCTCTATTTTGACATCAAGATACTAGATACATTCCCTCTTTAAATTATCTTTAAAATATATAAAACCAACTATTTAAAGTCTCTAGAAATTTTATTAAGAATATATAGTACATGTTGAAAATTAAAAATATCTACAAAGTATCAGTAGGAACATCAAGAGTCATGGGTCTGAGATTCCATATAGGAAAGTCAAGCCTATAGAAGAAAAGGTTTCTAGCCTCACAAATGTTCTATTCATATAACAGGGGTGTCACTGTGAGAGGAGTGAGAGGAGTCCCTGCTCCCAGTTCCAGAGAGTGGCACAAAGTTTCTGTCTAGAATAAGATATAAGTTCAAAGAATAAGTCAGCCTAAGGGACTGACTTTAATTAGAACAGTTTGGAGATATTGAAACCTAAGGCACTATTGAAAAAAACATGAAGATTTTGGTAGTGAGCCATTAAAAAGATACTGGTTGCGTAATGATAGAAACAAATGAAAAAGTAAACATGCTAGATGTATATCATTACCTAAGTACACAGATGAAGAACCAGAGAGGCTATTAAAAAGAGGTCACTTGGTATACAAAAACAAGAAAAGTACCCCTGAAATGGAACTTGAATTTAATTGGATCAGATTGTGGAACAATTTATTTTCCAATGAATTATCAAAAACAATAGAACAGTAAAGTAGCAATTAGTGAAGGCCAACAGCTTGTTGTGGTATCATTTAAGGGAAATCTGAATATTTTTTTCAATGCTGGGAATTGAAGCCAAGACCTTGCATATGCTAGGCAAAGACTCTACCACTGAGCTATAGCCCCTTACCCAACTTGAATTTTTTATGAAGATGAGAGAGAATAAAAGAAAGAATAGTGAAAATCACTGACAACCAATGGATTAACAGAGTCAGGGTGATGGCAAACACTAATTCTGCTTGTTCTGATTAGTGACATACAAAGCTACGTACTTTGAGAAAAATATACTTCCCTGATATAGTTCAGCAAATTCACAAATAAATGAGAAAAAGAGAAAATCAAAATCTATATGAGTATCCAGGTTGCTAAAATATATTATCTTAAATGTCTAATTCCATATAAGAAGAGGGAGGAAGAATAAGAATAAAATAATTAAAAAAATAAGGAGAAGAGGATAAGTAGAAGTACAGGGAAGGAGAAGGAGGGAAAAGGGAAGAGGAAGAAGATAGAGTTAAAAAAATTGTGAACAGGGCTGGGGATGTGGCTCAAGCGGTAGCGCGCTCGCCTGGCATGCGTGCGGCCCGGGTTCGATCCTCAGCACCACATACCAACAAAGATGTTGTGTCCGCCGAGAACTAAAAAATAAATATTAAAAATTCTCTCTCTGTCTCTCTCTCTCTCTCTCTCTCTCTCTCTCTCTCTCTCTCTCTCCCTCTCTCCTCTCTCACTCTCTCTTTAAAAAAAAAAAAAAATTGTGAACAATATACAATAAAAAAGCAAAGTCAGGCAATTGGAACTTCCTTTGACAAGTTCCAGATGTCTGACTTGACAAAAATTATTATCAAAAACACATTACAAATGTTTAAAGAAGTCAAGGAAGGTGTGGTGACAATGTTTCATCAAATATAGTATATCAAGAAAGAGAAAAATTATTCACAAAAAAATAAAATAGAAAATCTGAAATTGAGAGTTCGATAGCAGAAATGAAAACTTCACAAGGATCCTCATCAGAAGGTTGGCAGAAAAAAGAATCAATGATTTGGAAGGTAGATGATATTATACAATGTGAAGAACATAGAGAACAAAGAATGAAGAAAAGTGAATATCGATGCAAAAATGTGGGATATATTAAATATAGTAAAATGAGTATGTATATAAGGAATAAGATGGAGAACAATGAAAAATATGACTGATATGAAGAAATATGACAGATAAGTTACTAGGCATGATGAATATCAACAAACTCCCATTTGTATAAACACAAAGAGATCCAAACTCAGAAACCCCAATAGTAAAAATGTTGAAAGACTCCACTTGGAAAAGGAGGAACATAAAAAAACAACATGATAGTCAAGAGCCCACAGCATGTATCCCGTCACGTTGGCAGAAACAAGGTAGACAGCACGTTCTCCTGGCCATGGACTTAGTTTCTTGACCTACAAGCCCTAGATTTATTTTTGAAGAGATTTTGACAAGTTATTTGTGCTCCATGACTTCAGGGGAGGGGAATTGAGAAGAATGTCTCTTTGGGAGCCTATACTTTCTAGGAGTCCAGTAAAATGTATCATTTATTTAAGAAATCATAAAGTGTATTGCATCATTATTTTATAAATCTGAGTTTTTCACAAAACATATCTTAAAAATACTATGGTTTCAATTAACTTTCACATTTTGAATTTCATAGGCCTTCAAGGAAAGTCAAAATTTGTTCTGCCTTTAACTATTCTTAGAAATACTTAATTCCCAGGCAATAGCTATAGCCTGAGCATTCTGCTAATCCCAAAGGCCTCATTTACATTCTATTTTAGCTTCCCACTTAGGATAGTTTTGGGGAAAATATACTGGAGTAGGATAGTACTACTAGCCTCTTCCTTTCCTTATAATTTAATGCTTTTTCTTTTAAAATTTTTTTATTTATTCTTTTTAGTTGTATATATGACAGTAGAATGCATTTTGACATATTATATGTACATGGTATATATTCTTATGGTTGTACATGATGTGAAGTTACAGTGGTGGTGTACACATATATGAACATAGGAAAGTTATGTGTGATTCATTCTACTGTCTTTTCTATTTCCATTCTCCCTCCCTTTTTGTCTAATACAGTGAACTTCTATTCCCTACCCGCCCTCATTATTGTGTTTTAGCATCTGCATATCAGAGAGAATATTTGGTCTTTGGTTTGGGGGGGGGGGGGGTTGGCTTATTTCACTTAGCATGATAGCCTTCAGTTGCATCCATTTACAGGCAAATGTCATAATTTCATTCTTTTTAATGACAGTAATATTCCATAATTTATATAAACCACATATTTTTTATCCATTCATCTGTTGAAGGGCACCTAGGTTGGTTTCAATGCTTAGCTATTGTGAATTGTGCTGCCAAAAACATTGATGTGGCCACATTACCAAAATATGCTGATTTTAAGTCACTTTGGTATAAACAGAATAGTGGGATAACTGGGTAAAATTGTGGGTCCATTCTGTAGGGCATGATGTAACATATGGGGCATGTTGCATCAGAAAAGAGAAAACCTAACTTGCTGGCTGCTACCCGCTTCCCGGTCCTGGGGCCACAAGTGGCTAAGATAGTGCCTGGCAATCAGCCAGAAGGTGTTACTGTGGGTGTGATGAAAAGTCCAACCACCTCTGGGATAGGCTTGGAGCCCTTAAGCCCTTGTGGACAACTCATGGGATGGGGGTACACGTGAACTCTCCCCACCCTGCTGACCTTTATCCTGAATGGTTCCTGTACATTATATTAGCTGTGTGTGTTTTCTCAATAAACTAAAATCCTGCTTTGACTGGTCTCCCTGATGCATCTGATTGTCCTCCTGTGAGGGAGGGCTGGGTCAGTCGGCCTTTTCCCTTCATTGCTCATCCTGGTCGGGGTGTGCTCTCCCCATCTCTCCCGCAGGTCAGGAGGGAAGGGGGGTGGCTAAAAACCCGGACACATTCCATTTTTTCTAAGGCATCTGCATACTGCTTTCCAGAGTGGTTCCACCAATTTGCAGTCCAACCAGCAATGTATATGTGAAATTTTTGCCCACTACTTATCAGTATTATTGATCTCTGTATTCTTGATAATGGTCATTTTGACTATAGATGAAACCTCAGTGTAGTTTTGATTTGTATTTTTCTAATTTTAGGAGATTTTGAACATTTTTTATATGTTTCTTGAATATTCATATTTTTATCTGTGATATGACTGTTCAGTTTCTTGGCCTATTTATTCATTGGCTTATTTTGTTTTTTGGTGTCAAGTTTTTTAAGTTCTTTATACATCCTGGAGATTAATGTTCTATCTGATGTACAAGTGGTAAAGATTTTCTTGTATTCTGTAGGCTTTCTGTTCACATTCTTAATTGTTTCCTTTGCAGTGAAGAAGTTTTATATATAGTTTGATACCATCCCATTTTTTAAAATTTTTATATATGACAGCAGAATGCATTACAATTCATATTATACATAAAGAGCACAAATTTTCATATCTCTGGTCGTACACAAAGCCACACCATTCGTGTCTTCATACATGTAATTAGAGTAATGATGTACATCTCATTCCACCATGTTCCATACCCCCATTCCCCCTCCCTTCCCCTTCCTCCCCACCATGCCATTATTTGATTATAAATTTTACTTCTTATGCTTTAGGAGTCTTATTGAGGAAGTCTGTTTCTGAGCCCACATGATGGAGATTTGGGTGAACATTTTCTTACAGGAGACACTTTGTCTCTGGTCTAATGCTTGATACACTTTGAGTTGAGTTTTGTGCAGGGTGAGACATAGAGTTTCAATTTCCATCTGTGGATTTCCAGTTTTCCCAGAAGCATTTGTTGAAGAGGCTGTCTTTCCTGCAATGTATGTTTTTGTCTAGTATGAGATAACTGTATTTATGTGGGTTTTTCTTTGTGTTTTCTATTCTGCACCAGTGCTCTTCATGTTTGATTTGGTGACAATACTATGCTGGTTTTGTTACTCTAGCTTTGTAGTATGATTTAATATCTAGTATTGTGATGCCTCCCGTTTCACTCTTCTTGTTGAAGGTTGATTTGGCTATTCTACACCTCTTATTTTTCCAAATGAATTTTATGACTGCTTTTTCTATTTCTGTGAAGAATGTCATTGGAATTATAATAGGAATTGCATTAAATCTGTATACCACTTTTGGCTTATGGCCATTTGGGAAGTATTTATTTTGCCTATCCAAGAATATGAGAGATCTTTCCATCGCCTAAGGTAGTCTTAAATTACTTTGTTTAGTGTTCTGTAGTTTTCATTGTAGAGGTCTTTCACCTCTTTTGTTAGATCGATTCCCAGATATTTTATTTTTTCAAGGTATTGGGAATGGGATAATTTTCCTGATTTCTCTTTCAGTTGCTTCATTACTGACATATATTAATGCAATTGATTTATGGGTGTTAATTTTACATGCTGCTACTTTGTGGAATTCGTTTATGAGTTCTAGAAGTTTTCTGGAGGAGTTTTTTTTGGGGGGGGGTTCTTCTTTATATAGAATCGTGTCATTGGCAAATAGGGATAGTTTGAGTTCTGCTTTTCCTATTCCTATCCTTTTAATTACTTTCCTCTGTCTAATTGCTCTGGTTGGAGTTCTCAGATCTATGTTCAATAGAATTGCTGAAAGAGGTTATCCCTGCCTATTCCATTTTTAGAATAAATGCTTTTATTTTTTTCCATAGTGTCTGTACCACTTATTTTTCCACTACTGCTGTGGGAGACCTCCAGCTTTTTCACATCCTTATCAAAATTCAGTTTGCTTATTTTAATTTTGCAATTGCTAAATTGCTATCGAATTTCACAATGACTAGTGTTCTTGGTTAGCTTTTTGTGCTGATTTACTATTTTTTTATTTGCATGAATGAAATTTGTTCAAATAATTTGAATTCTTTATTGGGTGGTATTATAAAATTTTGAGATTTTGTTATCTAATATGGATACAAATTCTTTTCATCATTTTTATTGGTGCATTATACTTGCATATATTGATGAATCTGTTGTTTCATATTTGTACGTGCACACATTATAACAATATAACTTGGCTAATATCACTCCCCAGTGAATATAAATCTTTTCTCCTCTACAATAACAAATATTCTGTTCTGGTCTGTGATCTTTACATTAAAATTGATGTATTTGTATAAACATTACATAATATATACATATATCAAATCATCACACTGTATCGCATTAATATGTACATTTTTGTGTGTTTTTGCATAAATTTAAAAACTCAATACAGCTAAACAGAAAAAAAACAGTGTTTTCAGAATAAAAAGATAGGAAAGCATGTTGTATAGTTTAAAATAAATTCCAATTTTCTAATACTTTATTATGACATGTTTGTAAATTTACACCATTAGTGATTTCTTTCTTTTTTTTTTTTTTAAAGAGAGAGGAGAGAGAGGAGAGAGAGAGAGAGAGAGAGAGAGAGAATTTTTAATATTTATTTTTTTTTTAGTTCTCGGCGGACACAACATCTTTGTTGGTATGTGGTGCTGAGGATCGAACCCGGGCCGCACGCATGCCAGGCGAGCGCGCTACCACTTGAGCCACATCCCCAGCCCCCATTAGTGATTTCTTAAAGAAATTATTTTATATTTCATTTGTGTTCTCTTATTTTTCAATATTCTGAATCTAGCCTTGCTTTCATATACGTGGAATATTTTTTTTCTTTTAATTGGGGTGCATGAACTATATTTGAAGTGATTATCAATATGACTGTGTTTAAATTTATTGTCTTCCTTTACAATCTACTTTCAAGGGATACTTTGTCACTTTACCAATAATATGAAAACCTTATAAAAACGCACTTCAGTTTCTCTCCAAAAGATATGCTGTCATTATTAATATTATTATTATCATCATCATTATTATTATTTTGGTTCTGAGGATTATACCCAGATATGCCTTAACACTGAGCTATATCCCCCAGCCCTTCTAATTTTTTGAGACTGGGTTTTACTAAGTTGCTTAGGGCCTTGGTCTGTTCTTGAGGCTAACCTCAAAACTCCCTTCCTCCTGCCTTAGCCTCTGGAGGCTCTGGGATTAAATGTGTGGCCCACAGTTTCAGGGTATTGTCAAACTTTTTTCTTTCTTATGTTATGAATAAACATCATGCTCCATTGTTATTATTTTTATGTAACCATCAATTTCCTATTGGGGATATATAAATAATAGGTGAATACAGTTGCACAGATCCATATTTCCTTGTTGTCTTTCCACTGGAATGAAGACTTCTAACATTTCTGATGGCCATGACTTTGTTTAACTCTTGTTTCTGAAGACTCTGATTTCATATTTATTGTTAAAAACTATTTTAAAGAAATAGATAATGCTAAGATGACAACATTTTTTCTTTAATTATTTTAAATGTGACTCTACTATTTTTTATTATATTTTTCTACATAAAACATGCTGTTGAATTTATCTTTTGTTTCTCTCAACATGTATTTTGTTTTTTCTGAAAGCTTGTAAGAAGTTTTTATTACATTACTGAATAATTTTATTCTGCATGACTTATGGAAGTTTTCAGTATTTTTCTTTACATCTTGTGTCAGCTGAATTTCTTAAACATACTTTTATATCTGGAGATCTTCATACCATTATCTCTTCATGCATTTTTTTTCTATTCTCTCTCTGCTCTACTTGTTCATTCCATAACATTTCCATAACATTCCATAACTTTAATTAGATTGATTAAAGTTATGCCACAATTTACTGATTATCTGTTCATTTTTGAAAATAATTCTTTTCTTTTTGTGATTTCAGTTTGAATAATTTTTATTGGCATGTCTTCAAGATAACTAATTTTTCAAAGTATTTTAAAATTATTTTTAATAATATATATTAGTGTACATTTTGACATAATCATAAAAGCATGGAATACAATTTGTTCTAATTCAGTCACCAGTACTTTTCTTTCTGCCCTTTTCCCTCCTTCTATTTCCCTCCCTCTACTCTCTCTACTCTACTTATTTTTCTATAATTTATTTACAGTTTTTTTTTAAATTAGTGTCTTGTGCATATACTTGATGTTGGGTTTCACTGTGTTGGTGGGACTGCAAAATAGCACAACTACTCTGAAAAGAAATATGGAAAGTCCTCAAAAAATTAATGATGGAACCATCATAGGATCCAGTTATCACACTCTTAGGCCTATATCCGAAGGATTTAAAATCAACCTACTACAGTGATGCAATTACTATTTTTTTCTGCATTATTCAATTGTCTCTTAGGAATATCTACTGGGGCTGGGGATAAAGCTAAGTTGATAAGAGTGCTTGCCTCACATCTTCACATGCACAAAGCCCTGGGTTTAATCCCCAGCTCCAGAAAGAAGAAAGACAGAAAGAAAGAAAGAAAGAAAGAAAGAAAGAAAGAAAGAAAGAAAGAAAGAAAGAAAGAAGGAAGGAAGGAAGGAAGGAAGGAAGGAAGGAAGGAAGGAAGGAAGGAAGGAAGGGATCTACTGTATCATTTATCTGACATTGCAGTTTTCATCTTTAAATGTTAAATTTAGGGCTTTTTATATTACTCAGTTACCTATTTTAATTTGGAATATATAGAATAATTATCATGACTGTTTTAATAGCTTTGTCTGCTACTTAAAACATCTATATCAGTTCCATGTTAGTTTTGATTGATTGGCTAATTTCTCCATTGTTGGATACATTTTCTCCCTCTTTGTTTGCCTGTCAAGTTTTGATTGTATAACAGATTTTTGTAAATTTTAAATTTTTGAAAAATAGATATTTTTTAATCTAATAAGAATGCAATTTGATTCTTTGAGGTCTTGTTCTTAACATTTGTTATGAAAGACCAGTGTTGTACCCAGTTGAGAATTAATTATTCCCTACTTAGGTAAGAAATTCTGGATACTCTACTCAGTGCTCTGTAGATTTTGAGAACACCATTCTGGTTGGTGAGGACAGGCATGTTTCCCAGTTCCCTATGATCACTAGGCACCTTTCTACAATCATTATTTTGGTTTCTTTCCAGGGTCTATATAGTGTCCTCACTCAAGTAATGATCAGAACACAGTTAAATACTACAGGGAAATACATGCATATCCTAATGAGTTTTCTCTGTGCAGCCCTCTGTTCTCTTGTATTCAGTTCTGTGAACTCTAGCAATTTTGGCCTCTCCTTACACTAACCTCCCTCTCTTTAACTCAGAGAATATATTAGTTTTTTCCTGAGTTCCCTCCTTCCTATAACAGAGACTGGAAAGCCTTTTAAAACACTAAGGCAAGTAGAGGACTTATATTATCAATCGGACTTCACTCTACTTTGCTGCTTGATGTTCAGTTCCTCTGTTGTGATATCTGTATCTTTTATTGTTGTTTCAAACAAAGTATATACAATCTGTATCATTCAATCATATTTCCACTTCTTGTTTTCAGTTGTGGGAATCAAAATCTGAGCCTTAAACATGCTAGGCAAGCACTCTCCCAGTAAGTCACCTCTCCAGCCCCAATATTTTATTATAATAATTCAAATATTGAGGAATTTATTTTGCAACATCTTAAGATATATTACAAGTTCATGGTCAGTATTGTCTTCTATTTTATATACTATTGACTGCTGGCTAGTAACACTGTGTAACACTTGATAAATGTCTTTACCACTCCTCCAGATCCATTCTTGACAATACAGTGTATACAAACTTTTAAAAAATATTACCTATGATGGTATTAATAGATCAGTCTCTACACCATATATTTTTTTCAGACTTCAAAACCACATAAATGGAATAAGATTATCTTTTTGAATTTAAACTGAGTAACTAAACCTTCTATTTCTCTGATAAACCATACTTCTTCAATCTCCCCTTGTGAATTTTATTCTTGTGCCCCAAACTCTAGTACAAGTTCAAACTTTCCTAAGTCTCTGATAAAATTAATAACTTGTATTCATACAGACCACATTTTTTTCTTGTATCTCCTTAAAATATTAAGAGATGATAAGAAATTATTTCTCCTTACAACTTTTAGAAACACAAATCATAAACATTTACTGTCTTAAACACTCACAAATTTTAAAAGCAACTAACAACTTAAATAAAGCAGTTGTACGAAATATGACACAGCAAAAAATAAGTCAATTGTAATGTGGCCAACATAACATAAAGAACACACTCAATCCATGGACAGAGGACATGACGCAAATAAAATATGTAGAGAAGAATGCATCTAAATAGTCTGTGCAACAATAAACCAATGTTCTCCATATTTGAAAACTAAAATGAATTTTTTTAAACTGTCAACAAGGAAAAGATATTCTTTTTACTAAACAATGTTATGAATACACTTAAGCTTAATATTTTGGGAAAGCAACAGTCCATCATCCCATCATCTGTTACAGATATTAAACAACATATCCTTTTTTTTATTTCAAAAGTTTTCCTTAGAAATTTATCCTAATAATTCAGATAATATTTCTTATTTTTTTATATTTTCTGGTGCTCTGACTTCATAATTAGAGGAAACCATAAATTATAGTTATGAATTTGAAAACCTAAAACAGATGTCAACTCCAAGTATGATTTTCACCTCTTAAGAAAATGAAGCAATATCTAAATAAATAAACTTTTCTTTGTGTTATTCCTTTAACATTATATGTACACACACACACACACACACACACACAGAAGTAACTGTAGATCCTTAGTAAAAGTTTATATGTAGATTTTTTGGAAGTGAGTTAACCTTCTTGCAAAAAATGAGGTTTAGATTAACTTCTGATTGGTGATTAGCTACACAATACTTTTCTGACATTGATTTAAAAAATACCCATCTAGGTACATAGTGATAAGAATAAGGAGATAGAAAGTAATGCCTATAAAGATGAAATAATTGACATATTGCTCAGACACTATGAGCTAATGGTATTTACTAAGAGAAGACATGTAGCAAAACATGCTTGGTATATATCTTATCCTATCAGTAATAGTAATAGCTTTTGTCTAATGAAAATTTACCATATGCGGGCTGGGGATGTGGCTCAAGCGGTAGCGCGCTCGCCTGGCATGCGTGCGGCCCGGGTTCGATCCTCAGCACCACATACCAACAAAGATGTTGTGTCCGCCGAGAACTAAAAAAAATAAAAATAAAAATAAATATATAAAAAAAAAAGAAAATTTACCATATGCTAAGAATTTTGTGCACGGTAGATTTACTCACAAAGAAGCTAAAAGTCATGTGTCAGTTTTATAGAAAAGAAAACTGGGTCAAGTGATTTTTGAGAAATTGATTTGAGTTGCACAATTATTAAATATTGAAAATAAGATTTCTGACTAGGTCTCCAATACTTAAGACAAAAGTTCTTTTTTCCCAAATTAATGTTTTAGATCTCTTGAATTCTTTAATGTTAAAGGAGACCTGGTAGATGATATTCTGCACCCCAGTCTACCTCAACCATCTTCTACCCTTTCCCTTTTTCATTTTTTTTCTTTTGTATATAGGAGCTAACGATAAGATTTTATTTGAAAACAAAGGATGCAATCACAGATGAAAAGCTCTCCACCAAATTGCACTTCTCTGTCCTCTTCTCTCTCTCTCTCTCTCTCTCTCTCTCTCTCTCTCTCTTACTTTCTGCTCCTACTTTCTTCCATCTTTTTGGTTCTTCCTTTTTGCAGTTCTTCACTACCTCAGAAAGCTCCTTGAAACAAAAATGAATACTTTATCAAGGATATAAACATGAAATCCATGAACATTTATCATGTAGGTGAAAGAGGAAAAAATTCTGAATTTAACTTGTTTCCAAAACCTGAAATTGTTATATTCTCTATGCCAATACATAGCTCTGCATCAGCTTTTCAAAAAAGAATTGTTTACTTAACTGCTCTAGAAGCAATGGTTGGAAAATGTAGCTTTATTAAAAGTCACTGAGGTCAATGCAAATTTTTGTGCAGATGGAATGTATGTGTCCCCAAAGACTTGCCAAAATGACGATTACGAGTATAATTAGAGAGGCTTACTGAAGCTGCAACTGAATTTAAGGTTCAAATTCATATATTAAAGTAGATGTACTTAAATTGTCTATGTCATGGAACAGAAGTTCACAACCATGGGGGTGAATCAGAATTACTATGTCACCTTATAAAAACACACAAACATGAGATTTATTCACAACAGTTGAATCAAAATCTTCAAGAATAGTTACATTTGCTTCTAAAATTTTTTAAAATTCTGTAGGTGATAATGATATGAAGGATACAAAGCAATTTAAATTTAAGTACATTAAATAGCATAAATCTTCATTATTGTAAATATATACACAAACACACATACATATATAAATCCATACACATATATATTTATATTAATATTCATATGAGTCCTTTAATTAGAAATGCTCTACCTTTCACTTTGCTTTTACTTTGTTCTTGATAGCTTAGATTTAATTTTGACCCAAGCTAAAATTTAAAATTGACAAGGTCAGTGATAATTATAATGAGACAGACTGTCACTGAGATGTTAATGTATTGAACTGAACTCCCTTTAATATTAATGGGAGCTCAATGGGGAGATGACAGTGATAAGTATGTAATATGAGTTTTCTTCCTAAAATAAAAATCAATTTTAAAAATATGTGAAATAATTCTATTTGTTTGTAAGTTAAAGGGAAATAGTTAATTTAATCTTTTTTGAGAATTAACTAAAAATTTGAAATGTTAGGCATTTGTTTCTTGTTTAAAATTTTATTTAATTACCTTAAAATTAATATTCAGGCATATAGAATTATAGATACAAACCAAAGAGATACTGGATGATTTACTATATCTTTCTGAAACAGCATAATCAGAGTATAGAGAAAGTTCTATTAATTTATTCTGCTACAAAATGAAAGCCTATTTTCGAAAAGCTAAAAATTAGTTTTCTACTTTTAGTAATTCAATTACAAGGAAGGTTGCAGATAATTTGTGAATAATTGTTACTAATTTTTCAAAGAATATTTCAATATGGCCTTTTCATCTTCTGTCACATAATATTTCATTACATTCTCTCTTGATTGATAACAGATTGCATTTGTGTGAATTTTGTAACTCAAGAAATGGGTTTATTTTTATTGGTACATTTAATCTCCACTGAATTCCTACAAAGTAGGTAGACACATACTACTAACCCTACTTTATAGATTAAGAAACTGAGTTTCCCAAATGTATACACCAGTTTTCCAACAAAAAGAGCTAGTGTCAAAGATCTTTTCATTCCAAGTCCATAAAATTAAGGGATCAATTATATACTAAAAATTATTATTTTTATTTTTATTTATTTATTTTTAGAGAGAGAGAGAGTTATTTATTTATTTTAATTTTCAGTGGACACAACATCTTTGTTTGTATGTGGTGCTGAGGATCGAACTCCGGGCCTCAGGCATGCCAGGTGAGCACGCTACCGCTTGAGCCACATCCCCAGCCCCCTAAAAATTATTTTTTGGGGAAAAAATTAATAAATCATAACTGTGGAGTTTTTAAATTTTATTCATCTAATATCTTTTGTTTCATTAGTGCACTTTAGTTATACAGAATTATGTATTTCATTGTGGCATATTTATACACACACATATTTTGAATTTCTTCCTGTTTCACTAAATTACTGAGATTAGCAACAAATTTAAAAACCACATGAAATGTTACACAGGTAATCTAATTTCCTAATGATATATTTATACATATTTTGATATATTTATACACATTTTTACATAGAACATTAAGTATGCAGCTCAGTGACTGCTGCAGAGAAGCCACTCAAAGGTTTGAAATGTGATTTCTTTATAGAGATAGTATTGGTCATTTGAGGTTTAAAAGATCTATCATGTGCTCTACTTATGAATTGTGCATAAGTTTTCAATCTTTCAGAAAGAGACTTGCAGTCACTCTGCAAACTGACATATTGGCAACTAGTGGAGGTTAGCTTTGGATATAGTAAGTATCCAGGAAGTCAGATATGAGTATTTTCTTGGCAAAACTTGGAACACAAGTGAATTGGAAGTCCCTGTGATGCTATTTCACAATTTATTTCCAAATCCATCAGTGAGAATAGTATTACCTTGTGTACTTCTTCCTCTATAATCTCAAGAAATCTGCTACGGCAAGTATCATTTCCTGTAATTTTCTTGTGTTTGTCATATACACATAGAAATTTCAATGACTTCTTAATAAAGAGAGGGAGGGACAGAATCTCCTCCATAGAGGAGGGGGTCCAAGTTGATGCCTGAGGGAGTGGGGCGTCCTGCCCCTTTCTTCTCATTACTTCTTCTTCTCCCCTTATCTTGCCTATATGGCCAAAAGTGAGAAAGGAAACTTCCAGGGGTACAGACAGGAAGAGAGTGGCCCAGGGAGCATTCATTAACAACTCCCACAGGGAACAATTCCCTGGGAACAGGTAACCTTAGCAACAGGTTGGAGGAAGGGGAAGTTCTCTGGAGACATTAGCATCCTATTTGTCTTGAATCAGCCCCCTTCTTCCTGACCCAATCTTTTGTTACCCACACTGACTGTGCTTTTGCTCCCTGGCCTCAGTAGGATACCTCTGGCTCAATTCCTAGTATAGCTTAAAAAAAAAAAAAACGTTGAGCCAGATTTTTTTGTAAGGTTTTTGTAAGAATGACAACACAGAATTCAAAGAAACAGCTATTCTCAAAGGAAAGGCCATGAAAATTCTGGTGAGTAAATTTTCAGTAAAAATGCTTTAAATTAAGTATAGATAACTATCTTCCTGTGATTAATAAAAATAATTTATTGAAGGATCTCAATAGTTAATTATTAAAACTTCAATAAATAGAGAGTTATGAAATGGTCAGCAATAAAAAAAATGTGGTTTCTGAACAAAGTTTCTTTCATGATTGTGGCTGTGAAAATAGATAGTAATTTAGCCATGTCTAGAGCATGTGATACAATGGGGATACTGTCCGCATGAAGAGGATGCTCAGGCACTAGACACTTGTAAAGCGCAGTGGAATTTGCAGCCACTGCTGAGTTACCCAAGGCAAGTTTTCCTGCTCTTGTCTTTTCAATGTTTTCAAAGTATTTTTCCCCTTTAGTAATTTTCATGCTACTCTCATTAATTACAATCTATACTTTTGCATGATGGAATGTGAAAATTTTTATGAGAAGATAATCATTGTCACTTTTATTTCTCTTTTTTTTTTCTTTTCTCCATCTTCTCCATTCTTTCTTTTTATCCTCAGAGGTGTTTTTTTGTTTGTTTTTTAACAGTGGCCCACTTCATGCTTTGAATATAGCCCTACCTACTCTGCCATGGAGGCTTATTTTAAAACCAATTTTGGGGGGCTGTGTAATAGCTCAGTGGCAGAGCATTTCTCTAGTATGTGGGAGGCTTGGGTTTAATCCTTAGCACCATATATAAGTGAAACAAATAAAAACATGAGACCATCTGCAACTATAAAAAAAATAGATAAAGTAAAAAAATACAGTTAAAAAAGAACTTTTTGTTTGTTTGTTTATTTTCTATTCTCCCTCTCTCTCTCCCTCACCACCTCACCTCTAGGGAAATAGGACTACTTTTCTTCTCCATCCTAGGTTGAGTCATCTGTCCTTGAACACACAACAGCCTTTGGAATGAAGTAATGAAGACATCAGAAATGACCAGAAATTCTAAGAAATCGCTACCTCCCAAACTAACAAGTGAATTACAACCCTTGTGGGGGCACACCTGGAAGATAGTATTGAAATCACCTCTTTAAATACCCTGTGTTCCTCTTGATGGGCAGAATCATAGCCATTGTGACAGGAGTACCTTGTTTCTCCTTTGCTATCAAAGCAATAAGACTTCTCTTTCCTTTTTCTCAAAACTATGTCCTCATTATTGGATTGGCATCTGAGACAATGATCAAGCTTTCAGTGACTGTTTGGGTTACTGTGTGCATATATTATATCTTGTAATCATTTTTCACTCAAATGATGGCCCATTCACAAAAAAGTATATCTTTTCTTTTTTTTATTCTTGCTTTTTCCCCTCCCTCTAAAAAACAGGCAACAATTATCCTAATTAACAAGTTTCCTGTGTATCCTTTAGTTTATATATGCACTTTAAAATGAATGTTGCTTTGTTAGCAGCTAGTGGGTTGCAACTGTTGTTAAGCTAAATTGCCACAAAATAAATCCCAAACTGTAATAGCTCAAAAAAGATGGGCTTTTATTTTTCTTTCTCTTGTTGCATTCTGGAGTCATCATTCATGGCTCAGTTCAAGGTTTCTAGGAAGTTCCTTAGGGAACCAGGATTTCTCATGCGTTGTTTCCCTTTGGAACCTCTCTGATTCTCTTACAACTGGTTGCAGCTGATAGAAATGAGAAAGCAAGCATGGAAAAGCCAGCCAGATGTTTATGGCCTTAGTGAAGAGATACCACACACGAAAACACTCATAACCCATTGCCAAGAACATGGGAAAATGGCCACACTCAGTGCTTTGAGACCTGGGAAAGCTATTCCTAGCCAGGTGGTCACAATTCAGGGTAAGTCTGCTTCTGTAAAAGAAGGGAAGAGCAGATTTAGAGCAAAGTGTAATAATTCGTTTATATATATATTTAATTTGCACGGTTTATGTCATATATCTCCTTCTGTGTGGGGGTAGATGGGTATGTATAATTTTATCATTAGGTTTTTCAAACTCATTCTTTTTCTTGTGTATTTTTATAGGCTATTACTTCTAACTTATAGAAAGTGTTTACATACCATGGGGTGATAGTACCATCCATTCAAAGATATTCAATTCCTAATTGTTTCTTGAATAAATTAATGAACCCAGCTAGGCACAGTGGCTCATGCCTGTGTCCCAGATACTTTGGAGGCAGAGACAAGAGGATGGAAAGTCTGAGACAAGCCTTGCGACTGAGTAAGACCTCATCTCAAAATTAAACAAATAAATAAAATAATAAAAATGGCTAGGATGTAGCTCAGTGGAAGAACTTATGTAGCATGTTCAAAGCCCAAACTTCAATCCCCAGTACTAAAAAAATATATATCAAATTAAACAGATACATGATGTTGTATTAAAGACATAAAATGCTTCAACATAGTTTTGATTTTATAATGGTACCAAAGCAATACACATTGTGAAAATTCTATTTTGAGCTCAGAATCTTTTTCCAAGCTAGTTATATGCAGCAAAATAGTCTTGTGTTATAGGGCAGGAGCAGCAAGTGGGAGTTGCCAATTGGTTACTCCATCAAAAAACAAATAACTGGTACTCTACAGTGTTCTGTGTTGCTAAGTTATGTTGTTTGGCCAGTTAGATATATCAAATGTATTCTTTAACTTACTATAGTTTCAATGTATAATTAGTTTTCGAAGTTGTAACTCCATTATGAGTTGAAGAACATCTGTGACCCCAAATAGCACATTCAAGTCCACCTGGAACATTCACTAAGTCAGTTGATAAAATGTGTGGAATTGCAAGTAACTTGGTATCTGGTGGGAACTTTAAAGCCTCAAGCATTTCGAATTTTATAAAGAAGAAAGATTCAAAATCAATAAGTTTCCATATTAAGTTGGAAGGCAATAAAACCAAGAGAAGAAATCAGCAAAACAGAAAAGAGAGAAACCATACAGAAAATGTAATAAAAATTTAAAAATATATATTTTTATTTAGTTTATATAGATTGGTAATCTTAAAATGTGCCAAAGAAGAAAAAAAGAGATGTAGCACAAACTACCAATATCATAAATAAAAAAGAAGACATCAGTAATATCTTACTTATAAAAAATTTTGTCAGTAAATCTGAAAACTTAGATCAAATCGATTAGTAACTAAAAACACAACTTGTAAAAGTATATAAAATAAAACATAGAAAGATCAAAATAAACATATCTAATAAATAAATTTCATTAATTAAAAACATTCCCATAAAGAAAGTTCTATTCTCAGATCATTTCTCTGTGAGTTTAACATTAAAGATGTTAAAGTACAAAACTTATACAAACTCTCTCATAATTCTTCTCAAACTATGTTAATATGACATCAAAACAATAGAGCAAAATAAAATGAAGACATTATAGTAATGCAGGACAGAGTAACAATCTTTATAAATATACATGCAAAAATCCTTAATAAGATAGTAGCAAGTTGAATCCAGCTATTTTGAAAAAGGACAAACCCAACTGTGGGTTACTTCAAAATATTAGTTTGTAAGTGCTGAAAGTGTGTAAGTGTGATTAAGAGGATTTAAAAATGATAATGTCTTAGTTTTTCTAATTTATCATGATTATGTAAGATGTTAATATTAGGATTATTTAAGTGAAGAGTATACAAGAACTTTCTGTACTATCTTTGCAACTCTCTTCTAAGTCTAAAATTATTTCAAAATAAAAAGTTTTAGAAAATCTTGAATAAAAATCAGCATTGTAACAGAATAAAGGAAGACAACCATATAAGTGTTTCAATAGGATTGATTATAAAAAAAAAACTTTTTACAAAATTCACCATTCATTATTTCTAAAGTCCCTAAAAACCTTTGAGAAGGAATTCCTTTGATTTAATAAAGGCTATCACATAAAAAAATATTACAGCAATATCTTGTTGGGGATGGTGGTTTCAAAGTTTACGTATTAATTTAAAGTTATCAGACTATGCACTAAAGATGTGTGATTTCATATTATACAACTTTGCTATGCATATATGTATACACATATATATATATATATATGCATGTGTGTGTGTCTATGTACATATATACATATATATTCATGTATGTATCTAATATAATTTTTGCCTTATGATATTTTCCATGTACAGTTGTTGATTGGCACTCAATGTCCATTACCACATGGCTTTTGAAAGACATGATTTGAAAAAAATTTGAATCTATAAAGTACCTTTACTCAACTTCCTTGTAGCTGGAGCTCTAGATGAAAATGTAGTTTCACCAATTCCTGCATCTGTTTCTGATGGCAGGCAACTAATGAAGACAGGCATTCCCAGAATGGGCTGCAGCAGCTGACCTCAGCATTCCTGTCTAGTAATTAGCTTCCTGTGGGTTAAGCAGTGATTTGGGCTGTAGCAATGAAACTGGTTTGCTACCATGTAGATATGGGAGACTTTGAAGACAATATTAAATTATTTAGCTTTAGGAAAAATAAGATATTGTTCTATTCTCTGTATTTATGCTTTTAATCACTTTTTGTTATAATTCATCACGAAAATTGGAGAAATTCTCCTCTAAATTTTAATTATATTTACATATGCTTATAACTGATCTCAAATTTTTTTCTCTCTTCTATTAAATTGACTTTATATTTTGCAGCAGTTACAGGTTCATAACATTATTGACCAGAAGATACAGAGATTTCTCATATATGTATTCTATCCACATAAATACAGGCTTTCTAAGAAAAAGTCCCTATGCCAGAGTGGTATATTTAAAAAAAAAAATATGGACCTATGTTGACACATTGTTACCACCCAAAGTCCACCATTTACTTGCTGTCATAAATTATATATCTCTCTCTACATGTATATTACTGTGAATATGTATATATTACACTATAGTGTAATACATGTAAGACCACTATAGTGTGATATATGTGACAGAACTGCAATATTATACAGAGTAATTTCATTTCTATTAAAATCCTCTGTGCTCTACCCATTAATACTTCCTTAACACCTATTCCATCTCACTCTCTGGTGCATTTACCATGTCTGTAATTTATCTTTTCTAGAATATAATATAACTGGGTTAACCCAGTATATACCTGTCTCATATTTGTTTCTTTAACTTATTGATGTGCATTTAACCTTCTTTCATGTCTTCACGTGGTTAACAACTCATTTGGTTTTAGCACTATATAATATTCCATTGTATGGGTTTATTATACTTTATTCATTCACAGACTGAAGATTATTCCCAGTTATGAATAATGAAGCTATAAATACCCTTATGTAGGCTTTCATTGGGACATAGATTTTAATTCATTTGGATAACTATTGAGGATTGCAAATGCTGGTTCGTGTAGCAAAAGTGTATTTAAATATATAAAAATAATTGCCGTATCCTTTTTCAATTAGCTGTACCATCTTGCTTTCTCACTAACAACTAATGAGTTTCTCTTATTTCACATCCTTAACAACTTTTGGTCTTGTCATCCTTTGACTTTTAGCCATTCAGTAGGTTGGTGTGTAGTAGCATTTGATTGCTTTTATTTGCAATCCTCCAATCACACATAAGTTGATCCTCTTTTCACCAATTTTTAATCAACTTGTTCATTTTTAAATTGTTGATTTCTAAGAATTATTAGTATATTTTGTAAAAGTCTGTTACCAAATATGACTTTAATGAATATTTTCTTCCAGGTTGTAGCTTGTTTACTCATTCCTTTGACTTTCACATAGTGTAAGTTTTAACTTTAATACAGCCAAGTTTATCTATTCTCTTTTGTGGCTCCTACCTTTGGTGTTATATCTAAAAGTTCATTGCTATATCCAATGTCATCTGAGTTTTCACATATGGTATCTTCTAGGAATTTTATTGTTTTGTATTTTACGCATAGAATTATGATACATTCTCAGTTGAGTTTTATAAAGGGGACAACTACTGTTGTGTAAATTCACTGTTTTGCATGTGGGCATTCAGCTGTTTTAGTACAACTAATTAAAGACTCTGTTTTCTCCCTTGCATTATCTTTGCTCATTGTTCAAAGTCCAATATGTTATTGAGAATAATGTAAGTAGAGGAGACATCTTTACCCTGTTATTCACCTTAAAACTTCTATTTAATTTATTCAATAGAAATAGATTTTTTCAGTTTGTATTTTTCATCTCATTTAAGATTGCTAGATTGTGTTATTCAAGAAGTTGTTCCATTTCATCTAGGTTATCTAATATGTGGGCACAAAGGTGTTCATAATTACCCTTTACTAATCTTTTAATGTAAATGAAATCTGTAACAATTATATTTATTTCTTCGGTAATTATAAGTAATCTAGACCATTGTTTAAAATAATCTTTGTTAGTAATTTTCCTAGAGTTTGCAATATATGTTTCAAATTCAACCCCACTTCAAAATAACAGTACATTTTATAAGTAGTATAACTCTTAATAATTCCTGGGCTGTTGTTGTTGTTGTTTTATTTCATTGTTTATTTATTTTTTTTCAGGATTGTGGCGTGAAAAAACCTCAGAGTTTCTTTACCAGTGAGCCCTTTTTTATTTTAATTGAGACAGGGTCTAACTAGTTGCAGAGACTGGTCTCAAACTTGTGATCTGTCTGCTTCAATGCCTTGGGATGATGGGATTATAGGTATGTGCTACCATGCCCTGTATAATAATTCCTTTTCGGAAACTCTGAATTCCTTCCTTCAGTTTTGAATCATTTTTGTCATACATTTTACTTAAACATAAGGATATATAAGCATATTATATGCATTACCCTATGTAATCTAAAAATTTATGTTCTGTAAGCATAAACCCACTATGGATCAAAAATATTTGAAAAAAATTACTTAAATTCCCAAAATGTAAAGATTTGAATTTTCTGAGCACTAAGCACATCCCTGAATGCATGCAAATGTAGAGACCTGCAGGCCTACCTTATGTAGCCTCCTGCCATTTCACAGATCCTCAGCCTGTCTCCAGCACTCCTTTGAGCATCGTTTGGCTTGCATCTCATTCATGTACAGGTAGTTATGCCTGTATTGCTTGTGTCTGTGCTCAAGATGCACAGACTTTTTTTTCCTTGCCATAATTCTTTAAGCAATATAATGTATCTACCACTTGCATAGAATTTGCATTGAGTTAGCTATTTTAAGTCATCTAGAGATGATTAAATGTATATAGGAGAAAGTATGTAGGTTATATGCAGACATTATCCCATTTTACACAGAAGATTTAAGAAATGTGAATTTTTTGCATTCTGGGAAGGGTGTGCCTATGGAACCATCCTCAGATGATACTGAGACATTGTTGTATCCTCTATTCTTTTTCTGTCCTTTTATAGGTTCTAGTTTCTGGTGCATATCATTCGCCTTCTCTTGAGGAAATTCTTTTAACATATCTTGTAATGTACATCTACTGGTAACAGATTCCTGCAATCTGTGCATGTCTGAGAAAGTCTTCACATTTTAAAGATATTTTTACAGAGTACAGAATTCTAAATGTTTTTTTTTCCATCAACACTATAAATATTTCACTCTACTCTCTTTGCCTGCTTTCTGAAGAGAAGTCAGATGTAATTCTTATCTTTGCTCCTCTGTAGGTAAGGTATTTATTTCTTCTGGCTTTTTTCAATATTTTTTTATCTGTGATTTTTTTCCAGTTTCAATAGAAATACATAAGCATAGTTTTGTGATATTCATCCTACTTTGTGTTCTCTTAGCTTCCTGAATATGTGGTTTGTTGTATGACATTTTGGGGAAAATTTTCAGTCTAATGAGAATATTTGCTTTGAATATACTTTTGTTTTTTTTCTCTTTTTCTTCTTGTTCATACATATATTCCAATTCTTCTTAATTTTAGCCACAGTTCATAATAATCATGCTCTGTTTTTTTAAATTGATGTTGTTGCTATTGTTTAGTCTTTTTTCTTTTTTGTTTTTCAGTTATAAAATTATCTGTCTTCATAGCCTCAAACTCAGATATTCTTTTCTCATACATTCACGTAAAACCCCATCAAAATCATAATTTCTGCTATGGTGTTTTTAATCTCTCACATTTTTCTTAATAATTTCTTAATATTTTTAATTTATTTGCTTATTATATTATCCATTTGTTCTTGCATGCTATTTACTTTTTTCACTAAAGCCCTTGGTATCCTAACTGTAGTAGACTAAAGCTAAGGACTGTGTATGCTAGGTGAGTACTCTACCAATGAGTTGCATGACAAGCCTATGGATATTTTATTCTTGCTCTGAAATTTCCAACATTCCTACTGTATTTGACATGCTTGCTCATTGTCTTCAAATTGCTTTTATTTTTTGCATTTTAGTATGCCTTTTAATTTTTTTTTTTTTTTTGTAATATTGACATGTTGTAACGGATAAGCTTTTATGGTAAGGTTTGGGGAATGGAAACAGTATACAGTCCTATGGTTAGGTCACAGACTTTGGTGGGCCTGTACCTCTGGTCTGTGAATGTACAATCCCTTCACAGTGTCCCATTTCCCTTCTGATGGCAAAAAATGGCTAGACGGGGCTGGAATTATGTATTTTTTTCATCTCACATCAAGACTGGTGTTGGCTAGAATTATGTATTGCCATTTTCTCTGTAAGTCAGGTTCTTATAAAATCCCTTCAGGTCAGGCTCTGGTAAAACATTTTCTCCGGAGGATAGGCCTTGTTAAATAAAACAAAATGCTCTGGCATGTTTCAAAAAGGTTTCTTTCTCCTTCCCTCTACCAGAATCATGAAAGATTTTTGTCTGATGTTCTCTATGAGGACCTGGTAGATCCCCTGCAGGTAAAATTCGCAAGACTGGGAGCCTGACTATGACTGGGTCCCTCTGAAGTTTTTGACTCATAGACTTGTCCATGGAGACTTTAGCAGTTTGCCAATTACACTTTAGGTTTTCCTACTAGGGCACTGATTTCCACGAAGGCTTCTACTCATGAGTTTCTGCAGTGGGGAGATGTGTTCCTCTGTATTGCCTATGTGTCTCTCCAATGTGGGGTACAGCAGTTTGCCTTGTGGCTACATTTCTCTGATGCATTTGAGAAAAGTTATTGATTTTGAAGTTTGTTCTGTCTTTTGTTTTTAACAAGGATATAGTAGCAACTTCTAGGCTCCTGTCCCGCCAGACCCAGGAAATTATCTTTTGATTAATGGTAACTCTGATGTGGAATAGGTTCTGCATTTTTAAGAATCCACAGAAATTATAATGTAGATTTTCCCTCCTTGATCTAAAAACTGATTTTTGAAACAATTATTGGTGCATTCTTATACCATTCAATTCACTTATAATGTACAATGTACTGTTTTTTGCTTTATCTGATTTTAGGACATTTTTATCAACCCCAAAGGAAACCCAGTACCCATTGATGTTATCTGTCTTTTATTCTTCCTCCCCTTTCTACCTCCCCTCTGCCCTGTGAATGTACCCATTTTATTTGTCTTGAATAACTACCTATGTGTAGACCCAATGCTATATAACTTTATGTTCAAACTTTTAAGGAGCAGTCACACTGTTTTATAAAGCGGTTGAACTATGTACCATTTCTACAAGAAGTATGAGGTTGCTAATTCCTTCATATTCTCACCAAACTTGTTAAAATCCAACTATGTAATTAAGGCTATATTAGTGTGTTTGAAGTGTTATCTTACTGTGATGTTGATTTGCATCTCCCTGATGGCTAACAATGTTGAGCATCTTTTCATGTGCTTATTGATTATTAATATATTATCTTTGGAGAACTATTTATATATTTTGCCTATTTTTAATTGGGTAATTTATCTTAGAATTGATTTCTTATATAAGAGATTTTGCTGATCTTAATCAGCATTGCCTTCTTGGGATTACACTCTACTTGGTCAGGTAATAATAATTCTAAGGTAAACTTACCTTTCTTTCCTAATGTCTTATACGAAAGTTTAAAAATAAACGTGTATAAATGAGACTGTTATTTTTAATATATATGTCCAATTTTAATAAAAATTTGCTAATGTTATAAAGTAAATTTGGAAGATACTTTTTTTTTCTTTTTTTTTTTAGTGCACTGTAGTTTTTTGTAATCAGAGAATGTTCTTTGGTGATTATGGGTATGTTTGGGACACTGTAATCAGTGAGAGCTGAGGTGAATTTAGTGCAGACAAGAAGGCTGCTGGGCTCTGAGAAAATCAAGAAAAAATGAATAAAAACTCACATTTTAATTTTGCCCACTTGGGAAAGCTATTCCAAGGGGTAAAATTCATCACTAGTATACTTGTAGAGGTAAAAGAATTGTAGGGAGAAAGAAAAACAAAACTCCATCACCTTCTGATATCTCCAAGGTTGTATACAAAGGATAGTAACATCCTAAGGACAAAAGTAGTTGTAGAGTCTGTGTAAAGGTCTGAACATTTTTAGCCCAGGGGGAATAAAATACCATTTAATTGACCTAACTTAATAAGGCATAAACTACAATCCACATTGGACATTCAGTTATTTTTCTGTTTCTTTCAATCAGGCAGATGGTAGTTGTGCTGGACTTCAGATAAGAAATAAACAGGGAGCTGTATCTGTCTGAGTTTGCATGCCAGTAATACTCGGTTCTTGAAACTTCAAAGAAGTCTTTCTCTGCAGTAGTATTACTTTAAACCACGAATTATAATAATCCTGACATACATTGCTCTCATTTTTACTTAATTCTAGGACTTGGTTTTCTTGTTTTAGAGGTTAAAAAGAAAAATGAATCCATTTTATATTAAAGACAGCAATATTTTCTACAGCAATACTACTATGTGAAAACACTAGTCAAAACAACTCACCTGATTCTCTCCTTGATCTGCAGATTGTGCTTCAGCCTGAGAATCTACAGTTCTACTGTTACAAGGTTATGATGTTACTTCTAGTTTGTGGACCACATTTAGATCACCGAGGGTTTATTGCAATTTGTTTGAATACAATAATAATATAAAAATCACTTGAAGAACTATTTCTGAAAAGACATATAATCCCACATTCCCTTCATTACCCAGTTCTTCAAAGAGAGCAGAGGATTTATCAATGATTATTTTGAACATATTTTGAACAAAATAAAAGTAGTTTAAAATCTTAAATGATTTTTCATGATATATCTTTACTAGGAGGTTTACAAACATAGCCTGGTAAATACAAGAGTCAGGCACAAAATCCCCGTATTTTAAATGAGAACCTATAATTACGTAATCAAGTTTAAAATGGCTTTACTAAATCTGGGATAAATATAGAATGGATAATTCTAGTTTTGAAAGAATGATAAATTGGATATGGTCTCTTTGGAAAATAGAGAAATGGCCCCAAATCATCAAGATAAATGCCAAATCGCATTAGGTGCCAGACATGCATGAACTTCACTAATACTCCCTTGTCCGTGTGATTCTAATTGCAACCGCTGTGGGCATGCTAATGATTTTAGCCTCGTATACATTACAATGACATTCAATGACAAACTAGATTATTCACTCATGACTTTATTTAGGAAGAAACTTATTCCCATTAGGAGTACCTTCTCATTTTTCTCCATGGAGTCACAGTGTATTTCCTAGGAGAAATCACTTGGTCAATGCCAGCAGTCTGCTTCAATTTTCTACTATCCAGGGATCCTGAGATTCAAACATCTGTGAAATTTCCAATGACTTCTTCATGCCAGTGGAAAGAAAAAAATTTCTTGCTTTGATGGTGTTTCCAGATGTTTTTAATGCTGCACATATGGCAAGGGCCATTCTTTCCTAATAAGCTGAGGTTTTCAAAGAATCACACCAGGCAACTGAAGTGCGACAGACCCTGAAATCTATCTATAGATTAGTTCTATCTGAAAAGTATTCGTATTCCTGACAACCAATATAATTATTGCAATACCTATATGCAAGGCTTTACACAGCCATAATGATGAAGCAATTTGTAAAATAATCTTGTTTTGTGGCAAAAGGAAGCAGCTTAATTGCTGAAAATGAACTTTGGTTTGCTACTAATTCCATTTGAAATTATTTTTTTTTCTATTTTTAAAGATGCTGATCATAGATATTAGGAGCTATTTCAGGATCATACACCTGGAGAAACGAAGCAGCCTTTGATTTGTTACTTTCTATAAATTTGTCCCAATCCTCAACTATTCCACTCAGTTTTTGTTTACATTATTTTAGACATTTAAGTATGATTGTTTGGTAAGAAACCATGAGACATTTTCTGATACTTTAACAAAACCTGTTTAATTTGATGTTGTTGTTGCTGTTGTTGTTTTTACCTGAAATATTAAAATATTCTCATAAATTCATTTGGCCAGTGCTTCTAAAAATATGGGTCCAAGACCAATAGAAGAAACATTACATAGAAACTAATCAGTTTCTGCATATCTAATCAGATATGCAGATTTTTCTAGCCTTTGTCCAGATCTACTGAGTTATAAACTGTGGGGTATGATTCAATATGCTGTATCTTAATAAGAATTCCATGTGATCCTAAATCAAGGTATAATTTGAGAACCACAGAATTAGGCTAAAGTGCTGACACAGAAATCTGAGTAATTGTGGTAGGACAAAATGGTAAAGTAAGGTACAAATAGCAAGAACAAGGATGGTTTCACAGTGAATAATCTATATCGCTTAAAAAATACCTTTTCCAAGTGAAGTAGGGTTTATTTTTTCAAGAAAATAGGATTTATTTTTTCTGAAGTAGAATTTATTTTTCCAAATTCGGAAAGAACATCAAATTCTCAGAAGAATGTATTTTGGGTTTGGGACATGAGAAAATCTGAGTGGTTCAACAAGATTACATAGTACAAAGTGACATTTATGAGGGTGCAGAGAGCTATTTGACTCAGCCTGTCTATGGAGCACTTGCCCTCAGCAAGAAGAAGCCATTAAAATCAAACAGAAGAGTGGCATTGTGACATTTGCTTTCTAGCAGCATAACTTTAACAACAGTGTAGGAGACTGAGTCACGTAGAGAGTAAGTAGGAAACCAGTTAAGAAGATATATGATATAAAGCCAAAAGATAAGGTTTGACATTAGGGTTATGAGAACCAGGGTCTGATTTAGGCAGAGATTTCCAAGGTATCGCAGTGGCCAATTAAGATATCAGTGAGAAGATCTTCTTTTAACTCATATAGAAAGCTACAAAATTCATTGCTTGCATCTTAGCAACAAGAGGACTCTAAACTGGAAAAGATCGTACTTCTCCTAAAAATCTTCAGAATGGTAAACATAAATTTAAATTAACTGATTCAAAGGAAAGATCATAACACAGAGACAAATAAAGACCAAAATTACCTTAAATTTATAAATTAATGATTATTATCAATAATAATATAGCTTCCACATCAGTCAAGGTCTAGTAAGAAGACAAAAATCGTACCAACAGTTTGAACAGGGATGCTTTAATGTAAATTATTCCTATTATCTGAAAGAATTACATAAGTTAAAAGAATTACAAGACCAGAATGTAACTAGTATGTCTGTGCTGAAACAGTATAAACAGGGAAGGAATTAGAACTTAAGAAGAGCTTCAAAAAGCTGAACTTTAGAGTTCTTTTTCCTGGGCATGGTTGCCTTTGGAAAACTGTCTTCTAGTGGAAAAGAAAGGTTCTAGAGTATGTTAATGGGCTAGAGTTGGTTGATACATATGGTTCTAGAATGAGGTAAGAAGGTATATAACATTAAGGTAGTAATTAAGGAAATCAATATAGGATAAAACATGTACCAAAGAGGACACAGGTGAAACATTAGGGGATGGTAGGCCCATTATGTTAAGACAGGAAGGTGGGATGAAAGGAGCACATGCAGTCTTGTAAGTCAGAGAGTTTAATAGGTAGCACATCATTTACTATCATTTTCTAAAGTGGCAGCAATATTTATAAAAGGAAACTTCATTTATATATACTGCTTGAAAGAATTAGCTAAAAGTTCCCAAATAGGGGGAATGGATATTCAAGTTATAGCCAATCTAATATGATAGGTAATATAGAGATTAAAATATTTTTTACAGAATTTATAATCATATGAGAAACATAGTTGTTTAATTTAAGGAAATATGTGATATGATATACATAAAATTATTACTGAACATGATTGAATTCTGCTAAGAATTCAATGCTGACAAAGACTAAATAAAAACAGAAGGTGAGACATAGCCGTTCAGTGGTCATACATGATCCTTGTTAGAAGACCCTGGGTAGAATGGGAGAGGTAGAAGCTACCATGAAATGCATTGAGAAGAAAAGAAAGTCATTTTTGGTGGGCTATATATTAACTATATCAGAAATGATTAAAAAGGGAAGGATTAATGACTTGAAAAAGGTGGATAAAAGAAAAAAATGGGAAAAAATTTTGAGACTATTTTGGTGTGTTTTTAATGTATTCTTATATGTTACGGGGAATGTAACAAGGCGGAGGGTAGATTAGGAACATAGAAAACAGAGGGGATAATTGTGCATGAAGGTGCTAACAAAACAACTTGTAGGGAACTCCCAGTGTATATTTGGAGAACTTGTCTGAGTTTATTGCATATCTTGTAGAATTTGATGTAAATTCATAGATTATACACAGAAACACACACATATATGTTTAAATTTAATCCATATAATGAGTGACATGGGTACTTTTCTTGGCATATGGAAGGAAGTAGCCCAGGGTCTAGACAAATTATATACAGATAAAATGATACCTGACACATTAAGTTATCTACAAATACAACCAAATTTTTAATTAATCTGAAGTGAGAGGTTTCATTCATAACATAGATAGGGAGGTATGTGCACAGATATATTTTTGAGTGCATTGTGTAGGTACATGTCTATGTGTTCTGTGTGTTTGTACTTTTAGGAACATCCCACAAAGTAATAGGGTAAGTCTGATTTGTGCATTTCTTTGACTTACTATTAGACTTAGTGCTTAAATATACAAGAAACAATATTGAATAGATTTTTTTTCTAGGTTATATTAATCAGCTCTATGCCACTGTGATCAAAATACCTGACAAGAACAAATTAAAGGAAAAAAAAGTTTGTTTTGGGATCCTAGTTTCATAGATTTAGTACATAAGTGGCCAACTCCATTGCTCTGGTTCCAAGGTGAGGCATGCTTGGTAGAAGGGCATGGCAGAGGAAAGCTACTTAGTTCATGGCAATCAAGAAATTGAGAGAGACAGAAAGAGAGAGAGAGAAGACAGAAACAAGATATAATCCAAGGGCTTGCCCCCAGTGACATGCTTCCTCCAACCACATCCCACTATCTACAGTTAGCCCCCAGTAATACATTCAAATTATTAATACATAGAATGAATTAATCCACTAATGAGCTTACAGTACTCATGATTGAATCATTGCCTAAAAGCCCCACCTATGATTTTTGCTGAATGGGAGCCCATCATTTCAAAACTGAGCTTTTGGTTGATATTAAAGATACAAATCATTACAAATGCCTTCTATTCAGATCAGGATGATTTTTTATATTAATTGAAAAAAGTTAATTGATGGGATAAGTCTATAGGTTATAGAAGGTGGTAAAGTAATAAAAAGGTTGAAGAGAAATAAGAAGGAAAAGGAGAAAGAGGAAAGACAAGAAAGAAAGAAAAAGAGAAAAGAAAATGTCACTGTTGTCATGTATGTGTGTGTTTGTGTGTATGTGTGTGTGTGTGCATTTCTATGCATAAGTGGACAGGATCAGGGCAAGTGCATGGGAAGAGTGAGAGAGGAGACTATCTAGCACAAGCCTAGTGTGGACACACTGACCTCATGTTGGCAAGAGTGTCTGGGATGCCAGTAACTAGACATGCTGCTTCCATGATTTCTGGAGCAGAATTAGATGTAGGTCAACTAACTTGCATTTGGAAATAATTTCATAACTGATGAGACCACCTATGTATCTGCTCACTTGCTATATTTGTATGTATATTATATAGACATGCATGAAAAATTGAGTTGCCTTTCTCCTAAACACAGAAAAATTTACTTTTGTTACTTTATTTTTGGTGGAAAATCATGGTAAGTAGAGAAAGTAGCATAACATAATAAAATAACCAGGAAATTAATACATCAAAAACATGCAAATGAGAGAAATATAAAATTTTGAGGCTATATGGATTTTTATGTGCTTTTATTCTAGAAGATGAATACAGTATCTAGAGTAACAAGAATATAAGATGGGCTAAGAAACTAAGAGCATGATTTCTATTTCAAATTCTGCCATTTTCTTTCAGTAATGAGACCTTGATCAAACAATTAATTTTTTACCTGTCAAGTTGTTTCACAAACTAAATAGAGGGATTTGACTTAATGCTAGAAAGTTAGATACTAATTTTTAATAAGAGAAAATTATTTGATTTATTTTGGCTCTTAATAAAATTTACAAGCTTTTTCAGCAGGAGGATGGAAAAATGTCAGTAGAATTGAGGCAGGAAGATGCAGAGATATATGCATGACCTTCTTTTAAAATAAAAACCCAGATTAACATTTCTGGAATTTAAAAAAATGAGCAGACTTTGGTCAATGACAATAATTGAAGCTTTGTCCTGGTTCTGATGAGAGATATTTCTCTCTTTTTTGTTTATTTATTTTATCTTAGTTCCTGAAGGTTGTATTGTAACAACTTCCATTGCATTACAAATCAGGTATTTATTTATGTGATTTGTATATGCCCAGTGCATGTAAAATATGCCCAGTGCACGAGGCTGAAAAAATTTATTTGATAAATTAATGAATTACTAAGTTTTTAGCTCAGAAAAACTCCTTTTTCAGCCATAGATATATATAATTTTCCTGAAACAAACAATTTGTTGTACTTGGGTGCTAAAATAATAACTTATTTTTGAAAGAGTTCGTATCTTTATTGGGTTTGAAGATCAGAAAATGTATGCATAATTATTCTTAAGTTTTCACGAGATGTCAAATACAATATATACCATGCACTAAGGTTCATTTTTAATCTACATCAAAATCCTGGAAATATTAACTCCTTCATTTTTAAAATAAGAAAAATTGGCCTATAAATTTAAATTAATACACTCAAGGCTTTATTTTTATTTTAATTTTTATTTATTTAGTATTCTGTTTTATTTTATGACACAATTGGAACTAAAATTTTAGCACTTCACTAAATTTTCATTTTTGCCTCTAATATTTTTTTTTTAGAAAACTTCTTCTAGACCCCTGAATAAAGCTGTGCCTTGGCCACTCTGACATTCTCCAATCCAATGTCACTCACATGTGCGTAATTGGTCAGCACTTTTAAGTTAAGGCATCAGAGAAACTGCTTGAAGATCCTATTAACTGAGTTGATTAAGGAATCTATTTCTCTTTTTTATTATTTTTAAAATTTGTTCCAATAATTACACATGAGTACAGAATGCACTTGGACACATTTTACACCAATGGAGCACAACTTCTCATTCCTCTGGTTGTACATGATGCAGAGTCACACAGGTCATGCAATCATATATGTATATAGGATAATAATGTCCATCTCATATATTTTCATAGCTATATCATGCATTTAGAACTGTTCAATCTCTTCTTATAAATCCTTCCTTAAAATGATATGAAAATTTTCACAAATATTAGACTCAGCCTCGTGTAGTTCCTTTAATACTTTTTGAAAACTTGAGCTCTGCATTTAGTAGACATAGTTTATTATACTAATAAGACAATTTAAGCATTGACTCTATTACCAAACAATCTCATGATCTTATAAGGTTAATCAAATATTTAACTTGTTTTTTTTTTTTTTTTTTTTTTTAAATAGGCAGTTGGGATTTTTTTTTTTTTTTTTTTTTTTTTTTTTTAGCTTTCGGCGGACACAACATCTTTGTTTGTATGTGGTGCTGAGGATCGAACCCGGGCCGAACGCATGCCAGGCGAGCGCGCTACCGCTTGAGCCACATCCCCAGCCCTTAACTTGGTTTTTTTATACATATAAATTTATGGGTGAAAATGACATCATTTTAGTCAAGAATATGAAAGTTTGGAAATGCTTGGAGTTATGAAATAATAAGAATCCAAATGCCAAAAATATCATTATTATTTTGTGTAAACTGTCATATTGATTTAAAATGATGACCTTATTCTGTATCTAGACTTATGAATTAGTATTTAGTTTGTCTTCTCCCCTGAGATTAGGTGGAAGGAAATTGAAATAAGTGCTATACATCTGTATCCATCATAAATAGTTAACTTAATCCCCTTGGTAAATGCAAAATTCCTTTTTTTTCCTATATGGGATCAAAATGTCCTTCTAGCTAATCCACTGGGACAGTAGCAGGATAGCATGAGAATACTCACTAAGCTGAAACATGGAGATTGCTGTCAACTAATATTTGCTGTAAAATGCTTAATATTATTGTAAAGAAAATGTGAAATGAATACTAGTACTAGAGAGATATCTTTTGGAATTTTTGTGGGTTTTATGGTTAAAGGTGAAGCAAGGTTGTCAGAATGATTGATTGCTGTGTTTCATCATACCTGCAATAGCCATATAATTTGAAAGGAACCTATGGAGTTAGGAAAATCTATAGATTTTTCTGGTTTCTCTTTGTACTGCAATGAGCCTTTTGGAAATTGCCACTTTCTTTGTAATGTCTTACAGGATGTAGACAAAGAAAAAGTCAAAGGTGAGACACTCTATTGAGTTAAAAGGCATAGATTTTTGACCATGTATAAACACAACTATAAGATTGACTATTCTCACTGAACTAACCAATCAATTTGGTTCAAGAACAACATTAAGTTTCATCTTTTTTCAGTATATCTGTTAAATACCCTGGTTGTTTTTGAGAATTTGCTTGTATGTAGATAGTTATAAAGCATACAGTTTGTTAACATAGAACTTAGAGGATGTACAGTGATGCACACCTGTAATCCAAGGGACTCCGAGGTAGAGGCAGAAGAATTGAAAGTTAAAGGTCAGCCTCAGCAACTAAGCGAGATCTTCAACAACCTAGTGAGACCCTGTAGCAAAATTACAAATAAAAGAGTTTAGAATTCACATAATCCCCCCATGTTCCCCCTCCTTACCTTACTATGAGTCAGGCTCCTTATATCAGAGAAAACATTCGGCATTTGTTTTGGGGGGGATTGGCTAACTTCACTTAGCATTATCTTCTCCAATGCCATTCATTACCTGCAAATGCTATGATTTTATTCTCTTTTGTTGCTGAGTAAAATTCCATTGTGTATATATGCCACATTTTTTTTTATCCATTCATCCACTGAAGAGCATCTAGTTTGGCTCCACAGGTTAGCTATTGTGAATTGTGCTGCTATAAACATTGATGTGGCTGTGTCCCTGTAGTATGCTATTTTTAAGTCCTTTGGATATAGTCCAAGGAGAGAGAGAGCTGGGTCAAATGGTGGTTCCATTCCCAGATTTCCAAGGAATCTTCATACTACTTTCCATATTGGCTGTACCAATTTGCAGTCCCACCAGCAATGTATGAGTGTACCTTTTACCCCACATCCTCTGCAACACTTATTGTTGTTTATCTTTATAATAGCTGTCATTCTGACTGGAGTGATATGATATTTTAGAGTAGTTTTGTTTTTCTAGATAGGGAAGAGGGGTAGGAGGGAAAGGGAAGGGACAGGGGATTAGCAAGGACAGTGGAATGTGATGGATATCACTCTCCAAAGTACATGTATGAAGAATTGAATTGGATATCAACATTAATTTATATATAAACAGAGATATGAAAAATCGTGGTATATTTGTGCAATAAGAATTTTAATAAAAAAAGAAAACAAAGTACATGTATAAAGGCATGAATTGGCGTAAACATACTCTATATAGAAAGATATGAAAAATTATACTCTATATGTGTAATAAGAATTGTAATGCATTCTGCTGTCATATATTTAAAAAACATAAAATTCATAAGACTAAAAAACAAACAAACAAACAAACAAAACAAAAAAAATAAAACCAAATAAAATGGCTTAGGGTATAGCTCAGTGGCAGAATAACCCTGGGTTCAATCCTGAGTACAGCAAAACAACAATAATAAACAAACATGGGCTTTAGACCACCTCAATTAATCCTGCCTCCTCCAGAAATAACTAGGTTATCTTATTTTAGTTTACTTTTCTCATATGAAAAAATGGAGATTTTAGGGCTGGGGATGTGGCTCAAGTGGTAGCGCACTCGCCTGGCATGCGTGCAGCCCAGGTTCGATCCTGAGCACCACATACAAAACAAAAGATGTTGTGTCCGCTGAAAACTAAAAAATAAATATTAAAATTCTCTCTCTCTCTCTCTCTCTCTCTCTCTCTCTCTCTCTCTCTCTCTCTATCTCTCTTTAAAAAAAAAGATATTGGGTCCGCCAAAAACTAAAAAATGAATATTAAAAAATTCTCTCTTTCTCTCTCTCTCTCTCTTAAAAGAAAAAGAAAAAAGAAAAATGGAGATTTTAATGATAACAATCTCTTAGTATTATTTTGAGAATTAATAAAGCAGACTTGAATATTACATCTGGAAAAAAATAAACCTATTACCTATTGTTTTGTTGTAATTACATGTATACCTACTTATATATAAAAAGAGTCCTGGCCTAAAGTTTCATATGTAATACAAGTTTCCTCAAGATAGTTTAAAAACTCACTAAATAAATCAAAATTTAAATTAGCTTCTTTAATTTGACCTGTTGCCTAAAATGGCCAGATGTTTGACAACCTATGTTGTATCAACTAGCTACAAAAAAGCCAATTCAATTTTCAAATGTAATTATTCATCCCAGTGATCTGTTTACACAGTACCAGGCATTTAGTTTGGCCACATTTTTACTTAATTGCTCCAATAATTAGACTTTTGGTAGATATAGCCTCGAATGCTCAAATTTGATGCTACTGAATGATTTGGTTGTTTAGATTTGTCATGACTCATTAAACATAAGTAGCAACAGAATTATTTCTGGTTTCCTGCCATTCACAAGATCATGTAGTTAGGTTGCAGAAAATTTTAACAGCAAGAACATTTTCTTCTTGTATCTAATTGTACTTCATCCATGAAAATACAATATGAATTGTTTAATAACTTAGTATTTATTCCATTTGGAGGCTATCCACACACACACACACAAAAACTGTATTTACACACTAATATATATGTAGTTTTCAAATGATGCACAAATACAGGTAATTAATAAATGCAAAAATATATATGTGCACAATGATTCTTATTAACTGAATTAATCTTATCAGGGTGTGATATATAGTGAGGAGTAAAATTTAAATGTATTCCTGCTAACTAAAAAAAACCTGAATGTATCTCTTTCTGTCTCTTCTGAGATATTTAAAAAGCAAATATACTAAACTGCTTCATTAAATAATATGGTACTGTGATATTTTTTATCATCTATATTACAAAAATTAAGCATAATAATCAGTGAAGAAATAGAAACATACAAAAAAGCTATTTTTAGAGAATTCAACTATTTATAATAAAACTTGTCACTAAAGGGAATTCAATTATGAACAACCAATTAGTTTATATGTTTTTAGTAGTATGGTTAGCCTTACCACTGAACTCAACATGTAAGTATTTTTTCAGCCTCAAATACTTCCTGATATTTTGTGATATAAATTATACTACAAAATAGACAAAACCACAAAAGAATTTCCTATCAAGAGCTTACATGAGAAATTAAATTGTTTAAAAAATCAGTTATATATTAACTTACTTTGAAATAAATTTAAAAGAGAAAGTTCCAGGTAATAAAATAAACCAATGAGAGAGAGAGAGAGAAAGAGAGAGAGAAACTCGTGCAATTTCAGGTTTTATATTTTTCTTTTGTTCTTTTATTTGCCCTTCTTTTTTTAATAAATTATCAAAAAGGCAGAAAGCTTTTGTAGTTGTATTACCCAAAATATATTAAAGTATATATGTTCATATAACATCTCTCTACTCATTACCTGAAATATTCTTATAAGGTAAGTAATAAAGTTAATAAATGGAAATTTGATTGCTACACTACCGCCTGGCTAAAGAAAAAATAATAATTTCTTTTCACTGAAAAAAATATCATATCTCTTCCCAGTTTGCAGACAGGGTCTTTGGTGACCATCATAACCCCCTAGTGTATCTGAGGTGAGGAAACAATATCATTTAAGTGAAGTTGTTTTCCTTTGAGGCATGAAATAACTGGTGAATGTCTGTCCCTTTTTTCTTTTTCAGCTGGAGTGGAATGTGTATGAATCTGATGTGTCAAAAATATTTATAATAGATGACTTGGGGTTCAATGCTGCAGCCCTCAGGCAGTCAAAACTCCAATTGACTTCAGTGGGAACTTTACCTGTCGAAGGTCCAGCTGCCTTGTGCCTGTAGGGTAAAAAGAAGAGCTTAAATGAAGCACTGGTACAGGGCTTCAAGAACCATAGACAATAACAAAACAAAACAGAACTAAATCTTAGACAACAAGAGAAAAAAATCTGCAGATAGATGCCTGTTTGAGATCTTTAATTGACAAAAGTGTTCAGGCCCACTAACAAAAGAGTCATTCTGATCGATTTCCTGCACTCAGGAACATGAAGTCTGTATACGTGAGCAGCAAAATACAATCAAATGCTTCCCACACTTTCAACTTCTATTTTGATATAAAGTGCTTTTAATAAGTATTCAGGAACCGTTCCTCTTCCCCTTAGATTTAGCAATTACAGGGCTCCAAAATAAAGACATTAAACATCAAAAGATCATTACATGCTAATAAAACAAAGAAAAGATCATTACATGAATTGTTAAGGAAATTTTTCCATTCTTAGAAATTAAAGGCAAAGTGAGATGGGACACTTTGGAAATCTACTAGTCCAAAACCTAATTATGTATGTAAGTTAATGGACCCTAGGGGTGGGGGATGGGAAGACTGTCATTCCACTCTAATATAATGACCTCTGGTTCCTCTCTTTTTCTCTCCCTCCCTCCCTATCTCTCCCCATACTTCTTTTCTCACCTATTTCTCTTTACCTTCGGAAACTGCAACCTTCATCGTATAGACATTCCTTGATTTATTGATGAGGTTATATCCCAATAAACCCAACTTAAGTTTATAACATCTAAGTTACTAAAAATATAAAATTCAAAGTTCAAAGTATGACTTCTATTGAATATGCATCACTTTTGCACTATTGCACAGTTGAAAACATATGATGAACCATTATATGTCAGAGACCATATGCACACTTTTCAGGGTCAAGTTTTCAATTTTAGTTGAAGAAATATCAACTGGATTTAAAAAACAATGTATTAACTGGTAAACATATAGAACCTCAGACTCATTTTCAACATCTGTTAAATAGGTTGTGCTAAATTACTTTATCAGTTAACATTCAGCTGTTTGTAAATTTCAGTCTCTTTTTTGCATTTTCACTTCTGTATTACCTTAATAATATCGTATACTATTCCTGGCCCAAACCAAAAAACAAACAAAAAGTCACAAGAACAACAACAAACACTTCAGTTGTTAACTTTGTGCTTTATTTCTTTAACATCGCCCTCCTTTGCTTCATATACGAGTATCTATACAGGTTTCAAGCATGGTGATACAGATACAAATATTAACTATTATCCACAGTAGGAAATGCATAGTCATCATGCAGTCAGTGCACATGCCCACACACACATTACTAAAAGAACAATTTTTTGAGTATTTACCCTTCCTATTTGTAATAATATGCCTTTTCAGATATTTACTTTGTTCTGTTAAAAAATGCTGGGTAAATCATGATAAATAGATTTAAAATCCATTACTATAGTAACAACATATTGTTACTAAGTAGGGAACTCTCTTACTTTGCAACTATTAACTTACAGGGACTATTTTATTGTAGCTATTCTGAATGTAATTGCTTTCATTATTTATTTTTCATCTGCCTTATTATTGGTGTACTGAGTTTTGAAGGTTGATTTTGTATCCTGAAACATTACTATGTTTGCATTTTAGATGAGATAGCTGGAGTTCTGCTACCTTTCCTGAAGGGATAATCTTAACCTGGTGAGCATATGTGCCACTGAGAAAAGGTAGAAAGGAAATTTGAATGCAAGAGATACTTTCACTGACCTACTCCCAGGTGCTCCACAGATATTTATAACTTTAGAATTATCATTAATGAGACTCTTCCATGTGCTACGTCAGAATTATAGAGACATTGTCATATTTAACTGATAATATGTGGATATGACTATCAAGAGAAGATTTACTAATGATTAGGTTTCTTGTAGACGATTTTACCAACATGATAATCCAGATTGTTGCAAACTGATTTTGTTTTCTGGGCTTGCCATACTGCTACCAGTTCTGAAAATGTCCTCCTGACAACTATGAATCAAGGTTTGCCATTGTCCCTTCTCCCCAAGACTTCTTTATGCCCTAGAACATTTTTAATTGTCAAAAAGACTTATAGTACTTGAATCAAGTAGAAACTTCTGAGGAAAATAATGAATCTTTTTAATGTTTTACATTTGATCTAAGGTAGATATTTGAAGATAAAAGAATATTTGGGAGAGCAGTATCACCAATACTTCCCCAGTGCAGGTACATGAGACCCACTCAGCCAAGAAATGACTGATTAACTATCAATGGAATTTCATTTTAATTAATGTGTATTACTGAAATACATTAATGTGATTCACTGGGATGTTTCAATACACGAATATGGTGTGTTGAAGAAATACAGCCTCTTTTATCAACTTCCCTACTTTCCAAGCTCTGGTAATCATTATTCTACATTCAGGTAAATTTTCTTTTATAACTTTCACATATTATAATATGCTGTACTTATTTGTCTGTCTTGATTAATTCACTTAATTCCGTACTTCTACAAATGACAGGGTTTTATTCCTTTTATGTCTGAATAATATACCAATGTGTATTATTTTGTATATATGTGTGTGTGTGTGTGTATGTGTGTGTATGTGTGTGTGTGTGTGTGTGTGTGTGTTTATACCTTATTTTCTTTATCCATTCATCCACTGGTGGGCACCTAGACTAATTCCACATCTTAGCTATTGTGAATAATGCCACAATGTATATAAGTCTGCCAGGTATCTTTTTGAAAAGTTAATTGCATTTCCTTTGGATATATACCCAGAAGTGGGGTAGCTGGGGCTTATGGTAGATATAATTATACATTGTTGAAGAATCTCTGTATTGTTCTCCATAATGCTTTACTTACATTCAACTAATGGTGTTTGAGCTCCACTTTTTCACTAGCATTTGTTGTTTGCTCATTTTTTTTTTTTGGTAGGAGTCATACTAACTGGATTGAAATGATATTTCATTATGGTTTTAATTGAATTTTTCTGATGACTAAAAATATTGCCTTATATTTGTTGTTTATTAGTATTTGTTCCTTTGAGAGGCAGCTACCCAAATCATTTATCCATTATTTAAATATATTACTTGGGTTTGGGTTGGTAAATTATTTGAGTTGCTTAAATATTCTGCATATTAATCCCTTGTCAGATGTATAGCTGTCAGACTTTTTTTTTCCCATTTTGTAGGTTGTCTATTCCTTCCTTCAAATTCCCATTGCTGTAGAGAAACATTCTTGTTTGATATAATCCCATTTGTCTGTTTTTGCTTTTGTTTCCCGTGCTGGTGGGTCTTATATTTTCCAATGTGGTGAGCATTTCCCTTATGTTTTCTTTAAGTAGTGTCATAGTTTTAGGATTATAGTTCCATTTTTAATCCATTTTAAGTTGATTTTTGTAAATAGTGAGAGATAGGAGTCAAGTTTCAATCTTCAACATTTGAATATCTATGATTTCCCAGTACTACTTATTAAAGAGGCTGTGATTTCTCCAATGTATGTTTTTGACACCTTCATCTAAAATCTGTTGACTACAGGTAGATGCATGGTTTTATTTCTGGGATCTCTATTCTGTTGCATTAGTTTGTTTGTCTGTTTTTATGCCAGTACCTTCCAGTCTTATTTATCAGGGCTCTGCAGTATGTCTTAAAATCATGTCTTATGGGGCCTTTGGCTTTGTTCTTTTTATTCAAGATTGTTTTGGCTATTTAGGGATAGTTTTTGTGCTTCTACATTAATTTTAAATTTGTTTTGACTAGTTCTGTGAAGAATTTCACTAACATTTTATGGAGATTGCAATGGATCTATAAATTGTTTGGGCTACTAAAAGCATTTTGAAAATATTAGTTCTTACAATCCTTGAACAGGGAAGGCCTTTCCATTTTTTGACTCATTTTAAAATTTTTCCCATCTC
Source organism: Spermophilus citellus (assembly GCF_964194105.1). Classification (NCBI taxonomy): domain Eukaryota; kingdom Metazoa; phylum Chordata; class Mammalia; order Rodentia; family Sciuridae; genus Spermophilus; species Spermophilus citellus. Next base: position 101,296,447 of record NC_138186.1, on the reverse strand, counting down.
TATTTTGTAATGTTCACTGTAGAGTTATTTCATTTCATGGGTTTAATTTATTCTTAGGCAGTTTATTTTATTTTATTGTAGCTATACTGAATGTAATTGCTTTCATTATTTATTTTTCATCCAACTTATTATTGGTGTATTGAGTTTTGAAGGTTGATTTTGTATCCTGAAACAATATTAAATTTGCTCATCATATCTAACAGAGCCAACCTGGTGCTCTTATGATTTCTGTAAGATCAAAGTTGTTGGATTGGATGGTACATGAAACTTTCAGATATATTCATCTGCATTGCCATTTATTTATTTAAAAAAAAAAAAAAAACATTGATTGACTACTTACCTGTTCCTGGAAATGTTGCAAATAGCAAGTGCTAGAGATTAAATGCTGAATAAAATACTTGTTTGTAGAGCATAGAGATAAAATCTAGGAGCAAAGTAGCTCTAATAATACTTTTTTTGTTTTGTTTTGTTTTGTTTTTTGGTGCTGGGGATTGAACTCAAGGGCATTCAACCACTGAGCCACATCCCCAGCCATATTTTGTATTTTATTTAGAGACAGGGTCTCACTGAGTTGCTGAGTGCTTCACTGTTGCTGAGGTTGGCTTTGTACTTGTGATCCTCCTATTTCAGCTTCCTGAGCCACTGGGATTACCCATGTGTGCCACCTGGCTCTAATGATGCTTTTAAGTGGCAATGTTTTCACCAGATTTATTCCGACAATGACATTTATGTTCACAAAACCAGAGTTGCTTCATTTCTTCATATTCTTGTTTTACTCTGAACTGTAGTAATCCACTGACAGAATAAGAATGGTGCAGAAAGAGAAATCAAATCATATTTTTTAATTTTATGCCAAAAATTATAAAGCAATCTTTAAAGTTATTTTGCTACCAAAGTAATTAATTTAAAATAGCAAGAGGAAATTCTACAGTTACTCAGGACCCATTATTCAGAATTCATTGTCCACAAAAGCATTTAAAATAATGTTTTCGGCAATATAAAATGAGGAAAATAAAGCTTAAAAGACAACAACTACTGATAGGAGGTATAGGTAATGTTTCCTAGTGGGAAAATACATTATCATAAGAAGAAACACTTACCATAAAATATTCCAGAGGGGAGTGATTGGAATTATGTCCCTTTCCGCTGTGTTTACACAAGGAGAAAACAGCCAGTTAAATCAGTTCTGATTTTTAATTGCACCTAATAAAACAACCAGACAATCATTGACAATATCAGTCACTTTTGAACTTGTTTTGCATTAGGAGTAGAAAGCTTTAATTCTGTATTTTGGTCAGTTCTATACACAATTTCAGTTAAAGATGTCAAGAGTTGATTTAGTTTATAGATTTTACATAGCATACATATCCATTTTCAGTTAGAAACTGTTCATTTTCTTGATTACCTGGGACTTTAATTGTATGCAGGGTTGTCCTCCTGGAAAGGCAAATTGATGCAATTGCCCACAGACCCTCAGGATCTATGATAGGCGGAAAAAAGGCAGCTAGCAGCTGGTGGCTGAAATATAATTAGTGTCAATATGTAAAATACAATTAGCATCAGCATGCAACCTGCTCCCCAGACCTGTCTCAGCTGTCTTTGGTCTTCTGTGGTTCCTCTTCCCTCAAATCATCTACCTGCCGACCAACTGCTGTTCTTGATGTCTGTGGCTATTAACTATTGGTTAATATATTCACCATAACAGAATTTCCCAATTTAACCTGCATAAAGATGTGAAGCATGCAGAACAGGTGATTTAATAATGTGTCTGGGCCCTGTACCCCCATAGAAGTGGCCTACTTATACCTGAACTTGGCTATAAAGTTGTATCTTATTAGTATCTGTCTCATCTGTCACAACAAAGCACTATCGTTTAAAGCTATAAGAAATTTTTACTCTCCTGTTGTCAGGTTATCAAGATCAGACAACTAAATACTAGAATGTTTGTACTTATGAAAGAGTAACAGAATAATATTTGATAAGGAGATCATACTAATGACATTAAATTTTGATTTATGAAAGGAAAAAATAAAAAGCTTATTTAATCTTATTAAAATGAAGGAATTTAAACAAGTCACAAAATTTCCCTTCAAGAAAAGTGATAAAGACATTTATCAACTTAGGGATGACTAGTACTTTAAACAATTATAAGCCCTTTGCTTCGAATTTAGAGTGTGGTTTTAGGCACTTTGGGAATAACGTGGGTTTGAGTTTATAAGGGACCCAAGAAAAGTCTCAAAAAACATATCTGTACATAGAACACTGTCCAAAATAGGACTTTTTATAAGATTAAGATCCTGCAAATTCTCACTGCCGTAAAACTCACACATTGTTCACATTAAATCATTTTATTCTCTTCTTTCCTCCCTCTCTTCCTTTTTATTTTGTAAACCATTTCATATTGAATCATTTTACATTGATTTACATTATAAATTTTTATATACTTTTTTTCCCATTATCTTGACCTTCAGGTAAATGCTAGCACAATATACATGAGCCCAATGGTTCTTTTCATAATTCATCATCAAATGATTTATTTCAACAATTATTAATGCACCATAAGATTTATCATTTGATGAAATTTCTGTGACTCAATTTACAAAGAATAGCAGCCTTATGAAATGCAAAGTTAAGCCATTAGTTTATTGATTTATCTTCTTCAAAACTTCAAATATTTAACATTATAAACTGATGAGTTTTAAGAAGTACATATATTCACTGGGTTCAGTATGATGCCTATTATACGGAAACATTAGATATGTCTTGAGGGGTTCTTGGATTTCACCACCAGTTTTATACAAACTCAGTGTTAATACCATATCTTTTCCCAGGTCTACACTACGTCTTCCCAGGTAACATGTTGGGTAAGGAGTTGGACTTAAGAGAATACACATGAAGAGCTTGACAAATGAAGTATATTTTTAAAGATAAAGTAGTTTTGTCAATCATGCAATCTTCAGGCCCTGGCCACCTGATGTCAAGCCAATTTTGTAAGGTTTTGTCTGTTTTTTTTTTTTTTTTTCCAGAGGTATTTTAACAGTCATGGATACTTTGACCATTAATCCCCAACTCAGTCAGTATGAGACACAAATGTAATTGGTGATTTTAATTCTCTCATGAGAAATGTATGTGTACTACTGAGTAATATTGTTTTTTATATGCTTTACATATATATATGAATATATATATATTCATTCTATTAATTACATACTAGATATTTTTAAACAACCAGTTTATATTTTAAATATATTAAAATTATAAGAAAACATTTTATGTATTCTATGTAAGCTATGTTCCTAATGATCTTCATTACATTGTGCACATTTCTATTTCTACTTCACATGGTTTTCTTTCTGATAACATTTTCGGAGTATAGTCTGTTTCTGTGGATTTTTAATTTTTTAATATTCAAAATATTTTGTACTTTAACAATATTTTGCTGATTATAAATTCTAATTGACAGCTTTATTTATTTTTTTCTTTCAGTACTTTAAATATATTCTATTGTCTTTTCCTTTTCATTGTTTTTCATGTTAAATCTGTGGTCTGTACAAACCATGCTTTTACCTTCTGGTTTCCTTGAGGATTTTCTTCCTATTGCTGATTTCGAGCAATTTAATATTTTTCAGTTCTCTTTTTTCCTTGGTCTAAGCCTTCATTATGACTCAACAATATCTGGTTTTACAAATTAAAAAAATATTGAATCATTATTCTCTGAATTTCTTTTTTTCTATCCAACCTTTCTCATTAGGAAACTCTAATTGTGTATATTTTTGTCTATCTTTATTTCAAGTTCACTTTTCTTATAAAATATTTAATAATTATACATACAGTGTATAATTTTCATCTCAGTCATTGTGCTTTACAATTCTAAAAGTTCAATTTGGGTTCAATATTTTTTTTTTCAAAAACTTTCATGTCTCATTCTAAAATATAATGCCCATATATACATTTAACACATACTGAAATATTTATGACAACCCTTTTAATATCCTCGTGAAGTAATGATTATATTTATGTCAATTTTGCATTTATAAGAAGCAAATAATTTATTCACTCTTTATGGAATATATTTTTCTCCTTCTGTACCTGCCTGCCATTTTTATTATTAGATATTTATATATTATATATTTTTTAATTATATGGGACTAATGACTGCCTACTACTGAAGCAAGATTCCCCTGAATTCTCTGCCTAATGTTCTGAGAATTATGAAGATTTTTGTGCCTGGCTGGTAGGACCCCATGCTATTCCTTACCCTTTGCACATGTATTAGATACTGTTTCTCTATCACTTTGGATGGTTCTTTTTTTGCCTTTGTATAGCTTCTTCACACTCACACAGTAAAGAGCACTTGGATGAATACTTGATAGGTTACATGTGCAGATTTACAATGTCACCTCTCTGTGAAGTCACTTCATCCAGTTCTATCCTCCATGTTCTACCCATCTGAGCTTCTCCATGACTTAGTTTTAGTTCCTTAACTCCGAACTATTGGGATCTGTCTGGCTTATCATTTTTTTGCTGCAACCTAAACCTCCTTCAGGGTATTCAGCTGCCCTAATTATAGGGCTTGTCTATTTTTTATTTTCCATCTCTCAAGGATTATTATCTTTTATTGCCAAATATCCAAAGGTTTAAAGTCATCATTTTATATATTTCTTACAAAATTTTGTTGTTTCATTGTTGCTTAAAAATGCAAGTTTATATTTTAATTCTTGATACTATAAAATGTTGTTTTTCAAGCATTGTTCCAAGCAGGATTAGAGTTTCTATTGGTTCTCTTAATATCGTTATGAGAGTGGTGCAGTCCCCACATAATAATAATTATGTTCTTTGTACTTGTTGATATAAAAATTATAAAATGACAAAAGATGACTCTTAATTTACTATGTATTTATATTTTCATTAAACTAGCTGCTTATTTATATTCAGGTAATTCTTGACATACAAATAAATTGAGAACTTTATAAAAATTCCAGAGTTCCATAGAAGTCAGAAGACTGAAAACAGAACTCAGGAAAATAATATTAATTTATTACATGTAAATTTAGATATAATAATGGGATAACCCTTTGGGTTTATTAACAAATGCATAGTATAATAATAGTAGTAGTTTTAATAATAATAGATGAATACAAATAGGTACTCAGAGGGCTTAGATTCTTCTCATATTATTTTCTCTTTCTCAGGAAATAAACAAAAAATACTGTGGACATTTAACCTAAAATATATAAATTGGAGTATACTCCACGTTTTATAATCATCTATTTCCTCTGCCCATTTATAGTCAGGTGATGTTATCCATTGAGTTTAAAAGAAGAACAATTTTTGTTCTCAAATAAGTTTTCATTCACAAGTTGTATACAAATTTGAGAATAAAGTAACAAATTAAGTACCCAATTTGTATAGAATACATGTGTTTGTGTGGGTATGTGATCTCCAACATGAAATAAAGAGTGATTCATGAAAATAATAAGAATTTTCTTTCTTCAAAGAATACATTTAATCTCCTTAAATCTCTTATTTTCTTTAAAGGAGCTTTAGAAAAAAACTCAGGCCTTTAGTGGAAATCATCAAAATAATTAAAGTGAGCATGCATAGAGATTAAAGTCAGAGCCAACAGAGAAACAAGAGAAACACGTCAGTAAATACAATAGGGGAAAAAAAAAAAAAACAGTCAAAGGCACAGGATCTGTTCACAGAGCACTTCCCAAAGGTTACATATCAGCTCCAGGCAACTAGCAGCAGAGAATCTCCATTAAATCTTTCAGAAGATTAGGACTGATAACAAATTAAGCAATAAAAACACAGGGAACACTTGCTGCTCTCTGTGCTCCTCTAAATCAACCAACTACAAAAAGGTTGCTTGCACCATCTGTGGAATCAAACAACTTTTCTTTTTTCTGCCCTGTCTGTGCTTTTAGTAGTACCTTTGCTGTTGTTATTTTATAATACATTGAGTATACAGATGTGTATTTATAGACTAGTTGTTGAAATAACACTGAAATTTTAACTTACATTTCATGATTCCATTTTTAGAATATTGCTTTATTTTTGTATGTCAAGAATCCTTGATTATGGTTGTTTTCTGGAGTCTGACAAGAATGTAGCCTATAATCTTATTCTTCATTCCTGGAGCCATCTCAAAATTTTTGATAATTTTTGATTTCTGTATTTCTTCAATGTATTTTATTTATATCCTATTGGATGGCAAATATAAATAATTTCTCCCTTTAAAGAATTTGCATGTTATGTTAGTGTGCTGATTTAAAAAGGCACTATATATGATAGACTAAAATATTAATAAGTGCCAAGAGAAGCACAATGTTAGGTGATGTTTCCTGGGGGAAAAAAAAAAAGGAAAATAAGAGAGAACAAGTAAAATTGTGTTCGTTATAATAGAAGTTTATCCCTCCTTTCTCAAGTCAATATTCTTAAATCTCTGAGAGTTATACCTTTTATCAATAAAATGAAAAATCTTTGTTACATAAAAATTTTTAAAGGTTAAATTATTTTATTGAAAGATACAAGTAACTAGTCAGTACAGAAAGATTTTACTTACACTCATATTACTTCAGGGGCTCAAAGTTTTCACAAAAAAAGATTTTAGACTATTATTCAAATTGAAATGAAATTGGTCATATTACAAGAAATTAATACGGATTAAAATTATCCAGAAAGAAGTATATATGAATAAATACAAAGACTCAGGAAAGTATAGGGAAAGTACAATAATACAAACTGCAAAGTTCTTAAGAGAAAGTTCTTTAGAGAAAGAGCTTATATAGGAAGCATAGGTCACATCCAGAAAATTATTTTTTCATTTGGTTATTTTTAGTTATACATGGCAATAGAACCCATTTTGATATAATTATACAAGCATGGACTATATCTTATTTTAATTAGAATGAAAATTCTTAGAAGCTGGAAAATATGTATAGGTAATATTCTAATATTCCGTTAGCTAATCAGAACTATCAAATGTCTTAAGCAGGCCTCACTGTGTAAGTACTATATAGAAAAAAAAAGAAAAGTTATAGGGCTATAGAACCAACTGGCTTTCCTCTGTTAATTTACTTGACTTATAAACCATATCCATACTAGATTTATTTTTCCATATATGTGTGTATGTGTGCATATGTGCATTTATATACATTAATTAAACTTAAAAAATGAAATTATGTTTTGGGTAATAATGTATATATTACGTATATGTAAATATATATATATAATATATATATAATTTTATATATATTATATATATATATATAAAACAGGTGAAAGAAATACTCTTAAATGTGTCTTTGGGCATGAATGTTATAATATTTAGTTTATATAACAATTTCCAAATCAGAGATGGGTCCAATAACAATATGTAATAATAAAGTTTCGTGCATAAAGTTACATGAATTCAAAAAATATTTTCAAGCTATGTCTTATTATATCTTCATTTTCCTTTTAAAAATAGACGTTTTAATTGAAAATCTTAATTTTCTATGTGCAAATTCAATATATAGTTACCTGGTTTCTCTTTGACAAAAATTTTAGATTAAATTTCTTTAATCTTTTTTAATAACTGTATTATACTACAAAACTCTTACCTAATTTGTGCACCTTATAAAAAAAAAAAGAAACTACAGCACCAATGTTGTTTTGCAAGTAGCAATTACTATATAAAATCACTCTGATAGCTGAGAACAGGGAAAAATACAACAAAAACTAGGATGGTTCCAGGCTTCTAAACATAAAGAATTTTACATACATAAAACCACTGTTTCCAAATTGGGTATTAATAACTGTTTCACAAATCAGAAGATTCAAACTTGGCCTAACAGATAGGTGCAAAGAAAAGGTAATAATAGACAGACATGGAGTTCTAAATGACTGATCAAAATATGTTTGTTTTTCTTTAGCAGCATGCCCAATAAAATTTTAGCCAATGAAATTATGTTATGTGTGCACAAACCAAAGTACAGAAATTAAATTAATGACCCCATATATATATATATAAAAAATTTGCTTCACAAGGGTGACAGACAGGATAACTAAAGCAAACTTTGCCAGCAGAGCCACAGACATGGATGATTCACATTTGATAATATAAGCATTTATTCTCTCAGAAAACAATAATGTTGACATTTTAAAATGTTAGATATGTTGGTCCTTTGTGTCAAGTTATGGGATAAAAGCCAAAATTATCTTCTAATCTCCTTTTCATTTTCAAGGAGAATTTATTAGTTACTGGTTTTGTCCGAAAGTTTTGTTAATCACAGCTAGACATGTGTGTATCTGCTGAGTTACACAAATCACCAAATTGAACAATTTAAATCCATAAGCGATAATTGTTTCAGAAGGAATTTTACCATACGGTGAGTATAAAACATCATTCTTCTGCCCATGTAGTAAAATATCATGATGCAAGGGGAAAAAAAAAGATTTTCATTTTTACTTTATCTTTTGGAATGTTTGAGAGTCATTTATTTTATGGATGAATTGAAACAATATCATGCTGTACCCTCTTTAAAACAAACTTAATATGTACTTTGGGAAATAAAAACTAACAAAATATTTTTCTGCTGACACTTAATTTCACCAAAGTTAAACCAGAGGAGAATAATAGAGTTGTCGAATTATATTGCAATGCAAAAGAAAACTACAACATGGTGGATTTCACTTTTTCAAAAGTGACATTTGTCTTTACACCATAGTTTAGATAACACATACAAATGATACAGAAAAAGGCACATTTCTTTTGTTGTTGTTGTTTAGGATCGGTCATCATACGTTATGTTTGGGCTATACATCAGAAAATGAAAGGGTCTAGAGAATAGATATTTTAAATGTATTCCCTTAAGTCAAGCTAACACATGCAGTGAAGTACTTGTATTAAGCTAGATTTCTGTGTAAACACATACACACAGGTACACACAAAGAAAAAAAGAGGGAGTCAGAGTGAAATACAAATTAAGGTGTACTTAATTTGAAAAGAAGCAAGTATAAGTAGAAATGTTTTGAAAAAAAACAATTTCAATAATACTTATAAATATATATTCACACACACACAGGCCTTCATTGCACCATATATTATTTTTTTTTTTTTGAGAGAGAGAGAGAGAGAGAGAGAGAGAGAATTTTTTAAAATATTTATTTATTTATTTTTAGTTTTCGGTGGACACAATATCTTTATTTCATTTTTATGTGGTGCTGAGGATCGAACCCAGTGCCTCGCACATGCCAGGCGAGTGAGCTACAGCTTCAGCCACATCCCCAGCCCTGCACCATATATTTTTATGCATTGTATTGTCAGGGAACCCCCAAGATGGGTCTGTCATCCCTAAGCTAAATATTAGAGGCTGAAGACTCTAAGGCTGAATCAGAGAAATAAGTCATTAATACATTATCATTCCTAAAACCAATTAAACACACAAAAGTCAATGGCAAAATTGAATTAGTATAAATAAACACTAGCATTTTATAGTATTGAAAAAATACTAAGTCATAAAAGATGGTCTTACAAATCTGCAATTACAACAGTAGCAAAAATTAAGTAAATATACCTGTACACACATAGATGTACGGTGACATTTCATCATCATTACTGTATTACATGTAAAGTAATGAGTCAGATCAGCCTTGACATTTTCTTTAGTATTAATGACTTCTAGTAACAATGGAACAATTGAGTAAAATCTATAACCATTATACCCAGTCTTCTGCCATTCATATTCAAAGAGTGAGGGTTTCTTAGGTTTGCCTTACAAAGAGCATTAGCTAACCATTTTATTTGCAGACTTTAGATAACTGAGGAGTGGCCTTTAAAAGAAAAAAATTTACAGTCCATTTGTTTTCACAGGTTATTAGAAAATCCTTTAGATATATAAGCAATAAAATAAAATAAAATCATCAAATACTAATGAGAAATAAATTGCTGCTTTAAGCTTAATTAGGTATAAATATTGATATATTAAGGTCCACCTGATAATATTATTAAGAAACAGGTAATTTTAGGATATTTCAAATTCGTTGAGAAAATTAATAATAAAAAGTAAAGATGAACAGAATTAAGTCAAATGATAAACTTCCTAGTTGTAGAACTAAAAAATGAGGCACATTATGTCAACAAAAACAGATAAATATGCAACATTGAATGGGCAACATGATAGACTATAGATTGCAAAATTGACCACAGTATGTGGAAGCATTTCCCATCAACATTTAAAATTTGTTCTTGAATACCTAGAAGCTGGGATGACCTAGTGATTGCTCTATTGATGGGTTCTGGCAGAAATGATGCTGTGTGAGTCTTGAGCAGAGCCGGCCTCAGCCCAGCAACTTGTGCTCTCATTTGTAATCCTGCCACCCACCATAACAGAAGTCCAGGCTACCTATGGAATAAGGAAAAATACGTGGTACACTAGTTCCTATCACTCAGGTCAAGGACTTGAAAACCACCAGGCACATGGGAGGCCTTCTGGAATCCTCTAGCCAATACCCGATTTGTCACATGCATGAGAGCCCAGGAGAAACCAGACAAAGCCACAAACACAACAGCAAATTAAATAAATTGTAGTCTAAGCCACTAAGTTGTGGAATAATTTTTATCTAGTAAAACTAAACCACTACAAAGAATATTTTAGAAAGAAACTAATTAAATTTTTACCAACGGATTTAAAGTAGTGAAATTATATAGAAATATCCAAAGCTAAACTATATGCTATCCCCTTTTTTCATGACACATGTTGCATAGATAGATCTTAGAGTCTCAAATCCTGCCTTATTTTATTGACCCACACATATTTTAATTGCTTACTGTATAATGGCATATATTATATATATCATGATAAGGTGACAAGTGTTTCCTGAAATTCTTAATCCTTTTTGATCAGAAAATTTCTTAAACATTAGGAAGTATAAAAGCAGCAAAGGGACCAAAGTCATTCAAAAGAAGAATGAAATACACAAAGAAACTAAATTTGATAGATGAAAGCTGGGTCTATATAGGAAAGTTCTAATTAGCCAATGGAATTCTACTTCCATAATGGAGATAATTATAAATCTGATTAATCTGAAGATATATTGAGGAGTTAGGCTTTAAAAACCAATTTTATAAGGAAACAAAGGAATAAATACACATCTGAAATAAAAGCTCTGAACAAAAATAAAAACTCAGAAAAAAAAAAGGAAAACAAATTCAGCAGCACAATTTAGTAAGAGAGAAATGTGACAATTCGGACTTTAAAACATGCCACTTTTTATGATACAGCTTTAGTTATTTGAGGACTAATTGTAAAAAATGTATCAAGGTGATAGATTGAGAAAATAATACCATCAAATATGACTGCACAACAGAAAATAAAATATATGAGTCTGCACTTTCATACAAAATGGTGCCATGTTGTAAAAGTAGAAAATACTGGCATTTCTTTTTCATTGCACCATCCAAAGATAAATCTCACTATTATTTTTAGTTTTTTATTGATATGCACTTATTCAGCAAGACCTTAATTTTAAACATTAAATTGTGACTTTTATTAGCATAAAATATGCTTAAAATTTCAATTCTAAATTCAGGCTCTATGCAAGAAATAATAGACGGCTTTCATGTTGTTTATGGGAATGCATATTAGTACTATTCTTAGAATGAAATATTGGCAATGTATAACAAAAATTTTAAATTAACATGTCATTTGATCCATAAATGTTAGGAATTTATCTTAAAAATCTATGACAAATGTAGACAAAAGTAAGAAACAAGAATCCCATTATTTAAATGATAGAAGTTTTAAAGTATGTATATTCAACTAGATGATGCTGATAAGTATACTATAATGCAAAATAACATTGTGAAAAAAGCAATGATGCATTAGTGTTATGATATATTAAAATTCTAGCATTATTATATGAAAAAATTAAAGCATAGGCTCTCAAATATAAGCCCTTGTCTTTTAAGAACATTTATTAATCTAGTATATCACAATATGCTAAGCACTTTTCAAACATTTTAAAAATGTTAAATGATTCCATCTTTCATTCTAATGACACCCATTTGAAGTAGATAAGAAGTTTTCCTTATCATGGGGCTTGCTTTTGGTAGTTTTAGTTTACTTGTGTTTCTAAAAATATCTAAAAATTTTAAATTTCATAAATAAACAATTCATTGTTTTAAATAACTTTTGTTACATTATTATTATATTTTATTATTTACTATTGCTATTAATCTGTTATTTGTTTAATTTACAAGTTAAACATTATCATAGGCTCATAGATATGTATGCACAGGAGAAAACATTAAGTATTTACAAATGTGTATATATTTGCCATAAATCTAAGGGGTGTTTTGGAAATGTAACTTGTGTAGATAAAGGGAAAATATTGTTCCATTATTTTCTCCATTCTACCAAAAAAACACTGGTGAAAGGATAGCTTATATAACTTTTCTGAGGTTGAGCAACTAATAAAGAGCAGCATCCAAACCCAGCCACTGTATTTCAGATTTTCAACTTTTAATGCACCATAACACTATACAGCTGAATATTCATAGGTGTGTGCATGCATGTGTGTAAGCATGTGTGCATATACACAAACTTGATGATTCTTTTTTTTTTTTGTAAATGCACACATACTATCTGTACCTATATGCTTATAACCATTTCAAGTATGTTTATATCTTTTTATGGAATTGAATTGCAGTCTGAAACAATCCATGTGACTAAATTAATTTTCCTGAATATGATTAGAACCTTCTCAATACTATTCAAAAGAATACATCAGTGATTATTTAAGATGATTATTTATAATGCAAATAAGTTCTGCTACCCTTCCCCAAATTTTGTATTAGCTATGTGACATTGTCAAAATATAAGGAATCGTCCACCATACTCATTTGTAGCTACAGGTAGAAGCATGAAAAGAAAGACTCTGGAATCATGTGTGTGAACATAATACATTCTATGTAGTTGACTTAATATTTTTTCATGTAATCTCAAATAATAATCCTATTAGAACTGTTTCAGGTGGTATTATTGTTCTAATCTCATAGTGAAACAAATTGAGGTTCAGATAAACAATTTCTCTGGGTCACACACCTAATAGTTATGGAAACTCTGCCCTTCCCCAGATTTCAACTTTTAACTTTAGTGTGCTTTTCAGTTCATGCTTTACTATTGTCTCCATTCTGATTGAAAGTTCAGATGAGAATCAGGATTTTCCAAAATACCTCAATGAAAAGAATTTGTTTTTCACTAGGAAATGCTGCCTTTTAAACTCCAAAGGAAAGAGTGTCTGATATTTTAAAAACCACATATGTGTTCCCCCTCCTCTCTGTATTCTAACTGGTATAAATTTATTATGTGAGAAAATACTATATTTAATAGGAATGTCTAAGATTCCTTTTTTGATTGTTCCAATATGTTTAATTGAAACAAAGAAAGCATTAGTGTAAACTCCTTTTATTAAGGTGACCAATTTTAGAACAAAAACTGGTGCTATTATTTTCTTCCTTTCCAAGAAAAAGGCAGCTCCTTAGAAGCAGCACTGGAAATTTATCAAGAAATAAAAGCAGCAGCTGAAATTGTACCATGGATTATGCATATGTTCCCTGGATATGAGTTTCTCAAAAATACTAAATATTTTGTGTTCATCTATCAATTTTTAACATCAAATTATATATATATAAATGATTTCTTTATTAACTCAGTTGATAAAAAATAAACTGTCTAGAAACTCAATGTGAAATGACAATACACTCTTTGAGATCAATTTGAAATGGTTTCAGGTATCAATGACCCACTGATTATCTCTTATCTCCTTTTATTCCAATTACTCAGAGTTCCTATACACTGCTGTTGGGACAGCAAATTGGTGCAGCCAATAATGAAAGCAGTCGGAAGATTTCTTGGAATATTGGGAATGGAACCACCATTTGACCCAGCTATCCCTCTCCTCAGTCTATACCCAAAGGACTTAAAAACAGCACACTTCAGTGACACAGCCACATCAATGTTTATAGCAGCACAATTCATAATAGCTAAACTGTGGAACCAACCTAGATGCCTTCAATAGATGAATGGATAAAAAAAATGTGGTATATATACACCATGGAATATTACTCATCAATAAAAGAGAATAAAATCATGGCATTTGCAGATAAATGGATAGAGTTAGAGAAGATAATGCTAAGTGAAGTGAGCCAATTCCCCAAAACCAAATGCCAAATGTTTTCTTTGCTATAAGGAGGCTGATTCATAGTGGGATGTAGAGAGGGAGCATGGGAGGAACAGATGAACTCTAGATAGGGCAGAGGGTCTGGAGGTGAAGGGAGGGGGTAGGGGTTATAAATGATGGTGGAATGTGATGATCATTGTTATCCAAAGTACATGTATGAAGACACAAATTGGTGTGAATACACTTTGTATAGAACCAGAGATATGAAAAATTATGCTCCATATGTGTAATAAGAATTGTAATGCATTCTGCTGTCATATATAAATAAAAAAATAACTAGTTAAAAAATTTACAATCTATGGTGAGTTTAGAAAATATATTTGATTTTTTCATGCCATATATACTAGAACCTGGAAAAATAATTTTAGGCAATAGTATATGGGGTTGTATATCATATAAACCCTGTATCCCTGGATCTTGGAAAGCCAGAATTATGCATAAAAATATTATTCACAAGTTTATTAAGTATAATTTCAGACAATGTTTTTCTTACGTGAAGGAAATATACTTGTTGTTGCTATTCATCGAGGAGTTTCTTGAGTGTCAGTAATAGAACATTTGTTTTGTTTCCCAGATATGAGGTGAATCCAATCTGAAAACCACAACAAATTTCCATGAGTATTCATATTTAATATTTTCCTGACCTGCATACAGTGATATATTCTCAGTTATAATCTTTAATTTGGAGCTCAGCTGAATTATATTTGGTTTGAAATTAGAGAGGAGGATATGGCGAATACCCTGTGTGGAATTGAGAAAATGGAAACTTGAGGTTGAATATGAATTAAAGGGATACTAATAGTAGATTAATGAAAGAACTTTATTTTTAAGAGTGATCTGAAAAATAGAGCAAGACAATGTGTCTCCTGTTTTGCTTTTTTTGTTGTTGTTGTTTATTTTAATTTGAACCATGAACAAAATAATGAGAAGCTGAAGAAGCAGAATTTAATGCTGTTTTAACTGTACGAAGCAGAGCCGTTTGGCAAATATTCCCCATTCTCTCCATATGTGAACATTTAATACATTTTTGCTTTCTAGCCCTCTTATACTTGGGTGAGGCTATGTAGATAGTGCTGACTGATACGTTTCTAGAGTAATTTCCAATGTAGCACATTCAATTCCTTGCATGAGGGCTCCAAAGTTATACTTTCACTCTGACAAAGAGTGGTAATATGGGAGATAAATGCTGTGCCATTTTTCTGGATACTTGTGGAACTATTTTGAGTGAGTAGGTTGAATGGATTGAGTATTTTGAACAGATGATTTGAGAAAAACATATAGCTTGGGCAAGAAAAGAATATTTATTCTTTTAAATTAATGCTGCTTGAAGCTTGTTTATTATTGCAACAGAACTCATTCTACCCCAATCTATATATACCAAACCTAGAAATCACTGGCTACCTTACAACCTGAAATGTGTAGCACAATTTTAGAAGCCAGGTTGCGGGGAATAGATAGACACATTTAATGACAGAATAACAATTTAATTCATATTACTGTGTTAGATAGTGGAAAATCATTTGGAAAAATGTTTGCCTAGGTAAGTTGCAAGGCAAACAATTTATCTAGTGATACATATGATCACAAACACACAGGTGTGAGTGAGAGAGATTATAGGAAAAGAGATGGGAAAACAGAAGACTAGCATAATGAGCTGGTTAGTATTGACAAAGTACTAAAAGAACAATGAGAGACCAATACATAAATAAAAAAGTTACCTATCTTGAAAGCAGGAAAAATGAAAATGATGTTCATAAATAAATCATTTGTTTTGAAATGTAATTGCTTTTCTCAGCTCCCCACTAACCATGCAATGGCAGTAGCAACGGAAAATTCTTAGGATTCACTGCATGGCAAAGGTCAAATAAAGAGGTTGACTCTCGTATCCACCATTAAACTTCTGAATGAATTATTGTAGCAGCTTGTAAATCTTCTGAGTTGGAAAAATATCTCAGGGAAAAGAGATCAATTTACTGGAGACATGTTGAGAAAGCTATTTAGTCCGTCCAGGGGAATATATTCTTCAACACTCAAATAGATGGAGTCAGGAGTTTAATGAAATAGAAATGGCCTCTCCAGTGATGGAAATGAACACCACAAAGAACAATGAATGGGATGCCCTCCTAAAGAACAAGAAGTGGAGACACCTGCCCCAACTGTAGAACAGTGCTCCTTCATTCATGTGCACAGTTAGATTTATGAATTGCAATGGACCAGTGACTCTTGTATGCCTCTCATTCTTCTCCTAGAAAACAAAACCAAGCAGTATATAGAATGCAGTTATTCTGTTTTTCCACATAATATACTGGACTTTTAATTTGTAGACTTCCAAACTAAAATTTTTACTTTAAGTTTTAAATGAATAACTACTTGAGTCTGATAGAGAGGCTACCACACACTGCACAGAGATTCTGAAGTTTGACCTTGATACTGTTGGGGTTGGGTGAGTGGATGTACCATGTAGCAAAGAGGTTAAATGGGCTATTTCATGTCCAAAAGTGTAGACTTTATAGTAATTACCAATGTTTATTAAATATCTCCACTTAGTTTCCTTTCTCAGCATATAGCATTATGGAGCTTTCTAGTTCCTTGTTATAAACAAGCCCACATTACTAGATATGTTAATGACAAAAAATAATTTCAATTATCCCTTGTTGAGGTAGCCCAGTAATTTTGGCTGTATTATATCTTTGTTTCCTGGATATGCTGCAATTCATCCCTCAACATTTGAGTGAAAGAGGTGAAATGAGTACAAATCCATTTTTGGGCTATGGGGCAAATCTTTTCCAGTTTCTCTCCAGGAAATCAAAGCTGTATTTCTGTACTCAGACTTTACTTCTCCTTCAAATGAATTAGATAGCATTGCCATAATTCTCTTGTTTGCATGACAACAGTTAGAACTATTTTTTGGTAGATGTTGACTATGTCTTACCTATATATATGAGCAGTTCAACATTTTAAAATTGTATCAACTTAGTTGTCTTAATTTTACAATGCAATCTGTCTTTGAAAGGCAAATGAACTATGAATATGAATAAAATACAAACTAAAAGTAAATTTAAAGCTGGGTGTGTGGTGACATATGCCTATAATCCTGGAGACTCCAGAGGCCAAGCAAGGAGGATTGCAAGTTTCAGCCCAGTCTTGGCAACTTAGTGAAACTCTGTCCAAAAATGAAAAATGGGGGGGGGGGGGAATAAGACCTGGGACTGTAGCTCAGTGGTAGAGTGCTCCTGGGTTCAATCTCCAGTAGAAGGGGAACAAAATAAAAAGTAAGTTTAAGAGAGCACATGATTCAGCTTGAAACATTCTCTCTAGTAGTAAAATCTTTAAGGAATAAGAGCAAGAAAGAATAAATGGATAGGAATATTGGATCTGGAAGAAAAAGTTTAAGATGTCTGAAATATGGACTCCATCAAAGAAATTGCAAGGCATTCATGAATCCTTGACCAAGATTGATTTATGCCACATAAAGAGACACAAATTGTGTCTTAAAGGTAGAACTTACATTCTGGAAATATGCACAGATTCAGATCTACTAAATGCATGACATCAAAACCAAATTCATTGAGGTAACTTCCTCCATTGTGATTTACTTCAATAATTCACTGTTTGTCCTTAGAACTCTAGCTAAATGAAATCATGATGAGCTGTGACATGACTAATGGAGAAGATGGGGAATTTCTCAGAGGTTATATTCTTAAGTTCATTGTGTTTCTAGAAGAAAAACTTTTTCCACCTTATATATCCTTTCCTTGTTGACGGTTACAAAAGATTATTGAAGAAATAGAAGCTTAGGTAGAGTCATTATCTTTTTGAATCAATCTACATAATATATTTTCTGCTTGTTAAAAAATGTTCAGATTAGTAGAAACAACTGAGAGTAAAAATTCCATTTGGTACCTGAGAATAAACAAAAGGGGCAAAAAATTTACCATGAGAGACCACAAGCTGGTATCTTGCTATATCCCAAACACATTTGTAAACTGAAAACATATCTTTTCATTTTATGTGTGACAGCTTGTGTGTGTCTATGTATATGTGTTTTGCAATTAATGAGATTTATTACTTTATTATAATGAATCAGCAAAACACAAATAAAATAAAATAATATAAATAAAAGAAGTTGCAATTCTGGAATATTACATTAAATCTTTCACTCTTTTGATAAAATGCAACTTGTATTAATATTAAAATTATAATAATATTGAAGAACTTTAGGCATTTTCTGACTACTTTTGCACTAATCCCATTCTAACAGAAAAATGAATGCCATGGAGATACTCAAATCTTCATCTCGTGATAGCAGTCTATTGTTCCATCCAATAGGCTTATAGTTATAAGGAACTAGAGATAATTTATAAGAAAACATAAATACATAGTTTTATATGATTCTGCAACAAAAATATTTATCAATGTTGAGTGGAAATAAGCTCAATTTGTAGTTCAATTAAGCATTGGAACAAACACATTAAGAATTGTTCTTTATCATTCATGTAGCTTTAGTTTATTGTTGGGGAAACTAAGTATCTATACCTTAAGAGAAATATTTTGCCTTCATATTTTCTAGACAGAAAATGCCTTTGGAATACAGTTTCAGGGAATTCACAAACAGGCTCATCAATCTCTTCTTTCTCTTTTCTTCCCCACTGCCCACCCGCCTACCTTGCCTGCTTCTCATTAAACAGCTTGTATATGAAAAACAATACATTCCAGTGGCTGATAATGAAGAAAACAGAGATGTACACCATAGTTTATATGATTTGTCAACTATAAACTGAAACTATGTCTCTGCTTATAAATAAAATTGAACAATTTGCTCATGATACACTTTACTTTCATATGGAAATACAGAAAAACTTTAGGAAATTTTTGTAAATTTTTTTTCATATCTTGTGATATTTACAATTCTCTCTCTCTCTCTCCCTCTCTCTCTCTCTCTCATTTGCTATTACAAGAATCTCTACAAATATTTACAGCAGCTGTTGCCATCATTCCTCTCATAGGAATCTTCATAATTTACTTATATCTAGTGAAGTGATTTTAGGAAACAATCAGTCCAAAAGAATTTCTGTTGTGCCTTACTACAATAGAAATAGAGAATGAATAATGTGGGAAGGGTATGTATTCCCTGATATCTGAAAAATCTATTTCATTAATATGAAATGCTTGGGTGCAAATTAGCCTACTCTTGTAATTTGGTCCTTTGCCTGTTAATGTAAGCTCTGGAGAGAGTAATGCTTTGCCATATTAAAAAATATGAAAAAAAAGCCATTGAAGTTTAAATTGCAAAGCAAAACAACAACAACAACAACAACAACAACAATTAGGTGGTTTCCCCCTTTAATTTTGCTGATGGTACAATTCTTGTACATTATCCCCATGATGGTTTCTCATGCTATTAGGAAATCTAATTAGCTATTTAGGGCTATATTGAAAAGAAATGGTTTACTTAATAAAGAAAAGTAAACAATTGACAATGTGCATTTTCAATTTGTGGCAAGAAATCTTTGGAGTATATATTTAAAAGAAAATTTAGCCTTTGCTCTTAATAACAAAAATTATACAATGACACTAGAAAAAAATGTAATAGTAACTTTTTCCCCTTTGACAAAAAATAAGCTCATTTGACCTTATAAACATATATATCCAGCACTGTAAATATAAAGTGAAGTATGGTGATATAATTTAACCAGTATGTTATAGTTAATCATTGTGCACTACTACATAGTCAGATTTTAATTTCTCATTAAACTTTTAAAATTAAATACTAAAATAAATGAAAATCCCACTTTTTTAGTCATTTTGTATAAGCCCCATATAAATAAATAGTTTCTGATTCTGGGTAGAAATACCTTTTACATATAGGATTTACACAAAGAAGGACATTTTTTTAATCTGAAAAAGACAACTTAATCCTAAAATGAAGTTTTTAGTTTTGGATGGCATGGTTATGGTGCCATTTTGTGGATTATCATACATCCATTCATGCATCCTCACTGTTCCCTTGTCTCTAAAACTTTGGAAAGCTGTGGCAAAGATTCCTAAACTGAAGGGCAATAAATGAAGTAGAATTGTAGAACCAATATATATGTGAAGATTGGACATTATAAAATATGAGTTTGTTGTTCAGAGATTTGTAGAATGATTATCAATCCCATAGTAGTAGAAGGTAATCTTTGGTATAAAGTTTTTAGAATATATATGAAAAAATCTGAGGTTGTATTTTGGATGCACAGTTCTCAAACAACCTACAATGTCAGTGCAAGTCAGAAGTAAAGTTCTTAGAACACCAAGAAACAAATGTGTATTGATTTGTGTGTGCGCCTATGTACACAAAACAATAGTTCCCGCATTCTGATTTATGCATTGCATTTCACTATAAAAATATTCCACAATTTGTTTATTCATAATTTTTTGAGAGGAAATCCTTTGAAACTTGTTTTACGACTCACATTATTGTGAGTTTTGGCAAATATTATGTGTGCATTGGAAAGGAATATGTATTACATTATAGTTACCAGAAATATTCTATAGATCAAATAGGTCAGTTGGTCTTCTACACTTTACTGATTGTTTTATCTTTATTTCATCAGTTACTGACAGAAGCCTTTGAAATTCCTTACACTGTAGACTTATCAATATGTGGTTATGTCAATTTTTGACTTGTATAAATAGAATTATATTATAAGATGTCCATTTTATAATATTTGTTTCCTCAAATGAGTTGTTTTGTGATTATTATTCCCAGTAATGTTTATGATTTAAAGTGCAGACTGCCAGAATTATATATCAAGATTGGTAATTTTTAATTATTTGCAGAAGATGTAATTTTCTACCTTTTAATTTCAGTCCTTCTATGGCCTTATATTTTATTTATTCATTCCTTCATGTTTGGTGCTAGAGATACATCCTGTGGCTTCTCACAAGGTAGGAAAACACTATGCCTCTGTCTATCCCTCCAGTCCTGGCCTTATATTTAAAGCACATAACTTATAAACAAAACATGATTTGGGGTTTGTTTTTTTGCTTCCTTTATGACCACCTTACAATTTTTTCTAGATGTTGCAATGTTTAACCCACTTACTCTTTAATGTAATTAACAATATGTATGAGTTCATATCTAGCAACTCAATACTGTTTCCTATTTTTTATATTTCCTTCATATTTTTATTCTTTTTTCTTTGCTTTCTTTTTATTGTTTTTTTTTGTAATTCATTTTAGGTGTGCATGATTTTATTATGTTTTAGTAGTTGCCTCAGAGATTATACACCTTTAATTTATTACATTATAATGTAATTTGCTTTATACATTCCTACTATTGGCAGTTCTAGGACCTTTGCAAACTTAAAAACACCTTTTATTTCTTCTTGGCTTTTTCATAATTTTTAGGTACTTTAGTTCTCTCTATATTTAAACCTCTTAACTATTTTATTATTTTATAGTATCAAGACCACATTGTATTTATCCACATATTTCCTACTTCTTTTACTCTTCATGTTTTCTTCTATTTCCATGTTTCCTTCAGTGATATATTTTCTCACTAATGATCTCTATAGTATTTTTTTTAATCTGGGTGTGCTTTTAGTAAATCCTATCAGTCTTTGATGACTTAGAAATGTTTTCATTTCAATATCACTCTCAAAAATTGATTTTAAAATGGATGGCATTAGAGAAGATTATGCTAAGTGAAGTTAGCCAATCCCAAAAAAACAAATGCTGAATGTCTTCTCTGATATAAAGAGGGTGACTCAAAATGGGGTTGAGAGGGAGAGCAAGGGAGGAAGATTACCTCTAGATAGATAGGGAATAGGGATGGGAGGGAAAGGGAGGGAGAAGGGGAATAACATGGATGGTGAAAGGAGACCCTCATCACTATGCAAAATACATGTATGAAGATGTGAATTTGGTGTCAATGTACCTTATATATAATCAGAGATATGATAAATTATGATATAATGCTGTATTAAGAATTATAATGCAAAAATAAATAAATAAATATTTTTAAAAAATTTATTTAAAATAAGCACAGTGGCACATGTCTGTAATCCCAGGGACTCAGGAGGCTGAGGCAGAAGAACCACAAGTTGGAAGTCAGCTTCAGCAATTTAACAATACAAAGTATCAAATATAAAAGGCTGGGATTCAGCTTGGTGGTAAAGTGTCCCTGGCTTTAATCTCCAGTGGATTGGCAGCAGATGTTTTAGCCAAATTTTAAATTCTCTATTGATACTTTTTCATCCTGCATATCAAAGGTGTTATCTTCTACTTTCTATAGTTTCTATTGAAAAATCAGCTTTGAGTATTATTATTCCTTTGGAATAATGTATCTTAACCCCAGAACATACAATTTTTGTTTCTGTTTCTGAATTTTAGTGTATTTAGATTTGTTTTCACATTAGGAGTCATTTATGTTTTGTCTTCAGTCATCTTCTTTGATACTGTGACTAAAAGACTTGAGAAGAACAACTTTAGAGGAGGAAACGTTTATTTGGTTCTCACTGTTTCAGAGATCCTAATTCATAGGTAGATGGCAGGCTTCATACCTCAAGGGTCCAGGCAAGGCTGAACATCATGGCAGAAGAGTGTGGTGGAAGGAAATGGCTCACGTGGGGATCGGAGAGCAGAAAGAGAGCTTATACTCACCAGATACAAAATATATACCCCCAAAGACTTGCCTCTTACAGTCACACCCTATCTGCCCTCAGTTACCACTTAGTTGATTCCCATCAGGGATTAATTCACTGATTGGTTTAAGGCTCTTATGACCCAATCATTTCACCTCTGAATGTTCTTGCATCATCTCACACATAAGCTTTTGGTGTATACATCACATCCAAAACATAACAGGTTGTTTAATATGTGTATTGATGTATTTCAATATTTTTGAGAATTTTTCATTCTTTTTCTTCTTCTTTATATCCAATTCTTTTTCTCACCTTGTACATCTGCAGTGTACACATTAGATTTTCCAATACTTACTCTCTCTCTTTCTGTGCTTTTATCAGGATATTATCATCACATAAAACAATCTATTTGTGTGCATTCAATCATTAATGTCCCCCAAAAGCTCATTTGTTAGGCAATGCAGGAAGGTTCAGATGTGAGATGATTCAATTGTGAGAGCTATAACCTAATCAGTGGGTTAATTCAATTAATAGACTGATAGTTTGAATGGACTACTGGGTGGGGAACTAAAGGCAGGTAGGCAGGATATGGCTGGAAGAAATAGGCCAGTGGGGACATGGTCTCAGAATATCTTTTCTCTTTGGCTTCCCCCCCACCCCCCGTTCTGAGTGCCTTTAGTTGATCAGCTTTCTTTACTTTGCCCTTCTGCCATGATGTTCTGCCTCACTTTCAATCAGAGCAATGGAAGTAGTAACCATGGATTGAACCTCTGAAACCATAAGCCAAAACACAAATTTTCTTCTCTAAATTGTTCTTGTCAGGTATTTTGGTCACAGTGACAGAAAGCTAACTAACCCATTATTCTGTTGTGCTCAATTTACTTTAAAATTCATGATTTTCTAATTTCAACTTTAATATTTTTAGTTCTGGAGTTTCCAATTCACTTTTTTTACAGATATCTATTTGCTTATGAAATTATTTCTTTCAATTTTCAATTTTTTGTGATTATATAAATGAGAGTTATTTTAGTCTCCTTGTCTCACGACTCTAACAACTGGAGCACTTATGGGCTTACTTTAATTTTTTTGTTGTTTTTCTTTTTCTTTTTTTCTGGACACCCTATATATTTTGAAGAAAAATTGTAGAGAATTTGGTTAATATTATCTTCCTACAGAAAAGGCATTACTCAGAGCATATTTATAGACAACCAAAGGAAAGAATTAATGGAATTCTGGATCATGTTCGTGAGTTTCTTCTTTAGGGTGGTTGATTCCTCAAGTCTGGCTGCCTCAGCAGCTCTATAAGTGTGAAGAATTCAAGTTTTAAAATTGTATTTTAACTCATCCAAAAATAAAATATACTGATGCCTAAGTGCATTTTTTTACTATGCTATACAAAAATTTTAGTTGAGAAGATTGGTGTTTTATATGGCTTTGGTTGGAGGAGGTTGTTGTCATGAAAAATTTGTTTTATTGTTGTAGTGTAAACATTCTTAAGCCCACAAATATTTCTACAGAATGAGTGCTGTGTACATGTTTTAGACATGCAAATATTTATCTGACTTCTCTGACTCCAAAGCATAATAGACTATTTTTCTAGATCTATAAATTCATCATTTAAAGAGTAATATTGTAGACAGAAGTTATGACAAAAAACGGTTGGGATTTTTGAGGAGTGCTGACATATCAATAATATTCAACATCCCCTCAGAATGAACATGCAAATTAAAAGTGATGTTTTGCTATGTAATAGTATTTTCAGGACACACATTCTTTGATATCACTTCTTATCACTTTTTAATTTATATAGCAATACCAATTTTAAAAATGTGATTAAATTCATCTTCAATTAAATTAACCCCTTTTTTGGATCGATAAATAAAATATTAGTTACAAATATTTTTGTTCCACCTTCTTTCAAGTGAGTTCTATGTAAATTTACATTGTATATTATGTAAAATAGAAGATACATAAAAGCAAAATCAGAGTTTCTACATTTTGTCCATTTACCAGAGTAAATAGGAAGCCCCTTTGTTTTTGACAGCTTAGGTCATCTTCATAAATAATAATAAAAATCTCTTGTAAATTTTTTTCCTTTATAACCCAGTTGAAATGGGGTTTATTTAACTATTAAGAGAGGAATATATCCAAGAACAATTTTGTACACAATCACGTACTTTAACTATCTACATGATAGCAAAAAATCATGAAATCATATACTCTGTAATGCTTTTTATAATAGTCTTGGTTATTTAAAATTGTATTTTAAGACTATGTTGCTTTTACAAAAGAAATATAGAGTAATAATCATTCTATTTCAGTGATTACAGTAATAAAAGTTGTCAACATGGTCAATACTTTATTTTTGTAAATTCTTTCTAAATATAAAATAATACCATTAGTTCAAAAACTTCATGATTGATTTCTCATTCTCTAGTCAATTCAATTGAACTCTTCATACTATTGAGTGGTTCTATAATATGATTAATTTACTATTTTATCATCTCCTCAAAACACTTTACCTTAAATATGCCAAAATAGTTTTACAAATATTGATTCAAACATTTTTCTCTCCTCACAGTGAATTTCTTGGGTGCACTTAGCATTTTTTACTCCACTCTTCAACTGGTCATGGATATGGGTTCTGATTCTTATAACAGGAGTTGGATTCTCGTGGCAGAAGTTCATGAGAATATCTAATTTAGTCCGTATAAGTAATGATATAAATATATAGTATCAAACTTTCAGTAAGACAGCATTTTTGGTCAGTTAACATCATTGCTATTAACAATAATGACAGCTAATTATTATATAAAATAACTATAGTATAAATTTGTTATAGTATAAATTCAATGTATTTGGGGGAAAATAAAGAAATTATAATTGTATCCTATTTTTTACTGAGTGGAAAATGAACCTTCAGTAATTATTTTTTCTATTATCTTATCTTGTTATTTTATTTTCCCTGAGTTTAATTAAGGTACAATTAACAGTGAAATTGTGTTTATTTAATTTCACATAGAAAAATTTAGGAATGGAACTAAAATATACTGAGTAATGAGTGTATGTCTTTCAGATATTTTACATGAATCATATCTTATGTAAAATATTGATATTCCTGTCATAACCACAAAACGTAAAAAATATCTGTAAACCAAAAAAAAAAAAATAAAAGCTATGAGATGAAATAAGAAAAACATGCTAACACTTTGCTTTCTTATACTTACATGAGTATGAAATAATTTCTGTAAGTATTCATTGTGATTCACATATAGCTAGATCAAAGAAACAATAAAAATTAGTGAAATAGGTTACACATTCCAAATAGGAATTTGATCAGATCTGTGGAGGTAATGGTTTTCAAGTTTATGAAAATTCAGTTTTTAAAAAAATCTTCATTGCTTAGTAGATAATACACAAATGTAGACACTAGCAAAGGATAACTAGGGAGAAAGTCAGGATACAACTAATACAGGAATGTGCTTAACTTTAAGCTTAAAGCTACTAGTTAGTATATTCCTAATGAGAAAATTGATGATGATGAACTTTGAAAAATTCTTAAATGCCAATGGAGATTGTAAAAATTAACTAATTACTAGGTGAAATCAATGTTGATTGAAGTCTTCTCTAAGGACTTGTAAAGTATTGGAAAAGAGCATATATTTAAAAATAAGCCAAAATAATCAATGCAGTTTAAGGAAAGAGAAGTAAATGTTTGATGGGCAGATATGACAGTTATTGTTTTGGAGAAGAGATAAAGAATTATGAATAAATTCTGAATAATTAGTAAAATATATTTGTGGGAAATTCTGCTGTTGTCTTCTAGTTTAATCTACAGTTCATCTTGATATTTCTCTAGAATATTATTGATATCTTACGATAGGACAGGAAACATTATGTATTGACATATTAAATTTCATGTGCAGTGATCTAATATTTTTCCATGCACCATTATGATTTAAGTTTTAGAAATATCTTTTAAATGGTGAGCATAGTATTTAGCTCTGTATTCCTGTCTACATATTCTAGTTATGTCCTTTAAATTTATGTAAACTAAATCTAACCCTAAGTTACATAAAATTATTTACATATATATAAAAAGGTGATTTAGACTTCTAATATTTTTACATCTTTAGGTTAAAAACCTTAAGTTTTAAAAATTCTGATTTCATTAAACATATTATCAATCTTCTTCCTTCTTTCTTCTTTAATTTTTTCATGTGTTCACACACACAGATTATTTGAGATAACAATTACAAACTATTAATGGGAATTTGGAGAACTATGAACAGAAAGATTAGTTCACTTAAATATTTTGAAATCAATTATGAGATTTACTTAGAATGTTGATAATAAGTAGGTAAAATATTTAGAATATAAATTGACAACTACTTAATTAACAAATATTTATTTAAGACATTTGTGCAAAAGCAACATGTTAATCCTCAGGGATATAATGATTTTGTTTAAAGTATTTAAAAAATACAAATAAGCATGAAGCTAACAAGAAAAGAAAATATTATAACCATGTATCCATGTGGATAAATAACAAGAGTGGTAATATGAAGAAACTTTGACTTTAAGACTATTTCTAATCTCAGAAAATTTGGATAGCACAAATATAAAAATTTAAATTATACTTTATCATTTTTGAAAAAAATATAAAGTATCAAATTCATCTCAAAAATGTTCATGAAAGTGTAACTCTTTTTTAAAATATCTTTTATATCATTAATCTTTATTTTATTTCATTTTTTTAGTTGTAGGTAGACACAATACCTTTACTTTATTAATTTTATATGGTGCTAAGGATCGAACCCAGTGATTCACACATGCAAGAATTTACCACTAAGCCACAATGCCAGCCCAAAGTGTAATCCCTTTTAAGTGTATTTTTTTAATAACTTTGTTTTATTTGTTTATTTTTTTATGTGATGTTGAGGACTGAACCTGGTGCCCCACCCATGCCAGGCAAGTGCTCTTCTGGTGGGCCACAGCACCAGTTCCAATCTTTTTAAGTAAACTTTTTAAGATCTTAGTGTATATGATCAATAAGACAAATTTAAACACTAACTTTTTAACTTTTAGTGTTGCTGACATCTTAAGGAATTGTTTAGATTGATCCCATAATCAATCCAATCAATTGCAAAGTAAGTGAATGTTAAAGTAGAAAAGAAAATATCACAACATGGTAAATTTCATGGATGATGTGTCCTTGGAGGCCAAGTTTAAAACTCAAGCTGAATATGTAAATAGCAGCTTTCATAAACTTGAGAAAAATCTTTCTAAAATACATAGTAGAAAGATGGAAGTATGGCCATATATGAAAAGAAAGACATATATCCTAGGTATGCAGATAGACATAAAATAAATGTGTAATATGCATATAACTTGCCTATGTTATGTACTCATATATACTGTATGAATATTTTGGCTTCACTTCTACCAAAAGGTATGCTAAGTAGGGAATATAATTAATTGCTTTTTATGTTATTAGTTCCATAATATTTGATACTGGGCTTACCTCTACTATATGCATATGCATCAATGAAAACATTCTTATCTAAATATTCATATACAAGAAATTTGATTTATTACTCAGTGAATGTGACACAGATACTTTAATATGGTTATGATGTAGATTACTTTATTAACATTGAGCTATATAAATAAAAACAGCAGACTGAAAATCATCTTCATTACTTTCATTACTATTTCAAAATAATTATCAATTGCAATAAGGTATCTAAGAAATAGTAATTTATATTCAGTTTTTCTCCAGACTATGAATTTATAAAAAGGTGTTCAGTTTTTAATGGAGTTTATGTTTTAATACAGTGATACATACACATAAATATATATTTTAATACATACATATATAGTTCAATGGGGATTTTTTTGTGAAATTCTGAATTATTGTCTTATTCTGTAAATTAATTGTGTGTTCTTTAGTAATGACAAAATGCTCTGTCCTAGCTGACAGAGTGAAGGTAAAAATCCTACCACTGTATGCTAGAAAAAAGCAGCCAGTCACGTGCTATCTCTATGTGCATGCATGAGTGTGTATATTTTCAGGGCTAGAGCAGAACTAGAGATTCTAATTCTAGCCTCAATTAAAATAATCAATTGGATCATTAGAACAGAAGTATTGTTAGTAAATTACAGTCATTAATGATTTTTGTATGAGATAATGCCTTCAATTTCAAGAAATAAGGATAAAATCTCCAGGCTTTGCATTTTCTAGGCAATTTCCTAGGCGTCATTAAAAATAAAATAAAAGCTGAAGGAAACATAATACCTATATCATAGCAAAGGTTTTTTATCAAAGCCGAGCAATAGTACTGTAAATATGAACTTTGTTCATAAAATGTGTATTTCTCAATGCTTATATTTCTATCTCTTTACACTTACTGTTTTTGGAGCATCATGAAAGCTGTCATTTGCAGTTTGTTTTCCTAGGATTAGAGAACAGCACTGTATCACCCATTTTACCTCTCATCCAGAGGTGTCCACTCTAACTTCCAGGTCAAGAGCAGACCATTTTAGATTGTCTAAAGACACTCTAAAGACACACATATTCCTATTATCAGTATGCTGTTATCAAGGTCATGCCCTCAGTAATGCTCTTTTGTCCTCAGTCTATTTCTCATTATGCCCTCATTCATGAATGCTACTTTAGGAAATAAATTTTCTTCTCTAAAAAAGAAATATGCTATGTATAAACCATAATTACATAAATTCTGAAAATTTGCTTCTTCAATTTTTTTTTGTAAGACATTTTTTAAAAAGAAAAAAAAATATGAAACCTTCACCAAGTGGATTCCTGAAAAGTAAAATGGAATGTCTGGTCTTGTTCGTGGAATGGATGGACTTCTGGACAAACTTTTATGACTAACTCTGAATGAATCATAGCATATGTAAAAGTTGCCAGAAGGTGTATAACAAATCTCACTACCATCAATTCATGTGTCAGCAGGTTTTGAATTCTATAACCCATACATTCATCTAAAATAAAAGCAGAGATATTATTTAAATATGCAAATTTATTTCTGATTTGGGGAATTTAGTGGGAGCCAATATTTATAAGAACAATTTATTACAGTGTAATTTGAACTCTTGGGTTGTTTTCATGTATTATGTCCACATACTGAATCCTTCCTTATCAACATTTGTACTCTCTCAAGACCTTCTTTTTCCTTATTGCTTGAAAACATTAAAATAATAAAGGTTCCCTCAATTCCATTTTCTCCTGCAGTTATTATGTGGCTTCTCTTTTCATTATGGTTAAAGTTTAAATGGAATGGATATCTACACTTATCCCTGTTTTATTACTAAATCCACCAAGTTCTCAGTTAATTGCTCACAATTTGAATCTTCAGAACAGATGCTGAGATGGACTTTGGGATGTCAGATATTAGTTAGGAATCAATACCTGGGGAATTAGAAAGAAGGTGCAGAATGGGACAGAGAGAGAAAGTAAGCTTCATATGGCTGGTCAGAATTGAAGTAAAGGTCCTAAGGAACTTGGAAGGCAACAGTGGTAATAGCTCACACTCAGCTGCAAATTTGCATGTCTGCATCTTGCTCAGCAACCAAGTGTGAGCTCTCCCTGGAAGAGAATTGCCTTGATAAGAAGCCCATCAAAATTTGATGGCTCAAGAATTGACAGGTAGAGGCTGCCTGATGATCGCCCCACTGTTGCTGGGCAGCAAATCTTTCCTTGAGGAGGGATGTGAACAGCAATTCTTGTCTACCACATGGTAATGCTTTTGCAATTTTTCAGCATAGATTTTTGAAAATAAAGGAAAAAAGATCACCAATAATCATCTATAAATTTAATACAGTTTTTGGCCTTATGTTATTTGATCTCTGTTTGCAGTACAAGCATTTTATCATTCTGCCCTGGCCATTCAATCTCATCACAGGGAAGGTCTTAGTTTATATTGTCAAGATCTGCTGTCCAAGATTCTGACGCAATTCTATATGTACAAGTGAAGAGATAGAAACATTTATATTCTTTGCAATTTTCTTTCAATCAAAAAGATGGATTTTTCTGCCTGCCCTTTTTAGTTTCTAAAATGTAGAAGAATCGAAGCAGAAAAAAATTAGCCATTCTATAAGGATGTTGTTAGGGAGAACAATGTTTTTATAGCAATTACACCACAATCAATAAAAAGATTCTACAAACCCTGATTTGCAGTAAACTTGGTTTAAATTTAGTGACTTTTTTGCATTGTTCATTTGGCTGCTTTTATTGAACTATTACAAGAATTAGGGGAAAATGGCTTTTTAGAACATTTTAGCAATCATGTACATTGTTTCTGGTTTATTTGTTTCTGCCTTGTTCAATTAGTTGAGGTTGATACAAAACTCCTAGTTCTCTGGATATTGCTTATTGCTAAACATGAGCACTGGATTAAAAGTTCCTTTGTAAAGTTAAAAAAAAATTAAAAAAAAACAACTAAAATACATGATGAATGACCCAGCATCAAACTAAATCTAATATTAACAATAGTCTGAAACAAGAGATTATAGTAATTGCTACTACATAAAAAGTGTCTGATATGTAAAAGACATACATTATTCACTTTTTATGCAAAATTTACTCTTTACAAAAAATATGGGGAGATTGTCATATTCAATATAAAAGCTATTACAATGAGGTCTAAAGAAGTTTTAAGATTTGCAAAGTCAAGTATAAATTGAAAGTTAGTATGGATTTAATTCCTTTAACAACCCCTAACTCAATTCTCACTTTGAAGGGAATAAGTTGTTTGTCATATCCTCTCATTTAATTATTCCATTACACTCCCCGACCTGTGGCATCCACTCTGAATTATTTTCAGTTCCTTGAAGATGCCAGCTGTTGGAGCCTACAGCTGTTTTTGGCCTGTCCACTTACATTCTCCTTTTAACTTTCCTCTTTTGGCTTCCTTTTCCTCATGAACTCCTATTCACTTTCAGAATCATCTTCCAGCTCACTTCCCAAGGGACAAAAGGGGCATGCTAAAAAGAATGATTAAGATTCTCTATATCCACATCAGTAACACTTCAATTTCCCCTTTTGATCAAGAATTTCATGAAGTTATTATTCTCCTCTCAATAACTTGAATGACTAAATAAAATAATTTATTGCTTAAGTACAGTTATGCATCTTGGAGTTCTGTCATGCATTATGTCTAGATCTAATATTTGATCTCTACTTTCTATATTTCCAGTGCTAAGCACTTAGGATAGATACATGGCAAAAATTTTACAGTTTTAAGTCACGCAGTTAGTTCTCTTGAACCACTCTTAGCTAATTTTTCTATGCAGTGTTAGTAAAGGTCTAAATTTATTCTTTTGAATATGAGTATTTCATTCAGCACCATTTTTTGAAAAGATGGTACTTTTCCCATTCCATGGTCTCAACATTTTTTGTGAAAACTCATTTGACCTTGTATAGGAAGATACATCCCTCAACTCTAACAACTATTCTATTGGTCTTCATGTGTATGTGTTGTTACCACTCAATTTATCATGTTAGCCATAAACTAAGTTTTCAAATCATGAAGGGTGTCTGCTCCTAGTTTATTCTTTTACAGATTATTTTGACTAAATGGGAGTTCTCTGAAATTATGTATACATTTTAGGATGGGTTTAAATGCTTTGCACATGATCAATAGATGTTCTAGTGTTTGCATGGAAACCTCTGCAGATCACTTTTTGTAGTATTGTATCTTAGCAATAATAAGCCTTCCTGTCCAGAAATATGGGATGTTTTCATTTACGTGTGGGTTCTTAAATTACTTTAATGAACTTCCCAATTTTTCATTGTAGATATCTTGCATTTCCTTCGTTATTCATATCTTTATCTTTTTGTTTTTGTTTTTGTTTTGTTTTGTATGAGGTATTGAATCCAACGGCACTTAAACACTAAGTCACATCCCCAGCTAATTTTGTTACATTTTATTAGAGATAGGTATCTCACTGAGTTGCTGAGTGCCTCTCGAAGGCTGAGGCACTCAGCCTTGCTGAGACTGGATTTGAACTTGCAATCCTGCTGCCTCAAGTACCTGAGTTGCTGTGATTACAGGTTTGTGCCACTGTGACCCATGATTATATCTTTACTTTTGGTTGCTGTTGAAAATTGAATTATTTTCATAATTTCTTTTAAAATTAATCATTGTTAGAATATAGAACCACAATTAATTTTCAAGTTGATTTTTTCTTGCTTTGATTAATTTATTCATTAATAGTAATAGTTTTTGTGGAATCATTAGGGTATTTTTAAAGAATATATAAAATATCATATGAAAACAGAGATTATTTAAAATTCTCTTTTCAACTTGGAAAACGTTCTTTTCTTTGTTTTTTCTTATAAACTAGTATTGTATTATATTTTTTATTTCTTATAATTAGTTTTTACATGATAGTAGAATATATTTTTACATATTTTATATATGGAGTATAACTTTTCATTCTTCTGGTTGTACATGATGTAGAGTTATGTTGTTTGTATAATCATATATGCACATAGAAGAGTAATGTCCAATTCAGTCTATTATCTTTCCTATTCCCATTTCTTCTATGTTTCCTTCATTCCTCTTTGTCTGACCCAAAGAATTTAGATTCTTCCCTAACACTCCCCATGCCTATTATGGATCAGCATCCACATATCAGAGAAAAGATTTCACCTTTGGTTTTTTGAGGTTGCATATTTCACTTAACATGATTTTCTTCATCTTCATCCATTTACTGGTTAATGTCATAATTTTATTCTTTATGGCTGAGTAATATTCCATTGTGTATATATATCACAACTTCTTTATCTATTCATCTGTTGAAGGGCACCTACTTTGGTGCCATAGTTTAGCTATTGTGAATTGAGCTGCTATGAACATTGATATGGCTGCACCACTGTAATATGCTGATTTTAAGTCCTTTGAGTATATATGGAGGAGTGGGATAATTGGGTATATTCCAAGTTTTCTGAGGAATCTCTGTACTGCTTTCCATAGTGATTGCATCAATTTGCAGTCCCACCAGCTATGTATGAGTGTTCCTTTCCCCCCCACAACCTTGCCAGCATTTATTGTTGTTTATATTTTTCATAATTGCCATTCTGGGTGTTGGGGGGAGCTCCCATGGTATGCAGGGTCAAGGAGACTTCACCCTCTAAGGGTGAGACCCCTCCAACCTGGGTGTTCGGGGTGAGATGAAATCTTAGAGTAGTTTTGATTTGCATTTCTCTAATTGCTAAAATGTTAAACATTTTTTCATATAGTTGTTGACTGATTATGTTTCTTCTGTGAAGTGTCTGTTCAATTCCTTAGCCCATTTATTGGTGGTTATTTGTTTTTTGGTGTTAGTTTTTTTTGAGTTTTTTAAATAACCAAGAAATTGATGTTCTTTCTGACATGCAGGTAGCAAAGATTTTCTCTCATTTTGTAAGCTCTGTGTTCATGTTCTTGATTATTTCTGTTGCTGCAAATAAGCTTTTAAGTTTGATTCCATCCCATTTATTGATTCTTGATTTTAATTTTGTGCTTTAGGAGTCTTCTTGAGAAAATCACTTCCTAAGCCAACATGATGTAGATTTGTCTCTACTTTTTCTTCTATTAGTCAAAAGGGATCTGTTCTAGCATGTTAAGTCCTTGATACACTTTGAGTTGAGTTTTGTACAAGATGAGAGATAAGGGTTTAATTTCACATTGCTACATGTGGATTTCCAATTTTCCCAGCACCGTTTGTTGAAGAGGCCATCTGTTCTCCAATGTATGTTTTTGATGCCTCAGTCTAGTATGAGATAACTGTATTTATGTGGGTTTGTCTCTGTGTCTTCTATTCTGTACCATTGGTCTATGTGTCTGTTATGGTGCCAATACCAGTTTGTTACTATCACTCTGTAGTATAATTTAAGGCTTGGTATTAGATGCCTCCTACTTCACTTTTCTTGCTAAAGATTGTTTTAGCTATTCTGTGTTTTTAGTTTTCTTGATAGAACTTTTAGTACTATGCAAAACAGAAGTGTTGAAAGTGAGTATACTTGCCTTTTTTTCTCAGAAGAAAAGCTTTCATATTTTTATCATCAAATATCATGTTTGCTGTAGATTTTTCATCTATGTTTTTTCTCATATTCAGTTATTTTATTTCTATTTCTAATTCATAAGAATTTTATTATAAAATGATATTGAGTTCTGTCAAATTTATTGTAAGTATCATTTGAGATTACCAGATGGCTTTTTCTCATTTTCTCAATGTGGTAAATGATATTGATTTTTTAAAAAATATTTATTTTTGTAGTTGTAGTTGAACACAATAACTTTATTTATTTATATGTG
Source organism: Spermophilus citellus (assembly GCF_964194105.1). Classification (NCBI taxonomy): domain Eukaryota; kingdom Metazoa; phylum Chordata; class Mammalia; order Rodentia; family Sciuridae; genus Spermophilus; species Spermophilus citellus. The sequence continues at coordinate 101,261,271 of NC_138186.1, read as the reverse complement.
GTGCTGAGGATTGAACCCAGGACCTTGCACGTGTGAGGTGAGCACTTTTATCGCTGAGCCATAACCCCAGCCCCAACATTGACTTTTATATATTGAATTATCCTTGCATTTCAGGAATTAATCCCATTTGATCACGGTGTCTGTTCCTTTCAAAACACTGCCAAATTTGATTTTCTACTGTTTTGTTGAAAAAATTTGCTTTCATATTCACTTGAGATATTAGTCTATAGTGTTTGGGCTGGTTTTGATATTATGTCAATGAATTTGTTACATCATATGAATATGTTATGTCATACAATTTGTTACAGAGTGATTAGTGTTCAATTTTTCTCTTTTTCTTTATTTTTATTTATTTATTTATTTTAGAAAACTTGACAAAGATTGATATCCTTGATTTAAGTATTTTTTAGGATACTTCAGGGAAATTATCACGTAAAGGGCTGATACTAGTGATGAGGTTTTAATTTTTGATTCAGTCTTCTTACTAGTGATAGGCCACTTAGATTTTTGTTTGTGATTTATTCTTTGTAGGTTTCATGTTTCTAGAATCACGCCCATTACATCTAAGTTGGTTTTGTTTGTTTGTTTGTTTGTTTGTTGTTGTTGTTTTGCATACAAATGGTCAGCATACTCTCTTACACTCTTTTTCATCATTGTTAAATTAGTACATTGTCCCACTCTAATTTCTGATTTTAGTAATTTTAGTCAGGTCTTTTTTTCATAGACCTTTTACCAAAGTTTTGATTGCTTTCATGGATATTTTCAAAGAACCAATTTTGTGTTACATTAATTTTCTCTATTGTTTTTACATTGTCAGTTTCATCTATTTCTACTCAAATATTTATTTTGTCCTTCCTTCTGGTAGCTTCATTTTCTTTCCTTCCTTCCCTCCCTCCCTCCCTCCTTCCTTATTTCCTTCCTCCTTCTTTCCTTCCTTCCTTCTTTTCTTTCTTATAATTTCCTAAGTTATAAAGTTAGATTGTTAATTAGAGAACTATCATTTTTTCCCCAAATATGTTCTTCTAGCCTTTCTTTGTTCTCTTTCTGATATCCCCAGAATGTTTATATTGGTCAACTTGGAGGTATTCCACAGGCCCCTTAGGCTCTTTTTACTTTTTTATACTGTTTCTCTGTTCTTTAGACTTGATATGTTATGCTCAAATTTGGGACCCTCCAAAGACCCCCAGAGACCCAAGATCCATGCAAGCAGCAAAGAGGTGTTTATTGCGAGCTAGCTCGGTCCTCTGCAGGCACACACAGCAATTGGTGATGCTGAAAGGCCCTGAGCCCAGGGTTTGCAGTAGTTTTATACATTCTTTGGATAGGGCAGGTACTTCACATACATCATAGCAAATCATCACGCACCACTGGAAAATCAAATAACAACTCTAAAACATAATTGACACATTCACTGGCGGGAACAAGTTGGGTAGGGGTGATTGGTCAGTACAAAAGGGGTATTCATTTGAACTGATTGGTTTAAGCCAAGAGGGGTGTACATGCTGAACTACATGGTTTCCCAACTTGTTATCAACCACCATAAACTGCTGGGAGGGTTATCTGGCATCCCAGGTATTTCCCTGTCTCATGCTGATTGGTGGCTGCTAGGGGGCTGCTATGGATCCCCATCTAGCCTGACTGAGTCAGGGACACCTGGTGCAGCAGATCTCTCCTGTTATTTGTAGATAAACAATTTAGCAGGGTGGGAATGTGCCTAGGAGTGCTCTGTGGGTTTTTCCAAGGACAAAGGCATGTCCCTTTCTTGGACAGGCTTTGCTCTGAGATAGAGGCTGGTTTTTCAGATAATTTCCATAGTTTTATCTTTAACTTCACAGATTATTTTCTTCTGACAGAATCTATCTTTGAGTAACTCTTGTGAGTTTTAAAATTTTTATTTTTGTTCTTTTCAGGTCCAAAATTTATGATTTTCTTTGGCATCCAATCTCTTTTTCTTTTACTTTTTTTTCTCCCCCACTTTTTATTTTAGTATTTTTGTTCTTTTCGTTATTAAAATTAAACATTTTAACTGAAAGAAACATTATATGTATTAATGGGCCATGAAGTGATGTGATGTTTTACTATGTGTATACATTGTTTAATGTTTAAATCAAGTTAAACACATTGTTGTCAAAAGCTCAATCCTTATCCCTGATGCTTATCCAATAACAAGGATATGGTTTTGAGAAAAAGGAAAAAGAAATTTTATTGTTTTGTTAGCAAAGGAGAAACACAGGGGACTAGTCTCCCAAAGGCAGTGATTCTGCCCTTCAGCAGGAACAGGGGACTTTTAAAGAGGTGACTCAAGGGCTACATTCCATGTGTTCTCTGTTGGAGTTGTAATTCACTTGTTAATTTGGTAGATACTCATTTCTGAGATCTTCTGGTGCCACCCCCAAAGTCTGGATTACTTCATTCCTATGGTGGGTGAGTGCTCAAGGACAGATAACACTGTCTAGGATGGGGAAGAAAGGTAATCCTGCTTACCCTGAGATTAAGGAGGGGGAGAGATTAGGGAGGAGGAGGGAGGGAGGAAGAGAAAGAAACATGTCCATTTTAAAACATAAATTGCAGTGGCAGAGCAACAAGGGCTATATTCAAAGCATAAAGTGGACTGCATAATATCAATATCCTCAACATTAAAAATTCTTTGGGGTTGGAAACTTTCAAAATCTTTATGTTTAGTTTTTTAAAATTACAGCATACTGTTGCTGTTTGCTTGTACATTGTTTTCTTGTCTTTCACATCTTCCTTTATTGTTCGAGGTATTATTCAGATAGTTGTTTATATGGCTTTGTCCACTAAATCTTCCACCATGTATTTTACAAGGAGAGTTCCAATTGATTAATTTTTTTAAAAATTTTTACTTTTTAGTTGGAGTTGTGAAAAATTGAGGTGACCCCGTTTTTGAAAAACCAGGCTCTACTTCAGGGCAGGGCCTGTCCAAGGTGTGTGTGTGGAGGGGGATGACCCTAGTCCTTGGAAAAACTCACAGAGCTCTCCTAGGCACATAGCCACCCTGCTGAGTTGTTTGTCTGTAAATAATAAGAGAGATCTGCAGTACCAGGAAAGACCAAAGGATGGGGCATAATGCTGACTTGGACCCATAGCAACCCCCTAGCAACCACCAATCAGGGTGAGACAGAGAAAATACCTGAAATGATTGTAACATGATTAGGAAACCCTACAGTTTAGCATATACACTCTTGCCACCCCGTCGGGGCCTAAACCAATCAGTTCAAATGTATCCACCACTTGAACTAACCAATCACCCTTACAGGACTTGTTCCTGTCAAGGAATGTGCTAATCAATGTTAAGAGTTATTGTTTGATTTTCCCTCGGTGTGAAATGATTTGTTGTGTGATGTTGTGATGCACAAAGTATCCTCCCATAAAAACTAAAAATCCTCACTGAACTAAGGGTTAGGACTCACTCCTCCCAAATCTGGTATAACAGTTGGACACAATATCTTTATTTTATTTATTTATTTATTTATTTTTATGTGGTGCTGAGGCTTGAACCCAGGGCTTCACATATGCTAAGCTAATGCTCTACCACTGAGCCACAACCCCAGCCCCTACAATTGATTATTTTTTATCCCATTCTTCTTTTCTGCTTCTTGTTATGCCTTGTGATTTTTTTTTCCTGAAATTTGTACATTTAAATAATATGGTAATTCAAGAAACCAGATTTCTCTTCTTCCTCATGGTTTGCTGTGCTTGTCTTTTTCATCATGTTTTATGCTTATCATTTTTGCTTTTTGCTTTTTGTAGATTTTCACTGTCCAAGGATCAGCCTGCAATGCAAAATTAAGGTCTTCTCAGATCTTTTGTGAGCATTTCCCTGGACCCACAAAGTCCCATTCTAGTTTTCCACACATATGCAGTCATTTCTGAATGTTCTAGTCTTTGATATATGGCTTCTAAGGATAGAAAGAGAAAAATAGAGGAGGACATTCTTAATCAGTTAAAATTCTTGGAAGTCACTTTATTTGGAGGAGGAAGCCTCTCAGAAACATCCAGTGTGTTGGAGGAAAGGCAAAAACAATAGCTGTTTGCATCTTTGGCTATATGCCAAAAGCACATATCAGAGCAGAGATTCCTGATATTTCTAGGACAGGGTTCTTATTATCTACTAAGGATCCCACAAGCTGTGTACAACTAGCCCATGGAGAGATGCACAATTTCTTGCCACCAGGCTGAAGAAGAGAATAGGCTCTCATATGCTAAGAGCTGAAAACCACTGAGATCAACTACAGTATACCATGTAAATTTCATCTCTGTTGCAGGCCTTCAATAGAATCTAGAGTTCCAAAGTAGTTATTATGTTGGGTAGATTCTGATAGTGGGACTATTATCTAATTGGAGACAGATTCTTCATTTTTCCTACTTTGCTATCTTCCTAGAATCCTCATTAAGTCTACTAATTCTTTCCTTTCTTTGAATAATATTTTTTAAATACTTTAACCAGAGCTGTCTACCACAGTACATTATTTTTTTCATCAACCCCTTTAAAAAACTCTTCTTATTATAATTACTTCCTCAGCAATCTAATTTAAATTTAGCTACTAAAGATTTTTTTTTTATTTGCAGTATTGGAGATTGAACTCAAGAGAACTCTACCACAGAGCTACATCCACAACCCTTTTTATTTTGAAACAGGGATACAGTAAGTTCAAAGCTGGTCATGAAGCTGAGATTCTCCTGTCCTGGCTTCTTGAATTCTGTGAGTACAGGCTTGAGCTATTACATCCAGCCTAAGGTTTTAGAAGCTATTCTTAGGCAATTGTTGCCAAATTTAAGAATTCACCATCTATAAACTCAAACAAGACTTTAACTTCATAGTCCAACTCAGATACATAACCCCCTATAGTTTAACAAGAGCAAAATCTGCATCCCAATTTAAATGTCATAGTTTATTTCCATTATTTAAACTAAGATTTTTCACTGTCCATATCATGGTTATTTTGGCCCAGATTATTTGTTGCTGCCCTCTGCCTAGCATGATATTTAGTGGAGTCCCTAGCCTCTGTCCCTAGATGTCAGTAGCACTTCCCCTTTTCAAATTGCAGTGGACAAATGTTTTCACAGACCTTGACAAATGTTTCTCAGGAGAAAAATCTATCTGTTGTTACTGCTTTAATCAAGTTATTAGCAAAAAAGTTCATATTTATAAAGAAACTATTAATTTCCTTTTATTTTAATATTTGTTTCTTGAAATGTCACATTTTATTGACACTTTGTATTAGAAATATTTATTATATTTTTCTCCTATATTCTATAATTTTTATGCATTTTATTCATCTTAAGATTCCAAAAGTTGGGCTGGGGATGTGGCTCAAGCGGTAACATGCTCTCCTGGCATGCATGGGGCACTGGGTTTGATCTTCAGCACCACATTAAAAAAATAAAGATGTTATGTCCACCGAAAACTGAAAAATAAATATTAAAAAAATTATCTCTCTTCTCTCTTTCTCTTTTCTCTCTCTCTCTTCTCTCTTTCTCTTCTCTCTCTCTCTCTTAAAGAAAAAGATTCAAAAAGTAATTTTGAATTTAGAATTTTCAGCTACAAGACTGTCTAATCAACATTATCAAAAATTATATATTCAGAAAGAAAGAACAGTTTATCTTTTTTACTCCTGTTTTTTTAGTAAATGGAATAATGTACTATGTAATATGTATTTTTGAAAAATAATCAAAAAGCTGTAATAATAATAACACTAATTTTCAGAGAAAGAATTTATTTTATTGTTGATAAATGATCCATATTTTGGTTTTGTAAGGTAGTTTGAACTTACAATTTAGCATAATTGAGGCCAATTTAAAAGGGGAAATGAAAGGTTTCTTATATTATTGTTAGTAGAGAACAATAGTCAAAGATATCATATGAGAACAGTGGTTTGATCAAACACACTTACTTTATATTGTCTAATCTAAGGATTTAATATAAATCTCTAGAAATTGTATTTGGTTATTAAGAACTGCTTTACCTGTTTTTAGATTCTAAGAAACAAGTTGTTTTAAACAAATGGAATATATATTCATACAATGCATAAATACATATGTATGTATGTGTATATATAAATATGTAACATACACACATCATTAATCATACTGGATCTAATTATTTATAAAAAGATGTATTCTCTTTGTTCTCTCTATCAGATATTAAATACATATGAAAATCAAGTTTGTAGACTTTTCCCAGATTGTGCTGCACTGCCCCATGCAAGTACATGAATTTATATGTGTTCAGCATATGACACACAGACTGCCAATTTGAGCATTAGGAAAAATGCAACAAATTTTCCATTAAGTGTGCTCCCTCAGTGAACACCCTCTGTTTTTCTGGCAGAACCCAGCAGGATCTAAAAAATAAGCTGCATATTGGGAACAATAATGAATATTTATGCTTCGTGAAATCTTTTGTTCATTCATTTTCCATCTGCACTTACAGACCCCAAAATATTAAAATAGTAGAGGGGGTAAGAAGAATTTTTTTCTAACTCCTTGGATTACTGATAGAGAAGCATGAATGAGACTATGAGCCAACAAATGCTCAGGCTGAGAAAAGTCAAAATAGGATGCACTGGGAAAAATAATGGCTTGAAGGTGAAAACAAGAATAAAATTCAAACACAATTTTAACTATTAATATATTAATGTATAACTTAAAAATGTAAGAGTAAAATATGAGCAAGAAACTGTCTTGACATAATAATTTACAAAGACATATCCAGGATACATATTGCCCAGCGAATCTCTTTTAATTAAATGCCCTAACCTATTTTACTTAAAGGGGCTTGTTGATTAAAGTGTTTATGGCAGTTCCCTGCTTGGATTTCCAACAATCTATATTTGTTAGTAAATGCTAGAAGATCGTGCTTCTAATTAACCTCTGACAAAGAGCACAAATGTGAAAAACATCTGGACAGAAATCAGAAAATTTCTCTGAAAATCTTATATTTTAGAAAATTCTAAGGCTGATGACACCTAGAATTATTTATTGCTTAATTTGTCTTCCTCTTTATTTGTTGTCAGAGAATGGCAAAATATTTTCTTTTTATTTTCTGTTAATTTTGATGAACTAAAGTCGGTAGCAATCATAACAGTGGTGAAACATGTATCTTCAAAACAATAAACATGAGGATTTTGACAACATCAAATAACATTTCCGATCAACATTAATGTCATTTCAAGTTTAGAATCTAGAGTGTCTCATCGGAGGTGCTTCCAGAATTATAAAACAGGACTAGCATAGGAATACCGTGCAGTAAAAATCTTTCTTGAAAAATTTTTAAATTCTGGAGATGCTATCCTAATTCCATTTCTTTATATAAAATGTATAGAAAAGGACTCCGCAGTGAGGCCTTGTGTATGGAATCTCAAAGCAACCACTTTGAATACTAACTTTTAGCAATGAAGAAATGTGTAGGACTTATAGAACATGATTCTCATTTTAACCTTTGAATGAGAAAAAAATAAATAAAAGAGAGGTTTTCCTCACTTAGTATTTGGTGTACTCTTTAATGTAAAATACTGACTTGATTACAGTCAGAATTTAATGAAAGAACCCTCAGTCCATGGAGAAAAGAGTCACCTTAAAAGAAAATTTCAGCTAGGTGGCTAGTTTCCCTCTGTCCTGTTCAAAAGTAAAATAATTGAACAGCAAAGACTGTGGCAGAAAAGTCTAAATGTTCTAGGGACTTTCGGAGGTATTTGTTTGAAGTTTCTCTCAAGCATTTTAAGCCTTGGCCACTGTTGGATTCTCCCTGTTGGGAGCACCTGAGTGCCAGAGATCACATGCCCAGGATTGAGCGCAAGATGTGCTGCATCAAACTGTTTACCCCTTGACCTCCTCTCCCTCCTCTGCTGGGCGACACATATTTCATTTTCTCTAGATTAAGAAAAAAAATCAATTTTCACCAGAGAAAGGACTTTTTACTTAAAGCTAAATTCCCTGAAGAAAAGGACAAAAATCTCAACTTTTTCATAAATCGCACTAAAGACCAAATTTCTTATGTTATCGGGCAACTTTCAACTATTTTTCTCCTCCCTGTTTCCCACTATTCTAAATTAAATAGGAATATGAAAAGAATGAAACCACTAATACCTCCATTAATGAAAACCTATTATTTTCACTTTGAAGCAGTATATTTTATCACTGAAGTATGACCTTTGGATTTAGCTAGACCTTCTATAATCTTTGAAAATACATTTGATTTCATTAAATATTTTTAAAACGTTTGACTCTATTACACTTTACCTCAAATGTTCTCATAATAAGTGCCTGATGTTCACATCATGATCAATTGAAATGAGTAAAAGTGAAAGAGAATAAAAAAATCAAAGCATGTCACTATGAGAAACTTAGGTGAGCACATTCCCTCCAAATAGTTTTGGTGTGTTCCATACCTTATATGGTTGTATCCCTGAACATGGCAGAATAAATTTGATCTATTCAGATTCTAATTTTTTAAAAAATTCCTTAAATAGAAAAAGTATGAAATTATGCTTACTAATGTCTGTGAAATTTTGAAAATATCCATGATAGTTATGCCATTAAATAAATTTGAATTCCGTTTGTCATTTAAATGGCCAGAATTCAGTAAAAAACTCTTCCTCCACATTATGGTGCTGGAAAGTTGTCTGTGTCTTCTTGGAAACCATAAATATTGTTATTCTAGCAATATGGTCCATCTGTAAAAGGATTTTAAATTGTCTTTAAATTTGTGGCATAGGGTTTAATTCAATTAAACACATACATAAACACACACACATTACAATAAGATTAATAAGGAGTCTTCTAAATGTTTTATCTTATTATATAACTTCTATATTTTACAGTGTGGTTTATATTTTCTATGGTAAATTAGTTTCGATTATTAGGCATGAATTTCCTAAAATAAATTTTACCCTTTTACTCTTTGAAAGCCTGGAAGCTTTAGCTTTTCACCTTTAATCCTGGGCCATCATGTCATGAAAAGTATTTTTTCCCCAAAGCAGAATACGTCTGTGGAAATTATGCCCAGTGATCAACAAAAAATCATGTTGTAAGTATCTTCCTCTTGATTTAGGCTTTAAGAAAACTAAAGAAGAAAGAAGTTCAAAGGAAACTCTATGTCTCATTTCTGTAGATGTGCTCAGTAACTAAACATTTAATACATAACATTGACTAAAAATTGCATTACTACATTGAAAATTTTGTTCTATCTAAAGTTAAAAGGAATGATGTAAAGTTGTAGGCCTGCTGGTAAGCTACAGAAAAATTCTTTTACTAATAACTGGTGAGTACCTAAAATTCAACATTTTAAATTTCTTTATTTTTACCTGAGGACAATGCAGATTAAATACATGTACACTGAAGGAATCCCATTTTAAATGTTTTTATTCTTTATAACATTTATTTTGGTTAAATAAATATAAGTATAAATATAGCATGGGCTTTCTGCTATGATATGTAAAGAGCTTAAAATTGGCATTCTAACTGTAAAAGAAGAAACAAAACAAGAACAAACTGAAAGTCAATTGCACTTCTTAGACTGATTAGGGAAGTGAGGTTGAAAGTCAAAAATAAATGAAACTGCACACAAGCATTGCATTCTAGTTGCAGGAAAAAGAAAAGCTATAACAGATAAGCAAATAAGACTGAAATGATTTGGATGCTATGAATTAGAGTTAGAGGTATATAAATTTAATACAGAATTTGTTACATAAAGAAAAAGTTACAGATGTATGTATTCAGTTTAGAACACAGTGTATGTTCTTGCTGTCAGCTAAGACAACCCAAAGGCAATGACACCTCAGTAGCAGCGAAGCACACCCAGATCCTAGATTTTGATTTCTAATAGAAAATATCATTCTCCAATGAAGGAATCAGGACTCATGGAGAATTGCTGATCCTAGGATGGAGCATAGATAGATAGATAGACAGATAGATAGATAGATAGTGATAAAGATAGTTAAACAGATATAGATACAAATATATGAAAATAGATATAGATACAAATATATGATAGATATATAATATAGGGCTTAAGTATCATATAGTGCCAAAAAATAAGAAAGTACTAAAAACAAGACAAAAACATGTTTATGGAGAGAAGTATGTGAAAGTGGCAAAAGATCCAATTTAAAGAATTTCCGGAAGGTCAGAGCTAAATTAATTTGAACAATTAAGTAAAGTAGAAACAAAACTAAGTCACACTTTAAAATAAACATCCACATATTTAACTGATATGAATCGCTGATTGTATGAACATATAAATGGATGAGAGACAAATCTTCTGTGCAGAAAAATTCCAAATGATATATTAGATATATATTCTACCTTTAACAGAAGGATCATAAATGTATGAGTCTTAGATTTGGAATGTACATAGTAATCTTTTTCCACAAAGAATATAGTGTAGCAAAGAAAGAAATGGAGTAAATATGAAGTAGAGAAACCTGAAGAACACTGTCTTAGCTACATGATTAAGGAAAAACATAAACAGTGACTGACAGGTATGTTGATAGTACACACCTTTAATATGCCATGATGAAAACAGCCATTTGCCTTTGTGGTTTTCCACCCCAAAACACATAATCCCAACCTAATCTTAAGAATATAACTCTCAGTTGAAACGTTCTGGAAAATACTTGAAATTATGCTCATAATATTCAAGGGCATCAAAAATAAGCAATGCCTAAGACACTATGAGTTAAGACGACCCTAAGAACACATGCCTGTGTAATTTAATGTGTATTCTGCATGAACTCCTAGAACAGGAAACGAAAAGACATTAGGTAAAAACTAAGGAATTCTGAACAAAATTTTGACTTTAATAATGCATCAATATAAGCTCATTAATAGTAACATATGGACTGCACTAAAATAAGATTAGAAAAATAGGAGAAATTGGGTGCAAGGTATATGAGAACTCTCTGTAATGTCTTTGTAATTTGTCTGTAAATCCAAAACTGTTCTAAAAGAATTTATTAAAAAGTTACATGCTCAGAATGGATGTGTAATATAATACTGTGAAAAGAACTTCTTATAAGCCCATACCAGTATGGCTAAATCACATGCAAGAAATGGCTGTCAGCCATGCACTTGACCCATGAGGACTCAAGGTGATAACCTAGTTCCATGGCAGCATGGAGCATATGTTGAAGCATAAATCATGCAGGCAGAGAGGACACAGCTTAAGAGACTCAATGGCAAAACTTTTTAAAATAGAAAGGTTTCCAGTGCACACAGAGACTTCAAGAACATAATTTTGAAGGGGATGGATAGCTAAGATTTAAAATATCAGCCAAAAAAGTGAGTTGTTAACTCTTTATTTTTAATCATAATTATTAACTCATAATAATCATACAAAATAATGGGCTTCATTGTGAAATTCCCACACGTGCATATAATGTTCTTTGGTAATGTCTACTTTCCCTATAACCTCCCTTATTCTCATCCCATCCCCCTTCTTTGCTCTCAGGTTGGTTTTGGTTGGTTTGGTTTGTTTGGAATTTTTAACTTTTTGTAATGGTTGGATGATGTCTGCAAAATTTCTATATGTTTTATTTGGTTTAATAATTTAGAGTGTTGTCTTCTTTGAGTTATAAATCTTAGCTGAGAGTGTGTCTAAGTGATTTAACAACAAGCAGTTGAACACTTTTTAATGCAGTCAAATATTTAACATATAATTCGCAAAAGGATATTTAAGCAATTATGGTATCTAAAATTTTTAATTTTTAAATGATGTTGAATTTCAATTAGGGATTGAATACATTATCAAAGAAGTGTTTAAGTTTCGTTTCAGTTAAATCTTTCATTAGCATTATGCTTTTTATGCATTTTCAGAAAAAAATTGACAACATTTTCACATTCCTTGTGGCAAACTGAAATTAATATCAGCCCTGTAAGTAAAAAAATTATTTAACCAAGGTTTTCATTTATTGTAAGTGGATTGAAAACTATAGAAATCAGTCTTTAGTCACAAAGCAAAGAGCTGAAATAAGTTATGAATGAGTGAGCACAATATACTGGGTTTGCAGAATACCATCTCTTTAAATTACTCTCTAATTTAAATATTTACTGGATGTTAATATTCAGATCTAGATGTGTGTGTGTTATCCTATCCTAAAGTTCTATGATAGAGATGATTAATGTTGAGCTCAGAATTAAAATAACTTATTTAAAAGAAGTGTTTTGTGTTCTACTATTGAACTTTTATGAAACATAATTTTCCCTGCTGATCTCTTCCCTGATTCTTACATTTTTGTGTTTAACCACAAACTTTTACAATAAAAGTGTATTCATGGAGAGTGTGGTAAGATGTGATAAATATTTGATGATATAAATGTGAAATACATTACAGAAGAGGATGTTTGAGGGAAGGGAACTCAGACTGAAAGAAACTTGGATTCAAAAGCTTCTCTGTGTTACCTGAGCTAACAAGTGGGGGGATTCTGACTTTTATCCTATTTCAAAATTTATCTCCCACACTTATTGCTCTACACTAAAGGGAATTTTCTCTTCTGCTATTAGAGAATTATTTGAACAAGACTTTATGAAATTATGACACTAAATTGGGAAAGAATGTGTATGTATGCATTTAATCACTTCAAGATTAAAAGGATTTAAAAACATACCCTGTCATTGGCTCAAAATATTACATGATCTTCAAAAAGACTAAAGCCCCAGAATTAGAAAACATGACCTCTGACCTGGACCTCCTATTTTCCTGATCTCTTGCTCTCTTACTTCCTCAATTTTGCTTTGTTCCAGTCTTTGCAGCCAACTAATATTCATCCAGATCTCCCATCTCTCTGAGGCATGCTCCAAATTTAGAAAAAGTGCCCACAACAATCTTCCTGGAGTCTGCATTTTGCTACTGCCTTTTGAGTATTGTACCAGAGATTTCAGGATGGCCAAAGTATGGCTATTTGTAGGAATTTGTGCATACAGTTTGACTGTCATAATGACAGGTCTGCAAACTTCTGTAAAGAATCTTGATAGTGCAGAGTAGACCCTGCTATAGACAGACAAGGGAAAAGGTCAAGGTCAGGGCCCTCCTTTTATGGTAACTGAAATTTTGAATGGAAGTTCACAAAATTAAATTTCTCCTTGCAACAATAAGGGACACTACTTTGTTCTGTCAAAATCATTTTGGATATAACATTAAAAAGATGGCAATCTTTAGTTGTTTCAAACTTACTAAGGGAATTTAATATTGTTATTTAAGAGTTTTTCAAAATTGAGTTTTTTTCATTTTAATGTGCATGGGAACAACCTGTAAATTTGTTCAAATTCTACTTTACAGATGTTATTTAGGACCTGGTTTTCTGCATTTCTCAATATCTTAGACATAGACATTATTTTGAACAATAAGGCATTAGACAACACGATAAAGCAAAGCTGATTTCACTCAGAAGGTAGTTATTTTTAATTAATGTGGTAAAGGTGATATGATCAAAAGTCATTATAGAAACAGTGATAGTGGGAGAATGTCAACATAGATTTTTGTATTTATTTTATATTTTAATCAATAAAATGCAAATTCACGAAAGTGGATTTTATACTCTTTTGTTTCAAAGACAACTTCACCAGTCATTGAACTTAGTCACAATTAACTAAGTGATTTTGCACATTTCTTATGATTCAGTCATCATTTCATAACTCACTTAAAGGAAAAATAAATGATTTCTAAATTTTTATTTAGGTTCTTATTTCTCTCCCTACATTCCATATTATAATGCCATATGAGAAATCTATTCATATATTAGGTTTAATAGGACTATTTACTTAGATTGAACAATAACTATATTGGAATTTTTTCTTCTAGTGTAAGTTATTGTTAAGGTTTAGATATGATATATTCTCCAAAGGTTCATGTGTGAGACAATGTAAGAATATTCACCTGTGCAAAGATTAGATTATGATAGCTCCCCTCACCAAGGACAATATATAAACCACAAAGGCGTATCCCCAGTGACCTATTTCCACCAGCCACACCCTATCTATTTATATAACTACCCCATTAATCTGTAAGAGTGGATTAATCCACTGATTAGGTTATAGCTATTAAAATAATGGGTGGAGCCACGTCAATCACTTGTAATTCCAGTTACTAGACAGGCTGAGAACTACACAAGTTTCAGAAAAAAACGTGGGCAATGGAGCAAGACCTGATTTGTAAATAAAATTTTTAAAATGTTTTTGAATGTAACTTAGTTGTAGAATTCCTGCCTTGTATGAGTGAAGCCCTTGGTTTAATTCCAATAAATAATAATAATAATAATAATAATAATAATAATAATAGGATTTTATGGAAAGGAGAACTAAGAAGCTGCTTCCTAAGTGTGAGTATTTACATGGCTATACCTGAGTCAAAATTTCGACTTAAATATGTCTTTTAATTTTGACATCATTAAATTTCTAACATTGTTTTTTACTCTTTGGTAGGTATTTATGCTCAAATCATTTTCATTTCATTCTTCTCTGTTTCTACCAAAATATAGTTAACCTATTTTGTTTCAGTCAGCCTTTTTGTGCTGTGACCAAAAGACTTGGTGAGAAAACATGGAGGAAAAGTATATTTTGGCTCAATTTTTCAAATGTCTCAATCAATTGATGGCTGACTCCACAGCTCTGAACCCAAGATGAAGCAGAACATGATGGCAGAAGTGCAAGGTGGAAGAAAGTACCTCATGACATGCAAGAAGGAAGCAAAGATAGCCCCACCCACTATTTAATCCTCCCACACAATATTTCAAGAATTTCAAATTAATTGGATTTTTCTATATTACCTGTTGCTGTAGAGAGAGTTGGTGAAAAGATTCATAAAAATATTGCCTAAAGGAGGTACTGGCATTCTACTTATTGATTGGTTTGAGCACAGAGGTAGGTTCAGAATATGTGGAAATTCTGATTTGATGGTTATCCAATTTGACCGCTCAGTACATCCAAATACTTTGTATATTCCTCTGCCTTTCCACATTCTCAAAGAATGACTCTCTGTATTTGAATTATGCATTTCATGTTTTTTTCCTATTGTCACTAATAAGAGATTATTGAAATAAGTACTGTGTTAGTCAGCTTTCTTGCTGCTATAACTTAAAGACCTAATCAGCACAATTGTAGAGGATGAAAAGTTTGAGAGCTCATGGTTTCAGAGGTCAACAGAGGGTTCCATTTCTCTGGGCAGGAGGTGAAGCAGGACATCATGACTGGAGAATTTGACAGAGGGAAACAGTTAACATCACAGTGACCAGCAAACAGAGAGAGAGACTCCATTTGCCAGATACAAATATATACCCCAAAGCCATGCCCCAATTCTCATCTACTCCAGCCACACCTTATCACTTCAGTTAATCATATCAAGGATTAATTCACTGATTATGTTAAGACTATAACCCAATCATTTCTCCTCCAAACCTTCTTGCATTGTATCACATGTGAGCTTTTAGGGGACACCACATCTCAACCATAACAAGTACTAAATATAGGGCTCTCTCTCTCTTAACTTGCTGCTTGAGTTATTTGAACATGGATCTTTTCTTGGCTCCGGCATCCCTTGTTTCCAAGTTCAGTTTCTAGTTACTATAAATATTTATTGAATTTTATTTTATTTTTCTCTTTAAATCCTGTAACATGTATCTTTTCCAGGACATAGCTGCCATGTGCTTTGTTATCTATGTCCATCTTCTGTGAACACTCATGTGTCAAGGCAACAGATCTTGTGATGCCTGGACTGCCACCCTCCAGAACACAGCAATTATTGGAGTTATTTTTTTAATCAAAATTATTTCCCTATAAATAAATTATGCTAATTTAAATGGGACCCAATAAGCTATGAGCTATTCACTGATTGCTGGACACCTCTTAAAGTCATTGTTATACTCCTTCATCCCAAGTCTCCTCTCTATCTTTCCTAGAACTAATAAAGTTTATCTTTAAAAATAACACAATTTTCAATGTAGATCATTATTCATGTTAAGAAATATAAAAAGCAGCTTTTTATCTCATCACCCAGTGTCGGAGACCAGCTCCAACTGGGGGTCTCAGGAGACGAACGGATGGTGAGGAGTCGGCGAAGGAGGGGTGGAGAAACAACACAGACACCAAAGTGAAGGTGTTGATCCCAATCTTTACTTGTGAAGTTGATCATATATACTTTTCATTTTGGCAGGCTCACAGTACTTTGTGGTTACAAAACAGGAATCATTATTCAAAGAAACAAAATATTACATAGCTACAATTAGAATAGAAGAATGTATATTGGCTTATGCATAAGCAAGCATTTGTACTTTCAGTTCGTGTTTTGCTTTGAGCTCTTTCTGCTTAGTTAACTTTTAATAATAGTTAGAAATGTCCCAAACTATTGTCCTATACCTTGACTATTCTTTCTTGACTTACTGACTGGAACCGGTGCCATGGTTATGGCAAGTGGTTGACTTGTTATTAATTTTAATCAAACAAGAGTAAGAGCACAAACCATTGTGCACAGGAACAAGAACAAGTTGCCTAGTACTAAGCACTAATCTGTCTTCTTAACATTAATTTTTCTTCTCTAGACTTTAATTTAATTTCTCAAAAACTTCCTTGACAGGAATACAGGGAGTTTTTCATTAGACATTAACAATTTACGCTCCACAGCTGAATCATTGCATTTAGAGCAAACAGATCCATTCTTTAGAAGTAGTTGCATTAATTGGGAAAGTCATGTTTTTTCCTTCATACTTAATGGTCATATGAGAAGTCACAACTATAGTTATTAAAGGAATACAAAAACAAATCAGCCCATTCCCAGAAACATACTGCACTCCTCCAGAGGGTGAACGCCTTGCTCCATCCACCTCAGTAGGGCCTTGCCATTGCCTGAGTCAGGGAAAGGGCGCAGCAACCCAGTATAGAAAAGATTTTCATTCTTTTAGGAACATATGTGTAATGGTTAATTTGAATTGTCAACTTTATTGGATTAAAATATGCCTGAGATTAACAGGTTTCTGGGTGTGTCTAGGAATGATTGGCATGTGGGGAAGAGAACTGAAGTGAAGGGCAGCACCATTCAATCAGTTGGAGGCTTGGATGGAATAAAAGTTGGAAGAATAAGGAAGCAGCAGCAGATGCAAGCTTGATTCATCTTGAACATATTTTTGATTGCTATGGCAATTGCCTGAGGACATTAGACTTGAGATCCTTCACTCTTCCAAAGCAGACCCTGCCAGTGAATCCTTCAGTCTCAGACAGGGGTAGCATCATTGATCCCTCTTGTTCTGAGGATTCAGCATCTTTGACTGCACAGCTTTTGGTTTTCCAGCTCTCTAGCCTGCGGATGGCCATTGTGGGACTATCCAGCTTCTGGTTTTGTAACCCAATTTAATAAATCTCTTTTTTATATATATATCGCAGTCCAACTGCAGCAAAATAACCGGGGGGTGACGAACAACTTGTGTAGATTGATACAGCAGGAGTGGGAGCCCTTTATTGTAGGACAGGAGGAGTATATATACATTCCACACAGCTTATCTTAATTAACATAAACTAGATACAGCAGTCAACTAATAAGGAATCTCCACACTTAATGGCTCGCTGGTGTTACCTCACAAACCACTCCCTCTGGCAAAATGCCAGGCACCATCCTGACTTGTTTACAGACCCTAACATGTATATGTGTGTGTGTGTGTGTGTGTATGTGTGTGTGTGTGTATGTGTGTATATATATATATATATATATATATATATATATATATATCCAATTAGTTCTGTGCCTCTATAGAACTCCATGACTAATACAGTATTTTTATATATTTATATGATAAAGTAGGAAAAATATGTAATATTTTGTTTTTTTCCTTAATGTAATATTGTGTTTTTTTGTATAAGACTTTGAAAAATGTACATTTGTTTCTGAACAACATATCTCATGTTAATTAACTCAAAACTTTCATGATCATTAGATATATATGATAAATTATAAGTCAAAGGAATAAAATTTCATAGTATTGTTATTATGGATAAAATGCTTTTACCAAAAAACTTTATTATGTAGTATTGCTATTGTGAAAGACAATTGAGAACCCTCTTAATGGTATGTGTTTATTTTGTAACTTTACATTTTAGTTAGTAGTCTTATTCATCATGTTTTCCAGGTGATTCATCTATTCCTAGGGGAGAAACATAACTTACCAATACTATATTATGCAAACCTTCTGATTATTATGCTAATTTCTATTTTATGTCTTACAAAATTGGCTCTACTTTATGGGATATAGCAATAGGAAAGTTCATCCTCAGTGTGTTCTGGAGTTAGCAGGAATGCTTGAAACATGGAAGTATATGATTTTTATTATGTGTTTCTATGTTCTTCCTCATCCTTGTATCTTTGTTAGCTTGTTATTATATATATATAATATATATTATACACACACACATATATGTATATATATGTATATATATAAATTATATATATATTTATATATATATATAAATTTTATATATATATTAATATATATATATAAATATATATATATAATTTATATATATTTTGCTGTTTTTCTGGTAGAATTTGAAATGTGCATTTTATTATTTTTAATCTAGAGAAAATATACCATAGTTGTTTCTTGGATTACAAACCCTGTTTTCTTAGACAATGGACCAGCACCCACCTTGTCTTCACCTCATTTTATAGTGTCATCATTCTTATTATGGTTCACCCTTTTGTGTCCTTTTGTGTATATTTTCCTTTGATATTTTTACTCTGAAGTTTTTTATTTTTCTGCATTTTAGGTCTTCATGTCCTCTGCATCATGATTTTAGGCAGATTTGTCTTGTTTGTCTCTTCTGTCCTTAACATTCGCAATGGGGCCTTTTATACATTAGAGTCAAAATGCATGTGTTTACTGAATGAACATATGCAGTGTTGTTTGTGCCCTTTACATATTCACTGTCCTCTCTTAACTCTCACAGTACAGTTTCCTGGCAATTCTACCTCGTGTTAACCAGCTTCATTTTCATGCATATCAATTTATCTTCCCTATAATTGGAACAGGCGTTTTGACACGTTCACTTCATCCTTCTATCCTCATTATAGCTGGGTCTTTTCTTTTCATACTGTCAAATAGTGGTTGTCTTTTAGTTCCTGCACTATCCTTAAGAGGAAGTGTAAGAACACAGGATTATGTTCTCATTTCTCTTTTAAAGGTTCTCTGCTGGCTTTCTCATTCACAGGACTCATGTTTGGTAAATGAAAAGAACTGTCCAGTCTTTTACCTTCCTCAGTGTCTCTCTTTAGATTAACCTTTAGTGGGAGGAAGGATACATGGTAGATTTGCATAGCAATCAACTCAGTTTGCAGTTTATTTTGTATCTCTATTAAGCTCAAGTTTATTTTGTATCTCTACTATTTTCTACCATCCTTATGACTTGGCTCTTGGGTTTTCTGTGCTAATTGCATTTATGATGATCATCAATTTTCACTGTATCCTACAACTCATAATTTTACTTTTTCTTTCAAATCATTACATTTTATGCATTGAAACAAAATGTTAAATTGAATGCAAGCACTACAGGCCAACTTCATTCCATGAACTTTATTTCTAGGAATTTGCATAGTCCAAATGGATTATAAAACATGGGAGATAGGAGCAGCATTGGCTCACTGCTCTGGCCACTCCAAAGCATGCTATGGAAAATTGAAAAATTTGACTTGGTACCAACATTGGGACAGAAAGTATGCAATGAAAAATAATTAAAAACATGTTTTTTTTTTCTTTTTCTTTTGAGGGTCACAGTGCTGTTATATTCCATAAAATAAAATATGGATATACTTTCTAAATTCAGTCCCACTGGCTTTATGGTTGGGATAAATACTCCAAGGATTCTGGTTATTATTTGTCTGTAAGGTGTAATTTCAGCTGTTCTGTGAACTGGTAATTTTTAAAAAGTTTATTCCATAATGAAGTGGGAAGTCTACAAGGCTATGTGAGAGGCACTGTTTAAACCATAAGTCTGTGCTCACTTTTACTTTTCCATTTTTGATAAGGCCTTTCTTTTATAAATACCCCAAAGTCAAGTATTATATATTGTGGAAAATGTATAGTGTAGAATGCTAAAATTTCCAAATTTCTTTCTCAATGATGCACATTTTCAATTTGATCCCTCTTTTGACCTATTTCTATCTCTATGCCTGCAAACATGTTCTAAAGTGAAACAAAAATACTAGATTGGAGATTCAGAGGAATTATTTTTTTTAAAAAATTAAATATTTTCAGTAAGTAATTTGGATAAACAAAATTTTGTGGCCAGATTTTTTAAAGCTGGTAACATATTATATGTGTAGCAAATTTCTGAGAGAAATAAATGGCTAAAATATGCATCATTTCCTAAAACAATGTGATTGTTATAAACTATTTGTGGAATATTCTGTTAACATGTTTTGAAATATAACTGCTTAGGTTATAGTACATATTCTTCTGTAATCTGCTTTTTATACTTAATGCCATTTTTATACTTGATGCCATTTCACACTAATGCATTACTTGCTAAACATTTAATATGGTTACATATTATTCCAGTGGATAGATACTTCATAACTCATTTAACAAATTTGCTATTAACTAATATTTTGGTTGGTTGGTTTTGGGTTTTTGCTATTAAAAAGCACCACTGTAGCCATTACTCACTGTGGGTCAGTTGCTTATTATCTCCTGCCATAAATCTCTAGAAATGGAATGGATAGAGTGAAATGTGCACGCAGAAATGCAGCACTAATTTTCAACCTCCCATCATCTATATATAAACATGTCAGGTTCTCAACACTTGGCACCAGTGTTTTTAACAGGGACTAACATAATAGGTTAAGAAAAATCTCATTGCTATTTTAATATGAATTTTTCATTTCTTTATTTTAAAATTACTGTAAGTGTATTTTTCTATGCTTATTGTTCATTTGTAATTTTCTTTCATGAATTACCCATAAGTGCTGTTTTTAATATTTATTTATTTTAATGTTCTATTTACTTAGAAATACAATGGAATTCTATAGTTTAAGGACAACCTTTGATCTTTATATTTTTCTCTGTGTATCACTTTTCTTGGTTCATCATTCTAAACAGAAAGTGTTTGTACACATAAATGCATGGTGTATATATCTAATGCACATCCATATAGTTTTCCTTAATTATGCTAAATGTGGTGACATTTAATTATTGTTACTTTTATTTATAACCTTATTATTATAGATTATATGAAAACATTCTCTTATACTTCAAATTCTATACTTTAAAAATATAAACTTAAAAGATTAATAACCTCACTGTTGTTTTGTTATGCAATACTGTTTATTTAAACTTTGGGCCAAAAAACAGCATTGTACCTTGTTCCATTTGAACTTATCTCATTGAATTTTTTGCTGTTTTATCATCTAATCTTGTTTTGAATGTTAGTACTGTGGTTTATATTAATAAGCATTGCTCTTGGCTCTGTTTTGTTCTGCTTTTTCATTCAAATTTTTAATAAACTATAGAGCATCAGAGTACTTCTTCATGCAAGAAACCTCAAAGTACTTCATATTATAAATAACCCTGGGGTGAAATGTCAGATAACGATCATAGGATATTAAGATTCAGTATAAACATACCATTATTGAACTTATGCTTTGCCATTATTGCTTACTAAATTCAACATTCTCTATATCCTTAGTATCTGTTGATTTTTCAAACAAATAATCCTTTTTGTAGTTGTTGCTTTTCCAAAACCATAATTTTCTTTTCCAAACAGCTGCCTCAGTGAATTTGCTATAAATCTTAATTAGTTCCAGCCTTTAGATAATCAACTTGCAAGAAGTGGAGTACAGAAGTAGAGGGAAAAAACATTGGTCATTCGGTTTTCATTCTGGCTTACTTCTCTATTGTCACATTATGACATTTTTGGAGCGACATGACAATCACTAAACTCATTCCTCATCCTTTAATTTCCAAATCCTGTGAGTAAGCTTTACCATGTACACACAATCATAATGTTTTTCTCTCTGAAATTCTGCTCCTATTACTCACAGGTCTAGAACATCACCACCTGCCCTGTGCATCCTCAATAAATATTAATTACCATCACTAATTAGAAATGTTGACACATGCATTTCTAATTACAATTGAGGTTACTTCTAAAGACAAGAAGTTTTAAGTTTATTAAATATAGGGAATATATTCACAAAATTAGAGACATTTGACAAAGCAATCAAGTCCAAGGCATACTGTGAAAGTTTCTGAGACATTAAACATTGCTTTAGCTATTGTGAATTAGAAATATCTCAGCTTTGGAACAGGTCTTAGCACACTAAAGTCATATGTTTTCCATTTCTAGGACCTACTATTGATCTCTATGCTGACTTAGAGCTTAAGTGGAACACTTTATATGTTTGGATAAATGCTATTCTATTAATACACCATATATACCATATATAGTTGAAACTGCCATATATAGGGAAGAGCAAGGTAGAAAGTTAAAAATCAGAATTGAATGTTTTTTTTATACGAATGAGTGGATGCATATATATATTTGATGCAACTTGCCACTACATAATTAACATTTTAAAATATATCTATAATTTAATTATGCTTCAAATTAATAAGACCACTGTTGAAAAAAAAGTATATGTGTCTGGAAAGCAAAGTAATTAATGCTTTTGTTCTAAACTCTTTCTTTAGGAATACTTGCACAGAAAAGAGCCTGGATAGATGCAGATACTGTTTTTCTGTAGAGCAGAATACAGATTTGTTCTATGTTCATCTAACAAGGATAATGTTTTCTTCTCATGAAATGTTTGCTAGGTTCTCAGTATAAAGATTGTGGTTTCATAGGTTTGGTATTCCTCTGTTCTAAGAAACCACTTAGCATCTTCCCAGACTGATTATTAATACCATTGTTTGATGGAGTGTAAGGGAAATTGACAAAATTAACAAAACATAAAGTATATGCCTACTTTACAATGAATTAAAAAGTTTATTGTCTCTGATATCTGAAGTTCATGTCTTCTGATGAGATCTGTGAAAATACTGTAGGCTGGATAACTTTTATTTAGAGTGAAATCTTGTCCTACTCAGATCATGGCAACCATATTTAAAATATATATTCAATTCTACTGGACATATTGTTTGAGGGAAATATTGCTGAAGAAAGATTATGATCTAAAATACAAAAAAAAGAGAACTTTGTGAAATTCAGATGTGTTCAGAGAAAATGAATTTTAGCATCCATTGATAGTATTAATTTATTATGCCTGGTTTCTTTCAAGAATGAACTACATTTATTCTTTTAAACTTAAAACCACTATCATAATTTTCAAAAGATATTATACTGTTTTCACTTATTTATATTTTAGTTGTTTTATAATATTTCATATAAACTCACAACAAGAAAGCATATTAAAGAACCATTTAAACACTTCCAATTTTTTCCTAATGAATGCATTATCCTTTAAGTCACCATTTTCCTTTTTTGAATTAAAATAATTATCTATTCTGGGTGGCCTATGGAATTGAAAATTCTTGTGTGATTCCCTAAATGATTAACTTTAAGTTAAATTTAAGGGAGCAGTACCTCATACTCATAAGAAAGTAATACTGATATAAAGTTGTTTTATGAAACAGGTAACATTATCTTATAAAACAGGTATTTTGAATAGCTTCACAATTATCATTCCTAAAAGAAGATTCGAGTACAAATTAACAGCTCTTTGAAAAGGAAGATCTTTATAAACTCTTCATTTTGGAAACTCTCTTGACTTCTTCACAGGTGTTGTTATTGAGTGGGTATTACTAGCAGTCAAGAACCATCATTCCAAGTTATCTATAATAGCCTGAAGAATTTAAAATAAAGAATTGTCTTATTAAAGAGATCTTCATAGTAAAATAAATGTAATTCTACAATATAATATTCCTTCATAGGAAAATAAGCATTTGATATGGGCAACACATAAGTAAAATACATTAATACATGTAAAATATCTATATTTAAGGTTTACATTTTATTCCCGAGAATATTAGCTACTTATTAAAAGATGTCTATTCTTACAAATATAAACATGTGACCATTTATATAAATATGTGACATATTTAAAGAGATATTTTTTCCTCATTTTAAGTCTAATCTCATAATCTTGACTTATAAACACATTTTAAAGTATTTTAAAATGTGGAAGAAACAAGGAGGTTATTTAGAAGAACTTAATTTATGAATTGGTTAGTGTATTCCAAGCATATTAACTTTATCTACACTTAGAAACATGCAACCCAAATGGGGTTGGGAAGCATATTCTTGCAAGAAATTGAGAAATGGCTTTATTAAAAGGCAAATTTATTCTGACATGATATTTTTTCCTGAGTATTCTACAAATTTCTCCAATATGTAAGGGATATAGTAAGTCCCAGGAAGACTATAGTATCTTGGTTCATTTTGTAGCAATAAGTAGGAGCATAACTTAAAGTTTTTAATGAAATAGCACATACTTTTGATCTCAGAGTTGAAAGTGCACAATAAACATGTAATGAAAGATGTAGATGTCGCTCAATAGTAGAGTATTTTTTTAAGTGAATAATATTGAACTATGTATTCTTTATTAGTGGTAATTTAGGTTATAACCAATGTGTAGTGCATATGTTTATGAATAATAAAAAACACCTAATTAGGTGAAGTCACTTTATTGCTCTGTTGTGCATCACTTTATAAAATTTTTCCTAATGAATGCATTATCCTTTAAATATATGTATACATATACTTATACACTTATAAAGTCTCTCTCTATATAGACTATGTATATATGTATATATATGTGTGTGTGTGTATGTATGTATATATATATATATATATATATATATATACACATATATCTATGTTGTAGATAGACACATAACTTTGTTTAATTTACTTATTTTTATTCAGTGCTGAGGATAGAAGCCAGTGCCTTACACATGCCAGGCAAGCCCTCTTACCAATGAGCCACAATCCCAGCCCCAAGAGCATTACTTTTAACTCCTTTTCTAATTGTGGTTTTCTGTAGGTCATAGGATGAAATACCAGAAGTTCAGCCCCTAAAGGAGTAGAAAGCCAAAGGCAATGTCTCTGCATTTCATATTTTTGTGTGAGAGAGAACTGTGTTTACGTTACACATGTTTGATTCTTAGCATCGATAGGAGAGTGGACTTGTTTATAGACAAAAGAGTGAAAGATCTCAGCAAATTTTAATGTCCCTGAATGCCAAAACAAAACCCAAACACACACACACACACACACACACACACGCACACACACGTGCAAGGTTCCTTCAGTTGCTCTGTCCTTGATTACCTCGTTGTAGATGGTACATAATAAATGTATATAAACTTAATTCCCTATCTGTGGATTTGACACAGAGTCTATCAGTTGAGATTGACCATTAGCTTTACATTAAAAGATAAGACAAATGACAAATATTTACACACTCAGCAAGAAGAGTATGAGGTACTGCTCACTTTTAATTTAGAAGTTCTCTCAGTGATGTTAAGAACTTTGGAAGGAATAAAGAGAGAGGATAAAGAGAGAGAACAAGTGCATGAAAATATATATCTAGACTAGCAGAACCTCATAAACAAAAAACCTAGGAATGCAACAGAAATCTTTCAAAAGTATTTGATGGAACATTTCGTGAAAACAATTAGACAAAAAACATTAACTATTTAAATTTTGTGGGCTGGGGATGTGGCTCAAGCGGTAGCGCGCTCGCCTGGCATGCGTGCGGCCCGGGTTCGATCCTCAGCACCACATACCAACAAAGATGTTGTGTCCGCCGAGAACTAAAAAATGAATATTAAAAATTCTCTTCTCTCTCTCTCTCTCTCCTCTCTCACTCTCTCTTTAAAAAAAATAAATAAATAAAATAAATTTTGTCATATGGTTGGTGTGGTAAAGGTACCCTTGCTCTTACATCCCACAACATAGGCTTGTATTAATTATTGTGATGACTTTTTTCCTCTTAAAAATCTAGTCTTTATTGTGAAGGGATTGAGTTATACAATCAATAGAAGTTTATAAAATAGTGGTGAGATATAGTTGGGGGTTACATGGCAGGATCCTGTTTATGTCTATGGCCTGAGGTTCCCCACTTCTTTTATTAGGTCTTTACTTCAGGGAATAGTGTCTACTTTGTCAAAATGAAGGAGGAAAGAAGTTGGAAGTCAAAAGGCCTTGCCCTTTTAGCACCCAGAGCCCTCTAGAAATCTTCAACATTGCTTATCATTCATATTGCTTCACCTCCCACTGATATTCTCTTCAGTGACTTAACTTCAGTCAATCTATACATCTTGGAAACAGTTTTGAGTGATTAGTTGAAATGATGGTACATGAAAAGAGCAAATGGCATAGCAATAATGCAGATAATCATTGTTTGTGTATTTGACATTGTCTTATACTCTATGTACCATACTTTGCAGAATTTCTTGGAGAAAGGACAATAACATATCACAGAAAGCCAAATTATCTTCACTTTACACAATAATGGAAATGCATGCTTATAGGCTGATATAAATTCCATGATGTCTATTTAACCACATTCTGACTTTCATTACCCAAGACAAATCTCATTTTCTTCAACAACAGGGGCATGCAAATACTTAAGGGCAGAATGTGTTTCTAAATGAATAAACTATGAGCAACTGTAAGAATAATATGCTTTTATTTTATTGAGGTTTCTGGTTAACATAAACTATAAAGAGTAGCTCAGATGGTTTGCACATGGTATCAGAGCTCCAGATAAGTTTATTGGAATCACTACACTCTGCTTATATTTATTATTCAAATAAATGGTCCCTGAAAACCATAAAGATAAGTAATAAAATTAATATTGTATTCATCAGTTAGAGCTACCTAAACTATCCCTAAATGTACAAACATTTGAAGTTTTAACTCTGATGTTTATTTATTATGCTATTTCAAAACGTTATTATTTGAGGACATTTATTATTTTCAGTGATCACTATAACAATTCTGTTTCAGCATTTTACCTTTATGGTTTTCATATCTGTGGTCAGTAGAGGAGCCCCTAGTAACCTCAATATCTAGGAATTTAGAAAAACCAGATGCTTGCTAGCTAACACATTGCAAAACTTGCATTTGTCTACCAGTTGTTATGGGCTATGCTGTCTCCTCTAGCTGGATTCATTATATTGGCAAGAGTGACATAAGGAATCAGGAGCCACAGAAGAGAGGGAATTGAAACTAAAATCATCAATTCTTTTGTAACTCCTAATCTGATTCAAGGAAACCATGGTATTTTTCACTTCTATGGGTAAATGACTTATTAATTTATAATAGGCAATTATTTAGTTTAGATTTATTTAATAAAATTTAATAGAAGTTTTATTTGTGGGAAACAAATGTATCAGTCAACTTGAGAGGATGGGGAACTGCTTATCAGCCAAGGGTCCCCAGCTACTTCAGTTGTCCATACTTTTGCCTAGTCTAATTCAATAGTTCTCAGAAATTATAAGAATAACCCAAGAAATTCATTAAAGATTCACAACCCCAACCAAACACATTTCTATTCAGATGATATGAAAAAAATCCTAGGAAGTCACATTTTTTTATAGAAATGTCTCAAGATATTCTATTGTAAAAAAAAAAAAATCACTGGTGGTTATAAGCATTCATCAATTGACTCATTTAGATCCCATGAATAGATTTCCTGTGAGTCAGTAACAGTCTAGATAAGAACATCAAGAATACCTTCTAGACAGAAAAAAGCCAGGTCAAAAAACACACAGTGTCTTTCACATCTTAGAATGACCCTGCATTATTCGATATCTCTGTGCATTCATATATATATATATATATATATATATATATATATATATATATATATATATATATATATATAAGTTTTTGAACAATTCTCATAGATTTGTGAAATTTTTTACATGCTTTATAAGATCAAAAGTGTCAACATCATCAACTTGTCAACATCATCAACTTGAATTAAGGAAACTTTATTTATGGCAATATCTTTTTTAAAAATACATTTTAAAATAGGTTCTTAATATACCTGAAATTTTACAGTTGAATATTGAAGAATTGAAGCTGAAAGTTTTTTTTTTTTTCAAAATGAACTGGTTTTTGTAGCATATGCTGGACTGAGAGCAAATGGTTGCTAGATAGTCCCTTTTGGTTTTTAGTTTTTAATATCAGAAATAGACAAATTGAAAATTCATATAATGTGTCATATTCTCTAAAATTTTATTATCCTTAATTCTCCACCAAATGCTCTTTCCCTAGTGTGGGGTACAACAAATCAATTACTCTACCTCTCTTCTTTCCTTGAACTCCAGGATTCATAAAATATCATCTTCTATGGAATAAGTATTATTAATAAGCAGACTCAATGATATATTTTAACATTCTTACCACTTGATCTTTCCTCATTAATTGCAATTTTTGATAACTCATTCTATTTGTTATCTTCATGTTCCATTTTAATCCAAATACCATTGTCTACTAGTTCTAATGTGCTTATAAAAATTTTTGTAGTCTTTTGAAAAAATCTTCTTTCATTGGCCTTTTTGCATACTTGATGCATGTTCCAACTTCCACTGCCAACCATGCTTGTGAAATCTAGGGTCCAGATCCATCCTGTTTTCTGAAACTCAGGTCTATATGTGTAAAACTATACTGCTACACCAAGATGTTTTTTTATGTCAGTCTGGATCTTGGAGAAAACTGATGAAACTTTGAAAAGGGATTCTAAAAAGACATTGAATTATGTGAACAAAATTAGAGAGGGATGGTGAGGTAGATGTTAAGAAACTGAGGGACTGATGTGAGCAAGAGGATACTGGAGCCCTCAAGAAGAGATGAAATTCACTATGGAGATAATCAATTGAGAATAATTTATATCTCCACATACAGTAGTTTTAGAGACATTTTTCATAGTATTAAAATGGGATTGTGTCTCTATACAATAAATGTTTAAGCTCTTCTAATGTAGTTTTAGGGTATATGAGAAAAAATTTTTTATTATTTGACCAATATTTTTAATCTAGAAGATTTAGACAATATTCTAAATTTGCATTGAATTTGAACATTATGGAGATTTGTGGTTAAAATAAAGCAAATTAATATTATTTTTTGCATTTAATATATCTTACACAGATTCTTAGCAAAATAAAATTTGGTAGGTAATGTGCATTTGGTAAAAACTCACAAAATATTTTGTATGTTTCATTCTATTTAAAAAATTGTTTTTCAATATTTATGCATTTTAAAAATATAGGGTAGACTACACATACAGAATACTTGATGATAATAAATTTTCCTTAGTCTTTATTATCCTTAGAGAACAAAACAGAGAAAAAACTTCTTCATTCCTTTATTTTTGGATTAAAACTAAACAAAAATGGAATTCTGGTTTTATAAAAAATGTAGCATTAGCTAATATTTTTGTTCAAATTAATCCAGAATGATAACAGTGAACAAAGAGGTAATGATTATCTCAATAAAATTGTTTTGTACAACTGTTTTATCTTTCTTTGGGATTAACTGTCTTTGAGGTTACTCAGACTAGGAAATGTGGTAATAGCACTCAAAATATCTTACTTGATAAACTAAATCCACAGTTCTGCAGCTCTCTGCAGAATGAGCATCACCATTACCTCTTTGCTTAGTTGGTGGCAGTAGTTGATGCTGGCTCTGTTGCTAGAAGCTGGGGAATTGCATGTTTCTCATTAAGATGGAACTATGAAGAATTAAAAGTCAAACATGAGACACAATTTGTCTTCCAATGTTATATTACAATGTCTAGGCAAGAGAATTTTACTCATAACACTATATGATGTATAATACCCATGGATTAGCCAGATTGGTGGTCCAGAGCACATGAGAAAAATCATAGGGGAAATATTCCTTTGAGTCTCATAGAATTTTTTAATCTCTTGTGTTTTTACAGATGGCGAATTTGATTACAAAGAACATAACTAGCTTGTCCATATTATCACAGAGTTGGTTAGTGGTACAAATGGGAGTTAAAGGCAAGTCCTCTGGTTGCTCCATGTAAACTATGTAATTTAGAAGAACAAATAATATCCCATTTGTTTTCCAGTTTGCCTGTGTTTATCTCACATACATGCTAAACAGAATATTTTGATACCATGTCAGAACTTGTAAAGACATACTGTCTTGCCTTTTATAGGAACAATTACCTGTTATCGTTTCCAAAACTGCTAAGCAGTGAAACATATGTTTTATTTCTGGGCCTGGGTGCAAGTAATCACCAAGTCTAAGAAGTCACCAGTAATTAAGGCAACTTTTGATTTATGTGTTGTTGTGTGGTCAACAAAACAAAACTATTTCATTTACTTGTTTTAAATCATTTTCAACATCTCTACCTACCATATAACCCTTTTGAAATTATAATACAAATATAAATATAGCAGCTATGTAGTTCCTATTAAATGATATTAAAAATAAATTACAAATGACCCATAAATAATTTTAAATAAATTTATACTTAATTAATTATAGTTTTGTGAATCTTCTTAAACTTTAAAAATTATAAAATTCTGGTTAGATATACAGAGAAAGCCACTATATGTGTGTGTGTGTGTGTGTGTGTGTGTGTGTATATATATATATATATATATATATATATATATATATATATATCCCTTACAATATATTCAAGTCCATCTGGAGTTTACCACCAGTAGTTTGGAAACCTCTGCCTCATTCAATATTATCTTGATGAGATGAGATCACGATGTTATTATTTTCTTTTTAATTTAATTAAATATAATTAAAATATAATTCAATGCACAGATAAATAGATCAAGTCAATGAATTTGGACAATTCTATAGGCTTCTATAATCAACAGTCAAAATTAAACATGGAACATTTCTGACTCTGCAGAGAGTTTCCTTACATCCTTCACCAATCATCAAACCTGAGAGTCTGGAATAATCAGTCTTCTCACTCTCATTTGGTTTCTTTATCTCTACACCTCCATAGTAGATGGAGTTAAGTGAGTATTTTTTGTTTAGTTTGTATATTTATTCAATGTTTATTTAGTGTCCATTAGTTTTGGGGCATAATGATAGGCAGTAAAATGAAAAGTGAAACTGAACATGAGGCTTCCAGTAAGGTTAGTTGAAAGATCATGTGAATAAGAGGGTACAGATGAGCAAAAACCATAGAAGTAACCAGTAGGAGACCAGCTATTCTGGTCTGGTATAAAACACTGAGAGGAGAGATCTAAGGCTGGGACAAAGAATGAATAAACTGTTTCTATGACACTGTCTGAGAAATAAGGTACTTTTCTACAATGCACTGTGCCAAAAATTTAAGTCATATAAGAATTTAAGAATGGGGTTTGCTGAGAGTGGTGATACTAGGGAGACTACTGGAGGTGGGATGAGTGGAAAGTTTATAATAGAGGAATAAAATTTAAATTTGTACACATTTGCTTCAGAAGATGCATCAAGAGGTGTCAACATTAGCAACTTGGGGATAAAAATTGAAGAGTGGCTGGGCATGTAGCTCAATGGTAGAGTATTTGCATAGCATGTGTAAGTTCCTGAATTCAATCTCCAGTACCAAAACTAGACCAAAATCCCAAACAAAACAACAGTGAAAGAAATACAAATGCTCGAAGATAAAATTAGTTCCAGTCTTTGGTTCTTTGAAGGGTTATACTAAGGAGCTCAATGTTATCATTTTTCTTCCCATGTAATTAATCTTTTATTTAAAACTTATTTAATATTTAAGGACTTACCCTTCTCCATCTACCTCTCTCAATCAGCCATTTTATATTCTTACAGGAAGTTCTTATTCTTTGTTTTGGGGTTATCCCTATTTTCCTTCTTGCTCTTTCTAGCTCAACCTTATTATTTTAGTAGTATAAAATATTTTTCTAACTTTGAAACCCAACAATGACATTGTTGAATCAACTCAGCATGAGAGAGAGAATGGGCCTCATCACCTGAGGTCCATGGGAGGGCACTCAGGATTAAGAGTGGGATTTTCCAGAGCTGGGGATGTGGCTCAAGTGGTAGCGCGCTCGCCTGGCATGCGTGCGGCCTGGGTTCGATCCTCAGCACCACATACAAACAAAGATGTTGTGTCCGCCGATAACTAAAAAATAAATATTAAAAAAAAATCTCTCTCTCTCTCTCCCTCCCTCTCTCTTTAAAAAAAAAAAGAGTGGGATTTTCCAAACTGTCCTTTCTGCTTATGCCAGAGTCTCTGCCCTCTTCTCTCCCACCTTTCTCTTGACCATCATAAGTGGCTGATAAATACTGAACAGGATTTGTTGCTTAAAAGCAAGGGTTTGCCCAAATTTCAGGTTCAAGAAATAACTTGTAGTTAGCTTCTGAATTGCCTGCTCTTGTGCTGGGTGCCTCTACTTCAGTCATTCTCCATCTATTATAAAATGTTTTCCAAAAGAGCTCTCCACATAGCTTTCTTACTAGGTGCTTCCTCTAAAGAAACACAACAAAACAACCTGTATAGCTTATTTTGAAGATATTGGTGTTTTCCCACTATTCTTCTATAACTTGATCCCTGGAAACAATCCTCACTACCACATTAACTGTTGCTGTGGAAATATGAATTAAGGATGTTTAACCCAAGGCTTAATGTTTCTATTAAGAGTTCTAGAACCATCATTCTTTCCTTTATGCATCCTGGATAATTTTTTAAAAGTTCTGAATTTTGAAACAAAGTATAGATATCCATATGACATAATATGATATAGTATTTCTCAAGGGTTTTATTCATAAATAAATTCACCAATTATTATCTGAGAAAATTAACAAATTCTTCTGCACCTGTTTTTGATCTGTTGAAAGGGGATAATGATGTTAATGACCTGATTGGTTGTGGGGTGCTTAGAAGAAGGCCAGATGTGTAATATGTACTTAATAAGTACTTTTGTTCTCTACACTAAAATGAAAGTTTTGTGAGGACAACTTATTGTTAATGTTGTCTCTGTATTTTTCCTGATGTTTCCAAGCCTGGAACAAAATTGGAATGCAATGAGTACATGATGATGGCATTAACAATAGAAAATGATTGCCTTTTACCCAGATATACAAAATTAAACTATATTATTTCTGAATAAACCGGATGGCTGATTCTTGCGCTATGTAACACATTCCTCTTTTAACTTGCCTATGATCAGATTAGCACTATAAATTTCACACCTGTCAGTTCATTAATCCACCAAGTGTTTAAGTTAATATTGATGTGGAAGATTGATACACCTGTAATTCTCTCTACAAATTTAAAAGTACCCCTTTCTGTGTTGTTAATTGACTAGATCATTACCTTTATGAAGACATTGTGGTATTTTCTTGAACAAAGAATTTCAGACATTTAAATATACTCTAAAAATTATGTAGTGAAAAATAATTGAGACTTAATGTAAATGAGTAAAATGGAGTATTTTGGTAGATGCCATTTAAGGCTGTTTCACTTTTTAATAAATTTAATATAAAATATGGCATAAATGCTTGATTATTATCTAAATTTACCTAGCACTGTGTATCTGGTCATTTGAGAACCCAGAATTATAATAAAGCTAGTGTCAAAGTATAAAACTCTCAAAGTTCAAGTCAGAATCACCTAGAAATCTTAATGAGAACAGGTGGTTTTGCCTGCCCATCAGCTTCTGATTAAGTCATTCTGACACAGAGCCTAAGAATCTGCTTTTCTATTGTTTCCACGTGATATTGATGTTGCAGATCCAGAAAAACCACTTTAAGAATGATTAATCTAAAGATTGATATAAATGATAAACTAATGATTAACAAAAATCTGGAAAAAGAGAAGGGTTTTCATGACCCAAACAGTCCAAAACCAGAATATAATGACTGAGTGATGTGAGTTCCTTTTGCTAGAGGTATTCTGGTCAAGGGGCTAGGACAAAGGCAAATTGAAAGAGCATGCAAGATGATATTTCTAAAACACTTATTCCAGAAATAATTAACCAGAAATAGGGTATTAGTTTCCTGTGGATGCTGTAACAAATTAACCTGAACTTGGTGATTTAAGTCAACAAAAATTTATTCTTTGGCAGGTTTGGAAACCAGAAATCCAAAATCAGGGTTTTAGCAGGATTGAGTTCCCTTTGGAAGTCCTAGATTTTTTTGTGTGTCTTTTGATATCTGGTGTCTGAATGATTGTGGACACATCATTCCCCTCTGCCTGTGTGGTCACATTACTTAAATCCCCTTCTTTGTCAAAACTCCTTCTGTCTCATTCTTATAAATATACTTTTGATGTAATTAGAGCTTACCTAAACCAGAATGATTTCCCTATTTCAAAAGACTGTACTTGGTCACATCTGCAAATATCTATTTTCCAATTAAGATAACACGAACAGGTTCCAGTGATTCAGACTTAATATATTTGGGGGCTATTATTTAGTCTACTGCAAGTGATAAATCACATGTGTTCTTTCTTATACTCTTGTAATATAAATTTACTATGTAAAATATTCTTACTATGAAAGTTATACTTTTTCTACCTTTTAATATTTCTGTTACAATGCAGACAAGAGGTAGACAGGATAATTTATACTCATCAATTTTCCTACATGTTTGCAGTCATCCATTACAGAGGAGAGATTAAAATTTTTGTCAAAACTTAGATTTTTGTATAGCGTATAGATAATATTATATTTTTCCTGACAAGTGTTAAAAGTACTTAATATATTCTGCTTCTCTCTGAGATATGCCACAATTTATTTCAATGAAATAGACCTACTTTAAAGAGTAGACCTAGCCAATTGCTTCCATGAGCAAGTGGGCAGGTGGCTCTCTACAAGGTTAAAAATTAGTTATTAGAAGTGTCTCAGTAAAAACTAGTATTTAAACTTCAATACAAATATTCATATTTTGTAGATCAAGTTAAGCAAACCAAAAGTATTAGAACTAAAAAATATAACTGTATTCAACATATTTAGGGACTCAATACATATTCTTGAATTGCACTTCTTTGAACATTCTGTAAAAGTGAAAAGTGTTTCAAATTTTATATTCATATTTATCAACAATAATGAAAATTTATATTATTTACCTCAATTATTATTTTTAGCAGATAACCTGAAAATTTGTAGATAGCTTTTGCTGAGCTTAGCTTTAGTTTCATTTACTACTACTATTAATATTTAAACATTAAAAGTTTTAATTAAATCAAATTGTTTATTACCAATTAATATCTCCAGTCTAAATTTTAAAACTTTTTTTTTAGTTGCGATGGACACAATTCCTTTGTTTTATTTATTTTTTAATGTGGGGCTGAGAATTGAACCCAGTGCTTCACACATGCTAGGCAAGCACTCTACAACTGAGCCACAACCCCAGCCATCCAGTATACACTTTTGAGAGCTTTTCTGAGATGAACTTCATATACAACATAATTCCACCATTCAAATAGTATAATCTGATGCTTTTCGAATACAGACATAGATACCTTGAGATTTTGTTGCTGGTTCAGTGCCAAACCACTCAATAAAGTGACTGTCATAATAAAGTGAGTCACTTGGTTTCCCAGCATGGCAATACTGTGTAAACATAATATTAGTCTACACTATATGGTAGTCTATTAAGTGTAAAATAACATTGTGTCATAAAAATAAATGCTTATACCTTAATTTAAAAATGCTTTATTTTTAAAAAATGGTAATAATCACCTGAGCATTCAGGAGTTATAATCTTTTGCTGGTGGAAAATCATGGTCTGATGTTGATGGCTGAGGACTAATCAGGGTGATGGCTTCTAATGGTTGGGGTAGCTCTGGAAATTTCCTAAAATAAGACAAACGAAACACAAAATTTGTGACAACAGTGTTTCATTTCATGAAAAGTTTTCTCTGTAGCATGCAATATTGTTCAATAACATTTACCCACAGTAGAACTTTCAAAATTAGAGCCATTTTTCTTCCACACTGTGGCTGCTTTATCAACTAAGTTTATGGAATAGTCTAAATCCATTGTTGTCACTTTCCCAATGTTCATATCATCTTCATAGCAATAGATTCCACCTGAAGGAATCTCTTCATTTGAGTTAAAGAGAAGTATCTAAGAAGCAACTCCTCATCCATTCAAGTTGTATGAGCTTGGAGCAATTCAATTCCATCTTCAGGTATTGCTTCCAGGTCTAGTTCTCTTGTCATTTCCACCATGTCTGCAGCTACTTCCTCCATGGAAATCTTTTTTCTTTATCTTCATTTTATTTATTTATTTATTTTCATATGGTGTTGAGGATTGAACCTAGTGCCTCACACGTGCGAGGCCAAAGCTTTACCACTGAGCTACAGCCCCAGCCCTTCACTAAAATCTTGAACCCCTCAATGTCATCTTTGAGTGTTTTAATCACTTCCTTTCAAATTCCGATTAAGGCTCTATTTGACCTTCTCCCATGAATCACTAGAGTCCTTAATGACATCTCAAATGATCAATCTTTCCTGAAGGCTCTTAATTTACTTTTCCTAGATCCATCAAAGGAATCACTATCTATGATTGCTATATCCTTATAAAGTACATTTCTGAAATAATGACTTCAAAGTCAAAATTGTTCCTTGATCCACTAACTGTAAAATGGATGTTGTATTAACAGACATGGAAACAACATTAATCTCATTTTACATCTCCATCAAGAGCTCTTGGGTGACCAGGTGCATTGCCAACAAGAAGTAATATTTTGAAAAAAAAAAAAATTCTAAGCAGTAGTTTCCAACAGTGGGTTTAAAATATCCAGCCAACCATGTTACAAACACATGTTCTATCATCCAGGTTTTATTGTTTCTCTTACAAAACAGAGACACAGAAGATTTGGTATAGTTCTTGAAAACCCTAGGATTTTCAAAATGATAAATGATCATTGACTTCAAATTCACTAGCTGCATTAGCCCCTGAGAGTCAGACTTACCTGAAAGTCCTAAGTTTATCTCCTTTCAATATAAGACTATTCCTTCTACATTGAATATCTGTTGTTTAGTTGATTTCACTTGAATCAACTATCTTAGCTAAGTTTTCTGGGTGACTTAATCTCACCTCTACTGCAGCACTTGCTGTTTCATCTGCTCTTAAATGAAATAGAGATGATTTTTTCCTTTAAACCTCAAGAACAAGCATCTGCAGGCTTTAAACTTTTCTTCGGCAGCTTCCTCACCTCTCTTGTTATTCATAGAATTAAAGAGAGTTAGGTAGGGCCAGTGCTCAGTTGGTTTTGGCTTAAGCAAAGTTTTAGATGGTTTGATCTATACAGGCCACTAAGACTTTCACCACATTAGCAATAAACCTGTTTTACTTTCCTATGATTTGTGTGTTCACTGGAGTAGCCCTTTCAATTTCCTTCCAGAATTTTTCCTTTGCATCCCAAACTTGTCTATTTGTCATATGAAGTCTAGCATTTCCCCTATATATGTCTTCTTTGCTGAGCATAATCACTTTTAACTTTGAAATTTAAATTGAGATGCATGCAATTCTTTCTTTCACTTGAACACTTAGAGGACTTTAATTAGAATTCTTTATTTCAACATTTTTATATCTTAGGGATTATTAAAATCAAGGAGCAAGAGAGAGATAGGAGACTGGTGAGTACATAGAGCAGTCAGAACACATGCAACGTTTATTGATTTAAGTTTTCTGTCTCAAATGAGTACATTTTGTCGTGACCCCAAACAATTATGATACTAATATCAGACACTTTGATCATTCAATATTAAATAGAGAAAAATTATCTTGAAAAATTCCCTAAGAGGAACTGAGCATTTTCTAGAAATTTCTAGAGCAAGAAAAATTAAACCAGTACTGTTATCATAATATATTCAAGTAGTGTATTACGTAAGTTGTTACTCTATAGTTCTGAAATTTTAGGTCCCGTTGCCATCACTGCTGTATGAATTATTCATTTTTGTCTCCCACATGTGCTAATATATACCCATTTGAGCAACAGAATACACATTCTTCTCAGCTATAGTCAGAAGTGAAGAAAACAATAAAAAATTATGGAAACAACAAAGTCCCAACTAACCTTACTTTACTTGATCTCATACTGTGCTAAATGCTAAACTAAATATTATTATACTTGATCTATAAACCTTATTTCTAAATGTTTATCAAAATGATTTATATAGGGGCTGGGGATGTGGCTTAAGTGGTAGCGCGCTCGCCTAGTATGCGTGAGGCACTGGGTTGGATTCTCAACACCACATTGAAACAAAATAAAGATATTGTGTTCACCTAAAACTAAAATATATATATATATTTTTTTTTTTTTCAAAAATGATTTATATATTTGTTAGAAAGAGATAGTGATCTAAATTACAGAGCAGAGTCTATATGCTAATATCCCAAGTGCAAATTCTCTCAGTTTCTCCTGTTCATAATTTATTGTAAGGAATGGGATAGAAAAATCCTTCCTTCACTATTCTTTCACTCGCTAACAATGAAAACAATGGATTGTATACCTTGAAAAGATCCTGACTATTCCTTTATTATCTAGGAAAAATGTTTGAAAAGAAGAATGTAGGAAACTTATCTGAGATTTTTTTGACACATGGTTGAGAAATCAAAAAGCACTGGTATAGTAAGGATGTTCCAATCTAATTTTGAGTATATGTTTTCTACATACTGCTTGCTATAAAGAAAAAAAACTAGTTTTTTCTATAAGTCAGATTTTTTTTTAAAGAGAGAGAGAATTTTTTAATATTTATTTTTTAGCTTTTGGCGGACACAACATCTTTGTTTGTATGTGGTGCTGAGGATCGAACCCGGGCCGCACGCATGCCAGGCAAGTGCGCTACCGCTTGAGCCACATCCCCAGCCCTATAAGTCAGATTTTAAATAAATGATTCAACAGAATAAATAGCAAAGCTAACAATTTAATTTTTGTGATAATAATTTATGTTTTTCCTGAAGTCATATACTCAAAATCAGAATTCAAATGCAGCCACATCTGCCTAGTATATAAGATGGGGAAAAAATGTAATTGATAGAGTTATCAATACCAATTAATTTTACTCGAGTGTTATAAAAACTGCATTATTTAATCAATAAAAAATAATACAAAGTTCATGCACCACCAAAGTTAAAGTAAAATTATAAAATAAACTTTTCTGTGACAAGATTACAAATACACTGTTGTTAAGATTTAGTAGCCATTGCATTTTTTTGAAAGTGACATTGGCTCAGAAAACAATACCCTGAAATACAGCACCTTGACATTTGAGCAAACAGCAGAGGCAGGCTCATTGTTTTCACCCCTCACATACCTCCACCTCAGAAGCAGGTTAGAAAACTTAGGAGAGATTTTCTGAATAAGACCTTCCATGTGAAGGTCTTTATCTCCTTTTACCCAGAGGAAAGAAGGAAAAAAAAAAACAAAACACCGTTATCTATCTCTGAAGATGAAGAGTAACAGAGTACAATTGGGAGAAACAGAGCTTGCTGTCTCCTACAGTTTATTACCATTAGATTGCACACCTGTAGTCATTCATATCATAGTGTATCCACTTCGTCAGCAAACGTAGTGTAAAAAGGCATATACTAACTTATTTATTTGGGTTTCCATTGCCTTATAAAATTTTTCATATCATGTAAAACTTATTAAATAAAGTTATGTGATTTTCTCTTTTTGCGGGGAGGGGTATCCATTTTCTTTTCAAACACTGGTGGAAACTTAGAGTAGATGGTAGAGGAAGACACTTTCCTTGCTAAAAAAGATAAAATATATTTAAAAAGAGCATGTGCAAACAGTCATTTAGTGCTCTTTGACCTCTTTTATTGCAATATGGCAGAGTTGAACTTGATCATTTCTCAGCCCCCTTTTGTTCTCAAACTCAATGATTCTTATGATATTATTTTGTAAATTTTTAACATTTCAGGGAAGACCAATGCTAGATGTTTAATCAAATTTTGCTAATTTTTCCCCAGGGAATACATGTAGTCCAAGTCATGTTACTTTAACCCCCAGATTTCAACACACAGAATTAAGACGTTAGTTGACTTCAAGTTGTCACAACGTGTGAAAACGCAGTATGCCATTTTATATACTTTCTTGTGTCTTGTATGTATTCTGTAAGCTTTTCCCATTTCCTTTCTTCCCATGGTTATAGATTTCAAGCATCTGAATTTTATTTTAAGTCAACTGGAAACATTAGGTTGATGTGGATTATACACAGGGGATCCAAATGGGAAACTTGTTTATTTCATCCATATGGGTCTATTGTAACTTCACCAGAAAAGCCTACAAAAGAGTACCTCAGTGAGAGAGAAAATGGCATTATTTTTATTTTCAACTCCAAAAGGGAAAACTAAAATTTTATCCCAGGGAGCATTCCATCTAACTAGATCACTCTTATGTTAACAGAATCTAAGCCACGTGGCGCTGCCTTGCACTGCTGAACTTAAAACTAGTCATTGCTGCACTCCCCTGGAAATGTAATAGAGTTTGAAATTCAGAATACTCAACATCACCTGACAGGTTTCTCATTTAAAATTGTCCAAACCCCTTAGAAATGCAGGAATCTATGACCCTGTTGTAATGGACTGATGATGTTGACTCTACTTGAATACACAAAGGGCCTTGCACTCTCCTTTCCCTTAAGTCACAGAATCAGGCCAGCCAGGCAAGGACATAGTTCTTTATGAGACTTTCCCTAAGCTTCAATTATGATCATTTGTTACAAGGTGACATTGTCTTTGGTGCTGGAGACTTATTAAATTCTCTCCATTCGAGTTGTATTGAGGTGCAGTATCTGAGATAAGCAAACTTCTTCAGACTGACTTATTTTTCCAATCTAATTCTCTTAGACATTAAGTTATTTGGAAAGCTCTGAAAGGATAATAATGGTGTCTTAGTCTCTGGTTTTCATGCATTGTCAGAGGCTTTGGAGACAGTTTAAGTCAAACAATTTAAGCACTTAGCCATATCATACAAGGAAACTATGGATATCCAAACATCACAGAGAAAGAAAGCAAAATATATTAAGCGGTGGTGAGTTTCATGATTTCTGACATTTCAGAATGAAGTCCAAAGGGCTGGGCACTTCTTAACTCTTCAGAGGCAGTGATATGAGTAGGTAAAATTTCTCATTAAATTCAAGTACCAGTTCTAAAAATTGTGGGTATTATTTCAGCAAGAATAAAAAAAAATGGTCACATTCTTAATTATAAGGAACTAAATTGCAAATAAGAAACAAAAATATTTTTGACTCAGGAACATATGTACACCTAGCTAGCTTAATTGATCTATCAATCAATTGAGAGGGACACTTCAATATATCACTAACTAAAAGTGGATATCCTGGTGGACACACTTCTATTGGCAATTATAGCAGTTACTGAACACTCTGCAGCAATGCTTTCTCATCATTGTATTATTTAGTCCTGATAATAACCTACTACTATATATACATTTTATTTATCCCTTTTATAATAATGAGGTAAAGAGCTAAAGGAGAAAGACTCTCTACTACTTGGTTAATGTCATAAGAAATTGATGGTTAAATGCAACCCAAACCCATAATGTTTTAGTTAGCTTGCTTTATTTCTTGCAGAAAATAAATTTATAAAATGAATTTAGGGAACTACTGTTTTATGAATTTCTAAAAGGCACTATTTGCAAATACAGTTATCTATTCTCAGGTACTACTGGGGTTAACAGGTGAACTTCCTTTAGAATTGATTGGTATAAGACAAATTGATTGTTCACCTTTTAGAT
The DNA here is from genome assembly GCF_964194105.1 of Spermophilus citellus. Classification (NCBI taxonomy): domain Eukaryota; kingdom Metazoa; phylum Chordata; class Mammalia; order Rodentia; family Sciuridae; genus Spermophilus; species Spermophilus citellus. The sequence goes on along the minus strand of NC_138186.1, from coordinate 101,219,550 downwards.
ATTATGATATTATAAAGCCCTTGCAACTGACCTAAGAACTAATTGATTTAGTAAAGTTCTGAAAACATTTTCTCTCAGAAAAGGGATAGTTTTGAGTAAGTAAATTTATCTCCTTACCAAAAATTTCTGCAGTGCTTCCATTAAATCCCAAAGTCATTTATATTATTAGGAAAACCAGTCTGCTTCAATGATATAACTAATTGCTATCCTTGTGCTTTCCTTGCACACCTTGTACCCTCTTGGAAAAAAAAGGTAGGAAGTGGCAAACTTTATTTCATGCTTTTTTTTTTTTTTTTGCAAAGTGCCAGTTAGCAAATATTTTAGGCTTTACAAGTCTCATATGGTCTTTGTCACAAATTCTTCATTCTTTATTTATCTTTTGCTTCCTTAAGATATTTTTTATTGGTTGTTCAAAACATTACAAAGCTCATGATATATCATCTTTCATACATTTGACTCAATTGGGTTATGAACTACCATTTTTACCACAAATACAAATTGCAGTATCACATCGGTTACACACTCACGTTTTTACATAATGGCATATTAGTGACTGTTGTATTCTGCTACCTTTCCTATCCCCTACTATCCCTCCTCCCCTTCCCTCCCATCTTCCCTCTCTACCTCATCTGCTGTTGTTCAAATCTTTAAAATATAAAAATAAAATAAAATTCTTGGTTGGGTGTTGGGGGCTATCCATCCACAAACAAGCCACAAGCCAGGTTTAAACCAAGAGTTCACTGTTTGCAGACCCATGCCCTAAAAGATTCTATATGTGTTCTTGTCTCCTAGAAGTTGTTCCAAGAAAATGATCATTCAAAGTTCACTGAAGTTTTAATTACATATACATCCATATAAAATATATACAAAAGGTATAAACGGAGATATCTAGAGATTTTAGAAATGTTTTGACTTTCAAATTTTATTTATTTTCTTACAGCTAACTCGTCTTATTTCAGAGTTCAAAGTGCTTTGCATGCTATGGGATAATCTCCCTGTTTTTCTTACATATGGCCTCCATAAGTGGTATTTGAAGGTTTTCCAGGAAAATATTATAATTTGGAGGAGCTCTGTTAGTGTTTTTACATTCATTCTGGATGCACTTTCATAATAGGTCTGCCAATAAGTAGAAAATGTATTGTTAAGTAAATTCAATATTTTAAAACATCCCTAATGATCTTTCAACTTTTGCCCTTCTAGAATGTTCCTATACACCTGCTGCCTGCAGTATACCCCGAAGCATGGAGCTGAGGTGACATTTGCACAATTACCTTTCACAAATTGATGTTTGCTCACTCCAGCACTCCACTAGCCTGAGTTAGCTAGTTACTACTGTCCCTGTCACACTGTTTCTAACTTGACTGAAGATTGTCATTTTCAATCTCTCTGTCCAGACCACAGAGAAAAGAGTAATTAGACTTGGGTGCTGAGTGATAAAATTAGAATATTTTTAAGTATGTTTGTAAAGATTGGGTTTTGTGGAATCAGTGGGACATTGAACAATATTTTTGTTCAGAGCATTGGATGATGTTGATGTCCTTGAGCTCTTTTGTTCCTATAGTCACAGCTTGTCCCTTGGGAGTGGGAGGAATCTGTTCCATCTAAGTCTTCTGGAGATAATTTAGGAATAATTGTACACCATTAAAAAAGTGTTTCCAGTGAATATTTTACAAAATATTCATATTTTGGAATTTTAATCAAACTTGAATATTGCTCTTATCTCCACCACATCATTTTGCACATTATTTTAGTATTATCAACGTGCTTGGAAGTTTCCTTGCCAGATTTATCAAGCTCCTTGAGGGGTGGAACTTTTTATTTTTCTACAAAATCTTTTCATTTCTAGTGCCTACTATGCCATATGACCTAGACAGGATTTCAGTGTATATTTTGTTTTATTTATGAATATGCAGAGGATAGCAATTATATATGTATGAGAGAAAATGTAATACAAACAGACTTAACTACAGAAATAGAATACAGTGTTACTTCAGCATTTCATGTTAGTGACTTTTATAACAAAAAATATTATAAAAACATTCTAATTGAGTGGCAAAGTCAACAGATCAAAGTACAGATGCACTCTTTGTCATACATGGCACCCTACTCCGGAGGATAATGACTCTGCTACTGCTAATTGATTTGCAGGTGCACTTCTGAAACTTTAATAACATTCTGAGCATATTAGCAGTTAGATCCCATCAGACTCCTTCTGAGATAACAATAAGATAGTTTCATTTTAATCATGTACAACAAGCCAAAAAATATGATTGAGGAAAACCTCATGTCTATAGACAATTCCCTAGATCTCTTGTGCAGTCTGCTGCTATATAATTTGGTTTTATTAATGGCATTGCTTTAGCTATGCATAAAATAGTTCCTAAGATTATTGTGTGAATATAGAACAAACATGCCTGACTTCTGCCTCCAGTAATAGTCCGCTGCAGAAAACTCAAAATAAGATAAAATGTGTGCAAATTTTTAAAAGTTTAAACAAGAGAGAGATGAATCAAACAATGAAGAATGTGGGTATCCAAAGAGGTAGGTCTCACGTTTGGGACCACATTTTTCCAGAGGACATATGTAAACAGAATACACAGAACTCCCTGTATGTTTGTTTTTCAGGTCAAGCATATGAGATAAAATATACAGATAATAAAATTAACTTTCATGAAGGGAAATTCTGTGTGTTTTGATGAATGTTTACAGTTGAAAAACCATTACGTTAGTGAAAATAATGGTTTTCATCACCCTGAAAAGCTTCCTGTTGCTCACTGTCAATCTCTTTCCTAGACCCTCAGACCTGAAAACCCTGAACTGTTCTTTATTCTAAGGCTTTGTCTGTTTAAAAATGTCCTAGGTTGCCAGGCTTTGTGGCACATGCCTGTAATTCAGAGGCTCAGGAGGCTGAGGTAGAGGTAGGAGGATCATGAATTCAAAGCCAGTCTTAGCAACTTTGCAAGCCCTTAAGCAAATTAGTGAGACCATTTTTTCTAAATATGATATAAAAAGGGCTGCAGATGTGGCTCTGTGATTAAGTGCTGCTGGGTTCTATCACGGGTAGCCAGAAAAAATTAAAAAAAAAAAGACTTCTTTCTTTAGCATGATAATTTTACATTTTTTTCTATAGTATAATAATTGAAAAAAAACCAGTTTTTTTAAAATCCATTTATCAGTTGACAAATATTTAGGTCCTTTTCAGTTTGGAATATAATTAGTAAAACTACTAGCAACAGGTCCCTATGTAACATAACTTTCATATCTCATGGATTGAATAACATGTGACACATGTATAGTAAGAGTCTCCCATACACCTTGTTTTTAGCTGGAAGCCAATTTTTTTTTTTTTTTTTTTTTTTAATGACTGGCGCTGTTAGCAGCCATTCTAGATTTTTATTTTAGATGGAAGCCTTACAATAGGAAAGGGACAAGAAAATAGCATCAATTCGGGACCCTGATGTTTCTGAAGCTGCCATGTAAGTCCCAACCAGCCTATGTTTCAACTTCATTTATATGGAAAATAAACTTCAATCTTAAATGACTGCAATTTTCCATTTTCTGAGGATTTACCTCAATATAATCCTAGTATATCAGATTCATCATTCATAGTTATAAATGAAATTTGTCTGCAATTTTATACTTTTAAAAAACCTATGTAATGTTTTTGATTTAAGATATGGTAATTTTCAAAAGTAATCAGGATGCTTTCAATATTTCCATTAATTCTGAAGCAGATTAGATATTTACCTGCAACAGTCAAGCTTAGTTGTAGAAATACTTTGGGACAGTTTGTTCTTTGTTTAAAAATTCTCTTTTTCCTCAGATTAGTTAGAGCTAGTACGTTTTTAATCATCCATTTTACTTATTCTATTCAAGTAATATGTCATCCTAGTATTTTTTCTTCTGTGTTACACTTTCATCCAATAATATACATTTGACTATTCTACATAATTAAACTTGATATATACTTACAAATTAGACAGCTTATTTCAAATATATGGAATTTATTTTTACCCATCACTTTGTTCTTTTAACACATACTGTTCTACATTGTTAATTCTTCAGCTTCTGAATGGCTGGCTATGTAGTTCAAGGGAGGTACTTCTGAATTACTCCTGGGACTTGAATCCTGATCAGTCTGAGCCAATCATCTTTCTCCCTTTCCTCTTTGAGTGGCAGGCAGAGACAGGATATATAGTATAGACTAAAAGGGAAATATATTGGGAATCTTTGAGATCATGCTTCAAAACACAAATGATTCACAGGTAGATCTCAACATATCTGGAAGGGGATCATTGGAATGTTATAGCCATGTTGTATAGAGTAAAAATGGCCTATGACAAAATCTTATATGCAGAGAAAAGTAGAGCTAACACCACTATGGGGACCTTGACTACATTATACATGAAGTCGCCCTATTATTGAAGTTCATGTTCTATAAAATAATACTTTTCCTCATTGACTTAGTCAATCAAGTCAGCTTTTTTTCAGTTGTGACTAAAGGATTTCTTACAAAAATTCAGTTTTCTGACATATATTTTACCTTCATGTGATATTTTTTCCTTTTTAAACTGTTTTAACTTGTACATATTTTTGTGTATAATATAAGTAATAAGGTTTTATTGCTGACTTTTAAAATTCTTTTCTTTTTGCCTTGCAGGCATAATTACATATTAATTTATGCTAAATAATTACTGATCACAAAAATTCTGAATTGTCATCATTTTGCTTAGCTTATTGTTTTTAATATAATAATTTCATATATTCATGTATTATTTAACTGTTACACATCTAAGGATATTCACAGGAACCTACTTGTTTGTAGCCACTGCCATAAAAACTGAATTTTACCATAGTATGAAAGAACATATTTAGATGAAAAATAAAGTGCTACTGCAGACATATTTTTGAAGCATTCTTTACATTGAGTGAAATTTATATTCATCAAAAATCCTTATGGCTAGGTATACTCTTCATATCTATTCTGTACATTAAAACTTTACATGATTATTTACAAATAGGACATGACTTTAAAAATATGATTTTGTCAATATATTTAATTTTCCCTTTCTTCCTGTTATGGTTATGGTAATTTATATATTTTACTTATAAAGAATACAGTTTTAATTATCAGCTATCCATCTTATATCTAAAAAAAGTGCTGTTATGATTACGGTAATTTATATATTTTACTTATAAAGAATACAATTTTAATTATCAGCTATCCATCTTATATCTAAAAAAAGTGCCATGATGCATTATTGAAAATGCCTAAAATGGGTTTCATCAGATTAGTGTACCAATTTGCTGTATCAAAATGCATATGAATTGTACGCAAGTCTTCTTTGATGTCTCAGTAGCTCTCTTAAAACTTTTTCAATAATATTTTAGTTGTGCATATAAAAGTGCTTAATGTATATATTTTGAATTAATAAGTAGGACTTAATGAATTAAGTATGCATAAAAATGATATAATCTTTCAAATTCAACTTTTAATCATCATAATTTTATTCTTAAATTGTGGGTTTTCATTTGAATATACTCAAATGATTAATGTTTATCTAAACCTTATTATAAATAAATATTTTTAACATTTATAAATATTCCTTAAGTGTAATTAATAGCTATCTATCTATTTTTGTTTGGTTTTGTAATACTACAGATAGAACTTATGGATGTTAGGCAACACTGCACCACTGAGCTATATCCCCAGGCAAGCAGATATATTTTTTGAAATTGGATGTATATAAGAAATTAGTGAGAAACATATTTAGCCCCAATAGGTATTATTAAAATGTTCGAAATCACCAAACACTAGATATACACATATATATTTTTTAGGTATATTACTGAGTACATAAACATTTATTTATTAAAAAATGTAAATTGGAAATTTTATTTTCAAAGAAAACAGTAATTTGAGGATGTTGTGGTATGAATTAGTAGCAACAAGCAGTAATTGAGCTGCTTATGCACAGAATTATGTGAAACTAAATATACATGTTTAATTGTCCATAGAAAACTACCAAATATAAGAGTCATCTTTTGAAAATAGTAAATGAAGTAACACAAAAGAGCATATGAAAATTATATACAAATTTTCTCAGCCCACGTATCAAATGGTTTTTGTACAGTAAGCCAATCAAACAAGATCACACTGCTGAAATAAAAGAAGAAAATCAAAACATTAGTGAGCATACTCTAAGGATATGAACTGCATATATTTATTATATCATGGATGCTCAAAATAAACAGATGGTCTATATTTGTGTGTTGTTTTACATTTTTGCTTGTTATTTTTTCCTGGAACACTGTATATGTGGGCCAGTAGAAAGACAAGGGTTACGTGTGTTTCAAATTATTTTCCTTTAGTTTTTGTGTTTATAAAATGTATATCGTATTTGTTTTCTCCTAAAAATAGAAGAAAATAATCCAAATGTGCCTTTAATGAAGAAACTACTCAACACTTCAAGGATTTTGACATATCTTAGAGTACAGGGGAAAAAAAGTGAAATGTAAGCATTTAAATTGGAATAAAATTCTAGTAAACTTCATTACTGTCTGTAATAGGACAACTAAGATTAAAGATTTTATTTTCCTTTGGTTCCAGAAAATGAAGCCAGGGATACTCTTACCACTGAGCTATATCCCTAGCTCGCTCTCTCTCTCTCTCTCTCTCTCTCTCTCTCTCTCTCTCTCTCTTTTTGTTTGTTTGTTTTTAGCCATGCTCTTGCTAAATTTCCCAGGCTAACCTTGAATTTATGATCCTCCCAGCTACCCAAATAGCTGGGATTTTAGGATTGTGCCAATAATGCATCTGGCTATAGCAGGACAATGGAACAACTTATTTTTATGTGCTTTTCAAGCTTTGTACTTCTTTCCCATCCAGGACCTGCCTGTTAGGAGGTTCAGTTGGTATTCTGTCTCATACTGTGATGACTCAGCAGAAGTAATTAGTAAATTAAGCTTCTTTTCTTTTAGATTATTATTTCAATTAATTTGGTGGTAGTTGGAGCTTTTCAGGGATAGACATTAATGATATATTTTATAACTTGTTGATATTCTGTAGAGTTTGTTCCTCATTGTTTATCAGTCTAGGATCCATTAGAAGCATCATTAATTGTGCCTATGGGATTTAGTGTCTCAAGCAAAGTCACTATCTTAGTAAGTTTGTTTACTGAGTTCAAATTTATAGACACACATTCACTAGGTAGGTGCAGGTGTGTTTTAGTCAGCTTTGCATGACTCAACAAGACCCAACAACAATTTAGCAGAGGAAAAGGTTATTTGGGGCTCATGGCTTCTGGGGTCTCAGGCCATAGATATCTGACTTCTTTGCTCTGTGATGAAGGAGGGGCAGAAAAACATAAAGGCAGAAGGGCATGGCAAAGACAAACAGCAAGGAACAGGACAATCGGAATCGGAGAAAGAATAAACTCAGCTCACCAAGGACAAAATATATAATGGGAGTTCATAACCCACTTGAATCAAAGTGTGAAATATGATATGTCAAGAACTATGTAATGTTTTGAACAACCAACAATAAAAATTTAAAATAAATAAATATTGGGGCTGGGGATGTGGCTCAAGCGGTAGCGCGCTCGCCTGGCATGCGTGCGGCCCGGGTTCGATCCTCAGCACCACATACCAACAAAGATGTTGTGTCCGCTGAGAACTAAAAAATAAATATTAAAAAAAAAAATTCTCTCTCTCTCTCTCTCTCTCTCCTCTCACTCTCTCTTTAAAAAAAATATAAAATAAAATAAAATAAATAAATACAATAACCATTTATTTCATATATATATCTCCCAATGGTCCATATCTCCAGTAACACCTACCTGCAGATAGTTACCACCCAGTTAATCCCTATCAGGTTAAGGCTTAAACCAGTCATTTCTAGCATTGTCTCACAAATGAGGTTTTGAAAGACACCTCATATCTAAACCATAACAGGTTTCAGCTCTCAGAAGGGAGGATTTCTCAATGTCCTTGGGTTGATAGTGAATAATGAAAAAAAAGGAAGTACTGAAGACTAAGAATTTTTTTAACTACATTTTATTGTTATAAAACTACTACTCATAAAGAAAACACATAAAATAGTGCAAAAAAGTTAATGTCAATAATTGCCCAACTAACACACAATTCTTAGATGTCATTCTAAAGGAGACAAATTAATCTTTGCTTGAATTTGTTTTGTTTGATCTGTTTTGACTGACAGGACAATGCTAAGATTCAGAAGATGGGAATGCAGTTTGTTACCTTAAATTTTCCTGTTTTAGGATTTTATTATTTTAAGGTAAGCATTATAATTCTGCTTCACATATTGTCATTTAGTTTCCTTTTTTTGTTTGATTAAGGATGAGATAGCACCAAATGCTAAGCCACAAAGAGAACAGTGATGGATTTTTAATCAGTGCTCTTTGGCATGATAAAATTCACTTTGTTTTACTTTTTTTTTCTGTTTCCACATGTGTGTGTGTACTGAATTGTGTAATCCTCTCATTTGGATAACATTGATAATTGCTGTGGCATCCAGATTACCATAATTCTAGCAGTTTCCATGTATGCCATCAGTAGTTTTCATGATTGTGGTTTGCTGGCTTTTATTTCTTCATAATTCTCTAAATATACTCATTTAATTACTTACATTCTATTTTACTATGTATAGCAATAAGAAATGGAATAAGTATTTGCTCTTGTATATTCTACAAGAATTAATTAATTAAGAATGATTAAGTTTATCATTAGTTTGACAAATATTTTCCAATTGTCTACTACATGAATTCAAGACAAATCATGCATGTTAAAGATTAGTGAACAAGTAGTATTCTCATATTATTTTAATATTTTCAATAAAAATAATTTAATTTTTTTCTGAGACCATGCCTATCTACTTCCCATGTCCAGAGCTCTATTTTTTAAAACATCTTTTAAACCTCTCTTCTCAGGCACTGTCCCATTCTTGATTTTAAATTCTCTCTGACATAATATTCTATCAAAACTTATTCATTTGCTCCTTCATATTTGGAATTATCAACCAACTCTTAGCTTTAATGGAAAAAGTGAAAATGAAAAAGTTAATGCTTAATTAATGCTTAGTTTTGGTTTTAAGAAAGAAAAGAATAAAAAGAGTTTGGAAAATTGATCTTTGAAACAGCATCTCACCCAAATCGTGTGCAAAATTAAAATTTCACGGTCTCTTTCATTCATGTATGCTGAATTTGATGTGTTCTAATAGCTAAATAACCAGGCATAGAGAGTTGAAGTTAATAATATGGCATAAAAACATACTTGTACTTCACTTGCCAAAATATCTTTTGCATCTATGGTTATTATGGTTTGGATTTGTTTCCTGAAATGATGATGAAGTCCCAATCTTCATTGTCTGTGAATGTGACTTTGTTGAGAAAAAGAGCCTTTGCAGATGATTGGGTTAAGAAGATGTTATTAGGTTGAACTGTGGACTGATATCACTGGAGTCCTTCTAAAAAAGGGAAATCTGGTCACAAGAATAGCCATGTACAGAGAATACCAGGTGAATTTAGAAGCAGTGCTCTAAGTGATGCGTCTCCAAACAAAAGAATGCAAAGAAATAACCAGAAGCAGGGAGAGAATTATGGAACAAATTCTGCCTCACACCCTTTGAATGTACCAATCAATACTGGTGAGAGCTTGAATTTGAACTTCTAGCCTCCAAAACTGTGAAACAAAAATTTTGATTCTTTCACCTTCCCAGATTATGATTCTGTGAATGCAGTTCTATTTTCCCACTGCTAGTTTTCCCATTAGCAGTGGGCAAACAGATGTGGGGGCAGACTCAAATGGAGATTGCAGGAACATTCAAACACAGAGATAACCAATAGTATTAATACTTTCCAAAATCTGATTAGCATGAATTTGGATCCAAGAGGTATAAACCCCTAGACTAGCAGACTCAAATAGCAACCTGCCCCAGGTCCCCTCTCACCTGCAAGAGTTCTGTTCTTTTCTTCACCTTTGAATAAACTGTACTCATTTGTCTTTTGCCTCCCATTGTTGTCCATGAATTTAATTCTTCAAATATGCAAGACAAAAACCCAGAAATAATGTGGCAGTGAGCTGTGGGGTCTGCTGCAAGACTGGAGGACATAGTCTGCCGTTAAGTGTTTCAACATGCCATTAAGATGTGGTATGTGTTATTTGATAATAATCAAGAAGAATCTGGCTTTGCCAGCTGTGACCCTCAGATGTAATGCTGGCAGACATCCTCTGCCTTCATTAGCTACCAAGACTACAATGGGCTTTCTCAACTGCACAGACTTGCAGCTTACATAGACCTCACCCACCAGCAGAAGCAGAAAAACTCCCGTTTCAATAGTAGCTTTGGAATAACATCATAGTTGTTTCATAGATTTTCTTGTAAATCATATTCAGGGTTTGAGATGATTGTTCACACACAGAAAAGTGTTGTATATCATTTTGTATCCTTTATGCTGTTGAATTATTCCCATGTCACCAGATTACATCTGCCACTCTACATTCTTTCCAACTATGACCTTCAGGTTTGTAACATGCAAGCAAAAAATGTTACTACACATCAGTTGAAGGTTATTTACTGCACTTACATCACTGGTAAGTGGAGTTCTATCAACACAAAGTCAATTCATGCAATAATTCACAGATCAGTTCTACACTTAGGCTTTGAATATGCTAATTTCCCACTTAACAAGCCTTAATATAAGGCTAGACACTAGTTCAGTGATAATGTTTACTGGCAATGAAATGAGAGGTAGCAGGAGCATCATAGGTTCACTCTGGTTGGGATATAATGACCTCTTCAAGCAAGGAAGAAATAGCAGATGGTATCTCAAGATAATGCAGATGGTGCTCTGTTCTCTGGGTTTGTTAGGGACTCATTGGATGTTTGGTAATTCTCTGAATCATTCAGGTTTCCTCAATTATCCTCATTTTTTTGGTCTCTATTTCTTTTTTTAGCCAGCATCCTACTATTTGTAAGACATGTCAAAGCTGTGAATTCAGCTTAATTTATAATCTAAAAACAACAGAATCAAATTCTGTACTTTAGTTTTTACTCACTCAGCCAAGTAGATACAAAATAAGATTTTCTTCACATTTATTCTACATTGAATATGAGAGGGTAAGGTTGAAACTTTGTTCTATTTTCATTTTAAAGTAACTCAGACCTCAGAAACCACTTCTACAATCATATGAATCTGAATCTTTTCATTCCTTACCTCAAGTTTTCATAATCCCAGTCCTGCCTTCAATATGAATTTGATTCAGTTATATTGGACAATAATTTAATTAGTCATTTCACCACTGAATATATATCAAGATTCCTTTTGAATAATATGAGGTAATTGATCAGGTAACCAATTCTAAATACCATACATTTACTAAGCATGTTTGACTAAAAATTTGTTCTCTGGTACTATTTCCCATGTAAAATACTTACATTTTATTCCTATTTATTTATTCTTTGGCTGTAAGTAATAAATAATGTCTTTCATCATCTAATGTTTAAGAAAACCACTGGAGTGATATGGGATAACATGCAAAACTTTAGAAGAGTTACAGAAATGGAGTTAGAAGGGAAAAAACACAGAATGTTAGAAATTTCCATAACCACATAGTACTTTCTCACTTATTATTTCTTGATATGCAAACAACTACTTTAGGAAAATATGATTCTGTTGTTGCTAAGAAACTAAGAAATTTTCCCAGTGAATTAAGTTGGTTTTCATGAAACAATCAGGATTATTTTATAATATAGAAAAGATAGAACTATATCTTCCTTTTTCCCAGCACATTGATAGATTTTATTAGGAAAAAGCAGGTGCATATTATCCCAACAGGCAAGTAAGATAGAGCAAACCCCACAAAGTTGAAAGCTAAGGAAAAGAGAGATCAAAAAATATTTTGTGTTGCTCAAACTGATTCTTTACCTTCTCATGTTCCAGAGAAAATTCTAATAGGAATAAGAAGGGTTTATCAAGTTAAAAAACCAGTTATTAAGGGTAAGGTAGCTTTCTGGGAAATCAGAATAATGAATCCAGCAAATATTTCAATTATTTATTTTTTTATGTTTTTTTGTTTCCTTCTCTCAGTGTTTAAACTTAATTGTTCAGGTTAAATTTCATATTTGTTGAGTGGCAAAGTTTCAGAAGACTTCAGGTTCATAGTCTCAGAACTCTGATTATAGAGTGGAAAAGCATATCTTTCCTTACATAGAGTTTAGAGAAAATTTCCAGGGAAAAAGTGAACTCTATTCACATGCCATTGACTATGGGAGGTGAACACGAGTAGCTGTACTTCTTTTTGTTCATGTCCCTTATTCTAAGATTATTAAAAATCTTTCTTTTCACTCTTGAAATTATCCTGATTGAAAAAAGTAAATAACTGTAAGCCTAGGTCCTATGATTGGCAACATTTTAATAGAAGTAAAAAGCCTGTTGCTTTTCATGTTAGACCAACCAGTACTTATCCACTGCAGAAGGACTCTCTCCTAGGGGGAGCCATGTGCTTTTTCAAAATAGCCTTCCAATATTTATCAGGACTTCAAGTGATACTATATGACACTAATTTCCCAGTAGAATTTATGTACATGATCAAATGAATCCAACATGAGCTTTTAACACATTTTTATTAACTGTCATGAAGAAATAAAATAATAGGTTGATAACATGCCCAAATGTCCTGTGATAATGGCTACATATCTTTTATCTCCATAAAATAGTTTCTTCTATGTTATTTGAGGAAAATTATTCAATTGTTATATACAAACCTTTGCTAAATAGTGAGAAAAACAAATGAGGACACATTTGATTGACATGCTTCCTTAGAAAAAAAGGTGGAGCTATCATTTGTTTTCTGAAATCTGTAAAATAAAATGTGCTTCCTTATGTTTGTTCCAAAATCAAACCAGTGGAGTAAGTGTAAATAGAATACTCCAAATTGAAAAGTGTCCTTTTCAGGTTTAATTCTAGTTTTTCTGATATGGAGGGGGAAAAAGGATAGAGAGCAAAGAATTTTTAATTTTATTCATAGTAACTTAACAGAAATACATTATTTTCTTTATTATTATTTGAAGCTCAGAGGGTCAGGCCAATGAGATTTGTCAGAACTATGGTCACCCAGGAGGTAAACAAGTCATGATAGTCCTGGTTAGAGAACTAATAGCGTTACAATCAAACTATCAAGAGATTTTTAGTGTCCTACGTAGAATAAAGGTAATCTGGGGGAAAATACACAGTTAGTGAGATAGGTGCTCAATTGTTCATAATATGTTACCAAATTATAACCTTTGGTTATAACCTTTGGTTATTTAGGTCAAAAGGCAAGAGAAGAAGATGAGGGAAAAATGTTACATCAGAGAACTCAGCACCTGATATATCTGATTTATTTCTGAGGGTAGGCACATAGTGACATCTTCCTTAATAACTTTAGAATACATTTTATGGGGATTAACATGGTTCATAAATCTAAACATCATTGGTCAAGTACATTTTGGCTTCTAGAACAAGGTACTATAAACTGGGGGTATTAAAAATAGCATAAGTTTATCTCTCACAGTTGGGAAGTCCAAGATCAAGGTGTTGGCAGATTCAGTGTCTAATGAGGTCATTTTTCTAGCTCATATGTGTTGCCTTTGCACTGTGTACTCTCCTGGTAGAAAGGCAAGACAGATCTTTGAGGCCTCTTTCTGAGAGTACTAATTCTATTCATAAAGGCCCAACCTTCATGACCCAACTGCCTCCCAATTTCCTCATCTGCCATCAGCATCACATTAGTAATTTTGCTTCAACAAATGAATTTAGTGGTGGGGGAGGTACAAATACCTAAGCAATCAGTTTACATGTATCATAATTTTAATAAAATGTAGAAATGACTTCAAATAGTTTCATATAACTAAAATATAGAAATTTCATAAGCTTACAATTATTATTATAACACATTAATAAAAATATTTTCTGTGACAACTGTTCAGAAATAAAACTGATAAAATCACAAGGGGAGGTATTTCAGAGCCTTTGAGAACCTGCTAAAACTTCAGAAAGCTTACTAGAAAATTACACTAGATAATAAATGCAATACTTTCAATCAAATTTCTGGTGATTCAAAGATGCCCAAAGATTCCTCTTGAGTGCCTGTAGAAAAGAAGTAAATGATACATGGTTTAGACAAAATTTTGTAGTGGAAAGGACAAACATGTAAAGAATCATGACCCATGTTCCAGGTTTGGTTCTACTATTAACCAAATGTATGATTTTGTACAAGTTACTTCTATATGTGTAACATTCTTCATAAGATTGCCATTTTTAAAATAAGAAAATAGCAGGCCGCTGATTTTGACAAAAGCCACAATGACTAGAGAAAGTATGATTGTACCATATTTTGGTTAAAACTTGTGCCACAAAATAAAATCTCCATAAGAATCTGAAGTCTGTATACAACTTCAGATCCACCAAGAGTGTGTTCTAGCCATCTATGGCTTTTACTTCTTTAACTACCTTCCTACAAATTTCAGTGCTATGACACAAAAACAATCATTTATTCTCCTTCGGAATGTATAACTGTGACAGAAAATTGTGGTCAGCTAATCACTTCTCAGCATGGTGGATGGTGCTAGGCTAGAAGATTTATTTTATTTTATTTTATTTTATTTTGCTATTGGAATTTAACTCAGGGGTGCTTTAACACTGAGCTACATCCCCACTCCTTTTTAATTTTTATTTTGAGACAGGGTTTCTCTAAGTTTCTTAGAGCCTCAATAAGTTGAGGCTGGCCTTGAACTTTTGATCCTACTGCCTCTTCTTTCTGAGCAGCTAGATTACAGGTGTGTGCCACCACTACCAGCAGAAGATTTACTTCTAAGATGACTCATTCCCAGGAGTGGAAGTTTGATGCTACCTTTAAGCCTCTGAACAGGACTGGTAGCTTGGGCTTCTTTACTGCTTGGAAACTGTTTTTTTTTTTTTTTTTTTTTAAAGAGAAAATTTGCTGAGAGACAGAAAGTAGAAGTTGTCAGTTTCCCAAGTACTGGACATAGAAATTGGCATAGAATCATTTCCATCAGATTCTGTTGGCCAGGCATTGAAATGGACTGGAATTAAAGGAGGTAAAACAGACATAATAGAAGTGTTAAAAGAATTTTGGAGCTATCATCTTTTCAAAGATAAATCACTGCAATTATTGCCACATTCCCTGCCTGTTGTAAGTTTTATTGCTGTGCTATGATTTTTAATATTTGGCTAAATATTTATGTCAGGATGAAAAAAACATTCACAAATAAATGGACACTCTCAGTGGAATCTCATGATTTAATGGTTCCACTGAGGACAGGCCTTTGTAGTCAGTTCAGATTTGCAGGACCTAAACTTACTTTAAAAAAAAAAAATCCTGATTCTACATTCCTGAAAATCAAGTTAATCAATATGCTGTGTTTATTACTTGTTTTAATAATTTAATGTTATTTTCATCAACTAAATCTCATCTTGTACCACATAACCCTACCAATTGACTTTTCTTTCTCACTTTCTCCCACAGTATAATTTCTCTTAAAATCTCATTTGTATTGAGAGTATTGCCATTCAGGCTATTTTTCACCTAAATTCAAAACTTTTTTACTGAGCTGGATTATAGAGAAAGTACTTCTTCCCTGGCTAGTTTTCCAATGAGCATGCAGCCAACCTGCCACACCTGTGAATCATATTACTTTGGGGAATTGAGGGCAACCTGGAATAAATAAGTCTGTCCAGTTTTACTGATGGCAAAGTAGCAGCTCCAATACAATCATATAATCTTAAATCACATAAAGCAGAAAAGGAACATCTTTTTAGATGTGGTAGACTTTCTGGCATATTCAAAATGACCAGAAATTATTTCTTGGAAATTACCAAAATAAGATTGAGTTTGACTGCTTATCTGTTAACTAATTTCAGTTTCACCAATAGTAAGAAAACTAAGTTATACAAAAATAGGTTTTTTTTAACTTTAAAAAAATGAGTTGTTATTTTAGAATTTGTGAGAAAAGGTGGCAGAATCAAGGAAAATTTGCAGAGATGGTGACAAACTAAACTTTCTGGTTTCTATAAAACAGAAATAATACATTTGAAGTCTCAGCTTCTTCACAAGAACTTGAACTCATTAGAAAGTCTACTCTCAGCAACTTTCCAATATCTTTTGTTTTATATTCTGCATAAAATGAACACACTCATTTTAAGAGATTTAAATGTGAAATTTAGACTCTTGTATCCCTATGAATTCAAACTAAAATCTCTAGAAAAATGAACTTAATATTACTTTAATTTTCACTGTATAAATATCTATGTTGAAATATATTTGATATAAGCAATTCATTAAGATGTTCTTAGAAAAAATAAAATGTTAGGAATTAACTTTCAATGTACAAGGTGACACACGTGTGTACTCCTGTGCTCTTCTCTAAATCAAACTTTAAAAATATCACCAAAGTAATAGAGAAGTTAATGGATTTGAAAAAATCACATGAAAGCTCCCACAAAATCCAGAGATAATAAAAAGTGGTTGGGTTATATTGTCAGGGGAAATGGCAAGCCCTATTGAGGAATATAAAATGTCAGTAATGTTTCATAGTCTGGGATAGGACTGTTTTTAGTGTATGTCTTTTCATTTGCCATATCACCTTGAATTAAAAAAAAAATGTCTGTGACTTTCCTACTATACTACCATGCAGGGGGAAAAAAATTACCTCTTGCACAATGCTGCCTAAGAGATGCTTTAGAGCTAAATTGGGGTGGAAAGTTGGAAGCAATTCCCTGCTTTTATATCTTGGAAGAGAAAGGACACATCCCTGGAAAAAGTGGATACTTTGGTTAAAG
Source organism: Spermophilus citellus (assembly GCF_964194105.1). NCBI lineage: Eukaryota > Metazoa > Chordata > Mammalia > Rodentia > Sciuridae > Spermophilus > Spermophilus citellus. Next base: position 101,202,691 of record NC_138186.1, on the reverse strand, counting down.
TTCCAGCAGGTCTCAGGGCTGAAGTGCTGAAGGTCAGAGCACCAGAGTTGGGAGTGGAGAAAACACACAGGCGTGGTCAAGTGCTTATATAATTAAAGAAACTGGAGAATCCCTGCCCTTGCATAGTTCCAGACCTCACTCTCCTTCAATTTGCCCTTCACACATTACTCTATTATCATGTCTGAGTTGGATGATGAAAAAAAAAAGGCGAAAGGACTTACAAAGAAAAATTATGAGAAACCTGAGCAGTGAAAGTGCATTGTCTGTGGAACACGCTGAACAAAATGGCACTTTTTAGAAAAAAAAAATAATGGAAGAGCAAAAATATGAATTTAGATTTTGAATATTAAGTGTTCTGCAAGAACAAGGGGATGTCATTGAAACTACAAAGTAGAAATAAAAAAAAACATAAAATATTATATTTGGAAAAGATTGTACTTTGGAAAAATTATCTATGAAAATACTATTACAGTTGAAATAAAAAAAAAAAACTAAATAATGGAATAATGGAATAGATAAAGCCACAGAGACAGAGTAGTAAGCTAGAAGACTTGACCTAAAAATTCTGCCAGTGATATTTTGTAGGTTGCCTATTTATCAATACCAAATAGAATATTCGGCTCTCCCATTGCCAGATGTGAGCACTTGGACACATTATTTTAAATACTTTGTGCATTGACTATGTAATAATAAGACAGAATAACTCAGTAACAAAATTTTGAGGAAGTGTGCTGATAGATATACAAATAAGACATAGGAAAATGTTTGGAATGTAATAAACATTTATAAAATGATGATTTTGTTACCAAGTGGGATATTTTACATTTAAAACCTATTGTCAGGAATAAAACAAAAAACAGGAAGAAATGACATAAGCTTAAAGATGCCTTTAAAAGCTAGAAGAGTAGATTGGGTGCATATAGCCACATTATATATAAGAAAAAATATGAGATAACAAATCCCACTATTGTATATGGATATAGTGCACCAATAAAAATTAAATAATAAAAAATAAACAGAAGATACCACTATTAAAAAAGTTAGAAGAAATGTAATGCAGTATTCCAAACAAGAAATAATTAATGACAATGGCAAAACCCCAAAGTTGAATGTTTTTGCTGATATGTGAAATCCCAACCCACAACACAGCAGAAGGGGAAGAACAGAAATTCAATAGATTAGACAAAGGGGAGTGAAGGGAAGGAGGGGAATAGGGAAAGGAAAGACAGTGGAATGAATCTGAAATAATTTTCCTATGCACATATATGAATACAAGTGAATCCCACGATTGTGTACATCCAGAAGAATGGGTTCCTAATTAGAATAAGATATATCCCATGCTTTTTTAATTATATAAAAATCGATTTTACTGACAAGTATAATTAAAAAGAACCAATTAAAAAACATAATGAGGTAGAGATGACCATTTACACCACCCAAAGAGCAGATCAACAAAACAAAGGTCACTTGATATTCTACTGAAATTAAAAATAAATCTTTGTAATGATGAATTGAAAATATAGGGAAAACTGGTTGCAGTAGTGCCTGCTTGTCATCCCAGTGGATTTGGAGGCTGAGACAGGAGGATTGTGAGTGCAAAACCAGCTTCAGCAACTTGGCAAGGTTCTAAAGCAAATCAGTGAGACCCTCTCTCAAAATAAAATACTAAAATAGACTGGGGATATGGCTCAGTTTTTATCCCTAGGTTCAATCCCTGAAATATATATATATGTACCATATACATATGTATTGGTGTTTATATGTGTGTGTATACATATATATGTATAAAAGGAAAGCACTAACTTTTGTGAATTAAACTTGATGTAATTTAAAATATTTCAATGATATTATTGATTGTTTTGATAAAGAAGACAAGATTATGTGGGCAATGGATTCCTAAAGTGATTTTCTGCATATATAGACATTATTTAATGAACTTCTTTTTTTAAACCTAGGACATAAAATTACATTGCTTGATTTTTTTTAAATGTTAATAAATCTCAAATTTATGGAATAAATTCCATTGGATTATGCTATATTATGATTTTTGTAGATTGGGGGGTTTACTTGCAAAAATTCTGTTACGAATTTTTGTGACTGTTTCATGAGGCATGCTTATTTGCTGTGTTCTCTTTTTGCAATATCTTTGCAAGTTTGAGATTTTGATATCAAGGAAACAGGACTTGCAACATGAATTGTTGTGTTTTTCTCTCCTCCATTTCTAAAACAGAATTGGTATTATATTTTACCTAAATGTTTATTAGAATTTATCAATGAAGCCAGATGGCCTGAATTTCACTTTTTGTTTTTTGTTTCTTTGTTTTTTTTGTGATAAAATTTAGACCTACAAATTCACTTAATTAAATAGATGTAAGCCTATTTATTTCAGCTATTTTTCTTGATTTATATGTATTTTACTTTTGAGGGGGTGGGTACCAGGGATTGAACTCCAGGGCACTTGACCACTGAGCTTTATCCCCAGCCCTATTTTGTATTTTATTTAGAGATAGATAGGGTCTTACTTAGTTACTTAGTGCCTCACTTTTTGGGGAGGCTGGCTTTGAACTCATGAACCTCCTGCTTAAGCCTCCCTCTGGGCTTATAGGCATGTGCCACTGTGCCCAGTTATATCTGTTTTTCTTGAAAGAGATACTTGATTTGTCTTTAAAATAATATATTAAAGGATACATTAGATACAATGAATACTCCTTGGAATATATAATCACAGTGATTCACATTGGTAACATTTTTCTGGTCAGTCCAGTGAGAAACAAATCATTGTTATTGAACTTTCCGGAGAATTAGGCTTTGACTTTACTGAATTTCTCTGTGCTTTTCTTGTTTTTTTTGTTCTTATATTATGTTATTAACTTTGTGTATCCTTGTGTTTATTTGGAGTACTTTTGTCTTATTCATTAGGGTAAATTCTTCACTGAATGACTTAAAACTTTCTTCATTCATAATATAAATATATTAGAATATTTCTAATATAAATATATTTGAAATATTTTAAGTACACTCTTAGACATTTAATATATTGTGTATGCTGTGAGTTTGTTTGTTTGCTTTTACAGTGCTAGGGATTGAACCCAAGGCTTCCTGCATGCTAGGCAAACACTCTGTCGCTGAGCTACATCCTCAGCCTGTATGCTGTGTTTTCATTTTCATTCATTTCAGAATACTTTTTGATTTCCTGTAAGTTTTCTTATTTGACATATGAGTTATTTAGAAGTACAGTGTTTAGCTTTCAAGTATTTAGAAATTTTCCAGAGATATGTTATTGATTGCTAATTTAACTCTGTAGTACTCAGAATACATAATTTATCTGTTTTACAAACTGTTAAAATAATTAAGACTTGTTTTATGGTCCAGAATATAGTCTATCCTGGTGAATGTTTCATGTGTTCTTGAAGGTATCTTCTGCTGCTGTTGTTGGTTAGAGTATTTTTTTTTTAAATATTTATTTTTTAGTTCTCGGCGGACACAACATCTTTGTTTGTATGTGGTGCTGAGGATCGAACCCGGGCAGCACGCATGCCAGGCGAGCGCGCTACCGCTTGAGCCACATCCCCAGCCCCGGTTAGAGTATTTTATAAGTATTAATTAGGTCAGGTTAGTTGAGAACGTTGTTTAAATCCCCTAAATATTCTCTCTCTCTCTCTCTCTCTCTCTCTCTCTCTCTCTCTCTCTCTCTCTCTCTCTCTCTCTCTCTCTCTGTATTTGTTCCATCAATTACTGAGACAGAAATGTGGTTTTATTTCTATTTGTGTTGCTTCTTGTATTTTAAGCTCATTATCAGTAGCATGCACATTTAGAATTGTTATGTCTTCATGATGACTTGATCCATTTATCACTGTAAAACGTCTCTCTTTATCCTGGGTAATATTCTCTTTTCTTACAACTACTTCTCTCATTTTAATACAACCACTACAGCTTTTTTTTTTAAATTAATGCTTGCATTGCATACTTTGTTCCATCTTTTACATTAAATAGAAGCATGTATTCATATTTTTATAACATTGATGGACCTTTATTTTATTCATTTATTTATATGTGGTGCTGAGAACTGAATCCAGATCCTTACACATGCGAGGCAAGTGCTCCACCATCAAGCCACAACTACAGCCCCATGTATTTATATGGGTTTCTCATAGATAGCACAGAGCTGGGTCTTTTTTTTTTTTCTTAATCTATCAGGCAATTCTACCTTTTAATTGGGGAATTTAGACCTTCTAAATTTAATGTATTTATATCTTTCTATTCACAATTCATGTAATATTGTTTCAGTAATTTGTTACTTTTTAACGATTTTATACTTTCTGTTGAATTGAGATTTTGATGATATAATTTTACCTTAGCTATTTATTAACTATATTTTTCATATTTAATATTTTTATTATGGTTTGACATTCACAACATACAGCTTTATGACTCTTTTCCATCATATAATATTAAGCCAATTCACATTTAATACAAAATTGTTTTCTCCCTTTGTCTTTTCTGCTTTTGTTTCCATATACTTTCATTTTTTTGCTTTAAGCAGTCAATTATCTTTGTTTTTTACTTTCTTTGGGGAGAGTACTGGGGATTGAACTCAGGGGCACTTGACTACTGAGCCACACCCCCAGCCCTATCTTTTATTTTATTTAGAGACAAGGTCTCACTGAGTTGCTTAGTGCCTCACTTTTGCTGAGACTGACTTTGAACTCATGATCCTCCTGACTCAGCCTGCCAAGCTGCTGGGATTACAGGCTTGTGCCATCATGCCTGGCCGGCAAATATCTTTTAAAGGAAGTAAAATATGAAAGCTTTCCCTTTTCCCTATGTTTCCACGTTTTATTTTGTTCTAAATTTCTACCTGCAATAACTTTCCTTCTGTCTAGAGAATGTAATCTACTAGAAAATGAATTCTCTCAGCTTTTGTTTTTCTGAGAAAGTGATTATTTCATATTTATTGTTATATTGGTAGTGGATAAAGATTCTAAATTGACAGTATATTGTATATTTTTTCAGCACGTTAACAATATTGTTCTATATAATATTTTGCATGGTTTCTGATAAAAATATACTGTAATCTTAAATTCCTTTTCCAGTAATAGTGTTTTTTTTTTTTTTTTTTTTTTTTTTTTTTTTTTTTGGTCTGCATGGTTTTAGAATTGTCTTTTTCTTCACTGTATTTCTGCAAGAATGTTTCATGGGTTATCTTTGTTTATTCTGCTGGTGCTTCATTAAGCTTCTTATGTCTGTGGGTTTATTGTTCTTACCAATTTTAGAGGAGAAATCTTTAATTATTTTTCAAATCTTTAATTTTTTCAAATTACCCCCTTGACTCTTATTCTGGGACTCTGACTATACTTTTCATAGATGTCATTATTCTTTTATGACATTTTTTCAGTCTTTTATTTTTTATCAATGAGCTTTTGTTACAGTTTATTTGTTATAGTTCAAATATAAGGTGTACCCCTAACAAGCTCATGTGATAGGCAATGTTTAGAGGTGAGATAATTAGAATTTGAGAGGTGTAACTTCATCAATGGATTGCTTTACTTAAAGGGTTAATATTTTGAAAGTACTACTGGTAGTAACTGAAGGCAGGTGCTGGCAGTGTAAGTAGAGGTCACAGGGGGTGTATCCTTGGAGATTATATTCTATCCCTGGCTCCTCATTTTTTTTTTTTTTGTCTGCATCCTGGCTACCATAATCCAAGCACCTTTCCTCTGACATGTGTGGGAGGCCATCCTCGCATGTGATTTGAGTTACCTCCCTGGCTGGGTGAGAGGTGCTTAGACACAGCTGTGTTAGAGCCATTCCCCACCCTTTCCCAGGTCTGAGGGCTTGTCCGTGTAGAGGCATGCCTGGCCACTGACCTGAAGACCCAATTGTCGTCCTTGACCTTGGGATGCTTAACCTTCATTGGATGGGATTTTCCCTTGAATGTTTTGTTCCCCAATAAAAGCTCACTCCCTGGCATTCTCTCTCTCCCCCTCTCCCCCTCTCCCCCTCTCCCCTTCTCCCCTTCTCCTCCCTCTCCCCCCTCTCCCCCCTCTCCCCCCTCCCCCCCCTCTCTCCCCTCTCCCCTCTCCCCTATCCCCTCTCTCTTCTCCTCTCTCCCCTCTCCCCTCTCTCTTTTCTCTCTCCTCCTCTCTCTCCTCTCTCCTCTCTTCTCTTATGTAAACCTCGCCACCACATTAGGTGGCTGGAGGCGGGAGCTAGGAGAAGCCGTCTTGGAGCTGGTGTTAAAGGTAATGAGAATCTGTCTCTTTAATTTAAAATTCACTAGCAATTTCTTATGAGCTGAACCTTCTTTCATGAAGCTCCCGCTGGTCATGTGGCAGAGACATGCCCTTCTGCTCTGATGTTCTACATTACTTAAGACACAAAGCAATGGAGTCAGCTGACCATGGACTGACCCTCTAAAACCATGAGTCTGAAATAAACTTATCATACTTTAAATTGTTTTTTTTTTCTGGTATTTTTGTCACAGTGACAACAGCTAACTAACACAATTTTATATTGGATACTTTCACTACAAACTCAAGTTCACTAATGCTTCTTCTGAAGTGTCTAATCTGCGCCTATATTCCTTATTTGCTGATTTGAAAGTTAAGTCAGGCTGACCTTGTTCTGCTCAGACATCTCACCCTGCACAAAACTGGCCCCCCTTCCTGTTAGAGCCCACTTGCATAGACACTGAAGCTGATGCCCTCACTTGCTTATACACTGACTACAGTGTCTTTAACTACAGAGCTGGTGCCAGCTTCCTTCCTGAGTGGGCAGGTAGGTGTCAATTCCAAGAATTTGGTGACACATTATGAAATGTATCTTGTGATTGTACTTGCCTCTCCTGCTCCAATTCTTTGTGGTTTTTCTATTTTTAAGTGGCCCCTTCAACCCTGTTCAGTGTCTTGGGCTGCAGAACTGACTGCTTTTTGCCCCTCCTGGCCAGAATAAAGCCTTTGACTTTACTTCATAAAGACCTGGAGTTTTATTTGGGAATTTGGAATAGTGTCTTAACATTTTAAACCAATTAATATTTTAATTCAGAGCCTAATATTTTCACTTTTGAGCTTTTTAAAAATCTTCCAGTTCAATCCTTATTGTGTTTCTGTTTTTTTTTTTTTTTTTTTTTTTTTTTTTTTTTTTTTTTTTTACATTCTTGAACATTCAGAGCATACCATGGCTTTTTCCCAAATGCTTATCTGATAGTTTTATCATCAGGGTCTGTTTCTATTGACTGTTTTTTCCTTTGATATGTATCGTGTATTCACATTCCTATAGTGCTTTTATTACATACCAGGTGAACAAGAGCTTATGAATGTTTTGTTGTTGATTGCTGAATTTTGTTGTATTCCTGTGGGGTAATTTGGTTTTGTTTTCAAAAATTTCAGTTGCTTGCCATAAACAGCCATATGAAAATATCAAATTTAAAATTACAGAAATAATTCATCGGCTTTAAATAATTTTATTACTGTATATGTTTGTTGTTCTCTTTTATTATTGTTAATTTCATACTGTACCTAATTTATAGATTGAACTTTATCATAGGTATATATTTATAGTAAAAACAGGGTATATTATTTGGAACTGTCCCTGAATTTAAGAGTCACTGGGAGTCTTATATCCCTTGCAGATAAGGATAAACCATTCCAAATAGTGTTTTATTTTTATCAAAAAACCAGATAAACTACTTAGGGTAAGTCACAAGTAGTGTTTTGTCCAAAGCTAATATGAGAACAACAAACATATACAGTAATAAAATTATTTTGTCCAAAGCTAATATGCCTTAACACTACAATAACATTTCTGTTGATTCCACTTAATGTTGTATATATTGCAAGGTCCTTTTCCTTCTGGATAGTGAGACTACCAGCTTTTCAAAGATCTGTGCAAATGCAAGAAATTTTGCTGCCTGTTACTTTTCACTTTTTACCCTCCCAAGATTTGATCAATTTCCTCTCACATTTGTGCAGACTAGTATAAGGTCAAAGACTTGGAAGAATGTTAAACTTCTTGAAAATTTCAAATTTAGTATCATATTATATTACCTAATAATGAGATACATTCTTCAAAATGTATATTTATGTAATTTAGTTGTTGTACAAATTTTATAGAGTGTATTTGCATAAACCTTAAAGATACAGCCTATTACATACCTGGGCTACATGGTGTAGCCTGTTGATCCTAAATTATAAACCTGTATAGCATGATACTGTACTTAATACAAGCCATCGTAACACAATAAAAAGTATGGATGTATCTGTTTTCTTTTGGATGTGCGGTGGCCCCCAAAAATTTGTGTGTGAAACAGCGCAAGAAAGTTCAGAGTAGAAATGATTAGATTGTAAGAGTCTTAACCCAATCAGTGATTTAATCTCCTGATGGCCATTAACTGAGTGGTAACTGAAGTGGTAGGGTGTGCCTGGATAAGGTAAATATTGTGGAATGGCTTTGGGAATATATTTGTATCGGGCAAGTGGACTCTCTCTCTGCTTCCTGATTATGATGTGAGCTACTTTCTTCCACCACACTCTTCTTCCATATCCTTCCTGCCTCACCTGGAGCCCTGAGGAATGCAGCCAGCCTTCTATGGACTAAGACTTCTGGAACTATGAGCCCTGAAATAAACTTTTCCTCTTCTATAATTGTGCTGGTAAATACTATCAATCACAGCAGCAAAAAAGCTGACTAAAACAGTATCTAAACATAGAAAAGGTACAGTGAAGGTACATACAGTATAAAAAAAATGATACACCTTTAAAGGGCACTTAATATGAATAAAACTTTCAGCACTGGATGTTGCTTTGGGTGTATTGGTGGTGAGTGAATGTGAAGAGCTAGTCAACTGGACATTGTAGACCTTATAAAAACTGCACATACACATCAAGATGATGAAGTAGAATCAGACTGCATGTACCAGCTCTCAACAGTTTAGAATCAAAAGTTATAGTAAACACCTATGCAATAGGGTGGGTAACTGTGGCTCAATATTGGATTCATAGAGGTTTTATCTCTTCCTGCCCTTCTTTTTTATAATTTGTTAATTTTATTATTCTTTTCCTTCTTTCTCATTTTTACTTTCTTGTTTTTTTGTCTCCTATTTGCTTTTTCTGTCTTTCTTCCCTTATCCCTTTCTCTTTCTCTGCTTTGTTTGTTTTTCCTTCCTTTTGTTGCATTATATAGCTTTAGTAGCAGTTTTACATTTTTAGTGTCAAATTTTCCATCCTATTCTATATTATTACTCTAATCTATGGCATTAAAAAAAGATAAAATAGCTAATTACAAACACACTAACATAATAGTGGGAGATTTCTTTTACAATATATGTACATTTCTCAATATAAATTCAAAAGAAATAAAAAAGAAGTAAAAGCTTTCCAAAGTAAACATAAATTAAGAGATTCATGACAAATGATAAATATTGCAGAAAATACTAAAAGGAATACTACACTTTTGAGTAATGATAAGGCCATTGGGGAAAACAAAACCTGTCAGAATTAAAAAATATATATTAAAATTAAATGAAAATAGAACTTCAGCATCCCAGAATCTATGGAATACAGCAAAAGCTGATCTAAGAGGGAGGTTTATCACTATGAATGCTTACATTTAAAAAATTCTGAGAAAAAAATGGTACATGTCAAGGTCTTAGGAAAAACAAGAACAGTTCCAAAATCAGTAAAAAGAAGGAAATAATAAAGATCAGTACTAAAATTAATGAAACAGACTAAAAGGATAATATAAAGTCTAAACTAAAGAGTTGACTCTTTGAAAAGATAAACAATATTGATATATCCTCAGCTAAACTAACCAAAAGAAAAAGATAATAATACCCAAATTGATAAAAGTGGAAAAAATTAAGCATTACAACACAAAATACTGAAATCTAGATTATCATTAAGGGCTACTTTGAAAATTTATAATTCAATAAATTGGAATATTTATAAAAACATTAATTTTACATGCATAATCTACCAAAATTGAACCAAGTGAATACAAAAAACTTAACAACCCAATATCAAGCAATGAAATTATTTTAGTCAACTTTTTTGCTGCTGTGACAAAACTATCTGACAAAAACAACATAGAGGGGGACAAGTTTATTTTGGGGCTCACAGTTTCAGAGGTCTCACTTTATTGAGAGCTGACTCCATTCCTTGGGGCCTGAGATGAGGCTGAATATAATGGGTGGAAGAGTGTGGCAAAGATAAGTAGCTGGAGACATGGTACTAGGAAGCAGAGAAAGATAGACTCCACCAATCAGGGACAAAATACATACCCCAAAGTCATGCCCACAATGACCCATGTCCTCCAGCCACATCCAGCTGTCTACAGTTGCCACTCAGTTTATTCCTATCAGGAAATTGATTCATGGATTAGGTTGAGGCATTCATAACCCTATGATTTCACCTCTAAACATTTTTTAATTATCTTACATATGAGCTTTTGGGGAGCAACATGTCTAAATCATAGCAGAAGTCAAGGAAGTAATAAAAAGCCTCCCAAAAAAGAAAAGTCCAAGGTTAGAAAAACTCAAGGCTGAATTTTATCAGACCATTAAAGAAAAATGAACATCAATGTTCCTCATCAAATTGAAAGGGAAGTGACGTTTCCAAACACATTTTACATAGCTATCCATCAAGATAACACCACCAGCTAAGGTCACATCAAAGAAGAAAAATCACAGACCTATTTGCTTGATGAACATACAGGAGATCCTTAATAAAAGACTGACAAATTGAATTCAACTACACATAAAAAAGATTATACACCATGATCTACTTGATTTCTTTCCAGAGATGTAAGGATGTTACAACATGTACAAATCAATAAATAATATACCACATACATAAAAACAAGAATAAAAGTTACATGATGCACTAAAAAACTGTAGAAAAAGCCTTTGACAAAATTCAACACCACTTCATGTCAAAAACCCTGAAGAAACCAGAGATAGAAGGAATTTACCTCAACATAACAAAGGCTATGCATGACAAATTCAAAGCTGACATCATACTGAATGAGGAAAACTGAAAACAAGAATATCCACCATCACCACTTCTATTCAAATTAAGTAAAATTTGAATAAACAAAAAATTAATTTTAGCTTGGGTAGTCAGGAGAAAGAAATAAAGGGATACAGATAGGTAAGAAAGAATTCCAAATATCTCTATTTGCTAATGATATCATCCTACACTTAGAATACCCTTAAAGACTCTATCTGAAGACTTCTAGATCTGATAAATAAATTCAGAAATGTAGTAGGATACATAATCAATGCCCCCCACATACACAATGAATAGATTTCCTATACACCAATAATGAATCTGCTGAGAAAGAATCAGTAAAACAATTCCATTAGTAATACCATCAAAAATATATAAATAAAGTACCTAGGGAAAAAACCCCTAACCTAGTGGGTGAAAGACCTCTACAAGGAAATTTGCAGAAAGCTGAAAAAAAAAAATAGAAAAAGACATTAGAGGATGGAAACACACCTGAAGTTCATGGATTGGCAGAATTAATATTTTAACAAGCAATTTCACCAAAAGCAATCTACAGATTAAATTTAGTCTACATCAAAATAAAAATGATAAAATGATATTCTTCACAGAACTAGGGAAAATAATTCTAAAATTCAAATAAAAGAACAAAATATGGATAATACTCAAAGCATTCCTTATCAAAAAAGTAAGGCTGTAGACACACCAATCTATACCTAATTTCAAACTATACCATGGAGTCACAGCTCGGCTTTTGCATAAAAACATACACACAGACCAATGAAATAATAAAAAAAAAATAGGTACAGCATCAAACTCACATGGCTACAGTCATCTGATTCTTGAGAAAGGTGCCCCAAATATTATTGTTCATTCTTATCAAAGAACAAACTTCATCTTTGTTTATTCTTTAAGTGCTATATTTATTTTCCATTTCATTAACTAATAACATTATATCTATTATTTTGTTATTTCTGTGTGTTTTAATAAATTCTCATAATTATTTTCTATGCACTTCATCTACAGATTTTTCTCATTAATATTCAATATTTCTTCCTTCTAAAACAAGTATTTATCTAAAGTACTTTTCTAGATTATTTGTCCTCAAATTGCTATTTTAGTTGTTTCTCAGAAAATTTGAGATGATATATTTTCTTTAGAACCCTATTCCAAGTTTTATTTCAAAATATGTATTATAATTTTTATTTGAACAAATAAAAAATTAAATGTCTTTAAATGTAGAATGTCTGTACTTTACATTTCCAAGTTTCCTGGTTTAATTTCCTTTAGCTTAGAAAGTATCTTATGTGTACTATCAGTTTCTTAAAACGTGTTACTATTTTGTTTATGAAGGAATACATGATCAAGTTTTATAATGTGCTAACAGCTTTAGAGAAAGACATTTTCCTGATTTGTTTTTTTTTATTCTTTACATGCCTGTTAAAAGATTTTGGTCCTTTTGTTCTTCAAAACCATTTTTTTTTTACTTTATTCATTGTCTGCTTGATCTGTCAAGTAAAAAGGAATTTATTTTAGTATACTGCAGAACAATAAGAATATCTATTTTTCTTTCTATCATCTAGCCATCATTGTATTTATTTTAAGGATATAATACACTGTTTGTATTTATTATATACTCAATTGAATACATATTTTTCCTTTAAATGATTGTCTTCATCTAAAAGAGCATACTTTCCTTAATTCTGCTATCTGCTATTAATATAACCACCAATCTGAGCTTTTAATTCAGGACATCTGATTGTTCAGTATCTTTGTTTTACTTCTGCTTTGAATCTTTCTGAGTTTTTCTCATCTAAAAAACAAATGTTGGAATTTATTTTTGTCCACATGTGTCTGTAGATTATGTTAGATTAACCTCAGTTACTTTAAATAACATACTTATGCATATTTTACATGCTATTACTCTACATGGGCTATTCACTGAGAGCTCTGCTAACTCTGCTCTTGATCTAGAAACTACAGTGACAAGAGAAACCTGTCTTCTGAAACACCCATTTTTTGCTTGTGATGGAAGAAAAAGAAACAGCAAAATGTATACTTGGAAGCACTTAGTGATATATGGTATTTCTAATTGTATTTTGGTATATATATATATATATATATATATATATATCAAAACTATTTTCAAATCACAGATGTACAATGCTATTGTTTGTGCAAAATATCCCAGAAAGAAGACTATTACATATATTACCTTGTTTTATACAGTTTTATATATTCTTCATACTTCTTAACTTCTATTTCATACCATATTTCTTTTTCATTATATTAATTTTTCATGTTATCTCCAGTAAAATTGTAAGAAAAAGAAGTTAGAAATGATACTTCTGTGTCATTACAGAATGATTTAACCCTCCTCATCAATATACATCGCATATTCTCTTTAAGTTAGTTTTTGTATATTACAATAGGATTGGCATAGTTGGTTTGTCCTTTGTTCTTGTCTGTCAGTGGGCAACATTCTAAAGGAATCCTAACACTTCAATAATATGAGCTGTAATATATTTTTTCTACACTTATCAGGAGATACTCAAAGCCATTGGGCTATAGCATAAGCAAGGTTGAAGAACAAAGTGTTCCCTGTAACTGAATATCTGTGCTATTCATTTTAAATCGTTTTGTAATCAATGAATTAAAATCCTGACTTTGTAGGGGCTAATTAGTCCTACTGTTTTCTAAACTTCAAAGGAAACTTTTTAAAAAGGACTATAACTCTAAAAGTAATTTTAACAATTTTATAGTACTAATTCTAATTTATTAATGTGAATTACATACAGATTGTTCAATCTCTCATATTGCTTAGAATCAAAGTCATTATATTTGTAATTATAGGATTGAGGAACGGTTAAGCAATATTTAGTAGTTCAACTCTCCCATTGTATAGGTGGGAAAACAGAGCATGAGAGAAATAGTTAGGTTTCTGAACTAAAGGTTTATTAATCTTACCCTTTTAACAAATCCTGTGACTGCCAACTTCCTAATTCAAAACGACTCTCCCTCAATCTGTATTTTAAGTATTACAACACTGTATTTTTATTGGTTATTATTAATAATATAATAAAATACCACAAATTAAAATTTTAGAGATGGTTTAAGTTACTTTATTTTATTAATTAAAGGCAAGTTTTGCCTGGAGAAAGTATAACTATAGGAAACTATTTGGACTCATAAATCATGAACCCTAAGCTCCATAAATATTCAGACATCATTGGTCATCTGTTTATTTTATAAACTGACAATTTTCCAAGGTTCAGAGTTTGAACAGCATGTGGTTAATCCACACAAACATCACAGATTGTATGAAAAGAATGTGAGACTTGAAGGCAGCCATAACTTGCAGATGTCCTTGTCATTCCTCATGTATTAGAGTATTTTGTATAGCCTTATGAATGAACTGTCTATGAAATTTCTCATATTGTCACAGGGTTCGTGACAACATCCGTGGATTACTAGGAAATGGCATGAGTCAGGATGATTCTGCTTCTACAACTTAAAAGATACAAACCCAGAACACATCAAGTAAGCAAAAATGTACAAGCTATTTAGTCAGATTCTGAATTCCACATAGAAAAATAAACTGTCACAACATTTAATGATATTATCAGTGTATAGTTATTTGCAGAAGATGCAAGAAAAAGGTCCTCTTTGTTAAATATACATCGCATATTCTCTTTAAGTTAATGATTGTAAGGTAGTCATCAGCTTACTCAAGTGATTTATTTTAGGTATTAAGTGATTGTTTCAATGAAATTCCCTAAATATGCTAAAGCAGCATGTAATAGAAAATGTTTTCTGTGACATGAGATAGAATCCACTTTTTGAATGATCCTTGGTAATCCTAACTAGGTCTTCTGTGCTATCATTATGAAATTGGTAATTTGACAGTATTGCAAACACTTCTGATTGGGTGCCATATGCCAGAGGTTTTAGGTGTTCAAACATCTTTTTATTAGTTGTTTCTTTCTGGTAGGACAAATAAGAAATACTGTTTTTCATGTAACATCAGACTCCAAGGCATTCCATTCAATTTAGTACCCATTTATCAAGAAAATATCATTTAACCCTCCTCATATCTTCCTAATATCACTGAGCACTGGAACCCATAGAATTACTTAACAATGGAATCTTCTCTAACAATGAAAAAAACTCTGATAAGTTATGTGAATAACAGGAGCAAAGTCCTGGCCCAAGAATGGGTCATGGAAAGTGTTGGGTTGCATTGGTGCAAAGTGATCATTCTTCTTCATGTCTCCAATATTGCATGGGGCATACTTATTCTAAAAAAGTTATTTGTTAACTATATGAAATGAAAGGTCTTAGAAGTGAAGTTGCCACAGGAAGTGTAATAATAATGAATCTACTTTAATTAGGGTGTCATTCAGGAAAGGCAGCAATATAAACTTCTTATAGTATTATTGTCAGATGAATTATAGTTGAATATTCTTAATGGGATTTCCAAAAGCCATTGATGGTTAAAACCATATTCTTATTTAAGTAGTGTCTTGAATTTCTATTAAGTTGTAGCTATGAGACACTAAGGGACTAAAAGGCAAAAATTTTTCTTTCTGAAATAAAAATTTAGTGCCAGAAGACCAGGACTGGAAGCATAACTTTTTGTTTTGATACATCTAATATATTTTTAAAATTATCTGTTTAGTGATTTTATCTTTCCTGTATCTTAAAATACTCTTAACTTTCATTGAAACTATAGGGAATCACATATTCAACAAACTCATGCCAGAGAAAGTGCATAACAGCAAAAGGGTTGATTTCAGCAACAACAACAACAAAAATAAGAGCTAGAATGGAGCCTTCTGAACAGTGTTCATCAGGTTGTTTGATGTCACTTTTAGAACATCATCACTCTTTCTATCTGTAAGAGTAAAATGAATAATATCTCATCCACAAGGGCATTAGTTAATAGATAACATAATTTTTTGTGGACAGTATTAGAAGAAAACAAAATAGGAAAGCACTTGTGCTTTACTCAAAATAAGAAATACATTTAAATTAGAAAAAAATAAAATAGGAAAACAAATGTGCTTTAATCAAAATCAGAAATACATTTCAATTTTCTATAGGAAATTTCACTCTTTAGTTAGGACAAAACATACAGCAGAAAAAGTAATGGAAAATAAATGTCATTTCACATCCTGCTCAATCTTTAGAAAGCTAAGCTTGAGATAATTAAAGAAAATAGCAAGGTTTTAGAAGTGAAATTGCCACAGGAAAAGTAATAATAATGAATCTACTTTAATTAGGGTGCCATTCAGGAAAGGCAGAAATGTAAACTTCTTAAAGTATTATTGACAGATGAATTATAGGTGAATATTCTTAATGGGATTTCCAAAAGCCATTGATGGTTAAAACCATATTCTTATTCCTCAGGGAATTTCCAGACTGAAGTCATAGTGCCAGGCAGTGTTTGTGCAATAAAGTCAATGGCTTCAGAGTAAGAAAGACAGATGTGAATCTTGTCAGCTTCTTTCAAAGCTGTATCTAAATTTCTGAAGCCCCAATTTTTTCATTCTTGATTTGGAAATAAAAATTACACCCCCTATAGTGATATTTTGAGAAAAGACTAAGTATCTAACAACCACAAAACATTCACATCTCAACAAACAGTAAATACTATTATAATTATGCTATCAATATTATAGAAAAGCTAGGATGGCATAATCAGTGCAAAATTTTTCTTTGTTATTTTTCATATTTTTTTCTTCAGACTCTTCTATGAACAATTTCTCATATTGGCAAAGAAAATGGCAATGAAGACAGAATGTATCATCTACCACAAAAATCAGTCCCCTTTGTTTTCATAGTTAGAAAATTATATATAAATAAACTTTAACAACAAACAGTGTGAAATACTACACTTCTCACAAATCAACCAATTACTAATTCGAATAGCAGATATGTGAATAGTAGCTGCTATAAAATTATTATGAGACATTGACTTAAAAATTAAAATTATGTATTAACTAGCAAGAGAACACATTCTAAAACTCTAAATAGTTTGCAATCTGTGCATTAAGTGACATGAAGATATACTTCAGGATCTCTGAAGAGGTTAAGGGGATTGACTTGCTAATTTCCATTTCTAATATCATCATATCACTTGTCAATTATATTCCTTTTCTCAATGATTCACTTAGTAATGGACACATGTCTCAATTTTGTCTAATAAAATATGAAAATAGTTAAGTCAGGGTACCTTGGAAGAAGTTCATACTCCTAAAAAAGAGATATGGGGCAGAGAAAGCATCTTCCTGTGAGATTATAATACTCGAGACTGGTGCTGCCATTTTACAACCAAGAATGGGGCCTGACTGAGGGCAAAGTCCATGCACCGAGGACAGGCAGAAAGACACAAGATGTTTCCTTATTTTCAAAGCCAAGTAAGAGTATTCTTTCCTATAATGGCCATCAGAACTGAAACAGTTAGCCCTCAACAAAGTGTTAGCTACATGTCTCCTCATTCTCTTATTCCTCAACATTATCATCATTATAGATATTTCCATTTCTTCATAATCTCACACAAACTGTGGAATCTGCTAATAAGGCTTGGAAGGCAATTAACTTATCTTCCAACTTACATTCTGTTCTATCATGGTCGTTTATTCTCATAGAATCTTTTACTATTTTGTTCTGTCATGTGGAACAGTTGCAGCAATCAGAGTTTATTATTTGCTTATTTTCTTACTAGGTTGGAAACTTGGAAGGGCAGGAAATTTCTGCCTTATGGAATGTTGCATATTCAGGAAATAGTGTAGTTCTTGGGAAGTAAAAGAAACTCAGTATACATGCTGAGTGAATAAAAGAATTAATACAAATAAAAAGAAGATATAAAATATGATGATTAACCACTCTAAATGAACTAAGTCATTTATTTATTCTGACAATGTGTCTAGAAAATAGGCTGCTTACACTGGATTACACATGAACAAAATTGTATCGACAACACTTATTATAGACCATCAAACTGTCCCACAAGCAGTATCTTTAAGAGGAAGGAAGGGAATTGGGAATGAATCGAGTTGAAAGAGCTGAGAAAAGACCTGTCAGATATACCAAAAATTATGGTACTCGGGGGGTTAATGGCTCTTATTTGACAGTTGTGTTTTGCCTTACTTTAATTGGATATACAATTTTCTTTGCGTTTTGCAGTTGACAACCCTTCAAGGACAAATACTGAACCCTGTTGGGGGAGGAAGAAAATAACAGATTGCCAGATAGACTAAAAAACAATTTAGCACTCAGCAAGAAAAGAAGTGAGAACTCAAGTTGAAACATCTCATGGAGACAATGTCATCACAACACTTCCCGATAAAAAAGAAGAAAAGCACACTGAAACATCTCAATTAGAGAATCAAGGTGAACCAAATCATTTCCCTTGAAGCACTGCCAAATATTTGACATAAACTTTAATTTGCAACAACATGCTTCAAGGTATCAATTAGGAGAGAAATTTTGGTCTTAGAAAAGTAATCCAGGAAGAAATTCACTTAATGTTTTCCTCACAAAGCTCACTTTGTTCAATTGATTTGAAGAGTTATCTGCTTAAAGACAGACCAGCCTATTACTCAATATATATGTGCTTCTTCTTCCTGTGGTGTTATGCAAAGAAAACTTTACATATACATACATATATTATAATTATGCATGTATGTATACACATACACAACACAATGAGGCAATGTATTACGGAATTAGAAGCTAATTAGAGTGGGAGGATTTGGTATTGTTATGTTATATAAAGATTTTTTTTCAATGCACATAATTTTGTTCACTTTTAAGATATCTTCTACAATAATTATATTTAATTCTAGAGTACTCATTAGTATATTTTTTTCTGCAAGCTTAATATGCAAAATAATTACATTGAAAAAAATAAAGAGCTGTCCTGTTCTTGTGCTTATGAGTCCAGGAAATTGTCAACTATTAGGCAGATTCTCTCTCCCAAGTAGAAGGTCAAACAGTTTGGATTTGAAGTATTCCTCAAAGATCTGTGTGTTAAAGGATTGTTTCCCAGTGTGGCCCTATTGGGATATCTTGGAAGCCTTTAGATGTGTATACTACTTGAGGGATGTCTTCAGGCCATGGGAGGCATGCCCTACGTGGGAATCTCCTAACCATTTCTCTGTTTCAAGTTCTGGCCATGAGTTGAGCAGTTTTGCCCTGATATACACTTCCCTACAAAACCTAAAAAACCCAATCAAGGACTGGAAATTACAAAACTTTCATCCCAAATGAACATTTTCTCTTTAAAAGTTGATTATTTCAGGTATTTGTGGTAGTGCTTGAAACCTGAATAACACAATCATTTAGGGAATTATAGCCACTTACTTACTTTTCACTAATAATATCTCAACATACCTCTCACCAACAAATATATAATTTGGAAAATTGTTTTTTCCATCTGTTTTTATGTCAAGATTCTCTAGTACAATATGTATGAGTCAGCTTTCCATCACTATAACAAAATACCTGAGGCAATTAACTTTCAAGAGAGTAGGTTTATTTTGTTCAGTTTTGGAAATTCTAGTGTTTAATCAACAGCATGTGGCAAAACAAATCACTCACATCAAGAACCATGAAGCCACAAAGATAAGAATGAAGTTATACAATCCCCTTTGAGGACATGGCCACAATGGTTTTATGACATCCTGCAAAAGTCTACCTCCTAAAATTTCCATTATCTCCCAATAGTACCAGCCTGGGAACCAAGCCTTTTGCACATGGACATTTAGGAGATATTCTTCCAAACCATAGCACCATAACAATCTCTAATCTACTATTCTTATTAAAACAAGTAAATGAATAAGAAAAAAATACCAACAAAAAGAACTAAATTTAGATATGGTAGGAAAGCTAGACATTGTAACTTCCCAAAATGATTTTATGTAATTATTCAGCAATTTGTATAATTAGAATAACTTCAATGGTAGTAATTTGCTATTCTTGCTGTTAGGGCAGGAAGAAAAGAACACTACTATATCAATGTAATGGGACTTTTATGAAATAAAAAAATGAAATTATTATTTTAATGCAACTAGAAAACTAAGATTATATGAATTTATTTCATTGGGAGCCTTGAAATGGTGTTTCAAAGTTATTCTTTAGATTCATTTATATACAAAGGTACTTTTCATGCATCTCTTAGGTACTTAGTCTAAGACAATAGGTGTTGAGAGCCACAGCCAAAGGGGCCCCAGCAAACTTCCAGCTGCCAGCACACTTCCAGCTGCCAGCTGATGATTGGTTCACAGCGGCCCCAGCAACATCTAGCTGATTGGCTCCTCTGCGGTGATGTTCATTGGGCTGTTTCCCTGCCCTTCAGACTGCCAGCTGATGATTGGCTCACAGCGGCCCCAGCAACATCTAGCTGATTGGCTCCTCCATGGAGCTGCTCATTAGGGGACTTCTTTGGCTCCGCCCATGCGACCCAGCCAATCAGCCTCAAGAGCAGGAGGATTGTGGGAGGTGGTGAGGTTTGTGTGGGGGTGAGAGGCTTGTGGAATCCAGTGGTGGCAGTTGGACTCTGAGGGTTTTTTCCTGAGGAGCTGTTTTGTTTGGCGTTTGTAGTTCTAAAAATAAAGTTAGTTTCTTTTGACAAGTGGCTCCTGAATTGTGCCCAGCCAGACTGCAGCATTTGGTGGCTCCCACGGGGAGCGACTGAGGATAAGTAAACTGCTCGCCCCTGAGGGCAGGGCGAGAGGATGGGTAGCCATTCTAAGTTTCCTCTTTTGTTTTGCTTCATTTTTGTTTTAACTTGCCTGTCCCTGGAGATGAGTGAGACAGAAGAAAAACCGCTCACATCTGAGGAAAAACTATTTGCGTCTGAGGAACAGATAGGGAGAAAGGACGGTTACACATTTCAGGAGGATAGAAAGGCTGATATAATGAATTATTGTTCCATTTTTATTGCATTCTGTCACGGTTTTGTTTGGCGTCATCTTGTTGGGTTGTATTATAGTAGAAATACGGGATCAGAAATTAGTAAAAAACAAACTGAAAGACTGTTAAGTAAATTATTAGAGGAAGGAGGCTTCCCAGTAAAATCAAGAGCAGTCAGGGCATACGTTGATATAATACAAAAATGTAGCCTGTGGCTTTTTAAGGAGGAGTTGTTAGATATATCACAATGGAACCATCATGGTGAAGATTTATAAAGAATAGAAAAGAACAACCCAGGGACTCTGCCAGTTGGCACATTGCCATTGTGGACGTTCATATCTGGTTTGCTTAGTCCAAAGCCTTCAGTTCAGACAAAGGTAGAGGAAGGAAAAGACATATTGATTCAAGTAAAAGAGAAGGTCTCTCAAGTTAGTCAGAAAGAGGAAAAGATTCAAGTAAAAGAGAAGGTCTTTCGAGCTAGTGAGACAGAGGAAGGAAGTTTAGAGCAGAAAAAGCCATCAGGGGAAAGGTTACAACAGGAGACTGCTAATAACACCTTTCTATCAGAGAGCGTAAGTGTCCAACCAACAGCACCACCTCTACAGGAGACTGCTACTAACAGCATTCTATCACCAGAGGGCATAAGTGTCCAATCAACAGCACCACCTTCATATGCTAGGAGACTCCCACCCCCCGCAGTTGATAGTTGGGAGTCTGAGACAGGATCTCAAGTATGCCCTGTATTTGAGGTAGGAGGGCAGCAAATTTACCATGGTTTAAATTTCAAAACAGTGAAGGAGCTAAAAGAGGCTGTAACAACATATGGTCCTCAAGCACCCTTCAATGTAAGCTTGGTTGAATCCATTACCAACTTAAACATGACGCTAGCAGATTGGGCTAATATTTGTAAAGCTGTGCTAAATGGAGGACAATACCTGTTATGGAAGGTTGCCAATGAGGAATTTTGCAAGGAGACGGCTAGGTGAAATGCAGCAGCTGGTTATCCTCAGAGAAATCTAGATATGTTGTTAGGAAAGGGATCGGCAGCAACAAATTGCATATGATCCTGGTGTATATTTACAAATTGCTGTAGATGCAGTTAAGGCATGGAAGACTTTACAAGGACATGGAGGTTTACAAGGTCAATTATCTAAGATAATACAAGGAGCTAATGAACCTTACGCTGAATTTGTAGATAGGCTTATTCAAACAGCTACCAGAGTTTTGGGGAATACAGAACAAGCAATGCCATTAATAAAACAACTGGCTTATGACCAAGCGAATCGTTGGTGCAGAGATATCATTAGACCATGGAAACAGGAAGATTTAAACACATATATTAAATTATGTAGAGACATTAATGAACAAGAGCAAGTCATGGCAGCGGCAGTACAACAGGCTTTAGATGCCAGAGACAATAATGAACAAGGGCAAATTGTGGCAGCTGCAGTAAAACAGGCTTTATATGCCAGGCCAAGAACATGCTACAATTGTCAACAAACAGGACATTTTAAAAGGAATTGCCCCATAGGAGGAGGGTTTAACAAAACTAGGTATCAAAGGAGTAGAATACTGGGTATTTGCCCACGATGCCGTAGAGGGAGACATTGGGCTAATGAATGCCGTTCTCACACCACCATAGAGGGTACTCCATTACATTGGGCTAATGAATGCCGTTCTCAAACCACCATAGAGGGTACTCCATTATCAAAAAACAAACAAGGACCAAGTGTTTATCCACGATATCGTGGAGAAAGGCATCAGGCTACATTGCCAAAAAATGGACAGGGGGCCCCAATGCTCCAGGGCCCCAAACCACAAATATACGGAGCACTGGAGGAACCCAACAACCCCATGAGGGTAGTGACCAGGACACATTGTCCATCAGATCCCTCATCAGACAAACCAGAGGGAGCGCAGGGTTGGACATCTGCGCCTCCGCCAGATCAGTACTAACTCCAGAGATGGGAGTTCAAATCATTCCCACAGGGGTAAAAGGACCTCTTCCCAAAGGAACAGTAGGCTTATTATTGGGACACAGCTATTCTACTCTAAAAGGACTTTTGATAAGTCCTGGGGTAATTGATCCCAATTATGAAGGTGAAATAAAAATTATAGCCAGTTCTCCAAAGGGTATATCAGTAATTTCACCAGGAGATAGAATAGCACAGTTACTAATAATACCAAGCCTACATGATAAATTTTCCAGTCATGCTGTAGAAAGAGGTTCCAAGGGATTAGGCTCCACAGGTGTAGATTGGGCTATGCTGTCTTTAAATTTAGATTCTCGCCCCATGCTAAAACTAAATATTCAAGGACATGAATTTAATGGGCTACTGGATACAGGTGCAGACCTTAGCATCATCTCTCATCAAGAATGGCCAAAACATTGGCCATTACAACAAGCCACTCAAACGCTTTGAGGCCTAGGAGTGGCGACTAATCCCAATAGAAACGCAATGGTATTAGATTGGAAGGATCCTGAAGGATGTGAAGGAACTATACAGCCATATGTATTGGATCATCTTCCCGTAAATTTATGGGGACGAGATGTCTTAGATCAATTAGGTTTGACATTAACAAATAATATCAATCAAAATGCACCCACTATTATGGCTAGACAAGGTTTTAGGAAAGGAAAAAGATTAGAAAAACAAGAACAAGGTATAGCAGCACCAATACAAATAGATCAAGGAACAGACAGACATGGGTTGGATTTTCACAAAGGGCCACTGAGACAATAAAAATTACACGGAAATCAGAAAGACCAGTATGGGTTCCTCAGTGGCCCTTGACTAAAGAAAAGATACAAGTAGCCCATGATCTGGACAAACAACAATTAGTGGAAGGACATATACAACATTCTGTATCTCCCCATAATAATCCCATTTTTGTCATCAAAAAGAAATCTGGTAAATGGAGATTATTCCAAGATTTAAGAGCCATTAATAATGAAATGGTCATTATGGGACCTGCTCAATTGGGGATTCCTCAATTGTCTGCTTTGCCAAAAACTTGGTATGTTTTAGTTATAGATATTAAAGATTGTTTTTTTTTTCAATTCCAATTCATCCTGAGGATAGTCCACGTTTTGCATTTACTATCCCTGCACTAAATCATGAAGGTCCTGATCAGAGATATGAATGGAAAGTACTCCCTCAAGGGATGGCTAACAGCCCAACTATGTGTCAAATTTATGTTAACAAAGTAATCCAGCCACTTAGAAATCAAAATCCTGAACTACAAATATTTCACTATATGGATGATGTATTATTAGCACACAAAGATAAAAACACATTGCTAGAATGTTATGCCACACTTACAAATTTATTAAAAAATTATAATCTAGAGATAGCAATAGATAAAGTACAATTAAATTTTCCAATTAATTATTTAGGAATTCTATTATCCTCAACCATGGTCCGTCCACCAAAAATTCAAATACGAGTAGATCAACTCAAATCACATAATGATTTTCAAAAGTTATAAGGAGACATAAATTGGATAATCCTTATCTAGGTATTCCAACAGGAGAATTGGGACCTTTATTTGATATCCTAAAAGGTCCATCAGATCCAAATTCACCCCGAATGTTAATGCCTGAAGCAAGAAAGGCATTAAAAATCATTGAAACATATATGGAAAATATGCATTTGGATAGAATTGATATAAGTTTGCCTTTATTATTTATTGTACTACCAACAAAAAATATTCCTACAGGAGTATTTTGGCAAGAAGGTCCATTATTATGGATACATTTATCTTATTCTCCTAACACTATTCTTACCAGGTATCCTGAGGCTGTAGGACAATTAATACTCAAAGGAATAAAAACAGCAAAGGGAGTATTTGGAATTTCTCCCAATAAAATTATTACTCCATATACTATGAATCAAATTGATGAATTAGCTAATGAGTTAAATACTTGGGCAATAATCATGTGCAAATCTAATGTTTCATTTGATAACCACTTACTATCTAATCCTTTATTGTCTTTTTGGTCATTGCATCCTGTAATTTTTCCAAAAATGACAAGAAAAACACCTATCATGAATGCTCCAAATATATTCACTGATGGGTCAAATAATGGTACAGCAGCAATAGTTACACCTGATCAAACTTTTACATTTTTAGTATCCAAACAATCAGCTCAAAAGGTAGAGCTTAATGTAGTATTACAAGCTTTTGTGATGTTTAAAGATTCTGTATTTAATTTATTTTCTGATAGTCAGTATATAGTTAATGCTATAGTATCCCTTGAAGATGCTGGTAGGATTTCCCCTTCTTCTACTGTTTTCTCTTTGTTTTCCACTATACAAAGTTTAATCTGGGACAGAAAAGATCCATTCTTTATAGGACATATCAGGGCACATACAGGATTGCTTGGAGCCCTTAGTTTGAGCAATGATTTAGCAGATAAAACAACACATGACATACATATTTTCTCTACACTAGAAGAAGCTATAAATTTTCATAAAAGGTTCCATGTCAATGCTAATACTTTACAAAATCGTTTTAAAATAACTAAGGAACAAGCTAGACAAATAATAAAACAATGTCAAAATTGTGTGAACTTTTTACCACAAGTTAATCTTGGAGTCAATCCTAGAGGATTGATACCTAACCATATTTAGCAGATGGACATCACACACTTGCCAGAATTTGGAAAATTAAAATATTTGCATGTTACAGTTGATACTTCTTCTGGATTTTTGATGGGCTCCCTTCATGCTGGAGAAAAAACTAAAGATGTTATAGCTCATTGCTTACAAAATTTTGCCACTGTGGGCATTCCAAAACAGTTAAAAACAGATAATGCCCCTGGTTATACTTCTACCTCTTTTAAACAATTTTGCTCATCATTTGGCATTACTCATATAACAGGAATCTCATACAATCCACAGGGACAAGGCATAGTTGAAAGAGCTCATCAAACTATTAAAATGTACTTATTAAAGCAAAAAGACGGAATTGGGAAGGGGTATATATTCCCCAAAGATAAACTTAAAATAACCCTTTTTACTCTAAACTTTTTAAATTTGGATTCATCAGGACTTAGTGCTGCAGAAAGGCATATGTGTCCAAAAAATGTACATAAGCCCAAGGTACTTTGGAAAGATATTCTAACAGGACAATGGAAAGGTCCTGACCCAGTAATTGTCTGGAGCTGGGGGCCTGTTTGTGTATTTCCACAGGGAGAACAGCAGCCGATTTGGATTCCAGAGAGATTAAATAAAGCGATTTCTACAGACCAAGAAGAAGATGATTTGGCTCAAATCCATAACAGCTGATATCCAAAACTTCAATTTGGCTATCCTTACATCTGCGACAGAACCAGGATGCTTTTTTCAATATCTATTTTATTATTGCCCTTTCCCATATCATGAAGTTCTATTTTGTTTTTTGAGCTCATACAGACCTAGGTTAATGTTTTGCTGATCAGTTCTATTTTTTTTTTTTTGACTATAGAGTTTTTAAACATTGCAATGGAGATTTCACCTGTAAAAAGTTATAAGGCACACTTGTGTTTTGTGTTATATGTTTGAATGTACGTATGTCCATATATCATATATGATGAGCGCTCATGAAAAAATGGATCCAAATATTTTTTTTATTCACGTGATTTAAATGGTTTAATTTAAATTGGGTAAATAACTATTAAGAATTGTTTTAATATGTAAACAAAAAAGAAGGTTAACAGATCTGTTTGTTTACTTTCACCTTTCCTTTTCATTATATTTAATAATTCTCTTCAAGATAATGTAAATTGTTAAGAAAATTGTTTTCTTTTCTCTTCAAGATAATGTAAATTGTTAAGAAAATTGTTTTCTTTTAGTGCCTTCTGGAATGTTACATAATTTTTTCTTTAGCCATTATTGCTAGAATTCCTATCTTCATCCCAATGCCGGTGAAGACAAAGATAAAACTAATCTACAGTTTCTGCAATAGCCATCACTGAACTGCTTGCAGAACTTGCCTAAACTATGTGTCACTTGTATGCATTGTGAACTCACTTGTATGCATTGTGAACTATCTGTTGGTGCAGCGACTTGTGGTAGTGTTGGAGTATTTTTACTGATGATGTCATCGGTTGTACAATTTTTCCAACAAGAGCCGTCAATTGGTTTGGTGTATCTTCCTCCCTTCTGCTTGTCATGACAAAGACCTCTCCACAGGTGTGGCTGTATACTGGACCCATAGTCAATGACGGGTAAGATCCAATTACAATGGTACAAACCTAAGACAGGAGGCTGATGCCCTGAGGTCAGCTCATCCGAAGACGGGTAAGGACCATATGTAGTATTGGACAACCTAAGGCAGGCACGGTCCCTAAGCCACATGCTTGTTGTTTAAACAGAGAGGGGGAGATGTTGAGAGCCACAGCCAAAGGGGCCCCAGCAAACATCCAGCTGCCAGCAAACTTCCATCTGCCGGCTGATGATTGGCTCACAGCGGCCCCAGCAATATCTAGCTGATTGGCTCCTCCACGGAGCTGCTCATTAGGGGACTTCTTTGGCTCCGCCCACGCGACCCAGCCAATCAGCCTCAAGAGCAGGAGGATTGTGGGAGGTGGTGAGGTTTGTGTGGGGGTGAGAGGCTTGGGGAAGCCGGTGGTGGCAGTTGGGCTCTGAGGGTTTTTTCCTGAGGAGCTGTTTTGTTTGGCGTTTGTAGTTCTAAAAATAAAGTTAGTTTCTTTTGACAAGTGGCTCCTGAATTGTGCCCAGCCAGACTGCGGCAAATAGGGACATCCAGATGTTGTAAAAGGGTAGACTGAAGCCATTTTATTGGTGTACCTGACAGCAAAGCTACTTACCATTTATCAGATGTATCATCTTAGCCCAGTTATTTCAACTTGTTTTACCTCAAATTCTTCATCTGAAAAATAGGTTTGATCCATAGGGTTGTTATAAGGCACAAATGAAAATAGCCTGTAGTTGTGTCCAACACAACATAAACAGACATTACAGAATATCTACTGTTATTATCATTATAGAATTCCTAACTCATGACATTTAGATGCACAATCTATTATACTACCATGTATTATAATACACCACATAGAAATAATTGCAGTTCCCCAACTATTTAAAATGATTTTAGAGAAAAAGTAACTTTTGTCTAAGGGAATCATCTATATTACCATCCAGGCCATGATTGATAGTGAAAGGGAGGGGAATTTATTACTATGCTGAATCAATGGGCAGAAACCGGCACTGTTAGTAGAAAACACAAATACATAATCACTCTTTTTTTCACCTGGCTTGAATTTTTACTTTTGATAAATGGAAATAGAAAAAGTGAAAATGATCAAGGATATCTGGAAGTGTAGTCTAAGGATCTTGAAGTGGATGAGATTTTTTAGTCATGGCAAATAAATTAGCATGATTGGTATTTAGAGATATGAATATGGAAAATTTTAACAATGGCCAATATTATCTTTTCAGCCCCCAAATGGCACTATGTTTCATAGATAATGAGGAAACACTGAATGATTTTAATCATGGGGATGACTTGACCAAACTTGCATTTATCAAGATGATGCTAGCTACTTTGCAGGGGTAAGTGATGAAAACCTAAATCCAGAAAGTTCACTGTAGTAGTCTAGTATGAGAATGATAAAGACAGCAATTAATTCTGGGGCTGTATTAATATAAAAAAGGTATCGGATTGAGAGTCCTTTCAAAAATGGATTTGGTCAGAAGAATTGAACAATTTGATCTGAAGAAATTAAAGAAAGGAAGAAAATTAAAATGATCCAAGTTCTGGCTGGGGTGAGTAAATGAATTGTGATTAACTAGGTTGGGATATTTAGTGTAGGAACAGGTTGGGAGAAAATGAAACGAATTGCATATTAAAAGCAAGTTGTGTGCCTGAGATTTTGTTAGAGAAAGCATTCAGGAGATGCCTAGTACAAACAATAGATGATGAAAAGTGAATATTATGTATTATTTGAAATAACAGGGGATTTATGACATTGAGTTTATGTTCTATTGAAAAAAATTGAAATGAGAGGCTAGGGGGTGTATTACACAATACTTGTCTTAAATAAATGTTAGTTTTTTGAATTGCTTATATAATGATTTTAGTTTTCTCTGAAAACAGAAAGGAAGTTTTTAACCAAAATTCTTTAAATTGTGGCAGCTAGTATAGATTCATACTTCAGTAAATTGCTTACTTCTCCTTTTTAGACAAAGAGCAATAAGTATTCATTTAATTCATTTAATTGATCTCAATGGATCTTAATAGATTGAAATAAATGTTCAAACTGTGAAGAGAAAAAACTGTGGGAAACAAAACAGAGTACTGAGCAATAATCCACATTTTTTTTTCCTTTTCTCTATCCCCAGTCAGTGTTGAATGGCGGCTCTGCAAGCTTCAGTGGGAGTACAATGACAGCATCACCTGTGCACTAGGCCAATGCCACTCATATCCGGGCACCTGGTGGTTGCTGAAGAGGCAATGGCAGAATACACTAAGAAATACCAATTGTGATGTTCCTTCCTCTGTTGGATATGAAAAGTGGCTAGGCCAGTAAACTTGTTTTCCTGAATATCAAGTCTCTTGGCTCTCAGCTTTAGACAGAGTATCACAAGATGTAAATTGCTTTGGGATAGGCAATATTATTCATTACTTAAGACAGATATTTGGCATTTGTAAATTATAGTTTAAAACACTGCATATATTTAAAAATTGTATTCCTCTCAAATATGTGATTTTCTTTCATTAACATAATTGATCTGTTAAATGTTTAAATATTATTTTAATAACTTTAGGGTACATACTGAAATGAAATTCAAATAGGGAAAGCAAGGTCATTGGTGTTGTGCTTGAGAAACTTATTTTTAATAAAAAGCTGATAGGCTCTGCCCATGTGAGAGATTTATTTACTCCCCCTGCTACTGAGCCACTGGTGTTTAGTCCTGAGAACTACAGATGCTAACACAGACCTCTTGAGAACATTCTGCTTCTTGCTGATGAGAATATCTATAGGGAGGTAGGTAGTCACATGTCACCATATCCATCATGTTCTTCCTGGTGTATCACTTCCAGAGACAGAGATGAAAAATAATTGCCCAATGTTTGGGAATACATTTGTCTATTTTTAAAAGTTGGCTACAGTATTTTGATTCTGCTCTCATACTCCTAGTTAGCATTAATAACCAGTATTCTATTACTTTGCTGTTCAGACGATCATATCCTCTTCAAGACAAAGTCTAGGCACAAAAACGTATGCACTTTTCACATCCAAGTCATTTTAAAATTAAGTGGGAAAGTGTAAGATTGGCAGAGAGAGCAGTACATGGGACAGAATACTTCTATTCCAAGCCAGCATTGATGCTAGCCACTGACCTCTCACTTTGGTTGCTAGTTAAAAATACACTTTTGTTATATGATATGTGAAAGAAAATAATAAATGGGATGGAATTCTGTAGTTCTAATGTCCAGAAAAACCTTTATGGGACCTGGGAATTATAGAGAAGATTTGAAAGCAAAATGAGATTTTCTCGTATGTAAAATTCTAGCCATCACTCAGCTATAAGTAAGCAATTTTCCAGATATGTGAACTCTTTGTTCCTAGAAGAGCAAAATTCAACCATCATTTGTTCATGTTTTTCTTTTACAAGCTTTATGAGAAAAATAAAGCATTTGGGAACTTTTTTTTTTTTAACTGCAGATACTCTTGAGTTTCTTTTCATATAGTCTTAAATAGTAGTATACCACAAAAAAATTATTATGGGCCTTAACATTCAGCAGGATCCAACATACATTAGTGAATGGCATTTTTGTTTTCCTTCAGGTTCTCTATGTAGCACTGCCTACAGTGCTAAATTCACAGGCATTTGTCTGTGGCAAATATAATTAGAATATGCATGACAATAGCACTTGGAGTTCTATTAATGAAAATAACCATTAAACAAAAAAATTAAAAAAAAATTGAAATATCTTCTGCTTCCTTTATCTAAATTTTTAACCTATTGAATGTTATGCTGATAATTTGCTCACTTTTCTCAAATGCATGTGCTTATATGTTCTTGTCTTATCCAAAAATGAAGAGATGATATGTATTTAAATAATTTCTAAACTGTGTTATTGTCAGACCTTGATTTTTTTCCAGACTAATGGGTCTGAAATGATAACTCAATACAATCTTTGTTTGCATTTAATCAATCAAATAATGGGTTTAAATTAATCACATTTTTATTGTACATTATTTCCTTTTATTCTGAATTGTGTAGGTCAGAGTTCAGGATTCTCCTTATGGAAAACAAGTTAGTTCACTAAGACTCATGAAAAAGGAATAATATTTTTAATCACCATATTGTACTGTCATTTTTACTCTATTTAATTATGAAAAGTACATACTTTTAAAAAGTAGAAAATTGAAAAGTCTGTTGATCATCATAGTTTCACCTGCATTTAAATTTATTTGTTTGTTTAATGGGAAATGAGTTTTTGATTAACAATTTGATTCACTAGTAAGGAAGTAGAATTCTACTGGTAGGATTACACTTAGAAGAAAGTACTTGATTTGGAAATGATAAAAATATTAATACATGTATATATGCTGCATATTTTTTGGCAGCACTTGTACTTGTATGTG
Organism: Spermophilus citellus; assembly: GCF_964194105.1. NCBI lineage: Eukaryota > Metazoa > Chordata > Mammalia > Rodentia > Sciuridae > Spermophilus > Spermophilus citellus. Next base: position 101,171,170 of record NC_138186.1, on the reverse strand, counting down.
CACAGATAAATAATAGAATCAATGTTAGAGTAATCCATGTATCACATGATTCATTATACAATTGGTATTGACAGAAAGTTAATCTAAAGTACTTTTTAGATTAAAATTGTAAACTAAAAAGATGGTCCACATCTTCATTTTGGGAATTCTTCTTACACATTAAGAGTAGTACTTAATATCAGACTATTCACTAAGAATTCACAAAAAAATTTTACTCATTTGTTTTCAATTTTTTAACAGATTAATGTGATTTTTCCACCACTCATAAAAATTGTTCTGAAGATGAAACTAATGTACCATTATCATTAAGTAAAGTTGATGCCCAGGATGGTGAGTGATGTTTATTCTAGGACCTGCAAGATCAAAATGCAGATCGGTGAATGTACAGTTTAGCATCAGACGAACTCTTCTAAATCCTTTAAATCACTATAGTAGTTAAAGCAGAGGAAATGCATGTTTTTACTTAATGAAACAGCTTAAAGTTTACTCTAAAATGAAGGTAGCATTTATTCCCAAAACTTTCCAGGAAGTGTTGAGGTTTCAAAAGTGTCACTGGGAACCTGTAATTCCCCAAAGAGCAAATACACTTTAGGAGAGGCTATTGATTGGTCAGTGTGAATTCTGGTAATAGTGCATGCTGGATCAAATGTCTGCATTCCCAGCCAGTTACCAAAGTCAACTCCAATCGACAGTCCCAGCGCTGTTTAATTTTTTACCATGGCAATCATCAAGGCTTCTCTCTTCCTTTTCGTTTATTTACATTAATAATGGAACTTTAGCTGCTATGCTCAGAGTGAAATGTTCTTCTCAGAAACAGTTTATGGAGCCAAACTCCTTTTCAATGTAAAGTAGAACTCTAGTCATTGACTCATTGTTTTGTTTTCCCAGATAATATCAAACATGTGTTCCAGATCATGTATAGGAACCTGCTCAGAAGAAAATTCTGCATTTTGTGTGCAACGTTTGATACCAGCTGCCATAACCTACATATTTTGATGTTGGCCATATGTTAGGTATTTGTGCAAAAAATGATGGGAAGAATATATGCCTCATACATAGTCCAAATATTCTGCCAGTCATTGCTCTAAAGAATATTTTTAAATTTATAGTACAATAGAATCTAATTATTAAGTGGGAAGAAAAGGTCATTCAAAAAATAAATTCTTTGGAAGAATTAATGTGTCAAAAATGAGTGACAAAGAAGCAATGTAATTTTCAATCATTTGTGATTGATCTTGCTGCATTCCTTTAAGTCACCCTGTGCCATTCTTCATTAAAAGCTAAGTACTTTACTGTCAAATGCTTTGAAGATATTAGGTCATTTTATTTTTTTCATAAAGAATAGAAGACATATCATAAGTATGCAAACAAAAGGTGAATTGGAGAAAGTTTAGATATTAAATTTTAACCATTCAGACAGAAGTACATCCATGGCATGAAATATCTAAATATTTCTTGTACCTTCATTCAATTAGGTTATTCAGACAAGATTTCATTATTCAATAGAGCTCTCATTTACATTTGAGACCTGAGGCAAAATTAATTTTTCTTTCAGATGGTATATAATAAAATCCTACAAGTATTGTCTTTCTTTAAGTCCCTTTAGATAAACGATCCTGGGAACATTTCAAACTTCTTAAACTATTTGATGAAATAGATGAAACCAAATCCTGAGAAACTGGATAGTCGGTTATCACATATGTCAGTATTAAATAGCCTCAAGAAATTAAAGATCAAATGTTAAATTTGACAGGTATGAATTTCTGAGAAATGTGGAGAGAATCTTGAACAAGTCCAAATAGCTTAGCATTGGAAAATTACAAAATTTAGCTTGAAAATACCTTAATCATTTTCTCTCTATATATGTATATAATGTAGTAAGTAATATGGAAAATGATATAGGCAAATCTTACTACATTTGGCTAGAGAGGAAAGTATGTCAAATGGGTCAGAATTAAATGGTTAATATATTCAAAAAATAAACTATAAATTTCAAATGCTTGCATTAAAATTTAATCTATTTCTTAAAAATCATGGATATGCACAGTTTATATATACCTAAGTAGAGGACATTTAAAATGTAAGTGTTCTTTGGTATAGAGAACTAATTATATATTCATTGGTCAATAAAAATAATAAAGCTTACAAATGCCTTCTATTCTAGATAATAGTAATAGCATTAACAAGCAAAAGAAGAGACATGCTAGATTTTATCTAGTCTAGATGATATATTCTAAACACAAAAATAATTGACTACTTAAAGCCCAGAGTTCATATGTCTACCCAAAGAGGGAAAAATGTTTAGTGAATGCAATTTTCAAACAATTACTGAGTTTGTCTTTCAGAGGTCCAGATCAGGTAAGGGTTATGAGTCTTATTGATTCTACTGAAGGGGATTTTTTCCTATAATACATTATTAGCATGCCCAACACTTCTGTAAGGTCACTTCCTTGGCACCGAGAGATTCATTCATATAACTGCTTGTCCTAGAGAGTCACAACTACTTGATATACCATTTGGAAGCAATGGCTCTGAGAAGGCCTTGTGACTATGTAAGGCATCTAATGCAATCTATTTCAGTTTTCATTCAGAGTGCCGAGAAGAAAATTCTTTTGTAGGGAACTCAACAAAATCAATGATTGTGAAGGTAAGAGATATTGTAGGAAAAAATTATGTGGAATATTATGAACAAGAAAAAAATGCAAAATAATTATACCAATCTAGGAGAAACTTTCATCCTATTAATTTCTCATCAATTGAAATTTCTCAAAATAGGTGAACTCTTTTATCTTTTATATATTCATAATATTACTATAAAACTGCTCATTTAAAGTAGAAACCTGAAAATTGTTTTGAATGAAGGTGAAAATAAAATATGATTTTAGCATTAAAGCTATAAGGTAAATTAATATGTGTCATACACCAACAATTATATTTAATTATAATATCAAATTAATCAGCAAATATGAAATGTCTGGGAATTGAATAAAACAAGTAGTTTGTTGTGTGATTCTCTTATTTTTTTATTTTTCATTTTTAATTAAATTATTTATTTATTCTAATTTGTTATACACAATGGTAGAATGCAATTCATATACATATAGAGCCCAATTTTTCAAGTCACTGATTGTATACAAATATTTTCACACCATTCGTGTCTTCATACATGTACTTAGGATAATGATGTCTAACTCATTCCACCATCATTCCTACCCTCTTGCCACCTCCCTTTTGCTCTATCTAAAGTTCCTCCATTCCTCCCATTGTCATTATGAGTCAGCATCCTCATACCAAAGAAAACAGTGGGTCTTGATTTTTTGGGATTGGCTTATTTTACTTAGGATTATATTCTCCATCCCCATGCATTTATCTGCAAATGCCTTGATTTTAATCTCTTTTATTTCTGAGTAGTGTTCCATTGTGTATATATACCAAAGTTTCCCTAACCATTCATCTACTAAGGGCATCTGGGTTGGTTCCATAATTTAGCTATTGTAAATTGTTCTGTGATAAACGTTGATATGACTGTGTCCCTATAGTATGCTGTTTTTAAGTCTTTTGGGTATAAGTTGAGGAGTGGGATAGCTGGGTCAAATGGTGGTTCCATTCCATGTTTTCCAAGGAATCTCCATACTGCTTTCCATATTGGCTGCACCAATTTGCAGTCCCACCAGCAATGTATGAGTGTGCCTTTCCCCCCACATCCTCACCAACACTTATTGTTATTTGTGTTCTTGATACCTGCCATTCTGACTAGAGTAAGATGAATCTTAGAGTAGTTTTGGTTTGCATTTTTTCCTAATTGCTAGAGATGTTGAACATTCTTTCATATATTTGTTGATTGATTGTATATTCTCTTCTGAGAAATGTCTGTTCAGTTCCTTGGTCCATTTATTGAGTTATTTTGTTTTTGGGTGTTAAGGTTTTGAGTGCTTTATATAGCCTAGAGATTAGTGCTCTATCTGATGTGCTGTGGTAAAGATTTGCTCCCATTCTGTAGGCTCTCTATTCACCCATTCTGTAGGCTTTCTATTCACCCCTTTCTTTTGAAAGCTGAGAAGAAGCTTTTGAGATGGATCCATCCCATTTATTCATTCTTGGTTTTAATTCTTACACTATAGGAGTCCTATTAAGGAAGTTGGGGATTAATCTGACATAATGGAGATTTGGGTCTACTTTTCTTCCATTAGGTGCAAGGTCTCTGGTTTCTTAGGTCCTTGAACCACTTTGAGTTGAATTTTGTGCATGGTGAGAGATAGAGGTTTAATTTCATTTTGTTATGTGTGGATTTCCAGTTTTCCCAGCAACATTTGTTGAAGAGGCTATCTTTTCTCTAATGTAGGTTTTTGGAGCCTTTGTCTAAAATAAGGTAACTGTAATTATGTGGGTTATTTCTGTGTCTTCTATTCTGTACCATTGGTCTACAGGTCTATTTTTGTGCCAATACAATGCTGTTTTTGTTACTATTGCCCTGTAGTATAGTTTAAGGTCTGGAATAGTAATGCCACCAGCTTTACTCTTCTTGCTAAGTTTTGCTTTGGCTATTATATGTCTCTTATTTTTCCAGATAAATTTCATGATTGCTTTTTCTATTTCTGTGGGGAGTGTCATTGGGATTTTGATTGGGATTACATTGAATCTGTATAGTGCTTTTGGTAGTATGGTCATCTTGATAATATTAATTCTGCCTATTCAAGAACAAGGTAGATGTTTCCATCTTCTAAGGTCTTCTCTCTTTCTTTAGCATTCTATAGTTTTCATTGTAGAGGTCTTTCACCTCTTTCATTAAGTTTATTCCCAAGTATTTTATTTTTGAGGCTATTGTAAATGGGGTGGTTCTCCTAGTTTCTTTTTCTCAGAATTTGTCACTGATGTACAGAAATGCCTTTGATTTATGGGTGTTGATTTTATACCCAGCTACTTTGCTGAATTTACTTATTAGTTCTAGGAGATTTCTGGTGGAATCTTTTGTGTCTTTTAGGTATAGAATCATATCATTGGCAAATAGTGATAATTTATTTTCTTCTTTTCCTATTTATATCCCTTTAATTTCTTTCATCTGTCTGATAGCTCTTGCTAGAGTTTCAAGAACTATGTAAAATAGAATTGGTGAAAGAGGGCGTTCCTGTCTTGTTTCAGTTTTAAGAGGGAATGCTTTCAATATTTCTCCATTCAAAATGATGTTGGCCTGGGGTTTAGCATAGGTAGCTTTTATGATGTTGAGATATGTTTCTGATATCTCTAGTTTTTCTAGCGTTTTGAACATGAAGGGATTCTGCATTTTATCAAATGCTTTCTCTGCATCTATTGAGATTAATCATATGATTTTTATCTTTGAGTCTATTGATGTGATGAATTACACTTATTGATTTCTGTATATTGAACTAACCTTGTATCCCTGGGATGAACCCTACTTGATGATGGTGCACTGTCTTTTTGATATGTTTTTGTATTCATTTGACAGAATTTTATTGAGAATTTTTGCACCTATATTCATTAGAGATATTGGTCTGATGTTTTCTTTCTTTGATGTGTCTTTGTCTGGTTTATGAATTGGGTTGATATTGGCCTCATGAATGTGTTTGGAAGTGTTACCTCTTTTTGTATTTCATGAGATAGTTTGAGAAGTATTGGTGTTAGTTCTTCTTTAAAGGTCTTATAGAACTTAGCTGTGTATCCATGTAGTCCTGGGCTTTTCTTGGTTGGTAGGCTTCTGATGGCATCCTTTATTTCCTTGTTTGAAATTGGTTTGTTTAAATCATGTATATCATCTTGGCTTAGTTTGGGCATATCATATGCCCCTAGAAATTTGTCAATGCTTTTGATATTTTCTATTTTATTGGAGTACAAATTTTCAAAATGTTTTCTAATTATCTTCAATATTTCTATAGTGTCTATTGTAATATTTCCTTTTTCATTATGGATGCTAGTAATTTGAATTTTCTCTCTTTTTCTCTTTATTAGCATGGCTATTGGTTTATCAATTTTATTTATATTTTCAAAGAAACAATTTTTTGTTTTATCAATTTTTTTCAGTTATTTTGTTTCAGTTCCATTGATTTCAGCTCTGATTTTAATTATTTCCTATCTTCTACTGCTTTTGGAGTTGATTTGTTTTTCTTTTTCTAGGGCTTTGAGATGTAATGTTAGGTAAATTATTTGTTGATTTTTTTTCTTTGATAATTAACTCCATTCACTGAACTTTTCTTTTAAAACTGCCTTCATAGTGTCTCAGGGATTTCCATATGTTGTAGAGATGTTCTTATTTATATCTAAGAATTTTTAATCTCCTTCTTGATATCTTTTGCAACATGGTTCTCTTATTTATCTCAATTAAATGTAATTTCCACTTTGTGGCTATAAGGAGATGGTAGAATGCGTTCAATGGTGAAGTCTTATAAGAATATAATCTTGGAGCACTCAGCATCTGTGTGATAAAATATTAAAATATAATTTTGAGGTGAATTTATATGAAGACATACATTATACTAACCATTACTGAGAATTTTAGCTATAAAACACTGTTACAGAAAAGGCAAATAGTGTTATTTTTCTGAAGATTTGAGACAATATTTTTAATTTGGCAATATTTATGAACATTTGAGAACAGGATTGAATAACTCAATCTGAAATGTATAGTAAAATCTGTGAACTTGAGAAAACTTAATTCAAAATATAGGATCACGAATCATAGGCTTTATCTACTTATCTGTGAGATTACTGCAATTAATTAGAATGCCACCAATTATATTCAATGTAGGACAAACTCAGAAAATAGTGAGTTTAGATTTTGATGTAATTCAGGAGAGGAAGCACTGCAGAAGGGGGGGGGAGGGTGGGAAGAAAAGTTTCAGGACACATTTAAGAATAAGATTAAAGGATCTACATTTCTACTTAATTATTATTTAATTAACACCTTCTTTTAATGAATAAAAAAGTGAATTTAAATTTTAAATAAAATCCAAGTGTAAAAATTCCTTTGTCACAAAGGAAGAGACATTTGGCCCTTAATGTATGACAAGAAAGCACACAAGTAATCATCCCTATTCATGTTTAGGAGAATGATGGAAAGCATGTTACTGAGCATGGAGAAATTGAAAATTAATTTATATAACTAATTTCCTTTTATTTTTTTTCTCTTAGGTGTTTCATAACCTCCAGAAGTTGATAAAAATAAGTAATATGCTAGAATTGACAGGACTAGGTAATTCATTGAGTATAAGGCCAAGAGAAAAAAAATGATGGAATAATAGTTTTTATCTTTTGATTAGGGTCTTTGGGCATGATAGGAGTAGGGGGGCTATTGAAAAGGCACCATGTGTGAAAAAAGGTGTAAGAGAAAAAAACAATACATTTTTAGTTAATGAGATTGCATTTCAAAAACTGGGTATAGGTCTTAGAATTAAACCAGAGTTAAATATATAAATTTACACAGAAATCATCCACATAGAAATAAGTAAAGAAGTAGTCTTTGGAGAGGGTTTTTAGCTGAAGGGAAGTTTTTTTTTTTTTTTTTCTTTTGTCTTTTTATGGCAGTGCTGAAGCTTTGTGATGCTAGGCCACCACTCTACCAACTAAGCTATATCCCCAGCCCTAGAGGGGAGATTTTTAAAGAAACTATAAAGTAGGACTGAAATTATGTTCAAGGAAACCTACAATTGGGACATTATAGACTAAAGAGAAAGCAGAGACATATAAGGCAGTTAATAAATTAAAGATGAGTAGAAGCCAATGGGTGATCCAATTGTAGGAGAATGTTCAAGAGATGGAGTCTGTTAATGACCTGAGGGAATGGACAAAGCTGAGACAGGGACCAAAGATATGAAGTTAAGGGCTCAGTCATAAAGCAAAATGCTGAAGGAGACAGGTGGAGAGAGAAGAAGCATGTATGTGCAGCAGGCCCTTGTCTCTGGTAATGGACTGTAGTAGATGCAACATTAATAAGGACTGGGGAAATGTGTGGGGGAAGAAAAAATTGAAGGAGCTCTTTCCTCCTTGGATGAAGTCTTAAAACAAGTTTGGAAATATGATATGAAAATATGAGCAGGAGTAAATTGGAGACAGGAAGCTCCTAAAAGAAGCGGAAGGATATACAAATGTCAGGAGAATTGGCCTCCATCCATACAAGTTTCTCTAGCAACATCAAACTGCCTGTGGCACAGGATCAGTAAACACGGAACCCCTGAGATGAAAGGACAAAGAGCCAAAAGAATCAAATTCCTGCAAAATTTGTTAATAAAATTGCTTCAGAGGCAGAGACTAGAGGAAAGAAAGAAGGGCAGGCAGAGGCGGCTAGTCACTCCCCAAGTCCAAAGGAGCAGTTTAGCTTGGGAGCTTATCTCAGGTTTTGGTACCCATTCATTCAGGTGTTAATTAGGAAGGAGCCTTTGAACACTTTGCATACTTTAAACAATGTGTTGAAGGGCTTTTCAGCACTGGTCATCTATCTGGGGAGGAGAAATGTTGAGTACCACAGGGAGTTACTTCAATCTTCTTTATTTTTTTCTTTTTTATTAGGTGGCTGTAATTAAATTAAAAGAAAGAGAAGCAAGAAAATCAAAGTCCAGAGGTTTTTTCCTCAACAAACAAGCAAACAACATCACAAAGAAGCACAATATTGTAATTCTTATAGTGGAAGTCTTGTAAGGGTCCGGCGAAGCGTCGGAGAAAGAGACCACACGAGACTAACTTCATGCAATGGCAAGGGGGATTTTATTAGGGGGATCCGTTCCAACGCGTTGGGGCTATGTGCTCACTCAAGAAGGGAGAGCAGCCCAGAGCCCAGAGCAGAGGTCAAGCAGAGCTTAAGTACACTTTTTGGAGAGGGTGGGGGGCTTTACATACATCAGAACAAATCATCATGAGGCACGGGGAAATTGAACAACAATTCTAATACATGATTAGTCCATTCATTGGCGGGAACAGTTTGGGCAGGGGTGATTGGTCACTTCTAAGTGGGGTACACATTCAAACTGATTGGTTCTGGGGCCTATATGCTTACGTGCCATGCTACCTGGAACCCTTAGCTATTAAACAACCAGGGAATCAATGGAGATATTTACTGGGCAGCTCTCGCATTGTTCTAACAACTTCACAAAGATTACAGGTTCTGGGGATGGCAGGAAGATGGTAACAATAGACTATTTAAATTCTAACAACGGCCTTTTACTTTTTAGCCCAGGCCTTGTAATCTAAAAGCTTTACATTGCCCTAGTCTTTTACACTTTAACTTTAACTTTAACTCAAGATTTTGCAGCTTAGAAATTTTACCTTTACAGTCTAACTTTCTGCTTACCATAATCATGTTTTTTTTTCCGAGTTGATTGAATTTTATAATTTTTAGAAGCAATTTATTTTATGCATCTAGAATTGCAGTTTTCTTAAAATGCATTGCAGAGGGGTGGGGGCAGGAATGGCATTTTGTTTGTTTGTTTGTTTTTCCCCTGACAGACTATTTCACTTTTATTGGCTTGATGATTTGGGGAATATTTGATAACAAGGCAAAACTCAAAGGAGTGAACTTTATTACTCTCATTTATTTTGCTTTGAGGTCAAAGAAAGTTGAGACATTTATCTCTGTAATGTACCTTCTATACACATTCATGCTTGGGAACAGACTCATGGATACGTAGAAGAAGACTCACGGTTTTAAGAGAAAAAAAAATTGTCATCATAGTTATGAAAATAATTGGGCTTTCAACACTTTATTAATTAATTTCAGTATCACAATTTGGATGAACAGACTGATTTAGTAGAAGCTGGTTAGAAATTGTAAAGCACTCTGAAGATAGTTATCTAACATTAAAACAAGCCTTAAGATTTCTTTATGGCAAAAATAAATTTGAGAATGGGAAGAGTTTAACACCTTAATTTTATAGACTAGAAAAGAGAAACTAGAGAAGATATATCAATTATTGCTGAAAAATTAAAACTGGAATATGAATCTTGTGTTTACCACAATAAGCCTCTTTCTATGACCTTCTAAATAATTATAATAATCATAAAATACTTATTATAATAATGAACATTGCCAAATTAATTGTCTGATAACTATCTTAACAAAGTCAATATTCAAGATAATAATTATTAGGCAAACTAGTATGAGTATTGAATCTTGTTTTAAATTTTTGCTTTTATTTTTTTCTGATTCAATGCGTTTTCTTATACTGTTCTCAAAGTCCATAATTTTCCAGATATTGTTTTCATTTTTGTATAGTATTTGAGAAATTGAATTTTGTTTTGTAGTTTTTGAAGTATCAAAGCTAATTGAAATTGCCTAACAAAATATAAGTAGAAAATTAGTTTTAACCAACCAAAATTATTTTCTAAAGTGCAATTTTTGAAAGCATTAGGGACATTTCTCATAGTCAATATTAATGAAACCAATACACATACAAGCAGTGTTATTATTTATTAAAAATAAACATGTTTTTATAACTTTGTTAGCAATATTCTTTATTAAGAATTATGAAAATTGAAGACAGTTTACAGTGGTGCTCAGTCTAATGAGCAGAGTGGTGTGATATATGAGATTCTAACCCAAACTTATAGTTCTTCTCTGAGAGCTTTTGAAAAAATATACATGCCAAAACTTCAACGTGTTTTCTTTTGCTATAATCTCTGTCACTTATTTATGATTCTTTGAACATCTTGTTCCATTATATTTCTTTTTTAGGGGAAGAGAATAAATCTACTACAGCGGTCTGGATACTGTGCTTAACACTCTGCTTATAGTCATTCTTTTATCAGCCATTAAAAATTTATCTGATACCTTTTTATTCTGCAGAGACAGAGACTCAGATTACTAAATTTGACCCTAATGAGACACCTCAGCATGTGTAACAGAGGTTCCCACAGAATTGTTTTCCTTCAAAGGTCATTTTCCCTGGGCACCTCCTCAACCTTTATGGAATAAATGCTCCCACAGTATTCCAATTGTCATTAATTATGTGGTATTTCCTATTACTAATTTCATTCAACCATAAGGATCCTTTTCAATTCACTAAGTATTCTTCTTAGATCAACCTGTGATCATTTTGTTTGGCACTTAATATTATTTGCTTCCTGGGGAGTGTATGTATTTTGTTTTCTCTATTTCACCATAGCAAAAATATTCTTTCATTAGGAAAAAAAAAGCAACGGCTCAAATTATAATGTTCTTTATAATGAAATAAGCATAGCACTACTATGTTGACACTGACTTCTTAAACTAAAATCTCATCCAATATGATACAAGGAAATTAAATCAAAAGCTGAGAAATTGTCCAGATTCTTTGATGACAAGCCAATGATTAAACAAAGATTATACTTAGATGTAACAGCAGCTTTTTCATAATGAAACTCACTTGATTTTTATATTATGGCAATTTTGAATTTTGAAAACATTTGGCATGATATTATGATATTCTAATTGATGAAATATCCTGATATCTTTCCTTATTACAAGAAAATTAGATGCCTATTTGTGGTCAAAACAACTATGAACTTCTCAAAAAAAAAAAATACCCACCATAAACCAAAGGGTTATGAGTCTTTTTTTTCCTGTTATTTATGCAACAATCTAGATTATGATACACACACACACACACACACACACACACACACACACACACGGATACACTTGTGTGTACCTGAGGTAATCGTTTCAGATTGATTAAAATGGTGTTGTATGGGGGGAAAAAATCTTCCTCCATTTTAGATTCATGGTTGAGGCCTTTAAAACAAAGACAGATTAATAAAAGCATATCTGATATGGGAGTCTTCAGATATGAAGACCCAGAGAAACAGGTGAGCTTGTGTATTTGTATGCCATTTGATGAAGTGAATCACTCCGGAGAAGGGTGATTAGAGGACAAAGGGTATGATCCAATGGTAATAAAGCTGGGTGAAATTAGCAAGCCCTGTTTAGATTTTTGCCTGTGTTCCTGTGTCTTCAGAGATAAGAATGCTCCCCTCCTTTCATGACAGACTAGGCCCTTCTCACATATCTACTTCAGAGGAAGATCAGAACATTCTTTTCTAGGTTTGATGACCTGCCTCAGAGGAGAAGGGCATATGAAGGTCAGAGAGTGACCTTCCTGCTTCTGCTGTTTCTCAAATGCCACCGTGCCATATTTGGGAGTTGTATTCTCAACTGCATCAGTGCGTAATCCTACACCATCAGCTATGTTTTCAAAAGCATTACTGAGAAATGAAGGAAATAAATGATTTTAAAAATGTGTATTATCAGGTGCTGTGAAACAGTGTAGCATCTGAATGCTGGTTTGACATAAAATTCTGATAAACCAATAAAAGGCAGCTGTCAGTGGTTTTTAACAGGTTAACATAAGTCAGACACTATTAGATTGACTTAAGGAGTATTTTTTATGCTATTTTCTAGGTTTTTTTTTTTTTTTTGCATCGAACATGCTTATTCTCTCTCTCTCTCTCTCTCTCTCTCTCTCTCTCTCTCTCTCTCTCTCTATTTGTATCTCTCTCAGATATCATGCTTTTCCTATCCATCAGGGTTTTGCTAATCTGGCTTGAGATAAATAGAATTCTCCTGCTGAAAGTGCTATTTATGACTATAAGCAACAAAATTCAGAATAGCAGCTCTGGGATAGATTGACAATCATAATAACAACTATTATCTTCTAAAGCTGTTCCTGCTACTTAAAGGGGCAGTATCCATTATAGAAGGAATATATGAGTCATTCTTAAAAGTATGCCTCCACTGGAAAAATGTTTTGTTATGGTGATTGTTGCAAATATGAGCATATTGCCTTTGGCTTTTAGAAATGAAAGCAGTTTTATTTCACTTAAGAAGGTTATGGGAACACATTTAAATTGTTAACATTTAAATCCATGTGTAGTTAAATCTTTCTTCCAGGAAGAAAGGAAAAGTTATTCATCTCCATTTCTACTACTATAATCTTATGCCTGGATTTACAGCTTCACATCCTTAGTACAAAGACTTGCTTGAGTTTTCAACTCTTCACCCATGCTATTCAGGTTTATAATGATTACTTTCATATTTCTTAGTGTTTGTATCTCCTTGTTCGTGAACTTTCATTTGTATCCAACAAGTTAGTAGATAAAACATAAATTTAGTCACTATGCTTTCAACCAATTAACCTATACCATCTTGCAGGGGAAAGGGTCCTCATTTCCTTCTGTTTGGACATGGAAAGGAGACAAAACATGTGAGGAAGTAATCCTAGAAAGAAAAAAAAATAAGCTTAGGAAACTTGAACACTCTACCATAATGGATGTATGTATATAACTTTATTAGCATTTGTTAGCAGGAGTATTTGTGGAGATTGGATCACAGATCCAAGCTCTAGTGGTCATAAAATGTTTTGTTTCTTTTTGCATTTCTTTTCTTTGGGAACATTTTCTTCCCTAACTCTTAATTCTTGCACAGAATTCCTTTAAAACAGAGTATTCAGTATTTCTGAACACATATGCTGGCTCAGAGTTAGGTATAGTGGTTCCTCCCTGGCAACTTTGCCAGAATTATATCAAAGATGTTTTCCTTCTGAGTTTACAGATACTAAGAACTGCAGAATTCTGGAGACACCAGAAGCTATCTCTGCCAATATATGTCAAAAGAGCTATTGGAAACCAGTGAAAAGCTACTAGGAGAAAAAGAAAAGTCTTTCTAATGAATTTTTTTTTTTTTTTTTTAATGGAGACTCCAAGAAGGGAACTCCTGATCCTCTATTTTTTTTTTAAGAGGGGAGAGAGAGAGAGAGAGAGAGAGAGAGAGAGAGAGAGAGAGAGAGAATTTTTAATATATTTTTTTTTAGTTCTCGGCGGACACAACATCTTTGTTGGTATGTGGTGCTGAGGATCGAACCCAGGCCGCACGTGAGCGCGCTACCACTTGAGCCACATCTCCAGCCCTTTCTAATGAATTTTTGAGCAGTAGAACTTGGTTGTGTCTAAAATAATTTAGCTGAGTTAAATTTTGTTTGTTTCTTTACAGAAAGTTTTATTTGGGTTTTGAGGATAACAATTCTCAATCTCTAGACAAATACTTCTATTAAATATCTGCTTGGACTGAATTGACTATAAAAATATTCCAAATAATTCGAGAATATTTTGAAATAGTGTTAAACTGTTTGGAACTTTAGTGAATGATGGTTCATTAGATATATATAAAGTGATTTTGAGAATAATCCTCTAAATAAAGTTACAACTTCATTTATAAATGCTTTTTTGTGTTTATTCATTTTGGTTGTGATGCTTTGTACTTTAAGTTCACATGTAACTTTTTTCCCTATCATTTTAATTTAATTTCAAAGATTTTCATCACATGTCTGAATCATTTTATGAAGTGTAAAAGTTATGCAATACAATATCTGGCTCCAAACCCTTCCTTCACATCTACTAGTTCCTTATGCCCAAACAAGTGACAGGCTGTTATTGAATTATTTCATATATTTCCAAATGTTTTTACCTATATACAAGTATATATGTTTATATTTTCCCCTGTTTTTATACAACAGGTAGCATAATGTACACTACATCTTATTTCATTTAACATCCAGGTTGGTAACTCCCAAGTTCAGATTAATAGGACAGGTCTCCCCACTGAAATATTGTAGACTCATACATTGAACTGCCTATTTAATATCATCACTGGGATATATGATATTGATTTCAAAATGCATTTAACTAAAATTGACTCCTGACTGTATCTCTAGTTGTTTTCATCTTAGTCACTGATAACTCCCCCATACCACCTTTGCCTCTTTCTCCCTCTCTCCACTGGTTCCAACAATAAATCCCATTGGCACTACTTCAAAGTATATCCAGAAGTCAGCTTCTGCATGCCAACCACAATGATAAAAGCGACCCTCATCTTTCTGTTGGACTATTAGAATAGTTTTTGAGCTTGTTTTCTCCTCTTTCCAGTTCCCTTGAAATCTCCTTTTACACAATGGACACTATCTTTACTCTTACCTGTGAGAGATGGTGGGATCTGTTCTCCCCATTAGTTCTCTGACCTTATTTTAGTGACTTCCCTCTTGTTCTCATGGCTTCAGTCTCATAGATTTTTATTGTGTTCTCAAGGCTTTTGCATCTTTTTCTGCCCAGAAAAATTTCTCCCCAAATACCTATGATTGTTTTCACATTCTCTGAATGTATGTAAATTACTTCTTAATACCAACCTTAGCCAATCTATCTAAAAAGATATCCCTAACCATTATATTGCATGTCCCTCTTCTTTGCTTTACAATTTCTTAGCAGTTATTATCTCTAATTTATCAGAAGTATGTACTATCATTTTTTTCTTCTCTTTTCTCTAGAAGGTGAAATCCATAAGGATAGGGAACAGCTTTATTCACTTCAATATTGTGATGTATGTATATCATCAATGTATGGTTCATATTAGATGCTAAGTAAATATCTGTAGATGGATGTATTTAATAAATGAATAACTTAGAGATTTAATATCAATACATACATAATGCCCGAATGTCTTTAAGTTGTTCAGCATTCCATGCAAGTTTTTCTATTATTTGCTGTTTATTAGGTGACATTGAAGAATTTTTATGTTACATTATTAGTAAAAAGCTTTTGAAACTAAGCTCATACAAATGTTTACGAATTGTGCAGTTTTTAATTTTCTTCTGGGGGACTATCACAATATCATAATATTTAGTAATAGTAAAATAGTATCTTAATCCTTAATTCATGAAAATTAAATAATTTTTACTTTTAAGAAATACATAAGAACATTTTTCCTTTTATACTCCATAGGATGTGTTAAGTATCATTAACAATACAATTCTATGATCTTTAAAATTAGGTTGAATTCTGCTACTAAACTATCAGTGCATGATAGCTTTTAAAACATTTTTTTTAGTTGTAGATGGACACAATATCTTTATTTATTTATTTTTATGTGGTGCTGAGGATCAAGCCCAGTGCCTCACACGTGCAAGGAAGGTACTCTACCACTGAGCTACAGCCCCAGCTTCCCTTGATGCCTTTTTGAGGGGTAGGCCTTTGATAGGTTGCACTGATTATTTTGTATAAATCAATTTAGTAAGATTTTCCATCTTATCTTCTGAATTCAATATTATAAGTTTTATATTATAAATATAAATTTCAATTAGGGTTTGAGATGAATTTACATATGTTTGAGAAATGTGATTTATTATAAAACTACTCACTAAAATTTCTCTATGTATAGTATTTATCCACTTATAATTTGTATATGCATTTTTTTCTCTCATTCCTATTGTTTGCTTTAATCTATGTCTAAATATGTTTTCAGATTTCCCACTTAAATGTTCTGTGATCATGTTTATCATCATCTGTTTTAATAATTAGAAATAATTTTGTTTTAAATATTATTTCCAAATTCCTAAATATTTATTCAGATATTATTTAATCTGTGTACATTCTTTTCTATTCATTTGTTGCTCTTGATTATTGAAAGATGTGCATTTTACTTTTAAGAATTGTTTTAGAGAAATCTCAGAAATTCTTTGTGTGTGTGTGTGTGTGTGTGTGTGTGTGTGTGGTACGGGGGATTAAATCCAAGTGTGTTACATCCTCAGGCTCTTGTATGTTTTATTTTGAGACAGGGTTTTGCTAAGTTGCTTAGTCACTTGTAAAATTGCTGAAGTTGGCCTCAAAATTACAATCCTCCTTCCTCAGCCTCTTGAGTAGCTGTATTAATTATAGTTGTGCATGTCTCTGCCCAGCTAGGTATTTTTACATAGGATTTTTCTTTATAATCTACTAAAAAAAATTTCTAGGTGACTTAAGCATATATATATCTTGACCTTTTCAACTTGGTTGTATTATTTTATGTCATATTAATATTAAAAATGTATTATTTGTGTTTCCTTTAGTTTTGCAAGATTTGCGTTGTAATTATAGTGAGTATTCTGAATTCCCCCTCTTATCCACATCTGGTTTTAGTCAAAAGTGTTATTTATATTATTATTTAGCTTTGCTCTGCTAATGATACTTCAAATGATCTTTAATTTCTAGCTGTTTTGGGTGAGGTGATTATTTTACTTTATTTGCCACTTTTCTTTCTCTTACATTGTTGTTTCACTTTAAACATTTCTGTATTTTTTCTGTTGTTATCCTCCTAAAATATATTTCAGATATTATTGAGCAATTTCATATGTTTAATATTCTCAACCTCAGTCTTAGCATAGTTTTTTGGGATTTTGCATAGTTAATTTAATGTCTTCTTCCAGTATTTTTTTAAAGAAGTTCTCATAGGAAAAATATTTTCAAGCTCTTTAAATGTTTAAGCTTTTTTATACATGAAGAATATTTTCCCATTTATGAAATCCATAGTCCTTCTTTCTTCCCTATAGTGCCTTGTAGCTTTGTGCCTATATCTTATGCTATAGAAATCATGATGAGTTCTGATGATCCTAGTCCCTGTTTTTCTAAATAATAGATTTAATCTCTTGGCCTCATTCTCAAAGAATTAATTCTTTATTTTGAAGTTTGAAATATATCCTGATAGTGACAATTCTAGGTCAATTTTTCTATTCCAGTGCATCCTCTCAATATGTAAATTTAAGTTCCTTTTGATTTGAGAAGAGTTTTTACGAATAATAATTTTTAATACCTATTCCATCTCGTTTTCATTGTTTGGGGGGAGTGCTGAATGTGGGGGAAATCCAGACATAAACACTTCTCTCTGACCAGACTGTTAACTGCATCATTTTCTCTTTAAGAGCTTAACAGTTGAAAAAAATAATTTCAGCTAGCTTTATATCTTCTATGTCCTTTACTGATTTTCTGCAATGTCAATTATTGCTTGTAATTTTTACTTTTTGTATTTTTCTATCCTCCTTTTTTGGTTCCCACCAACCTTATGTCTACTTTCTGCTGTCTTTCCTGAGTTTCTGTGTTGTTGCTTTGTGATTGTAGATTTAGTCAAAATACAATAAAAATAGATGACTTTCCCAACTATATTTACTTTCTTTCCCTAGTATATTTTTATTCTATGTGAATTCTGTTTTTCCTAATTATCATATTGAGATGTATTTTCTGAGTGGAGGATAGAGAAGATAATGATGTATTGGGTTGACAAATATGAAATTAACCTTTTAATGGATTTAACTGGTGCAATATATGTATCTTATGCTCTATGGAATGCTACAAATAATATCATCAACTTGGTAGCTTATAAACAACAGAAACATATTTCTTAGTGTTGGGAGGCTGGGAAGAACAAGATAAAGGTGCTGGTAGGCCTGTTTAGGGCAAGCTTTGTGGTCACTAATTTTTGCCTTCTTGCCGAGTCTTCAACTTCATATAGAGGAAGGAGTGAATGAAATCCCTTGCATCTGTTTTGAAAGGCCTCAGGTCTCATTTATAAAGACTCTGCCCTCATTACTAATCATTTCTTCTAAAGGCCTAACTCCTAATACCAATAATCTTGAGAATTAAGATGTCACCATATGAATTTTTAGGGCACACAAAAATTCAGATACAGCAATAGGCATAATAATATGATTCTACATAGAGAGTTTAATTATCAAAACCTTTTCTCTCATATGTATAAGATTGACCTTAGCAACATTTTTCTTTTTGATACTGTTTCTATATCTTTTTAAAACTGAATTGTGTTCATTGCTCTGTTGTCTTCTTACTAATAGGAGTGCATCAATTCTTTGTTGCCAGCTATGGTGCATTTTTTGCATCTTGGAGTATTACTTTTGCTTTTAGAAAGTATTTTCTTCTATTTTTTTTCATTTTACATATCTCAGGAACCACCAACAAATTATATACCCAATATTGAAAACTCTATCCAAATGTATTCTCCCTACTTTATTAGATTCTACTTAATTTCAACTGCTTTTGAAGTATTTGAATTTTATTTTTAGCCTATAGACTATCCTTTTTTTCTCCTAAACTGGAAAACATTTTTATTTTGCCACATAAATACCACAAATAAATATATTTATATAAGTTATTTACAATATCTAAGCACCCAATTGATAGCTTGATGATTTACAGATAATTAGATATAACAGACAGTTTACATTCATAGAGCATCATCTTGCTGTGTTACAAAAATGCTTTGTAACAAGCTGCTCTAAAACCTAGTATTTAAAAAAAATAATCCTTTGTAGTCATATATATAAACTGGTTGATGGATGGCTCACTTGAGCTGAGCTAAACCTGGCTGTTCTCTTAATCTCTAGGGAATTTTGTCCTTTGAGCTGTGATTAACATGCATTTGGGGGTCAACAGCTAATCTAGGGTAGACTTGGCCAAAGCATTGATTCTATTTAGCAAAGCTATCCTCTTTCTAGGGTTACAAAATTAACCCACACTTCTTTGGTTTTGGCTTTTATCTGGGTTTTTTTTTTTTTTTTTTTTTTTTTTTTT
The DNA here is from genome assembly GCF_964194105.1 of Spermophilus citellus. Lineage (NCBI taxonomy): Eukaryota > Metazoa > Chordata > Mammalia > Rodentia > Sciuridae > Spermophilus > Spermophilus citellus. The sequence continues at coordinate 101,151,808 of NC_138186.1, read as the reverse complement.
TTTTTTTTTTTTTGCTTTCTAGCAATGACAGAGCCACAAGAGTATTTATAAAATCTTAGTTGTTCTTTTAGGTTGACTCAGTTCTTATGGTCATTTCTCTCTATATTAACAATGATAACAACAACAACAAAAAGTCAATGAGTGGGAAGCATATTGCATAAACATGCTAATGTACTTGGCAAAGGGCAAGGGAAGAATGAGAGGAAGAATGAAGAACAGGGGCCAATAATACAACTATCCTCTAGTCTTCAATAAAATTCCCACCCCAATAATGTGTTAGGGAACAAACACAGAAAAACCCCTCCTTCTCAATGCACAGCAATGATGAACAATAGAGAGTTCTATTTCCAAGAATATCAGGCCAACTATGTCTAAGGACACCTTACCATAGTAAAAGGCTATATGTTATACTGTAGTTAATGTAGAGTTTTTATTGATTTTTATTGGATTCATTTAGTTACTTACTTGGTACTGGGGACTGAAGCCAGTGGCCTTTTACCACGGACCTATAACCCCAGTGTTTTTTATTTTTATTTTATTTTGTGATAGGGACTTGTTAACTTGCTGAAGCTAAACAACCAGTGGTCCAGTCATTAGTATTCACTTTACCTTTCTAACCAGACAGCATTGATTGACACCCTAAAATTTGAATAATTGAAAAATATATCTATATTCACTCACTTAAGATGTACATTAATAGAAAAACAATCATATTAGAGCAAGGAAGTCCAATAACCAATTTATAAGTTAATTATTGCACAGAATGTATTCAGCATTTTAGTCTAGAGGAATTTCAAGGGAACTAGCATGTGAGTTCTTTTTATGCATTTTCATGAAGAACAAAGTGCACCTCAGGTTTAAACAGTTTTTACAGGGTTGGGTTTAACAACTCAACTCTATGGTGTGTGCAGGGTACGGCAGTTGTTAGTACCTGAGACTTCTTTGTTAGAGTCTCATGTAGTTTTTGCTCTGTAATTTTGCCAACTGGGAGAATGGAAGAAAGCAAAACAAGCCCTTTATAGCTAGAAAGGAACAAAAGATTTCACTGAGGATTCCTGGTTAATCCTAAAGAACAGATTTAGTCCTTGTCAGTACAGATAAAAGAAGTTGTTGTTTCCCATTGTGAAGATTAAGAAAGCATGTGTGTGTGTCCGCATGTGTTTGGGCACCTGCTTACCTGCGTTCACCATTATGAAAACATTACTCCCTAGCTATTGCAGTAAAAGACTAAATAAAGTAATACTATTAGTCTACTGTAGCTTATAGAAAATGTTTCTTAGAAGGTAGTCAAAGGTATAGAAACAAGATACTAAATGAGTTTACATATTAATCTAGCAACTATGTGGAGTTCTGGTTGTATATGAAAGAACGCAGAATTTTAAAACATTATAGTATGGAAATTAATTACTATGCTGCATTCAAATGTAAACATTTGATTTAATGGCCTATAACCAATGATTATTTTATTATCATTTGGCTTAATCCTGCTAATTATCTGTGTTGTTTCACAATCCATGTATCATCAGAATTTCCCTTCTCTCTGACACCCCTCTTTTCATGTTTGCTTTGATTCACATACACTTATCACAGAAAGTAATCAGTGGCAACCTGTGATCTACATGAAATTAGAAAACTATTAGATTCTGAATTACTTAAATAGGAATAAAGACATTCTCAGATTACTGCTTATTTGTCTTTCAAACAATGAAGTTTGGAAGAGTAGCATTATTTATGATTGTTCTACAATTTTTTTCACATATAATTTGTATTATATATAAATATATACATTATATCATATATCATATATATCATGTGTATATTCCAGTTTGTATGTGCATGTCATCAATGATTGAGTGAGAAAAGTTGTTTCCAGTACAGCTGATTAATCTTTTAATTGAGTGAGTACCAACTCTGCTGCATACACAACATATAAACATTTTTTCAGATATGTAGTTAATTACTTACTTTCCATCTTAAACAGGTAATTAATTCTTAAGATAATAGAATCAACATTCCTATAGTAAATGCAAATAAGAGATATCAGAGTACTTCCTGACTACATGATTTTTTTTGGGGGGTGGGGGGCTTTCTTTCTTTCTTTTTTGTTATAGGGATTGAACTCAGGGTCACTTTATCACTGAACTATATCCCCAGCCCTTTATTTATTTACTTTTACTCTGATACAGGGTTTCGCTGAGGTTCTTAAAGCCTTGCCAAGTCACTGACGCTGACTGTAGACTTGTAATCCCCCTGCCTCAGTCTCCCCAGTCACTAGAATTACACTTGTGTCACTGTGCCCAAGTACATGGTAGTTATTGACACTTCTTGTTTAACATGTCTTAGATATAATTTCTTTTTATTTTCAATGAGTTTGTCTAATATTTCTTTCAAGTTTAAAATTTCCAGGATAAAGCATTTGGGGGAAAAAAATGAAAACAAATGTAGTCAAATTCTTCATTTTCACTATGACTATGTAAAATGTTCATCTCTTCCTGGGTCTCCTTTGGTTTTGGACCCCAGGCAAGTCCTCAGTGACCTTCCTGTTAAGAGGATATAATGATCCATTTAAAGACTTAGATCCAAAAATTGCAATGTATTTCTACATATCTTCTTAAAATAAGATTTTTTTTGTCTTCAAATTTTACTGATTCTTTTTTCTTTTTAAGAAATATTCAGTTAAGCATGGTGGAATATGCCTATAATCTAAGTTACTTGGAAGGCTGAGGCAAGAGGATCGTAAGTTGAAGCCTAACCTCAATAATTTACTGAGATCCTGTATCAATGTAAAAACTGTTAGGTATTTAGTACAGAAGTAGGGCTAACACCCAGGGGTGTGGTGGCCCATGCCTGTAATCCCAGAAACTCAGGAGGCTGAGACAGGAGGATCGCAAGTTCAAATTTAGGCTCAGCAACTTAGTGAGGCCCTAAGCAATTTAGTGAGACCTTGTCTCTAATTTCTAAATTAAATATGTGTGTATATATATATATATATATATATATATATATATATATATATAGAGAGAGAGAGAGAGAGAGAGAGAGAGAGAGAGAGCGCTGGGGATGTTGCTCAGTTGTTGCTGAGTTGTTAAGTGACCCTTGCACCAAAAATTTTTAAAAAGTAGGGTTAAGATGAATGGTCCTGGGTTCCATTCCCCTCTCCACCCAACTATCTGTCCCCCTAAAAAAGAAAGAAAAAAGAAACACAGGTATCTTGAATGTTATTTCATCAGTTTTTCTCTTAAGTGTCCAATGTTTTTGGATTAGGACAAAATTAATAATTATATTAAGATGAGGAAAAAAGAATTCTTCCTGATGACAATGAATTTTAATTTACTAAAGAAACATTAATTAACCTCCACTGAGCTTTTTTGAATATATGGGGAATATTAAGTAACACTTAATCTTGAACCATGCAATGTTTACATTAGGTGACAACTTCACAGTGGAACAGCTAAGCCAATTCCTACACCACAATTAACCTGAATGTAAGCTGTGCAATTAGAAGGCCATTTGCAGTATTATATGAGCACAGTTACAACCATTCTGGGGGTTTTCCTAAAACAACTTCTAATTACTGATTCGTGTGGGATCAGCAATAACCGAATTCTATGCCTCTGTAAGAAACAGCACTCAGAATGTGGATACATATGTTATTTCAAATGAATTTAGTATTCTCTTTACTTTTCAAAGCAATAAACTGTAATTATGTATTTTTTTTCAGGTATAATATGGTGGCTTTGTTTTTCTTTTTTGGGCTTATAGGATAGTTTTGTTTTAGAATTTATTGATAAATGTTACAAATAAACTAAACTTTTACTATTTACTATTTTATTTTAAGGATGACTTTTTATATAATTGTTTTTATAAAGATGAAATTCAAATATGAAAAGAAAACCAGCATGGAAGACCAAAATATAAATGGATTGTTTATAAAATGGAGAGCTATTATGGTAACTTTTTCTTTTCTCTTGAGTTGGTCCTATTCTTATTTATACCTGACAGGAAATCCTGGTGGGCAATTAATTACTTTCTTCCCCAGAGAAGACATATCATTTTTTTTTAGCAATAACCCTGATCTCTGTGCCTAACAAAGATGATAGACACATATTAGAGCATAGGTTTAGCCCAGTAGCTCATGTATGTATCTATTTCTCTCACACGTTAGTGGATATAAGGATTACCCTTAGCAAATTCAAGCTCTAAGAACAACAAAACAATATAATGAACTGAGAATCTGCAAACTATAATGTGTCCATTTTGCTTGTAATATACCAATGAGGCACAAGATAAACAAAATAATAACTTCTTTTTTGTGAGAGGATAATGACAACAATGAAAAGCATCTATTTATAATAAAGTAAACCTAAACATAACCAGCTACAAAATTATCTTTAAAACAAGAGAAAATTATTCACATTCCCAGAATAGATGCTTCTGGTTGTGACCACTAAAGGCTGGATCCTCTATGTTTACAGTTATTAGGGATAAAGAATTCTGAAATGGAGTTGAAAGCAATTATTCCTTTCTCCATTCTGATCTTTAAGTAGGTTTCTCTGAGTCTGTTCACATTCACAGTTTGAGTGGCAAGATTAGGGTGCACAAGCAACTTTGATGGAAGGAGGGTTATCAAACCATACCAGTAAATCTTAAGATTTCATAAAATTCCAAGGCTCATTTGTAGCTTTTTTTTTTTTCTTCTTCTAGCTCTTGGTCCAAAAAGGACTGTCAATTTGAAACCTTGACAGACTTAATAAAAGTGCATTTTAAAAGGAAACCACACAGATATTTTATTGTTTTAAAACATATATATGATCATATTTCTGTTAATATTTTATCTTTTTAAATTTTTTTTTATTTGTAGTTGGGCACAATATATTTAATTAATTTATTTATTTTCATGTGGTTCTGAGGCTCCAAACCAGGGCCTCACAAATGCTAGGTGAGCACTCTACTACTACGCCTCAACCCCAGGCCCATCTGTTAATATTTTAAATAAATAAATGACAATACATGGCAAATAAAGAATTGACAAAATATAGCAGTAAAAGTTCTTGTTCATCATTGTTAGAATGGGGTATGAATATTGATAATTGGAAATATTTATCTAAACTTCCAAAAGAGAAATCAAAATATAAATTTCTCCTGTCATCAGTTCATCTTGGTGTATATCTGGAAACTGAAAGCAATTTCCCCAGTGTCTCAATTAAGGACTCACCTTAAATTGGATAATGCTTGGGAAATGAGCTCTTGCCTCTAGATAAATTTAAAGAAAGTTCTGAGTTTGGATACATCATCTGATGAAGAATGGGAAATCAAGGGGCTTGGGATGTGGCTCAAGTAGTAGTGTGCTCCCCTGGCATGTGTGAGGCACTGGGTTTGATCCTCAGCACCACATAAGAATAAAATAAAGATATTATGTTCACCTAATAAACTAAATAATAAACATTTTAAAAAAAGAATGGGAAATCAAAACTATTTGTTTAGTCAATAAATAAACAAGATAACCTCACATCCAAATAATGCATGTCAACTGACAGCTCACATAACAATAGACTGTAATAATGCACAAATTTGGGTCTGTACAAAGGGTCAGTTTGTAATCACTGCTTGATTTTGTAAATAAAGTTTTATTAGAACACAGTCATGTTTGCAGATTTCCATAATGTCTATACTGCTTTCTTGATACAATATAGAGATGAGTAGTTGGAAAGCAACTGTATGGACTACAAAGCTGAAAATATTTACTATTTGATCCTTTGTCGAAAAAGTATGCTGGCCTGTATGCTGTTTCATTTAATCATAAACCTTTACAAAGTTTTAGAAACTGCCATTTGCTGTATTATCTTTCAGTAATTTGCAGTATATTTTGTTCTAATCTGCTCAGTTGATCTCTCAATCCGATATTGTATGCACAGTAAGTGGATTTCACAACTAAACTATGATTGACCATCTTAATAGCCCTTTTCTAATGTAGTGAAATCAAGTAGTCACAGAGAATAGAATACTTTAGAGTTTTCTGTAACTTGCAATTAGTCTGAAGTTTTATAGACATAATTTAATTATATGGCAAACCATATATGCTAAATGTTCTTTTTAGTTGTTAATAATTTTAATAACTTTCTTGCAAGATATGTAAGTAATTTCTAGTAGGGAAATTAGATCCTGATAGACTCAAGTCACATTTCTAAGTGATGTTAGAACAAGACTGGCTTTAGTAAAACATAAGTATCTGGATGGAAACTATACATTTTGCAAAGTCAAAGTGAAAGAAAGACCTTAATAACTAGGCCAAATGAAAGATGTGGGATGAAGTGAGCTATTCCACCAGGATACTGTCCCTGAATAAATGCTCAATTGCATTTTCTCCCTACGATTCTCTTTGAGAATCAAATCTCAAAGGCAGTTACATCTGTTTATCCTACACGACAGACACAAATTTGTTGTCCATAATTCATGCCCTCACAAAGACCTCAGGAAGGGGGCATTTTTTTTTCAGAGTAAAGAGTATTTTAAAGAACAAAAGACCTCTATGCAGGCATTCCAACAAGGAAAAACAAGCACAAAGCTGTACTCATGTGAAAACATTTGACAGTTTAAAAACAATACTATTCAAAGGCTAGAACTGTGGATATTTGGAACTTAAGTGTGAGAACAGACATAACAGAAGATAGAGCTTACATCTAGAAGATAGGTCAGGGCTTTGTGGGCCATATGTTTGCTGTTATCACTCCACACTGTTGTGGTGTGAAAACAGCTATAGATAATGCATAAACAAAAAAGCATGTCAGTGTTTCAACAAAAGTTACCAAAATGAGTGGTAGTTTGGATTTCACTTGCAGGCCATAGATGGCTGACATCTGTTCTAGGTGTCTGTTGCCAAAGGAGACTGGATGCACAGCAGGAGGTATGCAAGATGATCCTTTAGAATGTGGGGTATAATTATTTATTTATTTTTCTTTAAAAATTCCTATTGTATCAGTATAAAATCATGCAGTATATATTTGTAGAATAATCTATTACTGTAATTTAATTAGAAATGTATATACATATATTGGAGGTCCTTGTTCAACATTAATTAAATAATACATGTAAATGACATGACAAAATAAAGAAATATATAAATGACTATTCTAGGTTATATGGAATCATTGTACTTTTTAAAAAAGTCAGTAAAATAAACTAATCAGATTTTTCTGAAAGATAATTTTGGGAGCTGCATTTTCATTATACTTAATTTCTTTGCCAGGAATACAATTATAATTTTCTTTTTAATTCAGAAGTTTTCTTAATTTGGTTTCTTATCTCTTTAACTATCTTTAGCTTTACAAATATAATGTTTCCTGATAGTTTCCCCAAATTAAAACCATAAAAAGCATCAGTATTATAGAAAGTAATGATACCAAAAATAGTAAAGAATTTCTGTAACATGTTGAGATCTTGTTGAGCCAGAGTAACTCAGTGCAATATATGGTTTTACTTGGAGGAAACAGTAAAATCATTAGTGAAAATAGTTTAATCTTCATGAAGAATGGCTGAAGTAATTAAATGGTAAGAGCTCTGAACTATTTCTGTCAAGGGAGTTTTAAAAAGGGTAACATAGACTGTGTCATTACTTAATACACTGGAGAAATGCATTTTTAGAGTTTGAATAGTTGGAAAGACTTTCTGTATCAGAGAGTGCAATGCATATTTCTGAATTAATGTAGTACAACAAAGACAACAGGAAAGAGCTCAGCAGACTGAAATGACAGATGCAAAACAGTAGAAACAGATAAAGTCATCATGGTTTTAACACAAAGAGGCAAACTTTCTGGAAAATTATGTAAAAAAAAATCTCTATATATATCCACTGAAAAAAAGAGATTGTTCTCAAAGAAGAAAATATGCAAAATACAGTAACAAAATATCAAGCACTCACATAAATGATGTTTGAATTTATACAAAGCAAGGTAAACAACTCCTAAAACAGTTGACCTATACAAAGAGTGCAGTAAATAGAGACTAGTCAAAGTAGAGAAAAATGGAGTAAAGACCCAGTGAGCAACAGATCCTTCCTTTTGACCATGAAGTAGGGTGCTTGGAAACTGACTTCCACATGCATATCATGAACTTTGGCCTCTTTCACTTTGCCCACAATATCACTAGCACTCAATCTCAGGCTCATCCTTCTGTCTCAACCTGATTACCAGTATTACCAAAAATTTGTGCCAATCAAAATGTGTGACCATCTCCCTTTATTTTTCTTCGTCATTTGCTCATTGTCCCTCTGCAATAATCATTCTGCCTCATTAAAACTCAAAATCAATTAATGTTAATACATTTCACTATTAATTATTTTTTCCCAATTAGATATTCTCCTGATCCATCATTAAAACTACATTTGTTACACAAGATCTCTTGCCTAAAATAATAATTAGTCATGTTTTCATTAATTAACTTTTTGTATATGTTTTGTGGTTATGTTATTGGTTTTGCTGTAGCACTATGTTATTGTATGCTAAATTGTTTGGAATGGATGAGGGGTATTTTTCAGATGTGGAAAAGGAAAGTGAACAATGGTAGGAATGTTCCTGAAGTAGGGAAGCATGATCTACAATTTCAGAATGTTTGGGAGTTGGATATATCAAAGTCCTCATAGGTTGCATGTTCTGGTGAGAATAACTAGAAATAATAAACATTTCGGTTATAAAGTGAATATATTTTGATGTTGGGTCTATGAGAGGAAGCACCTGGGACTAAGATTAGAAAAATTCTAAGAATACTAGGAGTTCATCTTTGCCTATACACATTTCAAAGGTTACATAAATTTATACCTGTATCATTGACTTCTGGCCAGTACACACATCAAACTGGAATCTATTTTTTAGGATTCATACTTGGTCAAACAATAATATTTTTCATGAATTTTATTTTTTAAGAAAAAATCTATTAATTTTATATACTTGATTGCATTTAATATCAATCATTAATTTATATACATGTAAATTATAAAATTAAGTAAAATGTTTAGCATTTGATAAAGCCTCATTTATATAATATTTTACCCAACCAAGTTTTTTTTGGCTCTGAATATTTAGGATGGCTTGATAAACAACATGAAAACACAAAAACTACTTGTTAAGTTTAATAAACATTCTTCTACAATCTTCACATCTTGTTTTTCATTTGTAACCTGGGATACATTGAAAAGTATATTAATGACAATCATGACATCAGTGTCTTCCTGTATTTTGATTTATGGCAACCCTCTTCTACATTTGTGTTTTACATTATAAAGGAAGTAGGGAAGAAAAGTGAGCCCACTCCTGAACCAAGTGTCACAGATTCAATCCTTGACAGTAAGTAATTTTATTATTATAGATAATACTTCTGGGCACTAGCTGTTGCCTAGTACCTGAGAAGAGAAGAGGTAGAAAGAAAGACAAAATAAATTTGAACTGCCCCAGTTTCTTTGTCTAGCCAGATGGTTTATTAAATAGCTAGTGTAGAGATTCCTGTCTGTATTTACATGCACCTTATAATCTATTATTAATTTATTCTGAATAAACATGTGTTGACCTAACTAGTCAAATCTGTCAGCATATGCAATCTGTTCGAGGTAATATGCATTTATAATATGAGATTCATTGAACCTATTGTTAACACACAAGGATGCCAAATTTGGGATCAAGAGTCACAGCTTACTTATACTTATTGGTATGAGTCAAATGCATGTGTGTTCACAAACACATATACACAGTCTTTTTGAGTGTGCATAGATATATACGCATATGCAACCATTTTGAAAACTAGCAGTTAACAATAATTTATATTCCAAGGGAAATACAAATATTAAATCAAGCCCTTAAAATGTAATCATTGAAAAATAATTCTTAATTGACTATATAAAATTGTACAAATGATATTTCCTGACATGACAAAGACATGAAATTTTTCATCCAAAAATCATAATTTATCCAAAAAAAATCAGAAAGCAAAACCCACAATTCTTAATTAAAAAATTAAGGCACATGTCACTTTCATAACATTTTCAAAACCAAAATTTATACAAATAAACAAAATTTGACTTGTGTATTTTAGACTGTCCCTTTTCAATATTTAATACTGACTAAAAATATAATGATTTTGAGGAATGTAGAGTTTTGAGAACATTTGTTTACAAACTAAGGATTTTGTATAGTGAATACAAATTGATTATTATATAATATTTATATTGATATGTGAATATTCATATTAATATATTCCTTAATTATACAAGATGAATGTAGATTGCATATAAATATACATAATATTTAATAAATGAAGAATGAAAATCCCTGTTACAAAGAGTATATGAGAAATGAACACTATAAATAAATAAATACAGATCTTCTGCAATAGGTAATATTTGTGTTTGCAGAAAAACATGACTGAGGAAAGCAGAAGCAAAAGCAGAAATCTTGAAAGAGATAATATAATTTAAATATTAACATACTTAATACTTTATTATTAACAATTATTTTCTATCACTGGAAACCAACACGGTATCAAAATGAGACAAAATGTAAGAACATGGATATTTATCAGGAGGTAAAAAATATAATCTTTTTTTTCTTTATTCACAAAAAACTAAGTATTATTTGCAAAACTAAGAGTTATCTTGCTATAAGACCACACATCAGATATGCCATGCAGGGATTAAAGTTTCCTACTCTGAACAGAATATAGTATTGTGGCTGAGAACACTGCTTCTGGAGTCAGACATCTAAGAAAACTCCTGATTAGTTGAATACTGCAAACAAGTTTGTCTCTATAACATTTTGTTGACCAACACTGCAACAAATCACCCCTGAATGTGGGATACCAACAGCCTGCAGGCCTCTTCTATGATACTGAGTCTGCATCGAGAGTTTACCTTAGGTTGAAGCTTCTGAAAGCTTTGTTGGGGGTCACAGCACTAAACTTTTCCTTCTCATCCAAACAGAAATGGTGTCAGCCCAGAAAATGCCCTCTCTGCATGTCTAACTCACCGTGTAAGTATTTGTTTGTTTAGCACACTGAGTGTTTCCTGCTTGCTCTAACTTGGACAGACTATTTGATCTCTGTGGTATTTTTTATTTCACTGAATATATATACACAAAACTGGATTCTGAATATAATGTGTAAATTCTTTTTCATATGCCTTGAAGTTTTATATGCATTCATGACACTAGAATATAAAATGCATATAATAAAATATTTGTTGAGTGAATATCATATTTTGAAATTAACCACCTTCTGGGTTCCATTTTACATAAGAATATAAATGATAAATTTATGTGAAGAGATTTAGGATGAGGACAGTTGCCAGGTTTTATGCGGAGTCAAGGACTACATGGTGAGAAAGATGCTGAGCCCAGAGAGCATCTATGCGAGCACAAACTACTGACAAATGCAAGGTGCATTTTTTTGCTTGTGCACATGGCAATGTACCTTCAGAGCTGTGTATGTGTCCTGGCATCTGAATGTTGGGAATAAAAGTTCTTTGTAAAGGGTGGGACTACTTTAAACAGAAGAGCATCCTGACCACGACTCATCTCAACCAAACCAGGTGTTTCTTTGAGATCACTGAAGAAAAGACTTTCTCATCTTGCTAATTTAATTTTTCTATTGTCTTTATTGTCAACAATCTGAGTTTTGCTGTACATAGTTATCTTATAATACAGGTTTTACATTGGATTTATGGTAAATAACATGGTACATGAAACAATAACTTCATGTGTTTATTAATTATACAGAATTAAATCATATTCAAATATACATTTTTTGTCAATGTATTAAAGTATCATGATTTATTTTATAAGTTGAACAGATACAAAAGACAACAATATAAGATAAATGAAAATACTAAATAAATTCTAGAAGCAAGAAGTAAACAGGTGGTTTATCAACAATTTTACTAAGTATACTGGTATTCTAATTCTCTGGATTTTCCCAAGTTGACATACCTATAACAGTGAAAATGAAAAACAATTATAAAAATCACATAGCAATTACTTTGAGTAAATAGCCATTAATTGATACTCATTGAAAGAAAAACAAATGAATCCTGGTAACTATTCCAATTTCAATTTGAAGTTATAATCGTGCGTTCCTAACTTAAGCAGGGCTGAGCTGGAAAGTAAATCTTCCCTTAGTTGCAAATGTGCAGTAACATGGTCATCATCACTGGGAACTTAGGCACAATTTTTCTGTTGAATCAATAACTGGGTTAGAGTTAGGTTGTGTGTGTTTAATAAATCAATTACCCACCTTTTCTTAAGTTTCATATAATTAAATGATTGATTTGACATACACATGGTGTTTTTATTACGTTTATTATTTCTAGTTTGTATTTGTTTTTAAAGATTAAATATATATGAAAAACAAAAGAGTACTGAAAGACAAATGTAGGTGTCACCTTCTTATGAAAGCACGGTCATAGGGTGTATCAATAACACTTTCAGACTCCTGACAAATTTATGGTGTGTATAGAACATAGAGGTTTTTAAAAAATCTGATATAACTATATCTTTTTGAGTTAGAATGGTTTAAGAGAGCTGATTCACCAAAATCACAGTAGAATTGGTTTTACTGCTGTTGTATCTGGTGGCAGAATCATTAAAAGTTAATCATTCAGAATAGAATTACTCTACTGCAGAACAAATTTTTCTGGCTGACTATTATGGTATATGTATTTTGTTGATTGACTTCTGAACTGACATTTTACTTTTTTATAAATAATACTCTATTAGACTAAAAGTACTTTTTTTTTTTAATTTTGCTGGATTTTATTTATGTAGGTTTTTTTTTTTTTTTTATTGGATGTTCACAACATTACAAAGCTCATGACAAATCATATTTCATAGATTAGAATCAATTGGGTTATGAACTCCCATTTTTACCCCAAATACAGATTGCAGAATCACATCGGCTACACATCACATTTTTACATACTGCCATATTAGTGACTGTTGTATTCTGCTACCTTTACTATCCTCTAATATCCCCCCTCCCCTTCCCTCCCATCTTCTCTCTCTACCCCATCTATTGAAATTCATTTCCCTCCATGTTTGTTATCCCATTCCCCTCGTATACTCTTATATATAATTTTGTATAACAATGAGTGTCTCCCTCCATTTCCATGTGATTTCCCTTTTTTTTTCTCCCTTTCCCTCCCGCCTCATGTCTCTGTTTAATGCTAGTCTTTTCTTCCTGCTCAGCCTCACTGTTCTGCTCTTAGTTGTTCTCATTATATCAAAGAAGACATTTGGTATTTGTTTTTTAGGGATTGGCTAGCTTCACTAAGCATAATCTGCTCTAGTGCCATCCATTTCCCTGCAAATTCCGTGATTTTGTCATTTTTTAGTGCTGCGTAATATTCCATGGTATATAAATGCCACATTTTTTTTATCCATTCATCTATTGAAGGGCATCTGGGTTGATTCCACAGTCTAGCAATTGTGAATTGTGCTTCTATGAACATCGATGTGGCAGTATCCCTGTAGTGTGCTCTTTTAAGGTCTTCAGGAAATAGTCCGAGTAGGGCAATAGCTAGACTTCAAACTATACTACAGAGCAATAGTAATAAAAACAGCATGGTACTGGTACCAGAACAGGCGGGTGGACCAATGGTACAGAATAGAGGACACAGAGACTAATCCACAAAGCTACAACTATCTTATATTTGATAAAGGAGCTAAAAACATGCAATGGAGAAAGGATAGCATCTTCAACAAATGGTGTTGGGAAAACTGGAAATCCATATGCAACAAAGTGAAACTAAATCCCCTCCTCTCGCCACGCACAAAAGTCAACTCAAAGTGGATAAAGGAGCTAGATATCAAATCAGAGACTCTCTGTCTGATAGAAGAAAAAGTTGGCTCCGATCTACAGATTGTGGGGACGGGCTCTAAATTCCTTAATAGGACACCCATAGCACAAGAGTTAATAACAAGAATCAACAAATGGGACTTTCTTAAACTGAAAAGTTTTTTCTCAGCAAGAGAAACAATAAGAGAGGTAAATAGGGAGCCTACATCCTGGGAACAAATTTTTACTCCTCACACCTCAGATAGAGCCCTAATATCCAGAGTATACAAAGAACTCAAAAAATTAGACAATAAGATAACAAATAACCCAATCAACAAATGGGCCAAGGACCTGAACAGACACTTCTCAGAGGAGGACATACAATCAATCAATAAGTACATGAAAAAATGCTCACCATCTCTAGCAGTCAAGGAAATGCAAATCAAAACCACCCTAAGATACCACCTCACCCCAGTAAGATTGGCAGCCATGATGAAGTCAAACAACAACAAGTGCTGGCGAGGATGTGGGGAAAAGGGTACTCTTGTACACTAAAAGTACTTTATTAAAAGTTCATATACCCTGATGTGCCATGGGTGTTTTCACATATGAAAATTTAAAAATCAAGAATATATGCTGATATAGTTCATTTTCTGTATTTTCTATTTCTTATTTTTAAAAAATATTTATTATTTAATTGCAGTTGGACAAAATATCTTTATTTTGTTTATTTATTTTTATGTGGTGCTGAGGATTGAACCCAGGGCCTCGCACATACTAGGTGAGAGCTCTATTGCTAAGCCACAACCCCAGCCCAATTTCTTATTTTTAATAAAATAGTTTAAAAAAATGTGGAAGGCATACTTTTATTTTAAAAATGCAAAATAATTACAGATGAATTTTTATTGAACTGCCTCTTTTTTTTATTTTTGCTTTCAGGTTAGGGTATATTGTTTGGTTAATAAATTATGTTTATGCCAAAAAAAATCTATAATTTGATTCTAGTTTTCAGCGTACAGTGATTCATTACACAGTTGATTACTTTACCTAGAAGACATCCAACTATTGACTTTTCAGGCTTATTTTTCTTAGGATGCTCTAATATCTCCAAGGAAATTATATACACTGCAGCTTCTTTTAGGAGTGATACATGTTTTCTTTGGTAGTTAAGCTTTCACTCAATTCTTAATACTACAAAAGACAGACCACATTAATCATTCTCCAAAGCAGAGAACTATGGTAATACCTTTGTAGTTTCAAGGTAGTAAGTAAAATCCTTTATCTTTTATGTCCAAAGAGATTTACTATGCAAGTAATATACAACTGTATCCATTAGCTTACCTCCTGTTAATTATCACTCTGTATTTCAAAATCAATAGTTCTACTGTAGTTGTATGTGTATTAGAAAACCACATAGCAATAAAATTGCTAAAATATTCCATAACCTAAATTTTTACGAGGATATTAGTTTACTTCTGCCGTATTTAGAGATGATTTTATGTTACCCTAAAGATTAACCTCTAAAGAACTTTCAGTATTTAGATTATGATTAAATAACCTAACCTTAAATAAATAAAATGTTTGTGATTGCCTATGTGAATGCATATTAGATAATGTTATTTGAAAAAGAGAAGTTAAATGTTTTTAACCTAAAGAACTTTTGTTCTATGAATAAGCATGTATGCTATCCTAGGCTGAAATCTTCCCCATCTCTCCAGTCTGACCTTGTCTTGCTTCCTGCTCCTGCTTAATCAACCTCTGTTCTGCCATGGAAACCCTTTCTACAACTGGACATCCACATACTGCCTTCTCCTCACACCACACATCCCTCCTACCCTGTCTCCCGGACACTTCCACTGTGCCTTCTGGAAATCTTGCTATTTAGGAAGATCCCTGACATTTTCCCTCTATCTTTAAGAATTTTTTTCTCTCTCTATTTTCTTCATGTTACCATGCTGTTGTCTCACCTTCAATTAAAAGTCAAACCAATCTTATCCACTGAATCAAATGCCCCCTGGCCATTCTGAGTTCAGTTTTATTGAATGCCACACTCTTTCTTCTTCTTGCTCTTGATTGCATCTTTTCTGTCAACATTCATATACTACCATAAAATCACCTGTACAAAATACAAGAAAAAAATCAGAATCCCTTTCCTCTCTCCATCTTTGTTCACTATAGATGTATAGGCTCCATATTTGCCACAAACTCTTTCTTCCCATTTACCCCTCAGTTCTTTCCAGTTATGTTTATAAGATTAAGGAATCATAATTAGTTCAATTTCAATAGCGAGGTGAACAATATTCTTTAATGTATATACATTAAATTATAATATGCGTATATCCCACAAACACTGTATCTATTTAATCTAGAAATCTTAAGTTCTCAAATATCCATCTCCCATGATGAGCCAAAACTATCTGTGCTTTGATTAGAAATTTCATTTTTGTTGCTAATCCAATTTCCTTAGAAACAAACAACCCTTTGCCTGCAATAGACTAACAATGACAAAATTAACTAATTCTGAAAACAGAGACAAACTTAATGATGGACATTTTAAAACATAATTTTATTCAATTAAGAAATTTTAGTAAACTAATGGGTACCTTGACTTACCAAATATTATTCTCAGAAACTTTTATTATTGAAAGACAATTTTCCCATCTTCTAAGAGTGAAAATTCTTTAGGATAGATGTTATTTCATATTTATGAAAACATTTAAATTTTTACTAATAATTATTTACAATTTATTTAGTTATAATGAGTTAGTTATGAACAGTATTAACACAATCTTATAAGCAGATATTTATATCAGAATAGAAAATATTCCTAGGTCAAGAATAACTAAAGTATCGTAGTTGCTTATGTCCATAGACCTTACAACCAACTAGCTGGTTTTCTATCTTGCTGCACACTGGCCAGTTGTGGGGCATTTCACAAGTCACCTATACCATATTTACATTTCTCTGCCTTCTGTAAGATGTAGGTAATAAAAGTATTTATCTCATGATTGTATTTGTGAGGAATGGATAAGGTAATATATTCAAAATTCTTAAAAGAGTTCTTGGTAAATAATATGTGTGCAGTAAATATTAGCACTAAATATTTGTCTCTGAAAACTCACTCTTAATCTTTTGTGACTTGTTAATTTATTCAACCATTTATTAGTAACCACATTAGATTTTTGAGAGACAGGTAATATTAGTGCATCTCATATGGGATGGAGAAGATGAACACTAAGCTTTCATAGCTTGAACAGCTTGGATTTGAAGTCCTCCTGATTCCAAAGGCTCAGTTCACAGTGTGCTGATTAACACTGTCAGGAATGAGGGAGGGACCTCCCTTATTTGTTATTTGGTGCCATTACTGTTATTAGTTATGCTGCTGCTGATGTCATTATTGTGCAAGTGTTTGCTTTTTCTTAATCTCATATTAATCCAAGTAAACTACTTATCTATTTGTGTATTCTTAAAGAAAATTGATAGTATTGCTATTAACGTTTTGCTTTTTTAAGTTTGTAGTTTGACCATTATTCTCATAATTATCCAATTTTTACTTAATGTTAAAAACACACTTTGTCCTAACATGAATATATTATTTAAATTTTAATCAGAAATTTCAAGTTGCTAATCACTTCCAACTGAATTATTTTCAACATATCTTTAAGATGAAAAACAGTTGATATGGTTTTCTATTGTATGTTAGTGAATTATACAATTCAAATGCTTTATGTTTAAGATAAACTGTCTAGATCACTGAACAAAAATTACCAGAAGTTCTATAATTGTTTAGATACACTCTTCATAACATTATCTGGTCTCTCTATTCCAATCAAAGAAAGAAAACTCTTCATTTACATGGAATTAGCAACAACTCTAATTGACTTCTTGGGAAGTTAATTTTGCTTTATAATTTATTCTCATACTGAAATCATTCTTATCAGATATAGCATGTACTGTGGGCAGTACTTTCCAGGAGTCCCTGGGAATGCCTGAAACTGCAGATACTACCAAACACACACATACATAAACACACACACACACACACACACACATATATACATATACCCACTGATATATAAACTGTTTTACTTATAATTACTTATGATACGTTTGCATTTATAAATTATGCACAGAAAGATGATTATTACACTAAAAACAAAATAATTATAATATATTGCAATAAAAATAATGGGATATGGTCTCCCCCTATTCTCTCTCTCTCTCTCTCTCTCTCTCTCTCTCTCTCTCTCTGTACACCTTAACATGAATAACCATGGAACCATGGAAAGCAAAACCACGGCTAAAGGGAATACAACTGTAATCAAAGTGAGTGAAATAAAATTTGCATTTGAAAAAGTTCTTATAATGTTGCTTGTTTTTGTCAAAATAAATATAAAGAAATTGTTATGGATTATACACTTCCACATTTCTAAAAATAAACACTAAATCATCTCTAAAAATGTTTTCTTTTTCTAAATTTTATCAAGTAAACAGTAGGACTATACATGCTAAGCCCTTTAAATATCTCAAATTATATATATATCTTGAGGATAAGCAAAATTTTTAGAACTTGAATATATAAACCAAATATCCTGAGATTTTATTAACAAGAGGAAGCATAATTGTTCTGGGGAAAGTCAAGTTGCTTTTCTAGTGAGCAAAAAATGATTTTACAAGAAAAAAGGGTCATTCATTTCAAGGAAAATTTAATTAAATTCAAAGAGAAAAGGAAGACTTCAAGAAATAAAATTTTATAATGTATGTATTAGGAAAATACTTTTGAAAAAATATAAAAGAAATTTCTTTCCATTTCATGTGTCAGTGAATAACTCATTTTCCCATTTTGATTTGATAACTCTTGAGCTGAGTCAAGAGAAAATATAAAGTGTTCATTGGAAGTGTGAAGAGGTCATAAGCTTAAGCCATAAAATATTTAGAAATTTTATTCTTTAAGTCCTGGTTGCATAGTTCAAGCATGACATAATTAATCCCCTCTTAAAGAATGAAAACAATATTTATTTTAAGAAATTCTCATCTGTCCAGTGGAGAGTTCTACCTTCTTGACTTTCTATTTCCTCAGCTGTTCTTGTCTCTTGATTCAGAGACATGAAAATAGATGACTTAGAAATTCTTGTTCTAAAATGGAAAGAGGAATCCTTCTTCCCATGTCAGGTGATAATTCAGCTCCTAATTTTCTAAGTACCACTCTAGTTTTCATGCCCAGGAACTTTTCTCTATCGAATAATCCTTTTCTGAAACCGCTTTACCTATGACATCTTTGCCACCAATGTCATCTTACTATTTGCTTATAAATGTGCTCATTTTTTTTTCATATTAAAAACAAGCTCTCTCTTAATTCTATGTCTTCCTCTAGCTAAACATGATACTAAGTGCCATTCCATCCATTCAAGACCACCTCAGAGTATCACCCTTCGGCCTGCTTTCTCTCCTTTATTATTTCCCCTAACCTTCCTTCTCTTGAGCAATCAGGTAATAACACTTCCATACTGCTTAACTCACTTTGCCAAGGTCATTTGTATTCTGTTTGTTGATTCTAAAGTCTAGGTTTCAGTTAATATCCTTACTTTTTTTCCAGTTGAAATGCTGAAAAGACTGTTCAAGTTGTTTTCAGAAAACAAACCGACCACCTTTTTTGGAGTTGGATGGTAAAGGACATGATCAATCACTTGTTCTCCTAATTTTTCATAAAATACTTTCTGAGTCTGAATTACAGGTGAAGAGGGTTTACTGTGATTTGCTTCATTCCTCCATCAGTTAAAACATGTGATTACTTCATTGTACATTCACATCATTATTTACCTTAATAATACTGGCCAAATACCACATGATGTAAGCACTTAAAACATGTTAAATAAGTAGGTCTGGAAAAAACTCAAACTGGTGGCAGCATTTAAAAGATGATTATGTGTTAATCGTCTTTTAATCTCTTCTTTTATTTTCATCTTTTGAATATAGTCTTAAAGTTGATTAAATTTTTAATTTCTCTTTTACCCAATTTACATTCTTTAAGATTTTTTTTTAGAAATTTACTTATGTCAAAGAAAAATAGATATTAAGAGAGAATCAGGAGGACTATATTGTATATAAATTTTTTAATCCTTCAAATAGAAAATGTAGTATCAATCTAAGCCCATTAGTATGGAAAAATATTTCATATAAGTAAAAACTAAACCCCAACAAAATATAGCAATGGTCTATTAATATCATTCAGACATAGCTAAAATAAATTTGAATCCTGTTTGCTTAATTGAGAAATATATATGTATATTTCATGCAAATTTAGAAATTCAGATAAATTTCATCAATTAAAACAGAAGATGTTAAGCTCCAAAACATGCCTCTGGTTCATAGCTAAGGCATGATCTATTTTAAGCCCAAACTGCTACATGGTGTTATTTATTTCCAGGTGCAAAAAAAAATACATTTAATTTGAAGACTGATTAAAGTAAAGAAGCCTCCTGACAAGGAGAAAACTGATATTCTACCAATCAAAGTAGGATTTGACACAGACTGCCAAACAGCGAGAAGACTCTAGGGGAGAATGCCCATAATGAGGGTAAGCACTCATATAGTTAGTGCTGTAAGCCATGAAATTAATTTAAGGTATGTTACTTTACATTCTGAAATCTAGATTTATCGTGCCTACAGATAATATTTTCCTCATAAAGAATTAACTTATTAAAGTATGTCAGTAGAAATGACCAATTAATTATACACTTGTACTTGTTTTAGGCACAAGTTTCAAAAGACATGAATAATCATTTAAATATAAATTTAAGGATAAGGTAGATAATTCCTCTTTCATTCTCTTTGTTCTCATATGTAGTTAACTCACTAATTTGAAATACTTTGATATAAACCACAATGCTACCTATTTTTAAAAAGAATTTTGAATTTTTAAATTTGACTTTGTTTTGCCCTGGAGATAAATGACAACAAAAGGAAGGTTCAGGTTAACATTTTTTACTTAATCAACTTTGAAACAATATGCTAAAATTATTTAAATTTTCAAAAGACTTAAAAGCTAGAATGGGTAGAAATATTATTTGAAAGTATAGAAAGTTCATTTATAAACCCCCAAATTATTTTAGGTAATTCAGAATTTTTCCAACTGCTATCTTCTTTTCTATGTATTAGAATTTTAGGGTGGTCAAGCTTAACTTTAAATTCTAGGTAAATAGAAATCATTGATTAGGCCAGATCATTTATTGAAAAACTGAAGATCTAGATTGTAATTCAATATTTGTAATATTTCATGATAAACTCAATTACTTTCCTGAGCTTTAGTTTCCATCAACTGGGGCAATCATAACACCAATTTTATTTTGTATCTTTAAAGATAATATCAAGACTAAGTGGCTAGGCTGGGAATATAGCTCAGTTGGTAGAGTTCTTGCCTTGCATGCACAAAGCCCTGGGTTCAATCCCCAGCACCACATTAAAAAAAAAAAAAAGTGACTGAAGTGTATATAGGGTAGGGATTCAGAAAGTGCTAATTTTCCTTATACTAAGGATAAGGATAAAAATGAATTATGAAAGTACATGCTTTCATTTATAAATTATATATAATCGTTATCTACAAAATTATGCAAAACAGTATAAATAAAGGTAGCATGTGCTTTTTAAACACAGTAGAAAATACTCTAATAGTGATTTGAGCTTTCTGTGGGTATATAGTTGAACATGGATTATTTTTGTTTAGTAGGTGTAAAATTAATTTTTTGTTTAGTAGACCTAAAATAATAATAAAAATGGCCATGTACAGTGGTACATTGCCTGTAATCCCAGTAACTCAGGAGACAAAGGCAGTAAAATTAGAAACTCAAAGCCAGCTTCAGCAACTTAATGAGACCCTAAGCAACTTAGTGTGATCTTGTCTCAAAATAAAACATAAAAACAGGTTGGGGATGTGTTCCAGTGGTGAAGTGTCCCTGGGTTCAATAGTTGGTACACCCCCTCCCCGCCCCCCAAAAAAGAATAAGATATACAGACAAAAGAATAAGATATACAGAATTATAATTTTAGGTAAAATAAAGTGGAAGAAAAACAGACTAAGCCCTTGATTTTTTTTAAATTTAGTACCTTTTAACACTTGTTAGAGAGTATTTTTATTTTCCCTTCTTGTGACAATTATCAGAATCTTCTGATACACTGCAGATCTGACCTTTTCACATCTGCACATATGTTTTCTTCTTGCTATAAGATACAGTTCCAAGTGCCTTATTATAGCAATCCATCCTTCATTATCTAGTTCCTGCCCACCATTTTCAATCCTATCTGTGGTCATTGTCTGTCTCATATCTTACATTCCTTCACACCAAATGGAAAATAACCACCAAACACACCAGGTGGCTTCCAATCACTACTTCTTTTATCAGGTGGTGAGTTCTATCCAAAATTGCTCTACCCAAAGCCATTTGATGAGATTAAACTGTTTTATATATAAAAATTCACATATTTAGTTACATCTCCATGAAGACTTTTTAAATATTCCCATCACACAGGCAAGAGTGCTTACACCAAACATAATGGAATGATTGATAAATTTAATTGCATAAGAACATCATAAACAAACATAACATTAATGAATAAAGCTGAAAGACTAGGTGAATAAAATATTATAGTGATCATGTATAGGTATGGAGTAAAAAATAGTCAATATACAAGATAAGATGTTCCTCCAAGCACTAAAAAAATAAAAATTAGCTGAAAGAAATAGCTTGGGAAAAACATACACACAAGTAACTGAAAAATAAAAAAAAGCTCAAACAGTTATTATGTGCATAAATGGATGACTAATTTAAAATATTGTCAAGAAATCTCAAGAGAAAAAATGTAATCCTGCAATTTACACATTATAATGTCAACATGTTAGAGATGATTGGTAAAAATTAATGTTGGTCAAAAATATGTTAAAGCAGATTCTGATAAATTAAACCCTTAAGACAGCAATAACATTTTCTTTAATGCAGTATAATTCCTTTCTAAAAATGTATCCGACAAAAAGACTCACATTTTTATATATTCATTTTAGATATACATGAAAGTAGAGTGTATTTTGACTTATTATACATACATGGAGTAAAACTTATTTTAATTAGGATCCCATTCTTGTGGTTGTACATGATGTGGAGTTTCATTAGTGTTATATTTTTATACGAACATGGGAAAGTTGTATCTGATTCATTCTACTGTCTTTCCTATTCCCATCCACCCTCCCTTTCATTTTATCCTCTTAATATTCAAATATTTTTGTACAAGAAATTTACTGGAGTTTTTTGAAGTAACAGTCAAAAAGCGTTAACATCCTATATGCTCATGAAAATTAAAATATGGTAAACATTTACTTTGAAATATTAATTAAATATTGTAAAATAACAAAATAGGTTAGTTTGTATATCAAACATAAAATAGGGTTACCAGACATTAAAGATATAATGAGATACCTAATGCTAAGTATATATTTTAAAATTTTAATGATAAGTGAATTTGGCAGTATAGAATAGTGGTAGTTAAAAATAACTAATTTTATATCAAATGTTTTAATATTTATCATTTCCACCACTTACTAATTGGGTGTCTTTGGGCTAATTAATTAACCTCTTTATGCCTTGGTTTTCTAATTTATAAAATGGATACAAAATTTTAAGTGGTAATAAAACTTTTGGAAAATATAGATATACCACTAGTGTTTACCTCCAAAAAGGAATTGAGAATAAAGGGATTTCACTTGCAAATTTTTAATTTTTATTTTAAAAATTTCCATATTTAAAAGCTTCTTTCCATTAACCATATATTTACAATTATAAATATAAAAAGTGGAGTTGCTCAAATCTTTAATATTGACAAGTTTTGCAAATTAACCATGTTATAAAAAGCACAAATTTACTAAGTAATTACAAGGAAGAATCATGTCAAGAAAAACAGCAAACAGGGGCTGGGCTTGTGGCTCAGTGGTAGAGCGCTTATTTAGGATATGTGAGACATTGGGTTTGACTCTTAGCACTGCACATAAATAAATACATAAAATAAAGGTCCATCAATGTCTAAAAATATTTTTTAAAAAAGAATAACAGCAGATATACTGTATGTCAGTATATGTAGATCTGCTACAACACATGCAGGAAGAAAATTCATCCACCAATTTAAGTTTGCACCTAAGTAAAGAAAAGCATATGCTAATTGGAAAACAGCTTTAGGAAGGTATAAGTCTGTACAGGGTCTACTCATCTAGGTTGACAAGACAGAAGAAAGTTTGATTACATTTACAAATTCAAATTACTTTGTTCAAGATATCTGTCTACATCAATGTGGTCACCTTATTCAAAGATTTATACCAAAAAAAAAAGGATTATGGCTGGGCTTATGGCTCAGTAACAGAGTGTTTGACTAACGTGTGAGGCACTGGGTTCGATTCTTCTGCAATCTCTATATGGGGTAAAAATGGGAGTTCATAATTCACTTGAATCAAATGTATGAAATAAGATATGTCAAGAGCTTTGTAATGTTTTGAACTAATAATAAAAAAGAAAATAAATAAATGAATAAAATAAAGGTTCATTGAAAACTAAAAAATAAATAAATAAAAAATAAAAAAGGAATGGTACATGATTTGTAGATTCAATAAGTAGAGAGACATACAGACACAAATGATTATAAATTATATTTACTTATAAATGCCATACATAGGTCAAATTTAATACTTCATCATAAGTACTAGTAAAACATCTGATGATATGTAGTTGACATAACTATTTACATTTTCTTCCCATTCCAGTTCCTAAATTTATGACAATCTAATAAATTACTTCTTTCTTCCAAATTAGTTTGAATAAGAATTATTGCCTCTGCTTCTGAAGGTTTCACTATTTATTATTAAGAAAGCTACCTCTGAATTTGCACAGTATTGACACCTAAAATACAACTTATATCCATTGGATTCTATAGAATTTTATATATATATATATTTTTTTTTCTTTTTTTACTTGCATGATCCTCTTACTACAATGGAAGTAGATGTACAAGTAACTTTGCTTTTTCATTGATCAAAAAATGATTGTAGTGTTCCTTTTACCTTGGAATTTCTGGTCTTCCTAAACTGACCTGCACAATAAATATGTTTATAATCATTGTTTCTATTCTGCCCTGTGATGTTAATAGTTTCATAGTTTATACTAACTTGTGTCAAGATAAGAACTAAATAAGAACAGTCAAGTATGATGTCATAAACTTTTCTCCCAGTGCAGTCATTGATTGTGCATGATTTTCTGAATTCTAATTACCAACATTTCCCTGGCTACAAGAACCAGGGATTTTACTGTATTATTGCTTCTCATGCATCCTACATAAATCGGCTAGTTTAAAACAAAATATAATTAGAATTGAATAAAAATGTTTTGGTGCCACACAAATACATCTTAAATGTGATATAAAAAAAGACCTTCAGTAAATTACCAGTACTATAATGTTGCCATGCAAAGCCTAAATAAGCACTATGAAACCTTTCAAGAATCTTGAAAATCACTAGTTATTCATGACTTTCACCATGTTCCATTTTAACTATAATCTATGGATTATAGCAGACTAAAATAGTTTCACAATATCCCTTATCATTATTAAATAAGTAAATGAATGAAGTAATGAAATGAGAGGATTATTTTTGTAGATTAGTTCAGCTCCTACTCTATATACTGTATGTGCAAAGTGAAAATGTTATTGCTACTGTAGTCACCGTTACCTCTGAAAAGGTCTATTTGCTCCTAGAGCGTAATACTGTTTTGACTTCCAGGCCATCTGGAAAAAAAAAATGTCCAGAAGTAACTTGGTTCTTTCTATGATCAGAGAAGACACATTCTCAGGCACCCAGGGAAGAATTAAAGTCAACATAATATTTAATAGCCATGGGAGTACCTAATAATCCACTCTGACTGCTCTCATGAGAAATACAAATTTACCTTTGTGTCTTTATTGTGATTCCTCCCATCTATCAAATGACTGCATTTGGCAATTCCAATCTCTTTGATTGCTCTAATCTATCAAACGATGGAACTATGTGATTCTCATTTCCTCTGAAAGGGTGTTCTGTTTTTCTCTTTTCTTTTTTTATAGACTGATTTACAACATTTTATTCTATTGCTCCCTCTGGTACTCTCTTTCCATATTTCTACCAGCTTTTGTGTTAAACAGTTTAAGGAAATTGCATGGAGGCTCACTCCCTCATTAACTTCAATCCCTGCCTTCCTACTTTTAAATTAACAGTGCCCGACTATCAAGAGAGTTTTATGACCATCAACCCATTTCTTTCTTTTCATGATTATATAAATACAGTTATTGTATTCCCAATGAGAACACTATTAGAATACATTTCTCTGAGATTAAAACAAAACCATTCTGGCTAAATTTCTTTCATTATGCATATGCTTTGAATTTCTTAAATTGATTTCCACATTAAGAGAAAGCTGAATGGGATTACACAGTGTTCTAAATATGCAATTTTAGCTCTCTTAATATTTTAAAATTATGTCTAATTAATGCTTAAAATAAGAGCTTCTTTACCTTACAATACTAAATACATTATTTTGATTTTGGTTTTATAATTATCTTCTCCACACCTGGAAATAGTACTGCTGGTTAGATATTTCTACATATGTCTGCTATTTTCATTTAAAGAAAATTAATATTTCAGACATTTGAGCATTATGTGCTTTTAAATTTTGGCACTGACTTTTTAATTAAATGGCAATTTTTGTTAATTATTCTAACATATACTCAGAATTTTTTCTAGGAAATTCGATCATTTGACATTTTTACATATTTATTGCAATGACTACTTATTTGTTAATATCCATGGCTCAAAGGGAAATTCAAAATGAGTGTTATGTCTGGCCATATGTGGCAGCCAATAATCCAATGACCACAGTAGCCTTGGACAGGCTCCAGGACACGTGACTGGGAGGTCATTCATACCATTTATCTTTGTGGGTTGTGTGCATGCTGTGACATACTAAATGCTACACAGCCTATGCCAGCAGAGATAATCATAAGCCAGTGGATAAGAGAGAGAACATTCACCACAACCTAAAATTCAGGCAAACTGCAATGTAAACTTTGAGAGAAGCATAAATTGCTTTGAGAATGGAGAGAGAAAACAAGTGACCACTAGGGAGGCAAGGAATCTGCTACTAAATGCTACACAGCCTATGCCAGCAGAGATAATCAGAAGCCAGTGGATAAGAGAGAGAACATCCACCACAACCTAAAATTCAGGCAGACTGCAATGTAAACTTTGAGAGAAGCATAAATTGCTTTGAGAATGGAGAGAGAAAACAAGTGACCACTAGGGAGGCAAGGAATCTGCACCAAGAATTGTTCATCCATTTAAATCAAGTATTTGTCTGTACAACAAGATAAACACATGGCTAAGTTTCAAGATCACAGAAGTGTTAAGACAGATTCTTCTACTTTTATGGGATTTACATTCTTTTAAGAGATATTTAATCTGCACCCACTCAAAAAAATGGATGTAGAGGAGTCCCAGGAAACTATCTCGGACAGAATAGAATCAAAGGCAGAAGCATGAGAAGCAGGGATGGGTGTGCCTGTGCAAGTAGAACAAAGACACAGAGAAAGGGGTAGGAGGAGAAAAATAATGTTGCAATATTAGTGAGGACTTTCCATGAAAATAATTCATTCCCCTCAGCGTTTTAGTATCAATTCTATAATCAATAAGTTGTTATATAAAACTTTTTTAGTAGAGGTGTGTACAAAAATAACTGACACAAGAGTGGGCAGGAGGAGTTATTGATGCTGACAAAAAGATCAATGATGGTGTCTAGTATGTTAATCCAAATTGAAGAATGTTATCGTGAAGGGTGATTTGGACATGAAATAAGAAAGCTGTCTAAGTAAGTAGCACAAATAGAAGGTACAAGATCATCCAGATGTGGGTAGCAGAGTTTATAATTCAATGTTCCATAACTGGAATATGGAACACAATGCAGAAAGACACTGTTTGAAAGCTATTTGTAAGTGTTGAGAGTGAAAACAACCGATCTGGATGACATTGCCCAGAGAAAGTGAAACAAATAATGGAGGAAAGTGGGAAAAGGATGTATCATGATGAACAATTAAAATGAAGGGGAAGGGTTAGAAAAAGGAGAAATTGAAGGAGAAGAGCTATCAGGAAAATCAGTCAGGTGATTTCTGAAAAATGAAATATCAATTAAAACAAATAATAATGATGACCTTCATGAATCTGACAATGAAGTAGGAGGAATGGAATTCTTCTTCTACAGAAGAATGAAGGGTAAGTGAAAGACAAAGAAGGGAAGAAACCAATGAGATACTAATAGAAGGCATTTAAAAGGGGTTTATAACAGCTCAGGCCTTGTTGCCAATACTTTGCATACCTGTGTTCATTTAATAGTAATAACTACATGAATTAGGTGTGATTATCGGTTCCATTTGAGATGATAAAACTAAACCACAGGAAATTAAATAGGCAATCTAAAGGTACAGAGAACATAATAATGGAATTGGTATTTGTACTGGGCAACTAGCTCCAAAACCTTTCCTATTAATCACGGGTTATTTCCCAGTGTGTACATCCCTTGGCATCACATCTCACTGCCCCTTCCACTCAGAGGTACAAACTTCTTTGCCACTGTCATAATTTTTGTGGCCTTACTATGTTCTTTAACCAATATAATCTAATAGTAGTAATGTTATTTGTTTTTTTTAAGTGCAAGGAAATTTTATTTTATTTTTTAAATTTATTTTTAATTTATTTTTTTATTATTACTTGTTCAAAACATTACAAGTAGTAATGTTATTTGGATTCTGGAGCCTGGATCTCATGCTTTGTAGTTTTAATCTTCATTCTCTTATGTATAATTTTTACACATTTTTTGTGTCAGTTTAATATAAATACAAATTAAAATGAAAAAGTAAAAAAAATTAAAAAAAATACTGACCCAAGACACCATTTAA
Source organism: Spermophilus citellus (assembly GCF_964194105.1). Lineage (NCBI taxonomy): Eukaryota > Metazoa > Chordata > Mammalia > Rodentia > Sciuridae > Spermophilus > Spermophilus citellus. The sequence goes on along the minus strand of NC_138186.1, from coordinate 101,122,990 downwards.
GGATACTAGTCTAGCCACCAGGAGTAGAATTAAGAAGTCTAGTCAAGAACCTGTACCAATTTTTAAACATGTAAATGGGTCTACGTTATATCTCCCTCCAAGCCAAAAGTGGAGCAGAAACACAATGACTACTCAGGAAATCCTGAGGATTAATATAAATTGCCATTTTAAAATACTACATCTTGTAGTAGTTTTGAAGGCAATAATAAATGACATACACAGAAGTGGATACCTAAAAATAAATTGAGGCCATAACAAAAGTCTAAAACTCATGGCATTAGTAATGGGAACTATATTTATGAAACCAATTTAATGATTTTTCTGATTGCCCATTCCTATGATGATAGGAAGACACTATAAAAGCAGCAAAAGAGAGTTTTCATATATTCTGAGTCAACAATGAAGAAATTGTTACTGAAGCCCTGAGAGAGGGTGACCTGTGTTGTAGAGTGGTGGAAAAATTGGCAGCAATGTCATCCAAAACCTTGGATGATAAGAAATGTATACAATGAACTTGTGTTCCTGGCCAAGAAAATGTCTGCATAGAATATCATCACTGCCAATGGGCTTCTTACAGCTTCACATGATAATATGAAATGGCAGATATAAACTAAAGTTCAGGGAGCTAGAAAAATTTCCAGGAACTACAGAAGATGCATTATATATTTTGAGTTGAAAAAAAAAAACTGCTTACCTTCTCAATTTTCTCCCCACAAAATAGGTTTCAAAATAAGCAATGGCCTCACTATATTTAGATCATCTTGGAAAATAAAACTTTCTCCCTTGCAGGTCCTCTCAACTGTTTATTTTAAAAAAAGTTATTTTTTTTTTCTGAAATTCATAAGGGTTTCTCTTGGTCTGTTTTTTGCTGCTAAAACAGATTACCTGACACAAGGTACTTTATGAAGAACAGAAATTTATTATGCATAGTTATGGAGGCTGCAAAGTACAAGATCAAGACTCTGGCATTTCATGAGGGTCTTTACTCTATGTACATCACAATAATGGCAGAGAAGCAGAAGAGCAACCCAAATGAAATTTGCATGCAGCTTCTTTTATAAAGGCCTTCATGTCATTCTTTAGGGAGACTCACTCATGCCCTTATTATCTCTTAAATGCCCTTATCTTTTAATTTCCTCACATAGATAACACCTACCAATCTGAGAGGGGACACAATTTTGGAAGGGGCACATTCAAACCAGAGCAAAGCATTTCACACCCTTATGTAGAAAAATGTCTGTCTCCAAACTGGGTTGAAGATAACTTTTAATTTTCTTTTTGTGATGCTAAATATGGAAGCCAGGGCCTTGGACGTGCTAGGCAAGCATTCCACCACAGCTGTTTTTTTTTTAAAGCAGACATTGAAAAGGTAAGTGATTGTTATAAGCAAGGATATGCTAATACATTTGAGAGATTTTAACATAAATAAAACATTTCTAGACAGATCAAGAAGTAGTAAGAAAATTAAATCAGAGAGTCTATTGTTATATTTCTAGTAAAAATTGAACAATGGCTTTAGAGAAAAGAAACAAAGATTAGTCAATCTCAATGACATAAAATGTTAAAATTTTAGAAATTATATTAGCAAAATTGTGAGACTTATATGTTTCATAAAAGTAAATGTTTGATTTATCCTTAAAGGTATGTAACATTTAAATGGTATATCTTATAATTTAAAAGAAGAAAATAAATGTTTTACTTTTGAAATCAGAGAACACCCTTCATGAACATATTTAACAGCCTCTGAAGGTAATTTTTTGGACTAGATATACCATTGTTATTTCACCTTGTTGTTTCCATATTTATTTAATTCTGCTATGGAAGAAAAAGCATCCCATATTTCAGAATCTCTTAGATATTTTTCCATAGTGAGAAGATAATCTCTGCCAGCTAGAGCTGTACCTGAGTTCCAATATTCCATTCCATGTAGTTATACAGGAAATATCATTGAATATCATGGTGTCAGCACACCACCTTTCTTCTCTCCTTATTTACTGGGTTTCTTTGCAAAAAAAAAAATACATAGAATAATCTGGCAATAAATAAAGACTCCTAATTCTTCAAGAGTTGTCTTGAGTAGAAGTAGTCAGGTAAGGCAAATCCATACCAAGTATCTACCTAATGAGGACAAATTCTGTCTTCTGCCTTCTATGAGAGTGGAGATCTAATATAATAGACTCTTTGCTGGGTAAGTGAACATGTGTCTTTGCCTCTGGTAGCTAGGGAGCTCAGTAGTTCCTATAGCCAGATCAAAAGGCAGGAGACAGTGGGGGTGAAGAAAGGTAACTGGAATGTCTCTTTTGAACTCTCACTTAACAAGTCCAAGGAGCAAGCACTGAAGATGATAGTGGGAGAAAAACATGTCATTTTTAGCTAAAAAGAATGACTGGCATTAAAGGCATTAATCCTTTTTTTCACACCAGAATATCAAGTACCTCCTAATTCACTTTGAGTACTCATAATGATTTTTTTTTTTCTCTCTAGGCCTCTTTTACAGTATCCATCCTTAGACTTCTGGGTATGGGTGGGGTTGTGGCTCAGTGGCATAGCACTTGGCTAGCATGTGTGAGGTACTGAATTTGATCCTCAGCATCACATAAAGGCATAAGTAAATAAAATTAAGTTATTGTGTCCATCTACTGTACACACACACACACACACACACACACACACACACATAATTGGGTATGCCCAATTTGGTGATTTGGTAAATGAGATAACATCCAGTTCAATATGAGTGGTTCAGATATTTAACTCGAAGAGTAAGTTTTTCTCCTAAATACCATTAGTCCATGCTACAATTTCCCCATCAGTTCCTGACAGTGTTCAGAGAGCATTCGAATTGTACAAGAGGCACCTTGAACACTTGAATTCAGTAGTTTTTAAGCACAGTGGCATAGCCTAAGCCCACTGAATCCCACTCAAATCACTCAGTCTTGTTGGTTACTGAGTAAATTCGCTGTAGCAACATTTTCAAATATGTATCAACTGAGCAACACACTAATTATTGGGATATGCTATCTACAAATTCAAAGTACTTGAGTAGGCATTATGTTTTTGTTGTTGTTGTGGTGGTGGTGATAGTGTTTTTCATTGTTGTTGTTTAAGAGTTAGTGTGTCCAAGATGATGTAATTTGTCTTAACACTTTAAAGGGAATATTTCAATTCCAACTGACTCCAGCCAACTGCCCAGCCAGAAAATGTATTTCATTTTAAGCTTCTAAAAGTTCTTCAGTTTATTTCCATTGTCCTGCATGCATGTATCTTTTGGGTTCCTGTGCGTGTGCCTTTGGGGTATATAATTTGTATCTAATGAGTGGAGTCTTATCTGCTTCCTGGTGGACAGGTGAACTACTTCCCTACACTACACTATTTTGCCATTGCCATGATGTTTAGCCTCACCTATAGCCTTGAAGAATGGAGCTGACTGTTTATGGATTGAGACCTCTGAAACCATGAGCCCCTAAATAAACTTTTCTTCCTCTTATTGTGTTTGTCAGGTCTTTTAGTCAGGGCAGTGGGAACACTGACTAAAACAAGTAGTATAATTGGAATACTTAAAAAAAGAATGTTCTGGCTTCTGTGTGGAGAATTAATTGTAGTTGATGGAGACAGCTGTAATCCAGGCAGTGGAGTGGGGACATGGCTTAGCATATTACCTAGGAAGTAATAAAATTCAGTAGATCCTGGGTATATTTTGAAGGTTTGCTGAATGGATTGAATGTAGGTGGTAAGAGACAGAAAGGAGCCAAGGATGGCATTAAGTTCCATAACCAGTGCAATCAAAAGATTGAGTTATTTTCTGAGATAGGGAAGACTGTGGGAAGAGCAGGATACCATATCAGATTCAGAGATATTAAATTTGACACATAAAAGTAGATTAAGCAATTGGGTGTTCATTTCTAGATTTAAAAGAGGCAGTCTATAGAAGCATATTTTATGAATGATTAGAAAACATATGGTTTTTAAAATCATGTGATTGAATGGAATAACCTAGGGCATGTATGTGGACCGAGTAGAAATAGATCTCAACTTAAGCTGATGTTGCATCCAGATAAACCCATCATGAGTTGAACTATTGTAAATAAAATGCATTTAATAACACCTAATCTACATAACATCATAGCTTAGAGGCATAGTACACTGTCAAGTTGTTAGAGTCTGTAAACAAGTCAGGATGGCACCTGGCAAATGTTAGAGTCTGTAAACAAGTCTGGATGGTGCCTGGCAAAATGCCAAAGGGAGTGGTTTGTGAAGTAAGGCCAGCAAGCCATTAAGTGTGGAGATTTCTTATTGGTTGACTGATGTATCTAGTTTATGCTAATTAAGATAAGCTGTGTGGAATGTATAAATACCGCTCCTGTCCTACAATAAAGGGCTCCCTCTCCTGCTGTATCCATCTACACAAGTTGTTCATCACCCCCCGCTTATTTTGCTGCAGCTGGACTGCGGCAGAGGCATAGTACACTGCCAAGTATCAGTTGTTTACATAATGAGGGCATGACTAAGAGCTGTGGCTCACTACTGCTCTCTAGTATGGTTGGAGCATTGTGTCACATATACCCAGCTCTCAAAATCTCTACATTGAAACATCAAAGTACAGTTTCTTCTGAATACGTTTCTCTTTTTCACCATCTTAAAGTACCAAAATCACATTTTGAACCATAATTTGAACCTTCTGTATTTCCAAGGACAAAGCCTTGCCATGCTTTAATGTTTGAAGTTAGAGTTGAAGAGAATCCAGTTGAAGGAGTCTGAGAAAGATTGGTCTGGGAGCACAAACAAAAGAAGGTGGTGTTCATTCCTAGTCATACAAAGATGGGGTTCATGAAGAAATGAGTTCATGTTTTGCCATTATATTAAACAAAAAAGAAATGGAAGGAAGGAAGTGCTGCAGTCCGGCTGCAGCAAAATAACCGGGGGGTGACGAACAACTTGTGTTGATTGATACAGCAGGAGTGGGAGCCGTTTATTGTAGGACAACAGAGGTATTTATACATTCCACACAGCTTATCTTAATTAAAATAAACTAGATACAGCAGTCAACCAATAAGGAATCTCCACACTTAATGGCTCGCTGGCGTTACTTCACAAACCACTCCCTCTGGCATTTTGCCAGGCGCCATCCAGACTTGTTTACAGACTTTAACAAGGAAGGAGGGAGGAAGGAAGAAAAGAAGGCAGGGAGGAAAGGGAAGGGTTAAGCATTAAAATTGTCCCTGGATTAACATGGAATAGGCCTGGAGGAGAGCTGTTTTTGTGAAGCACTGAGAGCAAAGTGAATATAAGAAGTATTAGAAATGAGAGAATAGATAACAGAATGCTAAACAAATTTCAGTTAAAAGGAAAAATAGTTGTAATTCTATTGAAATTAGGTAGGCTTAATACTTCTCAACTATGGTTTTGGGAATAGTCATACTTTACCTGGTCTCTGGTTCATTGGGTAGTTTGGATCAATAGTTCATGAGTACATGAGTCATTTGACTTCTTCACCAGAAGTAGAATATTTCACAATCTAGTCTTCATTCCTTTCCATCTGTAGAATGAAAATGTTCTACATATACATGATTCCTGGAAACCCACCAGGGCATGAGTCACCAGTTTTCTTATATGAAAATTCAGTAATCAGTAGCTTGAATCATCTGCTAGATATACCTTGAAGGACGTTTCAGCTGCAGAGCTAAAGCCAGTCAAACGGTTCTAAATTCATTACATTTTCATGGATGTTGTTGGTAGTGAACCACAATCATTGCTGATATTCTTCCAACATTTTTAGCAATAATAGCTAAAACATGTTAAACATCATATTTTCAATTGCCTTTTGAAAACAAATGATTCTCCACACAAGGGAGGTCCCAGTATTTTCAAGAAATCCACTTTTATATATGTAGAAAATGTGGAAGTTGAATTTTTCCTTAGCTTTTATATAGAACTATCAATGTTATCTGCCACTAACTTTCTACTTAGATTCCTTAACAACCCCACTGATTCTTTCCTTGGTTGTTTGCTTCTTTTATTGATCTCTCTTTTCCAAAGCCATAGGCAGTACCAAACACAATAAACAATTTAGGGTGTTTATTTGTCTCTTGAGTCAAACAGTTTAAAATCCATCTGATGATATTATCTCTTCAGCCCATAAACTTCGTAGTGGGCTTCAATAATACAACTTTATGTTCTCAAAGTGTAATCTCATTCTAATTTCTTTTTCTCTGTCTCTTACTTGCTTGCTTTGCTTGTTCTATCAATTTCAGATTTGCTAAACAGGTATATAAATATTCACTGGCCTTAATTAACCATATCACACATTCCTGTGCACTGTTCTTATAAAAATGCATTAAGTATGCTCTTAGCTTCCTTTTCTGTCACATGACACTGTTAAGGTTGTTTGAGGTATTGTTGATTCACATTTAGTTATATCCTCAGGGTTATCATTTGTTATCCTGCAGAGCTCTGTAATGTTCTAATTCTCTAGCTGTTTTCTAACTACATGAGGATTTTCTAGATTCTCTTAACATCTTTTACTCCAAAATAAAATATTTGGTCTAAAAATAAAACAAATAGTCATTTTATCAAATGTCGTATTTCATGTATTCCCTTATATCAAGTTCTGTTGTGATAGAACTTGATAGTTTATGATAAAGAGGATTCTTTTTTTAAATTCAAATTTAAAGCTTAACCTTCATGGATATTATGTTTTTCATTACTAATGCTATAAAGAACTCTCAAATTTTTGTGATTAGTGTTTGTGTTCCTTCTAGACTTGACATCCCCCTCTTTTTTTAATGACTCTAAATGTTACAGGTGATAAAGTAGCAGAAAAGATAGATACAGACCCTCTTCTCAAAAATAATTGATTAATAAAGCAACCAATAGAACAAATACCATCACTAATAGCAGAAATATAAGATGCTAATGCTAGTCTGTTAACCAAACTCTTAGGATCAAATTTTCCTTCTCTTTGAGGGTTGGGGGGGTACCAGGAATTGAACTCAAGTGCACCCAACCACTGAGGCACATCCCTAGCCCTATTTCGTATTTTATTTATAGTGAGTTGCTTATCACCTCATTTTTGCTGAGGCTGGGTTTGAACTTACAATCCTCCTGACTCAGTCTCCCAAGCTGCTGGGATTATAGGTGTGCACCACTGCACCAGGTTTCAAATGTTTCTTTACCCTCATTTGGGTGCCTCACAATTCTATGATAGAATGTCATTCAACAGGAATTCCTACTCTCTTCAGATGAGAACCTTGTATTAAAAGATATATATATATATATATATATATATATATATATATATATATATATCAGTTAATATTGTAATATATATTTTATGTATTAATATCAGTTTTTACCTTGAAACATATAACTGTATTAAAAGAAGACTAGCTAGAAAATTCTCTAAAAAGTACACTTCTTTTAATTTCTATGAATGGCATTTGTGAACATACCCCAACCAGTATTGAGAAGTCCAAGTTTGTTTATAGAAATTGTGGGAGGGAAATAGAGAGTAATTGTGATGAACTACTAACTCGTGATTATGCCAGATCAACAAAAACATGGTAGGCAAAGGCCAGATAAACCTTCAGAGTAGGGTAAAGGATGGTTCCAAAAGGAGTAATATGAGGGTATACTTATATAGCTTAATACACAGGAAAACCTCTCAATAAAGAGTTAGAATAATGCTCAGAAAGCTTCCAGAAGACAGCATCCACAAGTTTAAGAAGAAATCAAAGAAATAGGGGCTGGCTTTCAAAGACAGAATATTAATATAATAATCTTATAATAATGACTTTGCCTTAAAGGAACCCATTAACTAAAATAGGAGTTCAGTCAAAGAAATCAGGTAATAAATGATCTAAGAAATTAGCAGCAACAAAACTAAACGTGACTGATGAGCTACAGCCCTGAAACATGTATTCCTGTGACAGAATAGAAATTTACAATGGGGAGATACTGAAGTGATCCTGATTTATGTTAATCAGGGAGTTGAAGAGAGAGACAGGTTAAGGTAAAGACATCTCAGACTTTAATCTTCTATTAATCCCACTAAATAGTCTTCATAAGAGGCATGGCTTTTGTTACTGGGGCACATTGTTGGGGGTGTCAGCCCGTCCATGGTTCTGCTATAAAATTTCTAATCCCAAGTGAGTGTCCAGGATTTGTTATAGCAATAACTTCAATTATAAGAAAGACTTGATTGGAAGAACAATTCAATTTTATTTTTAAAACTTTAGAAATTTATATATTTCAGTAAATATTAATCTGATTCAATCATGCTATTTATCGTATGAATTACAAAGGTTTTGAATAAGCCAAAATCTGTTTGATATAAGTTGTCTCTTTCTCCCTACTCACATCCTTTGATGTGAGTAGGGAGAAAGAGACTGAGCTGTATCTCCAGCCCTAAAATAACAGTTTCCTTTCTGTTCCTTCCTGATATTCTTGTTATACAAATTCGGATCCTTTGTCCCTCTTTTTCCCAGTTCACTTCCTCTATATAGATGGATTGAACCAAGTTTTAAAATCTAGAGTGCTTTGAATATAATGAGTGATTAGGTTTCCATTCCTTGGAACAATCCTGGATATGCCAGACCTACTTCTATAAACTTGTTTACCCTTCACCAGGGATATTTGATCTTATCATTTCCTGAAATTTATCTCTTTTGAATTTACCATTGATTACAAGTAGCTAAACTGCTTCTTCAGAGATTTGTTGATGCTTCTACCTAGGAGTAGAACCTACTCCTTCATTCTTTATCTGTTTCCTGTAAATGAAACCTTCCACTTTTACTAAAGCAAATCTGACACATTAGCAGAAGATTGATATAACTCATTTAACAAATCCAATGAAACGGCAATTTGCCTTTTACTGTTAGTGATTTCCTTCCATGTTTTTAAAACCAATTTATTAAAAAGTAAAGGGAAAAAAGGAATAAAACAGTAAGACTTGAAAATAAGAACTGAGGCTTTGCATTGCCTGGTTTAGGATTTTTTAAGATGCCTTTGAGTATTATTCACTATTAACCTTGTTGTTAGCTTTGTGTGATTATAACCATGATCTCATTTTTTTCTTTAATTTTAAACATATTTCTGACCTCAGAACTTCTTCCCCTTTACAGATGTTATAATACTATTACAATTTTCTCATAATAATATTTTAAATTTATGTTTAACAAGAATAAGAATGCTATTTCTGTTGACTATACTGATAGAAAAGGAATCTGCTCTGACTCCCAAAGCACTTGTATTTTCTTGTAAGTGTGTTAGAATACTGAAAGGGAGTTGAATTCTCTGGAGGATTCTATGATTAGACTGTTAGTTAGTCAACACTTAAAATGCCTTGATTCACACTAATAAATCATATAAAAACATATTGTCTTTTAAATAGATGTGATAAAGCTAGTGTTGCCCAAGTTATTTTTGTATTTCATTTTAGTAACTTTCCATCTTATGAAGAGTTTTTTTCATATACAAATACTGTCAAGGGTAATGTCCAGTTATTCCAAAATGAAAAAAAATTTATTTTATTTTTTTTGTGTGTGATGCTTGGGATTGAACTCGGAGCATTGTGCATGAGAGGCAAGCACTCTACCAACTGAGCTATAACCCCAGCCCTAAAATAATTTATTTTTTAATTATCAGTACGTGTATTGGAGCTAGTCAAATCTCAGTGTCAATATTGTATGTTTTCTGGTAGCACCATATTCAGTAACATCATACTGGTGACTTAGAATTGGCTATGGTGGAAGTATTTATACCAAATAAATTGACCAATGCCACAAACTAGGGCTTTTGTTTTTGAGAAGTAAGATGTTAAATGTTTTCCAGTATATTACTGATAAAAACTCAAAACTGAAGTATACAAAATAAATCTATATAATAAAGACATAGTATCTTCTTTCAAATTTCATTATATAGGGATTATCCCTACTAATATTTTAATATAATATAAGGTACTACATGATACAATAAAATATTTTGTGTTGCAGGAAAAAAAGAAAACTTCAATTAAATAATAAAGTCAGACAGAAGAAAGACTGCAGTAGTCAGAATTCTCATATGACCTCCCAGATTTTTTACACACTCAATATAAACTCTTTCCCTGATCATAGTAGTACTCATGAACATACATTGGTATACCTCCCATAATTGGATTAATAATTAGTGGAATTTGAGTTAATTCAAAAGGGGATTATTCTGATAGGCCTAGCATATTGGATGAGTGTCTAAGGGTAACCTTCCTGCTAGTCTAGAAAAAAAAAAATATCAAATAGACATGTTGTGAACTGTGTATGCAGAAATGTCTCCTAGCTCAAAATTGGGATGGGGACTAAGAACTCATAATGACCCCCAGGAAACAACCAGCAAAACAAAACAACATGAATAGAAATCTCAGTCCTACAATCACAAGGAACTAATTGGGCCAACAACCTGAATGAACTTAGAGAAGACACTAACCTCCAGATTAGATTGAATCCCTGGGAGCATCTTGTGGATGTGTAAAAATGAGCAAAAATCTTAACTACTTCTTGCCAACACAGAATAAGTGATAATAAATGGATGCTGATGTAAACTGCTAAAATTATGTTAATTTGTTACTCAGCAAAAGAAAATTAATATAACTTGGAAGAAATTTTGTTAAAAGTTTTAAAGAGGGGCTGGGGATGTGGCTCAAGCGGTAGCGTGCTCACCTGGCATGCGTGCGGCCTGGGTTCGATCCTCAGCACCACATACAAACAACGATGTTGTGTCCGCCGAGAACTAAAAAATAAATAAAGATTAAAAAAAAAAGTTTTAAAGAATAGTGCCTGAGTCAGAGTGAATAAAAAGGATACCAAACAAAGGGCCTCTGATAATGAGTGGGTCTTCATTTCTCTCCTGAGGAAGGGCAAAGTGTTCCAGGACCTAGGCCCATTATCCACTATAGTCCATATGGAGTTTTGATGGTTCAATGGGAAGTAGGACAATATATTTGAATTTGGACTCCCCAGATATGGGAGGAATGGAATAGCATAGAGAATAAGTGGATTGCCACCTAATGAGATTCAACTGTCTTTGTTGTTCAGGTCAGTTCTTTGAGATTTGTGTCAAGATTGTTTTTCAAAGCTCCTTCATGAGGAGCTTTAAGTTTGAGTTTCACTGATGTACCTAAGTCATCTCAACAACCATATCTAAAACAATTTGCTGCTCTCAGTGGAAAAGCAGACTAAATTGGTCTCTATATTAGAGAAATCAACAAAATTTTCCCCCTTGAGGACTATATTTGGAAGACTGAAGGAAATCCACTGAAGTCTACTGAAGGCAAATGGATGTTTTCTTTTTTTTGCCAGAATCCCAAATTGTCCAAGATTACTATAGGATCTTATCAGAGGCAGAGTGTAAACTCTGAAAAAATTCTCATATTATGCTATTCTCCTAAGTCATTTCGGTAGCTTTAATTATAAGTACAGAGTTTCATGAAGCAACTTACATTTGTTTATGTATAGATAATTTTGTAGTTTCCTTGTAAAATTCCCACTGTAGTTATATTGATGCATATGAATACTACCTTTGGAATATATTTCTCAAAATGAAACCACCCTGGTGACCATGAATTTAATGAAAATATCATTGATTATTTTAAGCTGTGAAAAACAGATGATGTATAATTGTGTGTGTATGTGTATACATACATACATACATATATATTTGTAATTAATGAAGAGAAACAATAAAATGAAACAAGGGTACCCTTGTTGACTATCTTTGAGGGAGCAGGAGACATAATTTTAAAAATAACATAAATTTGAAGAGACGACCAATCAATAACTAACAAAATTTTATAGCTCTGAAGTTCTTTGTAATCTGTGAGACTCTGGCAAGCCTACTTGTCATCATTAAAGTTTATGTATGTAGAATTTGGTATGAACTCCAGTCATATCACTATCAATTGTATGTGAGAGCCACTCCTCACATCAATGGGTGACTCACAAATATGAAGGCCTTTACACAAGCCAAAATGGAATTCAGTTGCTCCTGGCTGAGATTTGCAAGTCAGAAAAAAGCTAGACTACTTTTTTTTTTTATCAAATTGAGATTTATTAGCTTTTATGACTGATATAGATCTATTACATGTACAAATTTGTCAATTTAAATGAAATAAATGAAACAGTGTGGATGTAATCTAAATAATTTAAATCAAATAATATTGAAATGCAGAAGTTTAAACTCACCAAGGAAGAGGAGAGAGTCAATCAGAACATATCAGTGGTGCTGGATGCCATTATGTAAATTTGGGATAATACTGGATATTCAACCTCTAATATAATCTTGATTTCTCATTTCTAAGAAAAAATGAAAATAGTAATCACTACAATGAATAAAGAATGGTTTATTTTGAAAAAAATCATTACTTCCTCTTACAAAAAGTTATACTTAGACAAAATGTTATTAATTAAAGTTCCACCTGGATGCCAACACTGAGACCCATAGATTAGTTTAACAAGGCTATCCATAAAAGAGGCCCAGGAGGGTATTAAGGTGTAATCAGATGGCTGATACAGGTGAGCTAGGATGCTATTTTGCAGTCGACTCAGTTAGAGTGGTCTAATGTCTCTCAGCCTTCCCCAAATGTTGTGACGCCACACATCTTCATACTCATAAATCAGTTTTTATTTTTCTATTGTTAGTATGCTAAATTTAGATTGTCTTCTAGGTATATAATTAGAATAATGTATGAAAATACAATCTGAATCAGCAATAGAAAATGTTCACAGAAGGAAATATGGTAGGATATTATATAGCTTAAATAAAATCACAAACCGAAGTAGGATTTATCTCTTTCTTAAATAAGTCTGTCCAGAAAACAAACAGTATGGTAGCAGGAAATAAAATAAGAGATTTCTTCCAATAATGTATATCTGCTCTAATTGCAAACAACCTATTCCATACTGAAACTTTATTGAGAGCAATGGCCATGTGAAAGAGCCTGCTTTTATATGGTAGGTTTGTCAGTATTTGCAAATGTGCCTCCATATACCTTTATCTTCCTCACCTCAATATTCTACCTATTGGTATTGGGCTTAGTAGTGACATATTTTGATCAATGTAATTTAAGTGAACTTAACACACACTCCATCTGAATTGGAACTTTACATGTGATTGTAGGTGTTTATTTTTTTTTTTTTTGAGACATGGTCTCTCTAAGGTGGTGACAGTCTCACTGAGTTGCTAAGTCTTGCCTCAAACTTGTGATCCTTCATCCTCAGCATTATGAGTTTCTGGAATTACAGGTATGTGCCATAATACCTCGCATAAGTATATATTTTTAAAGTCCAATGAATGAAAGGAAAAAACAAAAATATGCATTATAACTACCATTCTAGGTTTTTTTGCAGTATTTTATTCTATTTAATTCTAATAAATCTTTCTTTAGATGGCAGGATACAAATGAACTTGCATTGTAATTCTTAAAAATAGGTCTTATTTTAGTCATGAAAAAGATCTTAATTATGAGGAAAGACGACACTGTTAAAATAGTGGTCAATTTTCCATAAATAATGTGTTTTAGTGTTGTAATGAGAAATCCACTATTTATAGAAAGAGAACATTCAGAAACATTTTATCACAAAATTGATGAAATAGAAATAAGAATATAAGCTTTATTTCCAATAACAACTTACCAAATCAAAGTTGAAACTATGTCCTTCAAGAGCATATGCAGATTAATATTAGCAACAACCTAACTAGTTAACTTTATTTATATTTCAACAACTTACTAGTTAACTTTATTTAAGTCACTTCTAGGCTGATTGGAATCTCAAATGGTTATCTAACCTTAAAATTATACATACACACAGACACATACACTTAAATTCCTTGATTCAAATAATATCATAACTTTTCATATTAAAATTTTTAAATATGAAGATATTAAAGAAATTGAATCAAAATCTGATATAAATTATTAGAACATTGCAATTCAGGCAACTGGCACTATTCTGAATGAAGCTTTGGATCTTGTTTGCAGTTTCATTATTTGCATTAATTATGTATTGGTAGTTTATTTTTTATGCATGAAGACTGTAAGAGAGAAACCATTCCTACTTTGTATCATAATTGTCCTTTTGGAAGCAAAAAAAAAAATTGTTATATAACAAATATTGTGGAAGATTAACAAAGGGAGAAAACTTTGGTTTTATGCATATATGATTGTTTTAAATATCATTTTTCTAAATTCACTGCTGAAAAGATATGTAATATGACTATTTCATAAATTCTGTGTTTCAATATGTGAATAAAGTTGACAGCATGCATATTGGAATTAGCTTCCAATTTTCAAGAAAGTTTTCAAGCTTGTGATTCATTACTTTTAAAAAATGCACGTTTCTAGGTGTCATTGTCTTCAACCATAAGATGAACAACATTTTAAATAAGTCATTAAAATGTATCCTACCTGATTTGTAGAGGGAATAAATATTCAAAGAAGTTATCCATGTAATCCTATTAAGGCAGAGTGAGCAAGTAAATGTTTCACATGCTCTTGAATCTTTGAAGCTCCTGATGGTTGTAAGCCATGCGGTTGCTCTGTTGTTACATTTTCCCAAAGCAGTTAAAGCTAATGGCAGTAACAAATGAAATGCTGTAAATCCAGGAAAGCATCAAGCCTGCTTAATTCCTGAGGCATAAATTTTAATCATTGAAATAGAATTTTTTTCTGTTTTCTTAGCTAATCTCACTTCCTTTGTTTTTCCCCAAGAGGATTCGATGTTTTGTTAAGAATGAAATCAATTACAGTACAATTGCAATTTATAAGGGTTTTAGTCCTAGACACAGGAGTCACTAAGACAAGTGAAAGGTATTTCATGTTTAGCCCTGATTTTCAAGTGAAAAAATGTCTTTTACCTTTTCTCTCAAATATATATTTCCCTTGTTTTCTCCTCTCTCTGTCACACACACACACACACACACACACACACACACACACACACAGACACACAATAAATCCCTCTCTCATCTTCTCTTTATCACTTGTTTTATCTGCCTCTTGCATTTCTGTTGAGGGATATGGCAAATCAAGACATAGAATTGATGTTAAGTTGGAGAGTTATTTCCTGAATGCCTTCTATTCACTCTTTTGAAAACTAGAAAACATATATATATATATATATTATACAATTCAGAGTTCATAAATGGAGGATGTAATACCTGATTCATCTCCATTGGAATTCTTGGGCATGTTTGTCCAAACTGTAGATTCCTAGGCTCTGATCAAAACAAACTGAATCTGATCATTAGATAGCCCACATGTCTGAATATTTAATAAAAATCTTCAAAAATTCTGAAGTTTGAAAAACATTTCTTTTAATGAAGAGACCGTCAAAAACAGAGACTAGAGGGTTTTTTTTTTAACTTTTCCTCTTTTTCATTTGACTTATTGTTTTCTCAATTTGATTTGTCTTAACTATATTTTCAATGTTGAGCTTCATCTTTCACCAATAGAATTACAGCACTGCTGAGTAAACCTAAAATAAATTAAATTTGTGCCCTAAAGTATTAAGCTTTATTTTTCTCATTTCATTGAATTTGTTATGTTTGTTATGTTTCCAAATAGGAAATTCATTTCCTTTTGGAGATTAGCATGCTTGTACTTATAGGATATCATATTTTTCTAAGTGGAGAAGTTTTCTATCCTGATCTTTTATAAAAAAAATCAAAGTCCTTCTAAGAGACTGAGTTAATTTAGTGAGAGTTCAATAAAGGTACCAGCTATGATCACTGTGAAGAAAAAGCATATTGTCAAAGGATAAATTAGTTTCTTTTTTTATTGTAAAGATAATTATATTCAAATTAAAGAGGTATACAAGACAAATTCAAGGCAATAGATTGTAAATGAAAGAGTGTATGCCAGAATGCCATATCCAGGTGTGTGAATTGGCAAAATCTTTAAACAACTATATATTTCAGTCAAGTACTATGCACGATACAATTCTAATAATGCTGCACAATAAAACTCTAGCATGGAGTTTAATGTGGTAAATATTACAATAATTGTAGATAAATCATTGATTACTTCTAAAAGAAAAAAATTATATAAAAAAACAGTTGAATATAGAATAAAAACAAAAAAATTTATAAGAGGTCACTATTGTACATATTATATTAAACATGCTACATACACATAAACACATCTACACAGTGTACTATAAGAATTCTCTTAAAATAATCACTAGAACTGATTTTTCAATAACTAAAGAAATAACATTAAAGTAAATCTACATCAACCTCAGCAAAAATTTACCAGGAAACTACTATCATCATACTTTAATTCTCAAGCACTATAATAATAATAATAGACCTTACCCTTACCATGACCTCTACACTTCTCTATCATTCATATCATTCTTTCAGATTTCTGAATATTTCTTTAACTCCCCACAGTATTTTGTCTTTTTCGATGTAATTTACACACTCTTGAAATTGTGTAGGTCTTTAAAAGTCACTTGGCCTACTAACATTTTTTTGAATACTTTAGTTTTATATTATCACTAAAATATGGTATTAGATGTTTATAAATACTTAAAACACCAAATTAAGTTCTCAATCTACCCCGAATCAGGCATATGGAAATAAAATGAAAATTCTATATCTGGGTTTCTTTTTTTTTCTTTTATTTATTCTTTTTAGATATACATGAGAGTACAGTATATTTTGACAAATCATGGAGTATAATTTGCTTTAATTAGGATCAAGAATGCAAGCAACAATAATTGTAAGAAGAATAAAACAATAATATTGTAGTTGTATATGATGTGGAGTTTAACTGTTGGTGTATTGATATATGAACATAGGAAAGTTATGCCAGATGCATTCTGCTGTCTTTCTTACTTGCATCCCCTTCCCCTTCCTTTATTTACTTTTGTCTAATCCAATGAAATTCTGTTCTTCCAACCCCCTTATTGTGTGCTAGCATCTGTATTTCAGAGAGAATGGAATTGGCTTATTTATTAGCATATTAATCTCCAGATCCACCCATTTACTGAAAAATTCATAAAACCATTCTTTTTTACGGCTGTGTAACATCCCACTCTGTGTGTGTGTGTGTGTGTGTGTGTGTGTGTATGGTGTTCTACTTTTTCATTATCCATTCATCTGTTGAAGGGCCCCTAGGTTGGTTCCACTCTTAGCTATTGTGAATTGAACTGCTATGAATATTAATGTGGCTGCATCACTGTTTATACAATGCTGATTGTAAGCCCTTTGGTATATTTAGAGTGGGAGAACTCTCAAAAAAAGTAGGATTTCCATACTATTTTCCACAGTGGTTGTACCAATTTCCATTTCCACCAGCAATGTATGAATGTACCTTTCCCCCACATCCTTGCCAATACTTATTTTTACTTGTATTCTTGATAACTGTCATTCTGACTGGAGTGAGATAAAATCTCATTGTACATTGTTGTTGTTGTTCTAGTTAGTTATACATGACAGTAGAATTCATTCTGACACATCATAAATAAATGGAGTATATGGAATATAATATCTCATTCTTCTAGTTGTACATGATATCAGATCGCACTGGTCATGTAGTCATATATGCACATAGGGTATTAATGTCTGATTTATTCTACTATCTTCCTATACCCATAAGCCTTCCACTCCTTTCACTTCCCTCTGCCTAATCCAAAATACCTCTATTCTTCCCTACCCCCTCCCCTTATTGTGAATTAGGATCTGAACATAGGAGAAAACATACAGCCTTTGGTTTTTAGGGATTGGCTTATTTCACTTAGTGTGAGGTTTTCCAGCTCCATCCATTTACTTTTAAATGCCATAATTCCATTCTTCTTTAAAGCTGAGTAATATTTCATTGTGTATATATACCACAACTTCTTTATACATTTATCTGTTAAAGGGCACCTAGGCTGGTTTAGATATTTTGAGTTTAGATATTGTGACTTGAGGTGCTGTAAACATTGACATGGCTGTGTCACCATAGTATGCTGATTTTAAGGCCTTTGGGTATGAACCAAGAAGTGGGATAGCTGGGTCAAATGGTGGTTCCATTCCAAGTTTTCTGAGGCATTTCCACACTGTTTTCCATAGTGGTTGGACCAATTTACAGTCCCACCAGCAATATATGAGTATACCTTTTTCCCCACATCCTCACCAACATTGTTACTTGTATTCTTGATAATTGCAATTTTGACTGAAGTGAGATGAAATCTTAGTGTAGTTTTGATTTGCTTTTCTCTATTGCTAGTGATGTTTACATTTTCTCATATATTTGTTGATAGATTGTTTTTCTTCTTCTGTGAAGTCTCTGTTTAGTTTCTTTGCCCGTTTATTGATTGAATTATTTATTTATTTATTGGCATTAAGTTTTTTGAGTTCTTTATGTATCTGAGAGATTAATTCTCTATTTGAGGTGCACGTGGTAAAGACTTTTTCCCATTCCGCAGGCACTCTCTTCATGATCTTGTTTCCTTTCATATGAAGATTTTTAGTTTGATACTCTCCCATTTATTGATTCTTAGTTTTTTTTTTTTTTTTTTTCTTGCACTTTAGGAGTAGAGTCAGTTCTGAAGCCAACATGGTGAAGATACTGACCTACTTTTCTTCTATTAGTTACAGGGTCTATGTTCTAGTGCCTAAGTCTTTGATCTGCTTTGAGTTGAGTTTTGTGCATGGTGAGAGATAAGGGTTTAATTTCATTTTGCTACATATGGATTTCCAGTTTTCCCAGCACCATTTGTTGAAGAACCTATTGTTTCTTCAATGAATGTTCATGATGACTTTGTCTAGTCTGAGATAACTGTATTCATGTGGGTTTGTCTTTGTGTCTTTATTCTGTTCCATTGGTCTTCATGTCTGTTTTGGGACAAATACTGTTCTGGTTTTGGTACTATAGCTCTGTGATATAATTTAAAGTGTGGTATTATGATGCCTCCTGCTTTGCATTTTCACTAAGCATTACTTTGGCTATTATGGGTCTATTATTTTTTCAAATGAATTTCATGATTGCTTTTCTAGTTTTATGCACATTGTCATTGTGATTTTAATAGGAATTGCATTAAATCTGTTTAGCACTTTTGGTAGTATGGTCATTTTAACAACATTAATTATGCCTATACAACTTATCACTAATTTTATTAATTTGAGTTTTCTCTCTCTTTCTCTTCATTAGCTTGGCTAAGGGTTTATCAATTGTATTTATTTTTTCAAAGAACCAACTTTGTGTTTTGTCAATTTTTTGATTGTTTCTTTTGTTTTAACTTCATTGATCTCAGTCCTGATTTTAATTATTTCACGTATTCCATTTTTTTAGTGTTAATCTGTTCTTCTTTTTCTAGGGCTTTGAAATGTAATATTAGGTCATTTATTCATTAACTTTCTATTCTTTTAATGAATGAGCCCACTGCAATGAACTTTCTTCTTAGCACTGCCTTAATTGTGTCACAGAGATTTTGATATGTTATATTGGTATTCTCATTTACCTCTAAGTATTTTTCTATTTCATTCTTGATTTTTTCTGCTATCCATTCATCATTCATAAAAATTTTATTTATTCTTCAGGTGTTAATGTATCTTTTATTTTTATTTTATCATTGATTTCTAATTTTATTCCATTATGATCTGATAGAATGCAGGATATTACTTCTCTCTCTTCTCTCTTCTCTCTCTCTCTTATTTCTTAAGAGTTGCTTTGTGGCATAAGATGTGGTCTGTTTTAGAGAAGGCTCCATGTACTGCTGAGAAGAAAGTATATTCACTCTTTGATGAATGAAATGTTCTACATATGTCCATTAATTCTAAATTATTGATTATTATGTTTTGTTATATAGTTTCCTATTTATTTATTTATTATTACATGGTGCTGAGAATCAAACCCAGTGCCTCACACATGCTAGGCAAGCACTTTACCACTGAGCCACAACACCAGTCCCCTGTTAAATAATTTCTTTGTTTAGTTTTTGTTTAAAAGATCTATCCAGTAGTGACAGAACTGTGTTAATGTCAGCCAGTATTATTGTGTTTTGGTCTATTTCATTCTTGAAACTAAGAAGGTTTTGTCTGATGTACATAGATTCTCCATTGTTTGGGGCATAAATATCTATGTTTGATATGCTTGCAGATGTATCATTCCCTTAATCACTATGGAATGTTCTTCTTTGTCTCTTCTTTGGCGTGAAGTCCACCATATCTGTTATGAGGATGGAAACCCCTGCTTGTTTATGCAATCCATATAAAGTGATATGCTTTTTTTTCCATATTTTCACCTTTAGTCTGTGAATGTTTGTGCTTTATAAGGTGAGTCTCTTGGAGAAACCATATGGTTTGGTCTAGATTTTTAATTCAATCTGCCAGTCTATGTCTTCTTAAAAAATATTTTAATTATTTGTTGATGGACATTTATTTATTTATTTATGTATATGTGGTGCTGAGAATCAAACCCAGTGCCTCACACATACTAGACAAGCACACTGCCACTGAGCCAAAATGCAAGCCCTAGTCTCTGTGTTTTGATTAGCATTCAAGGTTATTATTGAGATGTCATTTGTATTCCTGGAAATTTTGGTTTATTTCTGGTTTTTAATATGACTTAGTTTCTCCTTGATTGACTGTTCCTTTAGTGTTGTTCCTCCATTTCCTGGTTTTCACTTTAAGAAAAAAAAAATGTTATCCACATGGAATACTTCTGTAGTGCAGACTTTCTAGTTGTGAATTATTTTAACTTTTGCTCATCATGGAAGGTTTTAACTTCATCTCTAAATCTAAAGCTTAATTTTGCTGGATATAAAATTCTTGGTTGGCATCCATTTTCTTTCAGAGCTCAGTATATTTTGTTCCAGGATCTTCTAGATTTGAGGTTCTGGGCTTAGAGGTCAGCTGAGATCTGAATTGTTTTCCCCCTATATGTAATTTGACTTTTTTTCCTTTATTGGTCTTCAAATTCATATTCTTATTCTGTACATTAGGCATTTTGATTATGATGTACATGGTGTGGATCTGCTGTAATTTTGTATATTTTGGGGTCCAGTTCATTCTTTAGGTTTAGAAAATCTTCTGATATTATTTTATTGAAATGATTCCTTTTGCTGTATCTTCATGCCTTTCTCTATCCCAATAATTCTTAAATTTGTTCTTTTCATGTTATCCCATAATTTTTGGAAGTTCTGTTTATGGTTTCTTACTATGTTCTCTCAATGGTCCACTTTATTTTCCAGATTATATATTTTGTCTTTATTGCCTGAGGTTCTGTTTTCAAAGTTTAGTCTGTTGGTGTTGCTTTCCATTAAAATTTTAATTTGGTTTATTGATTCCTTCATTTCATAGATTTCTGCTTCATTTCTTTTGAGAATCTCTATGTCTTTATTGCATGACCTTTCACCTCCTGAAATTTATCTCTGATTTAACTCCTTACATAATCCTTCATGTTATGGATCAGTTTAAAAATCTACATTCTAAACTCTTTCACTGACATTTTTTCTACCATGTTGTCAAGGGATTCTATTATTGGATCATCGGGGTTTATTTGGGGTGCTTTGTTTCCTTGTTTTTTCATGTTGCTCATGTGTCTACCCATCCAGCAATGTGAATCTGAGGTAGCATTGTTTCTACCCTGTAGACTGACAATGGCCTTGACGGTTTCTAGTACTTCATCTTTAAGGTCAAGAACAATATTAACAGCACCCAATACAAACAATACACAGCCTTAAACCAAATGGCTCCTATTAAGATGTCTATAGTTTTGTTACAATAAACAGAATTGGTGTATTCAAGTATTGTTTACAGTATCAACAGTAAGCTTGCAAAAATATCTGATGGTGGACAAAGAGAGAAGTGGTGTAGGATGTAATGTTTATAAGGAAGGAGGAGAGAAGATAAAGTAAGATTACTTACAGTAGCTAAACTATGGAATCAACCTAAATGCCCTTGAACAGATAATGGATAAAGAAAATGTGGTACATATAGACAATAGAATGTTACTCAGCCCTAAAGAAGAATGAAATTATGGCATTTAAAGGCAAATAGAAGGAACTAGGGAACATCATGCTAAGTGAAATAAACCAATCCCCCAAAACAAAAGGCCAAATGTTTTCTCTGATAAGTAGATGGTGACCTATAGTGGGAGTGGGGGCAGGGAAGAAAATAACTTTGGATTTTGCAGAGAGGAGGGAGTGGAGAGGTGAAGGTTTGGGGATGGGAAGTGTGGTAGAATGAGAGACATTATTATCCTATATACATGTATGATTACATACCAGAGTGACTCTGGACCATGTACAGCCAGAGGGATGAGAAGTTGTGCTCCATTTGTGTACAATGTGTCAAAATCCATTCTACTGTCATATATAACTAATTAGAACAAGTTAAATAAAATAGGAGACCGGTACAATAGACGAAGGTGATTGAGGGGAGGGAGAGGAGGGAAAAGGTGGTACTGAGGAATAAGATTGATCAAATTATACTGTTTTATTTTGTGCAGGTTTGAATATATTATAACAAATCCCACTGTTATGTACAATTACAATGCACCAATGAAAAGGCTAAAATTTTAAAAACAAAAGAGTAAAAAAAAACATAGGAAGAATGACAGAGGAATCAAAAGCGGTTGGCTGTTATCAGGAGAAAAGAGAGAAAGAAAATCCAGGGGGGGAAAAAAAAATATATATATATATATATATATATCGAGAGAGAAGGGAGGAAGAGAGAGAAATGTGAACATAAAAGAATACACAACAAAACTGTAATATACAAAATTTAGACACCCCAGTCTTCAATAAATTGATGCATGAAAAATATTCAGATTCAAAAATTATAGCGATGTGAGAGACAGAAAAGGAAAAAAAAAATCTTGGTGGAAAATTGAACAATTGTTTTTCCATTGGAATTTAAATTTCTCAGTTTCCCTTCTCAGGCAGTAGGTGGTATTGTCTGGTGTTTGATGGGAGCTCCACCCTCAGGATGGTGAGGGTTACTAAGGTGGAAGAGTTAGTCCTGGAGGCAGGCTATAGCAATTGCAGGTCCATGCTGGAAGTCTGCACCCCAGGAATCTCTTTTGGTTTTCGCTTGTGTGATGTAGGAGACAGATCTCAGCCCCTTATGTCACCTGTGGGTCCCACAATTCCTGGTCTCTGATTTGGTCTCCAAACTTGATCCTTTTGAATTGATTCCTGGTCAGTTACTTCTTTCCTAGGCAGTCCTGAGGGCTGAGCACCAGGACTTGTGGACCTGTCTCAGAAAGCTGGTCTGTATTGGGCAGATCAAGTGCTGTGTGACGGCCATGTAGCTGTGAGTGCTGGGCCAGGTTGGTGGCAAGGGAGAAGTTGAGAGTCTGGGGATTGGGGAGCCAGAGGCCCTGTTGCATGCTGAACCTGGCAGGACCAGGGGACCAGGAGATCAGTGGATGCTGGACTTAGAAGGGAGTCAGGGACCAGGCTGGTGCCAGGGCCCCAGCAAGTGCTGGCCCAAGTAGGCTCTGTCAACCCAAGGGGTGCCAGACTAGCTGGCTGGGTGAGTTGAGAGCAAGATGCCCTCATATACTCTCCCAATCTTCCAATTCTGAGCAGGATGTGTGATGCTGGAGGCATCACAATAATGAGTCTTAAACTATACTATGAAGATATGGTAACAAAAACAGTGTGGTATTGGCTTTAAATTAGACAGCAAGACCACCGGAATGATATAGAAGACACTGAGACAAACCTATGTACTTACAGCCATCTGATATTTGACAAAAGTGCCGAAAGTTTGCAGTGGAGAAAAGATAGTCTTTTTAGAAAATGTTGTTGGGAAAACTGAATATTCATATATAGAATAATGAAACTTGACACCTATCTCTTACCACACACAAAAGTCAAATCAAAGTGGATCAAAGACTTAGGAATTAGAGCAGACATTTTGTAACTGCTAAAAGAAAACATAGTGTAAACCTTCCAACATATTGGTGCAGGCACTAACTTCCTTGACAAGACCCCTAAAGCTCATGAAATTAAGCCAATAATCTTGTTTGTTTTTTATGTACTGTCTTCAAATAACACAGACACAACCGTTCAATATCATATATATATATATATATATATATATATATATATATATATATATAATATGTTAGACAAAAGCATAAATAAAATAATAGAAAATAAATACAATTCTGCTACTTAGAATAATTTTCAAAAAGAAGTATATGCATTTTAAAAATTAATTATTAAAAGTAACTTTAGCAGATTAAGCATAATGACTTCCATAAAAATTGTGAAGTCTGAGAGGTTAGCTTTACTTTAGAAAAAAATCTAAAAAAAAACACTGACTCAGGTAGGTGATCAGTCAGTATCCAAAGTGGTAAGTCATAAAACATACAACTTCCTATATGTGATAAGAATGGCACTTTTCCTCCATGACCATCCTCCTCAAAACACACAATTTCAACCTTATCTTGAGGGTAAACATCAGCCAAATGGCACCTGAGGAACCATCTATGAAATACTTGCTTAGGAGTAGTGAAAACTTTCAAGATCATCAAAATCAAGGAAGATCTGAGAAGCTCTTATTGCCTAGGGAAGCATGACTAAATGTAATATGGAATTCGTAAGGTTTTCTGGAACAGAAAAGAGATTATATAAAATTATGCAAATATAAACTAATTATGAAATTTAATAAGGGGTATTACTGGTTCATTAATTAGTATGATGACAAATGTATCATACTGAATTAAGATGATACTAAGAGGAGAAGCTGAGTGTGAGGTATATGGGAACTCTAATATCTCTCTAAGTTTGTGTAAATATAGAATTATTCTAAAATAAAAAGTTTTTTTAAAAAAACTTTGTGGACAGCTAAAGAAAAGAAAACTTTAAAGATTGGAAAACTTCCACACCAAAGTTTATTGTCCAAAAAACTCCTAAATATTCTCAATTAGACGTATGGTGAAATCAAAGTCTAAATGTTATGACATAAAATAGAATTCGGGCTGCTTAGATACAACATGATAAATTTCTGAAAAATAGTCTCTTAAATGATAGCACTTGTATCCAAAGATGAACATTTAAATATAATTGGGATATAAACATTGAGTTCATTTTTAAAAAATATTTTCATTAGTTGCTGATGAATCTTTATTTGTTTATTTACATGTGGCGCTGAGACTCGAACCCAGTCCCTCACACATGCCCGGCAAGCACTCTGCCACTGAGCCACAACCCCAGCCCCTGAGTTCATTTTTAATAAATCCTTTTATTCTTCTATTCCAAAGAGCCAATGGGCATTGCACTTTTTATGAAGGAAACACAAAAGAAACATTTTAAACTGCTTCATACATTCTTTAATTGAACTTATCACAAACAACAGACATTGATACCTAGACATTTTAAAAATGTATCTAGTGAATATATGGTACAATAGGTAAAACATGAAAGATGACAGGATTTTTCCAATGAAAGAATTCATATTCTCTCTTGAAATGGATGTTACTTTGTTAATACTTTCAGATGTGAAAAATAAATCAAAATGTTTGATCACTAAGTTTATTTAAAACTAAAATATAAAATGAAACACTTTCCCTAGACCAACCTCTAAAACATAGGTAAAATGTAAGCACAGACACCAGAAAATCAATTATGAAATGCTCCAAAGATGTTTTGGGTACCACTTTTATTACTACTACTTTTTATTTCTAGGTAATGACTGAGAGTGGAAATTCTTAATATCATGAATTACTGATAATGCCTCTAGATTCTATCAGGTATCTGTGAACTAACTTTTAATATACATACTTATGAAATTGATTATGTTTGTGCTGTTTTAGGAGAATAACAATGTTTTAATTTTGACATTTAATAAAAATGATTAATACTTAATTGGTACTTAATCAATGGCTTCTATTAATCTATTAAAGAATTTTTTTCCCCTCCAGGAAGCATGAACATGTGGAACAGACACTCCTTTGGGCTTTTTCTTTTCCAATATTATTATACATAAGAAAAAAGATGAGAACTAATAATTTAGACTACATTAATATTTGATCTATTACCAGTAAATAACTGAGAAACAAAGCAGAAAGCAGTTCAAATTTATGACAAAATAAATCAACATAATAAATAAAACTGAAATCTCTCATCAACACTGGCATAGAGAAACAGTGTTTTGATTAGTAAAGTGCATTATTTTCCTTAAGACTAAGTTTTTTGTTTGTTTGTTTGTTTGTTTTTGTAGCAGGGATTGAACTCAGGGACACTCAACCACTGAGCCACATCCCCAGCCCTATTATGTATTTTACTTAGAGGCAAGTTCTCGCTCTGAGTTGCTTAGCACCTTGCTTTTGCTGAGGCTGGTTTTGAACTCTTGATCCTTATGTCTCAGCCTCCCAAGTGGCTGGGATTACAGGCGAGTGCTTCCGCACCCAACAAGACTAAGTTTTGAAGGACTTTCGAAGGTAGCTATTCTTCTGATACTAATTCTTTAAATAATTATTCTAGTGGCAAGTAATTATAACTGAGGCCAATAAATATTTGTATATAATAATACACAATGTTTGTATATAATGAATTGCATTACTCCTGATAGCTGTTATCTGCTGTAACCTATCAACTCCAAATCTCAGTGGAATAACATATAAAAAAATATTTATCTCATCAAGTGCAATCCTGCTTCCTGATTGTTATATAGACAGATTTCTGCAGATGTTTAGGACATCAAAATGATTGGGCTCTACATTTCCTAAGCTTTGGCTTCGAATCCTTCATCAAGCTGCAGATAGGAACCAAGAATGGATATCACACATGAAAGATATATGTGGCCCAGAACACACATTTTCATTCAGATTTCACTAGCTATAACTCAAATCATGTAATTATACTAACTTTATTGAAAATTGGGCTACGTTCATTGTATAGTCTAGTTGTGTATCTAGGAAAAAGGCATTCTACTACTCTCTTTTGTACAACGAAATAAAGAATGTATCCTATTTTAAAGTGCTCCATGATACTTTGATTATGAAGTAGCTCTCAGTTTTTCCCTTCCTACCATGTATGCCCTTGTAAGGAAATGTTATCAATGTTATGTCCTTTCCCCTTAATAGACAGAATGTAAGCCCCAACTTTTAAATATTTTTTTTTTTTTTTTGGTGAATAGAATGTAAGAAAGTGACAGTGTATCAATTCTGAGTTTATCCCTCAAGATGCTTTGAGCTG
The DNA here is from genome assembly GCF_964194105.1 of Spermophilus citellus. Taxonomy (NCBI): domain Eukaryota; kingdom Metazoa; phylum Chordata; class Mammalia; order Rodentia; family Sciuridae; genus Spermophilus; species Spermophilus citellus. The sequence continues at coordinate 101,095,823 of NC_138186.1, read as the reverse complement.
GGAGGCAAGTTTCTGCTTACCTTTTGGAAACCTGCCCAGTCACTCTGAAAGGAAGACCTAAAAGTCCTTTCTGAGGATAGAGAGAAAGGAGACACCCAAGCTACTAGTCAGAGAATCTCCAGAATCAGAGAAACCAATGTAGCAGATGTCAGGAGATGCTTATAGAAGAAAAGGTAAGACCAGAAAATTCTTCCAGGTGAGGAGTCTAAATTTGGGGCCAATGGACAAAATCACTAGCTACGCAAATAACTTGAAGATCGATTGTTAGATAGATAGCAACAGTATGGAAATACTGAAATAGGAATAATCAATCATACATTCTTGGAGTGTTTACATAGGAACTTGTATTTTGCAATAATATAAATAGATATATTTAATATTCTTTTTGAAATGTGCAAAGTTGATTATAATTTTTAACCTAATAAAGTCTCCCTTCACTGTCTTGGTAGGTATAAGCAATGAATAAATGAAAAAGAAACATTTTTGCACCAATATAACTCTGTTCTTGAAAGAAATGAATTTATTAACACTCTTCACTACTCTATGCAGTGTTCTCATACAACATATGACAAATACATTGCTTCATATTAACCTTTTAAAAAGCATGAAGATATTATAAAGTGAATCAATTAAAATATTTTTTTAAGTTTAAAAAAATGAGCATGTGGGGAAAAAAATTGACCTTTGTGTCTCCTTGCAAAGTATGTTAGAATTCTTGTTTCAGGAATTTGACTTTGTCTTTTTTTCTTAAGCATATACTTAGAAATACCTATTGCTGGTTACTTCAAAATAATTTTAGCATATTATTGTGATAACCTGTGCCTTCATGTTAAAAGTATTATGGAAGAAAATTCTAGATTTTGACAGGTTTGAAGGCTATTTGACTTGTCACTGTTTTCTCTTTCATTTCAAACCTGATTTCAGCATACATAGACCAACATAATGTAGCATCTGACCTCCAATAGGATCCCATTGGTGTTCCATGATCTCTTGGGACATTCATTCAATCTACTCATCAGAATATCTTGTCCTCATGTTGGAGGAATGTGGGATTTCTTTTGTTACTGTGGTTTTTTTTTGTTTTTGTTTGTTTGTCTTGACTGTGAGGTGGGTAAATGGTGAGAAAAGCTATTTTCAAAAGAAAATCAGATTAAAAAATAGTGCATGGAGATTTTGAATAAATTATAATTAAAGGTGATACTTTCAAATTAGAATTAATAATTTCTGAAATCAGGCTATGGCAAGTTCCTAGCTTTAAAATTTCCCTCAAATTACTCTTTGTTATTATTATTTTTTTAAAATTTATATTCCTTTGCATAAAGATACCAGAGTCTTTATATTCTCTATAATGATTTGTACAAATGTAAAGTTTTGCACCAAAGTTTTTCAAAATTTTTATTATGTCTTATTACAGAGGGTGGTGGAAAAGGAGGAAGTGGCCATGCTAGAAAGTAATAGATTAAAATGATTCAAAGGAAGCATCTAAGGCCCCTCAGTAGTGCAGCATTCCAGCCAATACAAAGCTGAATAAAAGGAGCTGCTAAATAATATTGCCTTGGGGTCGGATTGGCAGAAATTCTGCCTTATTAAAGTAACATTAAAAGTTAATTTAAAGTTCCAACATGCAGTTTTATTCAATACCCAATATACTAGAAATAAGATCCATTTCTACTCTGCTACAATATTAGATATTATGTGGGCTTATGGAACTAGATGTTGTCTGATTGTATCCTGATAGAATAATGGAAATATAATTTTATTTTCACAACAGACATTTAAGCTATATATACATTCCTCTAATTTCATGTAGTATAAGTAAAGATAATTTTCTTCTTATAATAGCTCATAGGAGATAAAATTAGCATTATTCTGTTACAACATGAAAATGTCTATAAATAATAATACCAATGAGAAAATCATAAAGGGCAATTTTATAAGTCACTTATTAATTGACAGACTTGGGGAAAACTTTTTAAACTTATCACAAATATGAACCTCACCTGCCAAAATCAAACATTATTGCACCATATATATCAGTGTTCAACAGTTTCTGCTGAATTCCTACATTTGGTACTATTTTGTACACTACCAAATTCTACTGAAGACATTGACTTTACCATCAATCATCTTATAACCTGATTAAAGAAAGGAACAAAACACTTTCAAAATGCTTATTGACTACTGTGTTGTAAGCAAAATGTGCTGTGAGATAGAATCATAAGATGGCCCTGCTGTATAGAGCTTATGGTCTTATGAATTATGAAAAATCAACAAAGGAACAATTTTATTGCTTAATCATAACATATCAGTCAAAGTGTGTTCTGGGAATGTGGAATTTCACCTAAAGTGATTAGAAATACTGTTTCCATTTTTATTGGATCATGAAGAAGAAAAGTATATTGTATCAGTCAGGAAATTGTCTTACAGGAAACAGATGACATGTTCAAATGCAATACTGAATACAAGAGCACTGGCTCTATTTTTAATGGTGTGCAGAGGATTAAGGAAAACCATCAGGGAATGAGTCAATAATAAGAGCTGAAAATAGAGAGTGCCATTATTGTTTCCAATGGTAAAAGAAGGAAACAGCAGTCAATCAGAAGGAAAGAAATTAGACAAAGTTTTGTGAGAGGACCACATATTAGCAGCTTGTGATCCAAGAAAAATGGAGGTAAAGGTATCCTTAGTTCACCCTCATTCTTGATGGAATTCTTCAAATTCTGCAGAATTTGGAAGACAAGAGAAACTTGTTCAAAAAGTTCAGTGAAGAGTTAATATAGAAAGCAAAAACAGGGATTAAACAATGCAGATATGAATATGAAACACAGAAACACACAGGAAGGCCTTTAATTTAAAATCATATAGAACAATTCATAAACAAGATAAATTGAGCTAAATTTTTCACTGATCTCTTAAATTTTTCATTGGTATCTTATGATTAAGCAATCAAATAAAAGAAAAATTATTTCCAGCTCTTAGAACCCCTTGTGTGTCCTTTTCTTACCAAGTTTGGATTTTTACTTTATATTTACATATGCCCAAATAAGCTAGGTAAGATTTTATTATTTAGGAAATAAAAATTGTTTATAAATTACAATATTTATATATATTATAAGATCTGGTTTATTGTGTTCAACATTTTGTTCAAAAGATTCACCCATGTTGCATATAGGAACAATTTAGTCTATTTGTGAAAATCATTCAATGTTTTATATGTTTTTTGTATATTTAAACATATTTTTATTTCTTCTGATTTTTAGGAATTATGAAAAATGTCAACTGAACATTTTTCCACAGTTATCTTGAAACTTTGCACAAGTTTTTCTGGAGTTTAACCCCTGTTCTTGTGTCTTTATAAGTTTATCTTCATTGGGTGATGCAAATTGTTTTCTGAAGTAGGTGGTAAGATGCACTACACCAATCTTCATGAGAGTTCCTAAGTCCATAGCTAATCAACATATACTACTGTCTGCTCTTTAAATGTACAAGCGTTATCTAATTTTTGAAAAAAAATAAATCTTTTAGTTTTAATTCAATAGAATATCTAACTGATTTGTTATACATAATTCATATGGCACCTTGTCTGAGATATAATTATCCCCCAAATCCTGAAAAATGCTGAAAAGCATTTTGTTTTTTATCTTTTATATAAATGTGTTTAATCTGTCTGAAATTGTGTTTTGTGTATGGTATCAATCACGTCAGTGTGTAATTTCCTTTTTCATCCTTCTACTTTTCAGATGCCCAATTGTTGCCCCACGGATAAAAGCAACACTCCCTCTGTTAAAAGCAATAATTTATTGAAGTGTGACTCTTACAATGGAGTGTATCATATTTTTTAAACTTTTACCAGAAAACATCTAATGGTAGAAATGAGGAAACAAATTTGTAGAATACGCATCTTTTTAGCATCAAATGACTAGTAAGTGAAAGACTCGGGATTTCAACCTAGGATTCTGAATCAAAAGAGAACCTCTGTTTACTAGGATACCCTGATGGGAGAGAGGAAGGGCTCTATGTTAGGACAATATTTCACTGACCATATGTACTCCTAGAATCTGATTCCTTCCTATATTTAATACCAACATACTTATCTGTTTTTCCTTTTTCTCCTTTGACCTTCTTCGTTGTAATCTCTACTCATAATGATCTATAGCTTTTGGAGAAATGTTTCTTCTATTCTGAAACTCCCACAGTGCTCTGACTCTCCCAAGCCCATTTTCTTTAAACCTACTCTGTTTTGTTTTACTTTTGAGTCAATTTTTCAAAGTCAGTATGACACTTCAAATGATTGTGTAAGTAGTGAATTTATTTTCAATTGCTTCCCACCATTTTCTCCCATTACTTCTGTTTTCTTTAGCTTCTCTATAATCCTGTAGGTCTCCCCAATGGCCCTCTTACTGATTCTTCTATGTCTAGGACAATGTATATCACATGCTAAGGTCCTTGCGCTCTCTGTGTATTGTGTCCAATTATTCTAGAGTAGCTACTTAACTCACAGAAAGATACTCTGAAGCAAATTTAGTGCCACTTCTACCACCCATGCTAGTTACATGGTACACATGATCAAGTCTCTTTATTTCCAGATCATGTTCACTGAGTCAAGCTGAGCCAAACGATTTCCATTACCACTAAATATTATCATTAGACAAAGGATTAGATCAAGGAGTGAGCATGAGGCCTAATTAAGTCAGTGGCTTTGCCTAGGGTTTTTTTTTTTTTTTTTAAGTAAAGCTAATAAATATAGTACCTTTTTCTTCTAGTAAGAAAGCTTGGAGGGCTGGGGATGTGGCTCAAGTGGTAGCGCGCTCGCCTGGCATGCGTTCTGCCCGGGTTCGATCCTCAGCACCACTTACAAACAAAGATGTTGTGTCCGCCAAATACTAAAAAAAAAATAAATAAATATTAAAATTCTCACTCTTTTTTTTTTTTAAAAAAAAAAAAAAAAGCTTGGAGAACACAAAGCACAGCTGCAGTTCTCATGCTTCCTAAAGTATGAATTTTACCTGGAGAAGACATAATGAAGATCTTTTGAGAACTGAGGCAGAAATCAAGCAGTGATACAGAATCTTAGGTGTCTGACTAGTTACTTTACTTGCCCTGGCAGAACTATTTTACTCCCTGTCCTTTCAAACACTGACTTTCTTACCCTACCCTGTTTCAAAATTAAAAAAAAACAAAACAAAACAAACAAAAAAATGAGGATGTGGCTCAGTGATTTTGTGCCTCTGGGTTCAATCCCTGGTACCAAAATAAGTAAGTAAATAAAGTCCTGATTAATCTGTGCTCTGATGCTGTCTTTCTTTTCTCCTTTCTGTTGATCTCTCATCATTTATCATTTATTTCATTTACTTCCTTCCTTTCTTCGTCCCTCCCTCCTTCTATCCCTGTCTTTTTTTTCCTTTCTTCTTTCTTAGGAATTTGACTTAAAAGAATATATTAATATTATTTAAGATGTGAATGGATTTTAATAAGTTTACTCTTCAACACAGAGAACGTAAGTAGAGAAATGCTTTAAAGTCAAATGACCTGGATTTGACTTCAGCCTTCTTACCTTACTAGATACATAGTATTGAAAATTCACTCAGCTCTACAGTAAAAATGATCACAATGACACATGTCCTGCCTGCCTTATCCATTTTGAAATAGCTTGTGAAGTTAATTTTAAAGTTTAAAATCTCATAGAAATATTACTTAGTTTTAATTTTATATTGTGTTAATTCCATGTTAGTATTATAGATATTCATAACATGATAAGGGACATATTTTTATACTTTTCTACTTTCTTGAAAATTAAACAATATTCAGTACTAAGCGTTTTTCAGCTTTCACCCACTGGGCACAAAAACTCATTTTGTTCCCTTTGTTGATGAATTCAAAGAATTTTAATTTAAAATCAATTGTTAACAGGTATTGAATCAAGATCTGTACTCTGAATTCATATGTCTACAGATGCCTTTTGAATTTAGTTTAATTTCAGTCAGAAAATACTTATTTTATTGTGTTTAGAACAATGCATAAACCATATACTAAGAAAACAAAAGCAATGCAACTCTAAAATATGACACTGCTAAAATAAAAGGAAAACCAAATATATGTTCTGAAAAGGAAGTTATAATAAGGGTCTCAAAATTCATCTTAGTTTATAATTTTTCAAAGTCTAATTTTACCTTGAGATCACAAGTGTATTCCATATTGTGGGTGAAACAGTAAGACTGACCTGTCCTGACACTGTCATAATGTGAATGTTTTCAGGATATGAACTCCCCAAGCCTCTAGTGACTTCATTAGCTAGTTTTTGTTCTCCTCTGTCAAAAACCCAAAGAGGTAATTCATGTGAGTGTGTCATTCTAGGTTATACTCATGACATGGAATTATGCTTTCTTTGTGTTAGCAATAGTGCTTTAGGGTAACATTAGCCTTTCTATTCCTTTTCTGCTACATTGGTGGGGTCTCTCTCTCTCTCTCTCTCTCTCTCTCTCTCTCTCTCTCTCTCTCCACTTTTGATTGTCAGGTTAAAATAATGCAGCTAAGGATGAAGAAAATGAGGATAGAAAATAAAAACAGCATCACTTCTTCATGGGAGTTCTATTGTCCTGCTGCAAAATGAAGAGGAAATTCACTAGCTGCAAAGAACAAAGGGCTGTCACATATACCCTCAGTAATGAAGAGCTCTTCTTTACTATTAGATTCACCAAGAAAGCTCTTAAGGTTCATTGTAGGTCTATTACCATTATGATGACAGCTTTAGTAGGTTTAGCCTAAGGAGACATTCATTGTCATGCATAAAAAGAGACCCAGTTTGTACATTTAGATCTTTGCAACTTCAATTTCCTTTGAGGTTAGATCTCAGTTAGAGAAACATTAAAGATGTCAATTTCTTTTTCTGCTTGTGTATCAATCATTTTACCATTTTAACAATTGATACTAACAACAACTAAAATACCAACTCACATCATAAAACATGGCACAAAAAATCATATATATTATTGTCGCGACCCCCTTGCCCGCAAGGAAGACGCAACACCGGGAATCTTCTTACAGCTGTTTATTCAGGCTCTGCAGAGTTCTTCCTTTCCCGGAAGCCCCTCCCAGCCTTAATAAAGTATCCGAACACCCAATGTGAAGCTGCCACGTGGAGCTTTCTCATAGGGTGTCAAAGAACCAAGTGCCAACTCTCCCAAAGAAGGAGTTGTTTGTCACAGACCACAACGAGGCCGGCGCCATCTTGTAATGGCGACCGGTCTGAAGAAACGGCTCACCACAGTTCCCCCTTTTGTTTTCTAAAAACAACACAGGCGAGAGTAGAGGTCCTATCCCACTGTGCAGAAGTGGCTGCATAGTATGGCTCAGCACATACTTATATATTTCTTGCAGATAGAATGGAAAGTTACCAGTAGGCGGGAGCAAGGGCGGGGGGAGACAGAAAGTTCTTGTTAACTCATACCAAGCCTTCAACCAGGAACCTTATCGGACCCAAGCAGGTCAAGACGTTCCCACATGACCGTTATAGGCTGAATAATATGAAAACAGACACCACAAGTCCTTCAAGGCCTGGTGAGCTGCCTCAAGGCCTTGTGAGCTGGCCTCTTTGACGTGCACAACAAGAAACCAGGGCTGGATCCAAGCCCTGGGGGCCGGGGGGAGTCCGTGCCAGCAGTTCCCCCTCTTTTGTTTGTGGCACGTCAAAGGGAATCAAGTAGCCCCTGTCTTAGGTCGTTCACTGCCCTTACAGTGCTTACCCGTCTCTGGGGAGGCCCCATTCCCCTGTCTTAGGTTGCAGTGCAAGCGTGAAAGTTGCCCGTCTCTGGGTACTACAAGATCAGCTCGTTGTTGCCAAGGCGTTTAGTGGTATCTATTCAGCCAGTCATTATTAGGTCTTTAATTGGTTCCGGTTCAACAGGGCATAGAGTCAGAGGAGAGGAATAATAAAAATAAGGAAGAAAAGGGGGCAAAAGGAGAAAGGCATGAAGCAGGAATCATTGTAGAAAAATCATCTTCGAATTGGTCGGAGACAAACTTCAGTAAGATCATCTTTGGTTTGTAGGCGTTGATAATGGACCTGTATTGGCTTAGAAGTCAGAATGTTAATTTGGTCTTTAATAAATTGTGTCATTCTCTTGACAAGGCAGGGGCCTACAGCAGCTACAAGAAGGAGACCGAAAAGCGGTCCCATTACAGTGGACATCAAAGGAGTCAGCCATGGGGTATTTTTAAACCATTGTTCAAACCATCCTTGTTGTGCTTCAAACTCCTTTTGTCTTTTAGCCAATCTTTCCGTGACCTTTTCTATAGTTTTAGGATTACCCCAGTGTGATCTGCATAAGCATAACACTGTTCCTATAAAGCTATACATAGTTCTCCTTCCCTTACGAACAATAAATCTAGTCCCCTCCTATTTTGTAACACAACTTTTGAGAGGGAGGTGAGGGACTTTTCCAAGGCGGTAATTGATTTGGCCATGGCTGTTAAATCCTCATTCATAGCCATTTGTAGATTTAGTAATTGACCTCCCTGGACATAGGTGGCTGTCCCTGTTCCTATTCCGGTTGCTATTCTGCCTATGCCCAATAGGAGGGCAATAGTCATAGTTATGGGTTCTCTGGGGAGCCGAGTATGTCCCTCAAGGCGTCCCAGGACGTAGTCTGACCCATGATAAGATATCCTCGGCCATAGTTGTACCAACACACAGAAATCAGTAGTTGTATTTAAGACTGCCATGGAAACACAGGGAGTTAACCCAGTATTGCAAGCAAAATAGGACCCTTTGGGACCCCACAAATAATCAGATTGAGATTGATTTATTGGTCGGGTGATGTTGCAGAAATGTTGGCGTGAAAGCGGCACCTTTCCCAAGCAAACCCCTTGCCCCATGACCTCCGTGATAGTCAACTTATAGCTGGGCAGAGAATAACATTTAGGATCTGCAGTGGTATTAGAGGATAAATTAGACAGTATCGTTACCCCCTCATAATAGGGCGGCCTGGAGGTCAAGCATAGCCAGCAATCTTGGGTCCTGTTAGGATTAGTGGCATTGAGAGCGAAGAAGGCTCCTTGGACCAAATTAAGAAGGCGATCTCCAGTTCCAGGGTATATGGGCTCAGGGGCATAATCAAAGGTTTGATAGCCCATAGTTTTTGTTTGACCGCTGGGGGAAGGTTTTACTGTTGGGGCTATGGGCTGCTTGGGTCCAGATGGGGCCTTTTGGTCTCCGAGCACCTGATTAGGTCCTATTAGACTTCCAGTAGGCTGTTCTGTGGTCAATTTGAGCCGAAAAAGCAGGCCAGGATTGTACTGTCCGGGGGTGTAAATACGCAGCCCCCAGAGATATCCTTGAGTCCAATCTGTTTGTTGTTTTCCATTGGAAGTATAAACTGAATAGTAATATTTGATTCTCCCTCTATTGTTTGCCAGAAGTGGGCATAGTTATTCCTGGGTGAATTCTTAAGCCAATACCCATTACTAGGGGTTTCACATCCCCACGAGGCACAATAATAGGCCTCAGGTCCTCCACACTTCCAAGTACGTTGTCGTCCCGGGCATAAATACCATGATCAGAACCGACAAGGGGGATAGGAATCCTTCTAAATTCAAAGTGAACAAGGTTATGGATAATAACGTTTGTGGTCCCTGGCAGCATCTATATATTTCCCCCTCCGTAATTTTTTGTAGATAAAGTTTTAAATGTTGATGGGCTCGTTCCACAATTGCTTGTCCCTGGGGGTTATAAGGAATGCCTGTTTTGTGTTCAATTTCCCATTGGGTGCAGAACCGTTGAACTGTTTGGCTTATATATGCAGGTCCATTGTCTGTTTTGAGACAACGTGGACTGCCCATGCAAGAGAAAGCTTTTAAGAGATGTCCAATAACATCTTTGGCCTTTTCCCCAGTGTGTAATGTAACAAAGATATAGCCAAAGTATGTATCAATAGAAACATGTACAAAAGACAGCTTACCAAAACTAGGGAAGTGGGTAACATCAGTTTGTCAGATATCATTTGGTTGTAAGCCTCTAGGATTAACACCCAAACTGGGAAAATGAAGAAATGGAGCACATACTGGGCACAGGGAGACAATTTGTAAAGCTTGATCACGCGAGCATCCTGTGCGGAAGCGTAAAGATTGTGAATTTAGATGGAATTTAGCATGGAGTTGTGAGGCCTCATCATACTTGGTTATAGTGTATACTAGGCCCATATTATGAGTGGCAGCATCTGCTTTAGCATTATCCTCCGCCAGAGGCCCAGGGAGCTCTGAGTGTCCTTGGATATGTCCAATGAATAAAGGATCTCGTCTAGCCCAAACAAGGAGCTGAACTGTTTGTAATTGTTCCATAATAGTAGATTGCCTGCCAATATAAGGGGCTGTTTCAATAACTAAGGCTAAATTGGCAACATAGAGATTATCAGTATACACATTAAGTGGGATGGAATTGTATGGTTTAAGGGCCATAATTAGAGCCTGAACTTCTGATCTTTGGGCAGACAGTTTAGGAACAGGGTGTCGAATTACGTGAGATCCATCAAAAGCAACAGCAAACCCCCCTTTTTGCTCCGTCTGTATAAACAGTTTGAGCTCCCGAAATAGGCTCTCTTTTAATAATTTTAGGAAAAATGATAGGACATCTCTTAAGGCCTTCTAGAAGTTTATGTCGGGGAAAGTGATTATCAATTTTACCTTTGAAAGTACAAAGAAAAAGACACCAAAGATCATGTTTTTGTTGTAATTTTAAAATCATATCTTGGGTATAAGGTTGAATGAGAATGTCAAGAGTCTTTTTAAATAGTGCATCACCCAAATATTTGGCTTTCCAGAGCAGATTTATCACCAGTTCATAAAAGGGAGTTATCACCCGAGAGTTAGAAGCAGGTAAATGGACCCAATAGATGGGACTAGTCTGTCAAAACACTCCAGTAGGAGTTAATTTTGATGGCAGGATTATAAATGATAGGGGTATAGAATAATCTATCTGGGTAACCTGCATCTCTTGTAAGGCTGTTTCTATTAACCTGAGTGCCTTCAAGGCTTTTGGAGTAGGTTTTCGCAGGGAGGTGGGTGAGGGGCCTCCTCTCAAAAGGTCATACAGGGGTTTAAGTTAGTAGTTTAATATACTTAATGTTTAATCAACAATGTGAATTTATTTACCAAAATTAATCCCTATCTTAAACAGTAAGAATTGTTAGGCAACAAGGATCTTTCTGTAAAGAAATAAACTCACATTCCAATAGGTGTTTGTCATGTCAAAATATGGACAAAATTTTAGCTCACATTAGTATGGTTAAATTAGGAAAATAAACTGAAATATCTTTAAGTTAATTATAGTCAGTTTAGTATATGAAATTTTTTCTCTCTTTTTTGTTTAGATAACAATATAAAAATCTTTTTACTTAGGGAAATGAATAGAAAGACCTTATTTTACCCAAAGATGATTTCTTTCTTCTTCTTAGGATCCATGTGTGCTTTGTCTTTGTTGGAACATCTTGTTCTTTAAAAAAAATACACTTTGGAACAATTTCTGAAAACCTTAGGATCCATAAACAAATTATTATACTTTGATAAGAAATATCAATGAAAATATAGTTAAAACCCTTAGATATTTTGTAGAAATAATTATAATAATTTATCATCTTATGAGTTTAAACAGTAACTTTGAGAAGGAGAAACTACGTGATTGCATTTTCACTTAAAAGCAAATTTACAGTAAACACATTTATCTCAAATATCTGCAACTGAAAAGGCAGAGTATCTGATAAATGTAAATATAAAACATAAATTATGGGTTTTCTGTTGAAGAAAAACAATTAGGCAAATATATATTAATTAATCAATTAGGCATGTGCTAATTAATTTATAGATTAACAAATATAGGTTATTTAAATATCTAAAAAATATATATTAAGAATAAGAACTTAACTTATAATTGTATTAACTTTATGTAACCACGTGGTCTTAAAATATTTGGATCCATGTTAATTTATTTTTAACTAGGAGTGCACTCTTCTATGTGACGTCACTTGATGTACTGAAATAAGATCCTTGAGTATACATTTTTATTTTTATAGTTAGCAATTAGAATAAGGATTTTTTGGTCATCACAGGAACCTTGCCGGCTTGTTCCTGTGGCAAGCAAATGCATCCTCATAACTTCCAAAATTAAAAGTAAAATATAAAGAAGCATATTTGATATCTCTCATCAATAGAACATTATTTAGTAACACAACTACAGAGAAAAGTCAGGTTATTTAACTTGGAACTAGCTTAAATTTAGGACTGTAACATAGAAAGCTGTGGAATTAAATTTTGTCTGAAAAAGATATCTTTTGTTAGCATTGATAGGCAGGCATGTTTCAAAAATATAGGCTCTGAGTAGCTCCGGTAGAAATCTGAAACACAGCAAAACAGGTCAGTGGCTGGAAGGCGGGACTAGAAGTCCTGTCTGAGTGACTGTGGAAGAACCAATCGGCAGCCCCCAAAAGTGTGGGAGGTGGGACCAGGAAGCCGCTCTTCTGGCTAGGCACCCCATGGTTACCATGGTGATGCAAGCAACATGGAGTCCGCTGCTCATTTTGGAGGCAAAAGTTCCCCAAGGTTTCCTAGCCGATTGCATTTTGTTTGATTTTGTCTGCATTTTTCCCCGCCTGGCCAAGATCTTACTGCGGTAGCAGCTTGTTCTGTCTCTGGACCGCCCCGTACACTCTGGCTTCCGGGGCCCGGGGTGGGCCCCTGTTCCCGTTTCCCGGCTGCAGTGGGCGTCCCTGAGCATCAAACTTGGAATTACGCTCGCTGCTGTAGCTATCTGAGCATAGACCCCAGGACCATAATTAATTTGCTGATTTATGATAGCATATTGTCCTGAGCCTGTTAAAATTTCAAGGTTACACTGTGGGAAGCCGGCGTCCTGATTGACTCAGGCTAGCTCACGACACCTCTCTTGATTTTCACTTGTCCACAACAACAACAACAACAACAACAAAAAAAAATCCCTCCGGACAATACAGCCCTGCAAAGTTGTTGCCAGTCACTAGGTGTCAGCTGATTGGCAGAGAAAAACTCGAAGAGAGTCAATGTAAAGGGGGCATGGGGTCTGTAATTAGTAATTGCCTCCTTTAGTTGTTTAATGTCCTTAAAGGCTAAAGAAACATACACTCTGGCCGGCTGTCCATCGGCATCCAGGTTTTCAATTACTGGAAAAGTTTGGGATATCTTAGGCTGCCACTGAACACCCCCCCTGCCTTCTGGGGTTGTCCTCGTTCCAATCGGGGTTATAAGGAGGGAGTGCAACAGGGATCGGGGCCGTAGATGCTTTAAATCTTGACTTCTTCATTCGACCCTCCAGTTCCTCTATCTCCCTTTCCAGTTCCTCCTCCTGCCAGCTGTTACCATGGAGCCCAGTTAGTAACTCCCTTATCTTAGAAATGTACTCAGCACTGTGAAGCCCAGCTCAAGGCCAGAGGCCTTGTTACATATTTGTGTGAAAAACTAGTAAGGGAGTGTCTAGCGCCTGGAGTGCTGATCTTTTCAGACAGTAGCCAAATAAAACAGGACACAGCAACAAAAGAAACACAGAAAACAAAAGTGAAAGTACACAGTGCAGCTGCAATAAAATATGAGGCTCTCTCTTTCTTAGGAGAGGAGCTGATTCCGCTTTGGTCGCGGGTCCCACTAACCGGGACTATCAGGTCCCGCCCACCGGGACTATCGGGTCCCACCCACGGGACTGTCGGGTCCCACTCACCGGGACTATGGGGTCCCACTTACCGGGACTGTTCAGTGCACCACCTCTGACGACTTGCAAGTTTTGATTTTCCCGGGTCTCGGCACCACTTGTCGCGACCCCCTTGCCCGCAAGGAAGACGCAACACCGGGAATCTTCTTACAGCTGTTTATTCAGGCTCTGCAGAGTTCTTCCTTTCCCGGAAGCCCCTCCCAGCCTTAATAAAGTATCCGAACACCCAATGTGAAGCTGCCACGTGGAGCTTTCTCATAGGGTGTCAAAGAACCAAGTGCCAACTCTCCCAAAGAAGGAGTTGTTTGTCACAGACCACAACGAGGCCGGCGCCATCTTGTAATGGCGACCGGTCTGAAGAAACGGCTCACCACATATTATGCCATAGTTCAAGTGGTCATTGCATATGTGTGCATGTGTATGGGTATGTGCATATGTGTGTGCATATGTGTGTAAATAGAAAGGTGATTTATCCATGTGTATATAGATGTACGAATAGTTACAAATAACATATATGTTACAGTTTGTATTTGAGGTGTCCCCAAAAATCTCACATTTGAGACAATGCAAGAAGGTTTAGAGAAGAAATGATTGGGTTATGAGAATCTTAACCCAATCAGTAAATTAATTCCCTAATAGGGATTAACTGAGTGGTAAATGAAGTGGTAGGGTGTGGCTGGAGGAGGTGGGAATTGGGGTGTGGCTTTGGGGTATACATTTGTGTGTGGCAAGTAGACCTCCCTGTCTGCTCTCTGATCATCATATGAGCTGCTTCCCTCTGCCACACTCTTCTGCCATGATATTCAGCCTCACCTTGAGCCCTGAGGAATGGAGTCTGCTGTCTATGGATTGAGAACTCTGAAACTGTGAGCCCCCAAATAAACAGTTCTTTCCCTACAATTGTTCTGGTTGGGTCTTTTAGTCACAGCAGCAAAAAAGCTGAATAAAACAATATGTATATCTAATAATAACATCACTGTATATTTATTATTATAAGTCAGTGTGGCTATGTCATTGATTTTTACTTAATAACTTAAAGTAAAAGAATTAAATGAGGAATTATACTTTTAAATAATCATATTTTAAATTTTCATAACATAATAATTATGTAATCTACTCAGTATCCTATATACTGAAGGAAACCCTAGCCTGCACATTCAAATGCAATCCATACACTTTGATTTATAGAGGCAAATAAAAGCATATAGAATATATGTGACTAGAAGTGAGACTCAACATGACATATTTAAGAACATGAAGGAAATTATGTATATTGAAATAGGGAGAAGTGGACTGAGTGTTAAGAAATGATTTGGAAACATTTGGGGGAGCCTGATTATTAAAAACATGGTACACATGTTAAGGATTTTTGCTCTTAATCTTATCTAGAAAACACTCTGCACTGAGTAAAATGGTATTTATAGTAAATAGACAAATATGCTATGAAGTGAAGAAGGAATAGGAGAGAGGCATCACTGGAGACATAGAAAGCTGTTAAAAAACTATATTAGGAACTCCCTTTCCTTTCTAGGGCTTTACATGAACTTCTAGGCTCATCTGAGGGAAGCTATGTTAAGATATTTCAAGGAAACAGAAAAGGAAGATTTGTGGGCATTGGCTTACACAATTTTGGAGCTGAGAAGCCCTACCATATGCCACTTGCAAACTGAAGAAATTTGAAAGCCAGTGGTGAAATTCATTCTTGGTCCAAAGGCCTAAGAAACTGCAGGGAAGTGTACTAATTTAAGTCCCAGAATCTCAAGACCCAAAAAGGAGTTCCAATATCAGAGGGAAAGAGAAGTTCCCTCTGATGAAAGAGCTCCAGATTAAAGTTACACCTCCAAAAGGGAGGAGAAATTCAACCTTTCTATGTCTTTCTTCTGTACTTTAACAGACTGGATAATGTCTATGAATGTTGATGAGGGCAGACTTTCTTAATCCTTAATTCAAAGACAATTTCTTCTGGAAACACTCTCATTGACAAATCAAGAAAAATTCAGGTATCTAGGTATCATTAGTCATTTGACAATGAAAAGTAATTATCACAAAGGGCAATTGCCAATGATAAACACAAAAGTAAACATAAGCTAAAAATTAGAGCACAGATTTGAGAAGGGAAAGCAAAGAAGAAAGTGATGTTCTGAGGGCATGTGACACTATCAGAACTCTAGAGACCAGTTTTGAGCCATTAAGAAGATGGAGAACCTGTACTTGAACCTTTTGTTTTAAACCTGGGTGCTGTGAAGGAAACGGTCCCTTGTTTGTATCATCCTCTTGGATCTACATTAAAAAAAAAAAAGGAAGAAAAAAATCTCTCCAGAGTAAATAATTTCCAATCAGATGCTCATGATTTTCAGAATTAAAATCAACGATACTCTAAGACTGAATATAAATAGTTAAGCTATATGGATAAGAATCAGAAAAGTTTAAAAAATAAAAAATAAAATTTGACTGAAGGTCTTAAGATATCAAATTATAATATACAAAATATAAACTATGGAAAATATTTGAGGAATAAAGGATAGAATGAAAAAAAAATGACCTAACTACTAGGGATTTGGATAAATGACAAAGTATATATTAAGAAAAATAGGGCTGGGGATGTGGCTCAAGCGGTAGCGCGCTCGCCTGGCATGCGTGCGGCCCGGGTTCGATCCTCAGCACCACATACCAACAAAGATGTTGTGTCCAACAAAAACTAAAGAATAAATATTAAAAAATTCTCTCTCTCTCTCTCTCTCTCCTCTCTCACTCTCTCTTTAAAAAAAAGAAAGAAAAATACTATTTGAAAAATGGAAAATAATAAGTCAAAATCAAGTCTCAAACTCTGGGGATGGGGAACAAATAATAAAGCCAAGCTAAAGAATTCAGTCAGAATATTGCAAGACATAAAAAAATGGAGACTTGAAGGAAATTAAATGTTAGAATGAGAAGGATTGTATTATAGATAGTGATGGAGAAAATTAATACAACAGGAATTAATTTTAAAGAGATAATATCTCAAAATTCCAGAAATGATGAAAACAAAAGTAGTCATATACAGAAATAACAGCAGAAAAAATTGAGGCAGAGATAAATAGGGAGAGATGTTGGGACGGAGTGAAGTCTGGAGGAACAGTGAGAGGGAGGGAGAAAAGAGAGAGAGAAAAATCTACAACTAGACATATCTTCCATGATGGGCAATTAAATCATTGGTAGTTATCTGGATAAAATCAATGCAAATCAGAGGAGAGTGAAGAACTACCTTCCAATGTGTGGTCAGGAAAAGGAGAGACTACCAAATTAGATTTAGGACCTCCTTAAACAGGGCAAGACAAGTTCATTTCTAGAAAATAAAATCTTCAATCATTAACAAATAATTACTATGGCAAACTTAAAAGGGATGAATTATGAAGACAATCTTCCTTCAGAAAGTTTAGCAGGAGAGAGAAAATAATAAACCAAGGAACAGGTAAACATTTGGATAATTGTATGTTTTATTTAAAATGGGTGTGGATACTAGATAGAGTTCTAAACAACAAAAAAAAATCTGTGTTTTTGGAGTTTACATTCTAGTGCAGGAAGACAAAATAAATAATAAGCATCATAGAAGAACTTACATACTTTAAGCAAAATTATCTACATAAATAACAACAATGTCAAATGAATGAGGTAAAGATGAATTTTTAAAATTTCACTAATATGTGTTAGGAGGGGATTCAAAATATGTAATTTTCTAAGCCCTTTGCCTCTTTTGGAAGGTGAGATTAATGTCCAATAAATTTAGAATTTTTAAGTACACATGATACAAAATCAAGGTTAACTGTGAAAACATTCAGCATAAAATTGCCAAACCAACAAATAAGAAAATGTGTCTGTACAAAAATGAAGGGAATTATAACTGTTCCCTCTGATGAAAGAGCTCCAGATTAAAGTTACAGCTCTAGAAGGGAGTAGAAATTCAACCTTTCTATGCCTTTCTGTTTCACCTATTCCAAGTGAAATTTTTAAGTATCAAACAAGGATAGTTATTGTAGCCAGCATAGAAAAATTACAGGAGTTCTGTAAATTTTTAGCTAGAAAAAAATATGGAATAGAGTGGTGGGTTACGTTGTGAAGAGGGAGAAGAGACAATTCAAAGCACAAGTTCAGGTTTCTAATGTGTCAGATGGTTGGGGGAGATACTGACAGATGGAGGACATTGGTTAGTTTAATTTGATTTTGGACATTGTACTTTCACAATCAGTTACATATGTACATAGAGAGAAATTTAATAGCAAGTAAATAAAATAAAACTTTTTAAAAATCCAAATCAGTTCATTGAAAATGTATCTTTTTACTTGGAATATTTTACTAACATTCAAACATCTTCCTGAGTGACAAATAAATGGCAGCTAAAATTTAGGGCAGTATTCATATCTGAGTTGCTAAGGCATATGGTATGAATTAAAAGAGCTCTAGAAAAGTTCTTACATCCCAGTCACCTGAGGGCCTTTGCTGGTGTCTTGCATAAGATGCTGTCAGCTAAGAATATAATCTTCTAGCCCATTATCAAAGAGAAAGTTTATAGTACAAAGACCTTTTAGAGAAGAAAAGCATACCTTAAATATAAATAGGTGATCATCTGGTCAGGAGAGGAAGGTTGCTGAGAGTTTTCTATTCAAGAAAGAAAAGGCTTGGAAATACAAACCTTGTCCAGATGTAGCAAGAGTCAACTGTAAAAACAAAACAAAAACAAAATGTGGATGAGGACCTAGCTTAAGAGAAGGAAAATCCAGATAGGAAACTGAAGGGAGAAAAAAAGTTCAACTTCAAACTACCTGGATTTAACTAGGACAGGAGGGATAGGAAATAAAATATGTCAAAGCCAAGAAGCTAAAAATATTGGGCAATTGGATCTTAACCATAGACAAAGATGGCCGGGGGCGGGGGAAGGGGAGACTGTAACTGTCCTTCTCCACCTATATATGTCCCTATTCCCTGTCCTGTCCCTTGGCTTCCACTTTCAGGTAATGAAATTTTGTGACATTCTAATAGGGACTCTATCTATTGTCATTGTTGGAAGCTGTCTAAATGTCACTTCCTGCTATGTTGAGGGCTACAACCAAGTCAAGATGGCGCCTGGCAGTTTGCCAGGAGGAGTGGTTTGTGAGCTAACGCCACCGAGCCATTCAGATGATGGAGATTCCTTATTGGCTGATTGTTGTATCTAGATGATGTTAATTGAAACAAGCATTGTATAAACAGTTAGGTATATATACCTCTGCTGTCCTGCAATAAAGCGGCTCTTGCTGTTTCAATCATCACAAGTTGCTTGTCACCTCCCGGTTTGCCCAGCCAGACTGCGGCACTGCTATGGTACAAATGATGGATAATCTTAGTGCCTAGTAAGAAATAGAAGAATTGAAATGGAGAGAATTATGCTGTTTGAAAGTAAATAGTGGCTTCAATTCTCCATAAAGATGTTTACCCTATTCTCTGCTTGGAATAAGGTTCCCTCTTCTATCATCACCTTTTCTTGTAAACACTTGTTATGTCATTGTTGGGGCTGAGCATCTCTCATCTCTTCTCCCATGACTTTAATAGCTTTTACTATGGTATGATTTCACAAGTCTGCCCCCTAAATCAAGTGTAAGTTCCTTCAGTGTGATAAGCATATTTTACATTTTTCATACCCTGAGTCTAGAACAATGGCTGGAATACAGTATTTATTGACTGACTAGGTGAGTCAAGGAAGAAGAGAGAGGGGAGGAAGAAAAGAATCTTTGCTGTTATGTAGCTTTGCTCATTTTTACTTGGTATTCTTTATTAAAATATGAGTTTTCTAATTTAAAAAATCAATTATCCTTCATAAACTCTAATTTTCTTCATCATTTGGTATCTTTTTCTCTTTTAATGGCTAACTAGAAATATGACTAGTTTAACATTATGAGGTACTGGAGAAAATAATGAAAGTAGTTCTTAGCAAATAATGAAGTAGAGTGTGAGGTTGGAAGACAACAGGTACACTTGAATAATTCCTAAACATCTGCTCATCAGTTAGTTTGCACTGGGATATATAATGTCACAGATACTGGGATGTCTGGAATTTGTTTTAACTTATTAATTTAACGACTGATTATTCCCCGGGGGAAAGTGGATGGGGAAAATCTTATAATAATTATAAAGTATGTGTTTGAGAATGCACAGAAGATCAAGTGGGCAGTTAATTTCAATCACATAAATTATGAGAATCAGGTATTTTGTCCTCACAGCACTCTTGTCCCTCTACCTTTGCTTCTCACTTTCAAATGTCAAGCTTGCTTTTTGTCGTCCCCTCTTTGGATTTTGATGGTATATGCTGAAGACAGGACTTAGTTATGACTCTGTTCCTGAACACCACAAACTTCTGTTCCTGAATTATCTTAGAATTTTCAATGAAAACTTGAAGTGAATTTGAGGGACTCGAGACAATACAGAGCTCAGTCTTGGAAAAGCCAGCCATTATAGGAATAGGAGTGCTGAAGACCTGCTGCCCCAGAGAGTAACTTCTATTTTCATGAATTCTATGTCAAAGGATTTGGGTAGCTATAAAATCATCCAGGTCCAGAATGGCCTTCTGATACACCTCTCTAGTGCTCTTTGTTTTCTTTCCCTTCTCTACCACCTAGGGTCTCCAGGTAGATATTATCATTTGTTAAATCTGACAACGTTGTCACTTCTATGACATTGGTATTTATGTAAAGAGTTCACTTGGCTACCCCCCTGCCTGAGCAGAGAGTAGGCTATGATAATACTAGACTAATGATGATGACCTAACCCCTAGGAAAGCTGTGCATTTGATAAATATTTACATAGGGTTATTTGCCTCATTCATTAATAATTGATTTTTCAAAATGATTCTGCCACTTTTGCTTCTCTCTTCCTTTAACTTGCTGTCTCCTAGGTCTAAAGATGATCAGGGTTGGTGATTTTTCACCTTCTGCCTCACTTGATTGAAGTAGTTCTTATGCATAATTCGTGCTGATACTGCCTGATTGCTGTATTTACAACAAGTATACTATTTTTGTGCTTATATTCAGATTGAGTCTTGAGGTTGCTTGTGACTATGTCTTCAGTTTCTGAAATGTAACCTTCATTATTTTTGGAGAATTTATAATATGCATGATTTTGCATGGGGAATTTTCTTTAATTGTGCTTTTTTCCACCCCCTGCTAGTAATAAGAGGATGTCCTTGATTCCTCACATGTTGATGAACTAGTTTTTTAGTATGTTTGCTTTTCTGGTTGCTTTTTTTTTTTTTTTTCTCCCAGGGAGTGAGTTCAGGGGCATTTAACCACTGAGCCACATCCCCAGCCATATTTTGTATTTTATTTAGAGATAGTGTCTTACTGAGTTACTTAGTGCCTTGCTTTTGCTGAGGCTGGCTTTGAACTAGCGATTCTCCTGCCTTTGCATCCCACGTTGTTGGGATTAGAGGAGTACACCACCACACCTGGCTACTTTAACACTTTTAAATGCTGGCAAAATTCAAAATAATATGGTGTCATTTAGAATCTTTACAATTACAAAAAATTGTAATTCATTTCAGAACTCTGTTTTTCTCCCAAGAGGGCCATAGATGTTTTTCAGAAAGTTAATAATAATACTTCAACAAAGAAGAATGAGAAATGTTTTTAAAAATATTTAGGGCATTTACTTCCATAAGTTTGAAGTTTAATACACTTTTAAACAACAGTAATCTTAGGTTTAATTTTTATTCACTAAAAATTATTATTTAGAATAAAATGTAAGATGATGCTGGTATAATATTCCTAATATCTTCATATGTATACTCCTGAGTCCACTAGGCATTATCTAGAGATTCTAACAACAATCTATTAACTTTTTAAGTTATAAAAATAGTGCATCTGTTGGTTATGAATGTAAATAAAATGTATATTATATAAGGAGAATAAAACTTTCAAAATTCAGAGATTACTGGTATTAATTTTGTAATGGCTTTTTCAATAATTTTTCTATATTAATGTAGGCAGATTTGCACACCCTTATAAATAATTCAAAATTAAGATAATAGTGAGTAGATACTTTTACCTCCTTCATTTATCACTCAATATTTTTCTGTGTACTTCTCAAAAGTTTTCCCTTGTCCCTAAGAAAATTATATTAGGCTTCATAGAACCATTATTATGGAGATAGCAGTGTTTATTTAACAAATATTCTGCTGCTATATACATAGGTTATTTTTTCAGCCTTTTTGTGTTAGAGAAAGTTGTATTTTATATTTTTATAGTTTGGGGCATTTCTTGTTCCTATATTAGGCACATAAAATGCATTAAAATGCTGAAATTATTTTGATATGTTTTGCTAAGTAATCTATCCAAAATGGGTGCAAAAATGTTATCTCCAATTCTTTTAAGTTTAATTTTTGAAAAATTACTAAAGGTAAAATAGTCAAAGCTTGTGGTATTAGAAGTAATCATTAGCACATCGTATTTTCTTGTATTGGAGTTTTCACTTCATGTTTTATTTTTTGAAGTGGATATACTCTTACTTACTGGATTATAAGAACTCCACATAATAAAGGTTTGATTTTTTTTCAACACTTTGTTTTATTTTTTTTATTGTGCCTTTCTTTTTTCTTTATTTTCCTTTCTTTTTCTTTTTTTTTTCTTTTTTTTTATTGTTGGTCGTTCAAAACATTACATAGTTCTTAATATATCATATTTCATAGTTTGATTCAAGTGGGTTATGAACTCCCATTTTTACCCCGTATACAGATTGCTGTATCACATCAGTTACACTTCCATTGATTTACATATTGCCATTCTAGTGACTGATGTATTCTGCTGTCTATCCTATTCTCTAATATCCCCCCTCCCCTCCCCTCCCCTCCCCTCTTCTCTCTCTACCCCCTCTACTGTAAATCATTTCTTCCACTTGTATTATTCTTCTCTTACCCCTAATTTCCTCTTATATGTAATTTTGTATAACACTGAGGATCACCTTCCATTTCCATGCAATTGCCCTTCTCTCTCCCTTTCCGTCCCACCTCTCATCCCTGTTTAATGTTGATCTTTTTCTCAAGCTCTTCATCCCTACCCTGTCCTTGGTTACTCCCCTTATATCAAAGAAGTTATTTGGCACTTGTTTTTTAAGGATTGGCTAGCTTCACTTAGCATAATCTGCTCTAATGCCATCCATTTCCCTCCAAATTCTATGATTTTGTCATTTTTTAATGCAGAGTAATACTCCATTGTGTATAAATGCCACATTTTTTTTATCCATTCATCTATTGAAGGGCATCTAGGTTGGTTCCACAATCTTGCTATCGTGAATTGTGCTGCTATGAACATCGATGTAGCAGTGTCCCTGTAGCATGCTCTTATTAGGTCTTTAGGGAATAGACCCAGAAGGGGAATAGCTGGGTCAAATGGTGGTTCCATTCCCAGCTTTCCAAGAAATCTCCATACTGCTTTCCAAATTGGCTGCACCAATTTGCAGTCCCACCAACAATGAACAAGTGTACCCTTTTCCCCTGCATCCTCTCCAGCACTTGTTGTTGGACTTCATAATGGCTGCCAATCTTAGTGGAGTGAGATGGTATCTTAGGGTGGTTTTGATTTGCATTTCTCTGACTGCTAGCGATGGTGAGCATTTTTTTCATGTACTTATTGATTGATTGTATGTCCTCCTCTGAGAAGTGTCTGTTCAGGTCCTTGGTCCATTTGTTGATTGGGTTATTTGTTATCTTATTGTCTAATTTTTTGAGTTCTTTGTATACTCTGGATATTAGGGCTCTATCTGAAGTGTGTGGAGTAAAGATTTGTTCCCAGGATGTAGGTTCCCTGTTTACCTCTCTTATTGTTTCTTTTGCTGAGAAAAAACTTTTTAGTTTGAGTAAGTCCCAATTGTTGATTCTAGTTGTTAACTCTTGCGCTATGGGTGTCCTATTGAGGAATTTGGAGCCCGACCCCACAGTATGTAGATCACAGCCAACTTTTTCTTCTATCAGATGCCGTGTCTCTGATTTAATATCAAGCTCCTTGATCTATTTTGAGTTAACTTTTGTGCATGGCGAGAGAAAGGGATTCAGTTTCATTTTGATGCAAATGGATTTCCAATTTTCCCAGCACCATTTGTTGAAGATGCTATCCTTCCTCCATTGCATGCTTTTAGCCCCTTTATCAAATATAAGGTAGTTGTAGTTTTTTGGATTGGTTACTGTGTCCTCTATTCTGTACCATTGGTCCACCCGCCTGTTTTGGTACCAGTACCATGCTGTTTTTGTTACTATTGCTCTGTAGTATAGTTTGAAGTCTGGTATCGCTATACCGCCTGATTCACACTTCCTGCTTAGCATTGTTTTTGCTATTCTGGGTCTTTTATTATTCCATATGAATTTCATGATTGTTTTATCTATTTCTACAATAAATGCTGTTGGGATTTTGATTGGCATTGCATTGAACTTATAGAGAACTTTTGGTAATATCGCCATTTTGATGATGTTAGTTCTGCCTATCCATGAACAGGGTATATTTTTCCATCTTCTAGGGTGTTCTTCTATATCTCTCTTTAGGGTTCTGTAGTTTTCATTATATAAGCCTTTCACCTCTTTTGTTAGGATGATTCCCAAGTATTTTATTTTTTGGGGGGATATTGTGAATGGATTAGTTGTCCTCATTTCCGTTTCAGAGGATTTGTGGCTGATATACAGGAATGCATTTGATTTATGCGTGTTGATTTTATATCCTGCCACTTTGCTGAATTCATTTATTAGCTCTAATAGTTTCTTTGTAGACCCTTTTGGGTCTGCTAGGTATAAAATCATGTCATCTGCAAATGGTGATAATTTAAGTTCTTCTTTTCCTATTTTTATGCCTTTAATCTCCTTCGTCAGTCTAATTGCTCTGGCCAGTGTTTTGAGGACTATGTTGAACAGAAGTGGTGAGAGAGGGCATCCCTGTCTTGTTCCAGATTTTAGAGGGAATGCCTTCAATTTTTCTCCATTCAGAATGATGCTGGCCTGTGGCTTATCATAGATTGCTTTTACAATGTTGAGGTATGATCCTGTTATCCCTAATTTTTCTAGAGTTTTGAACATAAAGGGATGCTGTACTTTGTCGAATGCTTTTTCTGCATCTATCGAGATGATCATATGGTTCTTATTTTTAAGTCTATTGATGTGGTAAATAACATTTATTGATTTCCGTATATTGAATCAGCCTTGCATCCCAGGGATGAATCCTACTTGATCATGGTGTATACTTTTTTTGATATGTTTTTGAATCCGATTCGCCAGAATTTTATTGAGGATTTTTGCATCTAGGTTCATTAGAGATATTGGTCTGTAGTTTTCTTTCTTTGAAGTGTCTTTGTCTGGTTTAGGTATCAGGGTGATGTTGGCCTCGTAGAATGTATTTGGAAGTTCTCCCTCTTTTTCTATTTCCTGAAATAGCTTGAAAAGTATTGGTGTTAGTTCCTCTTTAAAGGTTTTGTAAAACTCTGCTGTGTAACCATCCGGTCCTGGGCTTTTCTTAGTTGGTAGTCTTTTGATGGTTTCTTCTATTTCCTCTGTTGTTATTGGTCTGTTTAGGTTGTCTATATCCTCCTGACTCAATCTGGGCAGACCATTTGACTTAAGAAATTTATCGATGCCTTCACTATCTTCTATTTTATTGGAGTATACGGATTAAAAATAATTTCTGATTATCTTCTGTATTTCTGAAGTGTCTGTTGTGATATTGCCTTTTTCATCCCGTATGCTAGTAATTTGAGTTCTCTCTCTTCTTCTCTTCGTTAGCATGGCTAAGGGTCTGTCAATTTTATTTATTTTTTCAAAGAACCAACTTTTAGTTTTGTCAATTTTTTCAATTGTTTCTTTTGTTTTGATTTCATTAATTTCAGCTCTGATTT
Organism: Spermophilus citellus; assembly: GCF_964194105.1. Taxonomy (NCBI): domain Eukaryota; kingdom Metazoa; phylum Chordata; class Mammalia; order Rodentia; family Sciuridae; genus Spermophilus; species Spermophilus citellus. Next base: position 101,070,223 of record NC_138186.1, on the reverse strand, counting down.
TAATTTTTTCTTGCCTTCTACTTCTTTTGCTGTTGTTTTGCTCTTCTTTTTCTAGGATTTTGAGATGAAGTATGAGATCATTTATTTGTTGTTTTTTTCTTTTTTTAAGGAATGAACTCCAAGCAATGAATTTTCCTCTTAGAACTGCTTTCAATGTGTCTCATAGATTCCGATATGTTGTGTCTGTGTTTTCATTTAACTCTAAGAGTTTTTAATTTCCTCCTTGATGTCTTCTAAAACCCATTGATCATTCAGTAACCTATTGTTCATTCTCCAAGTGATGCATGATTTTTCCTTCCTTCTTTTATCATTGATTTTCAGTTTCATTCCATTATGATCAGATAAGATGCATGGTATTATCTCTACTCCTTTATATTGTCTAAGAGTTGCCCTGTGACATAATATATGATCTATTTTTGAGAAGGATCCATGTGCTGCTGAGAAAAAAGTGTAACTGCTTGATGTTGGGTGGTATATTCTATATATGTCAATTAAGTCTAGGTTATTAATTGTGTTATTGAGTTCTATAGTTTCCTTATTCAACTTTTGTTTGGAAGATCTGTCCAGTGGTGAGAGAGGTGTGTTGAAGTCTCCCATGATTATTGTATGGTGGTCTATTAGACTCTTGAACTTGAGAAGAGTTTGCTTGATGAACATAGCTGCACCATTGTTTGGGGCATATATATTTATGATTGTTATGTCTTGTTGGTATATGGTTCCCTTGAGCAGTATGTACTGTCCCTCTTTATCCCTTTTGATTAACTTTGGCTTGAAATCTATTTTATTAGATATGAGTATGGACACTCCTGATTGTTTCCGCAATCCATATGAGTGATATGATTTTTCCCAACCTTTCACCTTCAGTCTATGTATATCTTTTCCTATCAAATGCGTCTCCTGTAGGCAGCATATTGTTGAGTCTTGTTTTGTGATCCATTCTACTAGCCTGTGTCTCTTAATTGGTGAGTTTAAGCCATTAACATTTAGGGTTATTATTGAGATATGGTTCTTCCAGCCATATTTGTTTATTAATGTTACTAAACCTGATTTGTTTTCCTCTTTGATTACTTTCCCCGCTTTACTGTCCTACCTCCCACTGTTGGTTTTCATTGTTATTTTCCATTTCCTCTTCCTGTAATGTTTTGCCAAGGATTTTTTGAAGAGATGGTTTTCTAGCTGCAAATTCTTTTAATTTTTGTTTATCGTGGAAGGTTTTAATTTCATCTTCTATCCTGAAGCTTAATTTTGCCAGATACACGATTCTTGGTTGGAACCCATTTTCTTTCAGTGTTTGAAATATGTTATTCCAGGATCTTCTAGCTTTCAGAGTCTGTGTTGAGAGATCAGCTGTTATCCTGATTTGTTTACCCCTAAATGAAATCTGCTTCCTTTCTCTTGTAGCTTTTAAAATTCTCTCCTTATTCTGTATGTTGGGCATCTTCATTATAATGTGTCTAGGTGTGGATCTCTTATGATTTTGCACATTCGGCGTCCTGTAGGCTTCTAGGATTTGGGATTATGTCTCATTCTTCAAGTCTGGGAAGTTTTCTCGTATTATTTCATTGAATAGATTGTTTATTCCTTTGGTTTGGAGCTCTATGCCTTCCTGTATCCCAATGACTCTTAAGTTTGGTCTCTTTATGTTATCCCATATTTCTTGAATGTTCTGCTCATGGTTTCTTAACAGTCTTGCTGAGCTGTCTATGTTCTTTTCAAGTTGAAATACTTTGTCTTCATTGTCTGATGTTCTATCTTCTAAGTGTTCTACTCTGCTGGTAGTATTCTCAATTGAGTTTTTAAGTTGGTTTATTGCTTCCTGCCTTTCTAGGATTTCTGTTTGTTTGTTTTTGATAACCTCTATCTCCCTGTATAGTTGCTCTTTTTCTTCCTGGATTTGTTTATGTAGTTCCTTGTCAAAGTGATCTTTCCTTGTTTGATTTTGCTGTCTCATGTATTCCTTGAGACTCCAGATCATCTGAAGCATGTATATCCTGAACTCTTTATCTGACATTCCATCTGTTGCAGCTATTACCTCTTCTAAAGTTGAGTTGACCTGCATTGCTTGTGGTCCTTTCTTTCCTTGTCTTTTCATACTGCTCGCGTTTCTTTCTGCTTGGTGAAACTGTTGTGTTTTTGAAATTTTCCCCCTATTTATTTATATTGCTCTTGTATAGTTGGAAAATCTCCCTTGCAGGGCAGGTAGTGGCTGTGCTCCTCCTCTAATTAGGGTGATCTGTCTACCAAGCTGGTCGGTCCCAGATCTGCCCACCCTGCGGGCGTGGGTGGCGGCTCTGCTCTGCCCCCACTCCAATTGTGGTGACGTAACTACCACGCCCTTGAGTCGTTGGTCCTTATCCGGATGTGGGCGACTTCTCTGCTTGGTTCCTATTCCAATTAGTGTGACATGTCTACCACACTGGCAGGCCTCTAGGCCTGTTCTGCCAGTGGGTCGCAGGTCTGCCTACCTTGCGGGCTCGGGCGGCAGTTCTGCTCAGCCCCCACTCCAAATGGGGCTACCTGACTGCCTCTCCAACGGGTCGCTGGGCCTTTTCCGGACAAGGGAGGCGGCTCTACTCCACCCCCACTCCAACCAGTGTGACGTGACTGCCTCGGTGCTATGTGTCCACCACGCTGGCAGGCTATTGGGCCTGTCCTGCCAGTGGGTCGCAGGTCTGCCTACCTTGCACGTGGTTCTACACAGCCCCTACTTCAAATGGAGTGACTTGGCTACCGCGCCGTCGGGTCGCTTGTCCTATTCCAGGCGTAGGCGGCTACTCTCTTCGGCCCCAGCTGCAGTTGGGGTGTCGTGATACCACGCCGGCGGGTCACTTGGCCTGTTCTGGGCACAGGCGGCAGCTCCCCTCTGCCCCTCTGGCCCCCACTGCAACCAGCAGGACCCGGACCGAGAAGCAGTTACCGCGGGGTCCCCGTCCCTGTGCCAAAGCTGCTCTGGGAGCCAGAACCCGGCCTCTCCGAGCCCGGTGCACGCTCCGCTAGGAGCAGGCTCCAAGGAGCGATCTCCGCAGGTTCCCCAGCCCTAGGCCAAAGCAGCTCGGGGAGCCAGAGCCCGGCCGCTCCAAGCTCTCCGAGCTCAGTGCACGCTCTGCTGGGAGCAGGCTCAAAGATGCAGACCCCGCGTGCTCCCCAGCCCTGGGCCAAAACTGTTCCTGGGGTCAGAACCCAGCCGCTTCGAGCTCAATGCAGGCTCCACTAGGAGCTGGCTTCAATACACAGTCTCCGAGGGTTCCCCAGCCCTGGGCCAAAGCAGCTGCGGGAACCAGAACCCGGCCGCTCAGAGCTCAGTGCACGCTTTGCTAGGAGCGAGCCCCAAGGAGTATTCTCTCCACAGGTTCTCTAGCCCTGAGCCTGAGCGATCTGTCTGCGAGACGCAGGCAAATGCCAGTCTGAAATCACCTGTTCCGTAGCTGAATGAGCTGAGATCAGTAGAAAACAGGGATGATTCAATACTTTGTTTTAAACTGAGCATTTTATTTGTGTACTAGATGCTAAGTAATCCACAGGTAAGGTACTCACTTTCACAGATAAATAATGAAAAAATTAGGCAATAGAGAATGTGATGTTTAAAACAATATGCCCAGGAGCATGGGAAGATTCTTTACTGTCTCAAATTGTCCTGCATATTTCTTATCACATTTTTTTTCATATTTTACTGATTTGTATTTGTATTCAAAATTTATGAAATTTTGTTAATATAAAGTCAATATTTTTATGTAGCTAAACAAGAATTTATCAGTGACTGAAGGTCATCAAAAATTTTGAAGAGCATAAGTTGTGTTCAAATGGTGGTTCATTACAATTTGCATTTATTAGTTTGCCCCAAACTATAAGGTCTAGACTAATATGAGGAACAAGGAATAAGGGCACAAAATGTAAAACTTCAGCTAATTATGTGCCTTTTGGGTATTATGGAAAGTCACAGTGTGGAGCTATATAGGCAGAATGAATACATCTGGAGAGTGTGCCCATGCATCCAAGCAGTTTTGGATGATGGTCACATAAGAAGTTCTTATATTCAGGACAAAATATTTGGCCAACAACTATGTGCCTTAAGGAGGAAAGATGAAATAGGAGGCTCACTGAATGGTGTAATGGTTAATCTATCTATGTGTCAATTTGGCTGACATAAGGGATGCTAGATATGGGGCAAAACATTGTTTATGCTGGTGCCAGTGAGGGTTTTCAGGAAAGATTACTAGCTGAATCAATAGACTGAGATGAAAAAATCTTACCTCAACTATGTGAATAGGCATCATCCAATCCATTAAGGACATAAAGAAAGAAAGAAAAGGTGAAATTTCTCTTTACTTTTGCTGATACATCCATCTTCTGCCCTCATCTGGGAGGTACATCATGAGCTTCCCTGGTGCACATGACTAGTGAATCAGATTTAATTGTGTTACTAGGTTTCCTTTTTCTCCAATTTGCAGATGGCATATTATAGGACCTCTTAGCATTTGTGATTACATAAAAAGTTTCCATAATAAATAAATAAATTGATCTATAAATCTATCCATCCATCCATTTATCTATTTATTCATCCAATTATCTATCTATCTATCTATCTATCTATCTTTTAACTATTGGTTCTATATCCTTAGAGACTTTTGACTTATAGAGATAATATTTAGCTATGATGGAGAAGAGTGATACAAGGCATAGGCTCTGATAGGAAAAATCTATCCATCCATCCATTTATCTATTTATTCATCCAATTATCTATCTATCTATCTATCTTTTAACTATTGGTTCTATATCCTTAGAGACTTTTGACTTATAGAGATAATATTTAGCTATGATGGAGAAGAGTGATACAAGGCATAGGCTCTGATAGGAAAATGTAAGAATAGAAAATGATTAAAATAAATGCATTGGCACCCATGTTACTCTCCTTTCCTCTCACCAAATACACATAGGTCCCAGAAAGTTATAACAGTATAGAAAATAAGTCTGTGAAAGAATTTCTAGATCATTTCACAGGACAAAACATTGGGAAGGTATTTGAGGATTTCATGCACAAAGAATGCATTATATTTTCAACACCATGAAAGGTCTTGATTAAGATCTGTAATCAATTAGAAGGTAAAAGTGTAATCAATCTTAGCATCTAATTAGATTTTATAGTGATTAGTTTGGTGTTAATAATTTTATCACAAATGAATAAGGTCTAAACTCTTCTGAAGTTTCACTCTTCCACAGGCTATGCATAATGGAGAGAGAAAATTAAGAAAAAAAAAGTTTAAACATAAGTGATAAATGATAACAGTTAACAGGATAAGAACACTGGCAGAAATTCTGGGGGCAGAATTAAGGAACTGGTATTTCTTCCTTCCCAGGGAAGACATTTTCATGACTTACCTGACACTTAACACACAATGCTAACTCCAGAATGAAGCTTATCAGTCACACTTGTTTATCCCAGTCACACTGTTAGACTCAACAGACTTCCCACATCCATGACTGTTCTACTCCCCATAGACCCTTTAAAACAATTAACATGGCATGTTACCACCCTTTCAGAGCTCTAAAAGTTACTATTATGGATTTTACATTAAATAACATTTTTACATGGAGGTGTCCCTCAGAAACAATATCTAAAAATTGATTTTGTAGGGTTGGGGTTTTGGCTCAGGGGTAGAGCACTCACCTAGCATGCATGAGAAACTGGGTTTGATCCTTAGCACCACATAAAAATAAAATAAAACTATTGTGTCCACCTCAAAAAAAAATTATTTTGTAAAAGAATTTCCACTTAGAACAAATCATTGTTAATATAAAGAGCTACTATGACCATGGGAAATTTTTAAAAATTAAAAATGGATGTTTGTATACATGTATGTTTATATATTTATAGGTATTAGACTTTGTATTTTATTATTTGAATCCTAACTCAAGTACTTCATCTAGTGCCTAACAAAGTTATGTGTATGTATACATAGGCATATATATATATATATATATGTGTGTGTGTGTGTGTGTATATATATATATACACACACTCACACACACACACACACACACACACACACAATACTACACATCAAAAGTAGTGTAGATTAACCTAATAGAGCCACAGTATTAATCAGGGAATTTAGAAAAGGCTATTTCTTCAATAGCACACACATTTTTGTAACTTTGTTTTCAAATGACAGGATATCAATGTTATTCATTGTGACTCATTATCCATGAAATTCTCTATTCCAAACAGTTTTCACTTTGTTTTCTGAGACACTTCAGTCTACCTCCAGCAAGTAAAGAACTGGGATTCTGCCTTTGAAATCATGTAAGTTTAAAATAAAGGATCATTAGTTTCAATAATTTGTTTGTTCTTATTTGAGGTTTTTAAAATGCAGACTATGTCTAAAACATTTTATTTTATTTAAAGAGAGAGAGAGAGAATTTTTTAATATTTATTTATTTATTTTTTAGTTTTAGGAGGACATGACATCTTTGTTTGTATGTGGTGCTGAGGATTGAACCCGGGCCACACGCATGCCAGGCGAGAGCTACCGCTTGAGCCACATTCCTAGCCCCTCTAAAACATTTTAGGTTCATAACAAAATTAAGAAAAAAGTACAAAGATTATCTGTACATCTTCTGCCTCCATAGGAGCATACCTTCTTGCATTATCAACATCACACAGAAAAACTGCATATTGTACAGTCAATAAAGCTACCAGGGTACATCACAGTCACTTGAAATTCATATTTTACACAGGGCTATGTTCTTTTGACTGTACATTCTATAAGATTAGAAAAAGTATAATAATATTAATTCAACATTATAGTACCATAGTATTTTCACTTCTTCATATACTGTGTTCCACTTATCCATCCCTCCCTCATTGATCTTCTCAGTTTCCATCGCTTTGCCTTTTTTCCAAATTGTGATATAGTTGGATTCATATAGTACATAGCCTTTCAGATTGGCTTTTACACTAAGTAATATGTGTTGTAATTCCCCCCACATCTTTGGATGGTACAAGGACTCATTTATTTTAATTTCTGAATAATTTTATATTGTTGAGGTATATTGAAATTTATCCATTCACCTATGAAGACATATAGGTTATTGCAAATGTTGAGAATTATGAATAAAACCATGATAAATATTCATGTGCAAGTTTTTATGTGAAAATATAAGTTTTTAACTTCTCTGAGTAAATATTAAGGAGCATGATAGCCAGATGTTTTGCATAGAATATATTTTATTTTGTAAGAAGCTATTAAAATGTCTTCTAATAGGGCTGCACCATTTTGGATTCCCAGTAGCAGTGGAGAGTTTATGTTCCAGATCTTTACAAGATTTGGTGTTGTCAGTGTTCTGTTTAGTTTTTTGAATAAGTCTATAGTGGTATCTTACTATTGTTTTAATTTGTATTTATCTTACACATGATATGGAACATCATATAATCTATATATGCTTATAATCTGTATATCAGGGTTCGAGTGTTTTTTTTTTTTTTTTTGTACTGTGAATTTTATCCTGGCCCTTTGTGTATATTAAGCAAGCACTATACCACTGAGATATCTCTTCATCCTTTCCTTCTCCCAATCTTTTATTGTGAGACAAAGACTTGCTAAGTTGCTCAGGTTGTTCTCAAACTTGTGATCCTTCTGCCTTAGTCTCCCAGATAGCTGAGATTACAGATTTGCACCATTGCATTTAAACCATGTTGCTTTTAAAAGAATTTTTCTTTAGTTTTGTATACTTTTTAAATATTAGAATTGTTTTGTTACTGCTGGGGAGTAAACCCAGGTCCTTGCACATGCTAAGTATAGGCTGTACCTGTGTGCTTCATCTCTAGCTCCTAAATATTAAAAAATGTTGAGCATAGAGAAGTCACATTAGAAAATTTCCTTCAAAGAATATTTTGGTTCTACAAAACTGAAAAGTGAGGGTAGGGCTTCCACAGTAAGTTACAGAAAAGTGCAAGGAGAGTTACCAGGGTCAGACTGTCTCAATTGGAGCAGGGGTGGCATTAGCTTGGAGTATTAACACTGGGTATTGTCGACACTCTTGGTTAACGTTTAGAGAGGGTTCCTTTCTAAAGACAATGCTTTATGCTTACAGTGGGCCAGATTGTGTAGCATAAAATAATCAATCTCTACAAAAATGCAAGGAAACTAGAAGAGCAGTCATAAATGGTATGTGGATTCCAGAGTTCCCATTCTCAGATTCTTGGTTTACTTTTCAGAGGAAAATTTAAGGAAAGAAATAATATTTGGCTCCATTTTTTTGTGATGTATTAAAATAACTGCTATGGCTCAGATGTTGAATGTCTCTCAAAAATCCATGTGTTAAAGGCTTGATCCATGAGGTAGTATTATTGGGAAAGCTATGAACCCTTAGGAGGTGAGACCTATCACAGGTCCTTAGATCACTGGATGCCCTCAAAGGAAATTGTGGGACCACAGTTTCTTCTTCTTCTTCTTTGCTTCCTAGCTCATGAGGTGAGTGGTTTGCCCTATTAAGATGTGCTGCTTTCATTAAAGGCCCAAAGCCTGTGGTCCATGCTACTTGGACTGGAACCTCCAGAAATGTGAGCCCAAATAAATCTTATTATCAGATAATCATGGCAGGTATCTCATTGTGGTGACAGAAATCAGACTAATATAATTTTACAAAGTATTCCTCTGAGAAAAATAGCAACAAAATTAAGTGCCAATATTCAGACTACAAAGAGTTTTCAGGTCAGGCAACACAATCTCAAGGCAGACAATCAGTGTTGTCTGTAAGTGTAACTATAAAGAACATATTAGAACCTCAACAAAATCAGGTACAAAGTTACAGAGCAACTAAGTAAACTTTCAGATTGAAAAGAAGTTAATGAGAATAGAATAAGTGTAATCTTAAAAAACATTTCTGTACCACTCCCAATTACAGGCTTAGATGTAATTCTTGTAGGAGATTTGCCTCAGTCATAGTGTAATGAATTTTCCTTCTCTACATGAAAAAAAAAATTTAAGAAACTAGAAAAAAATTATAACAATGTTTCCAGATATTGGATAACAGGGAGTATCAGGATTTTCTCATTTGGAAAAAATGAAGAAGCAAAAGAGGTAAGTCCCACAATTACTTATTGTAGAAGACATTAGGAGCCTGGTGGTGGGGTGACAGAGAATCCCAACAAAGCTTAATAGTTGTTCTGAGTTAAGGAAATAGAGGTAGAAAGTCAGAGAAGTCAAAACAACTAAAATTTGAGAGCCAGAACTCAGCAAGGAGATAGATACCAAAATAGAAAGAGTTCTAGAGGTCCGAAGATGTTTTTTCTTAATGATTCCCTTTGTCTAAGCATGTATCCATCCCTGTCTGTGTAAGGCGAAACTACCTGAGGCTAATCAAGGAAACTTGGAAAGTAAAAGCCCAAAGTATCTGCCATTTAACTGGGCTTTAAATAACCTGTGCTCACATTATGTAGAATCAAAAGGTGTTATCCTACACAGAACATTGGGAAGGGTCCCTAGAAATATTTCACCTCAATAGTGACATTTAAAAAATAATAAAGGTTTAACACTAAGCCTATAAAAAAATCAAACCTACTCCAAGTAACTAATCTGCACATTAAAACAATCTAATATCACATAAACAGTATCCAACAAAATAAAGAAAACAATAATGCAAAATTCATAATGTCTAAAATTCAATAAAAAGTTAGCAAGAACAACTAAAATAGTCTCTATCTAGAAGATAATTAAACCAATGGAAGAAGACTCTAAAATAAGAGATAGTTTAAAATAGCTAGTCTAGATATGCTTTGTATATTCATGAAGAAAGATAAAACAGAAAAATGATATAGGACTCAAATGGTACATATTTTAAAGAAAAAATAACTATCTAAAATGAAAAAGATAGTAGATGGTATAAGAGCTATTGAGATTGATTGCATAAAAAAGTATCAATGAAGTTGAACATATAATAATATAAACTAAAATGAAACACCTCAGCAAATAAAGAGTCTAAAGTAAAGTATTAGCAACCAATAAAAACCTAATATTTTGGAATACCAGAAAAAATATGGAGAAAAAATATTTGTAGGAATAATGACCCACACTTTTTCAAATGTGATGATAACTGTAAAGCCACAAAAAGAGAAGCACAAATAAAATACACCTCCAATAAAGATACTAAGTCACATCATTATCAGATTGACAAAACATTATTAAATCAGCCAGAGAAAAAGACATCACAAATGAGGAATGAGACCAAAAATTGTATCCAAATTATTCTCAGTAACTTTTGAAAAAAAAGACACTACAGCAATATGTCAAAGTCACTGTAAAATGATGTAAAAAAACAAATCTGTCACCATAAAATAGTATACCCAGCACATATACCCTTTTGTAAGATAAAAGCAAAATAAAGACACTCTGAAAATAAACAGCTGAGGGTATTTGTTGCCACCAAACTTTTAATATAAGATAAGTTAAAGTAAGATCTTCAGGAAAAAAGAGGAGAAAACCAGATGGGAATTTAGATCTTCCCACAAAAACAAATATCCATATAAATTGCTAAAATGTCCCAAAACAAAAAAAGATTCTTTTCTATTTTCAGTCTTTCAAAAACATACCTGACAGACAAAAGCAAAAATAATGTGTTGGGGGATGGGAGAGGGGTCTTACTTCAACAGAGAGTAGATTTGTTATGGATATAAAATAAGAACAAGAAAATCCATACTTAGTTAGAAACTTTTCAGATGGCTATAGAGCAATAAACCATATACAGCTAGATAGAGAAGCCTCAGTCTCAGAGAATAGAGGGCAGGAAGCATCAATATGTTGTCTCTTTCTGGTCTGTGTCTACTACACACTCATCATCATAGTGTTCAGTATATAAGAAAACTACACAGATATAACATCACTTTGACTTCAAAATGCTTAATGATGGCATTAAATTTTAAAAAATTGAATCATGACTCCCAAAGTTCATGAAGACCTAGGTATGTTATTTGAGTATTCATTATTAATGAATTTTAAAAAGTGTCACCTCTCTTCCAGTTCATTCTACAAGTTCAGCATTACCCTAATGATACTGGACTTTTTACTGTTGTGAGGGCGGTGGGCAGGGCCCATTTGTAAAAGTTCTTTTAGCTCTGCAGCAGGCAACATCTGCTAATGTTGCCATTCAACAACAGACCACCAGTGACTTCTTCTCAGGTTCTTGTGAACTAGAAGAAAAATCCACAGACAGTGAAAGATGATTACAAAAACAATAAGATTTATTCAAGTGAGAAACAGAGTGCTCGCTCAATCAGAAGGGTCCTGATAGAGAGTTGCCAATCAAGTGTTTTAGTTTAGGGCCTTATATTGTTGCTGGGCAGAGTATTACTCAGTGTTCATGCTAATTAAATATTAAAAGAATGCTGAACTTGTTGTTCCATTAACCTTAGATGAAGATATTAATTCACTCTCAAAAGAATGTTAAGTTTATTAGTCCACCAGATTCACAGTATTTTATCATTGCAACTAGAATGAGACTCCTTAGGAACTTATGTTACATTTTTATCTTTTTTCAGTTCTGTACTGTCCAGATAGCCTACAGATGCCCAGGTGTGAGCACTGGCTACAGAACCATAAGTTGCTATTTTGTGCAATAATTTCTGAATTGTCTCTCTTCCCCATTTTTGGTATTAAGGGAGATGGTTTTGTCATCCCAAATCTAGGCCTCATCTCTGTTTAACTTATGTCTCCCTTAACTCCTAACAGTGATACTAAAACCAAACACAAATACAAGAAAAAGAAAGTTATAGGTCAGTATTTTTGATGAACATGTGTTGTAGTTTGAATATAGAATGTCCACCAAAATCTCAAGGGTTGAAGAATGGTAGTCAATGAAGCAATGAACAGAAGTAGAGTTGTTGGGAAATGATTGGAACGTGAGGGCTCTAACCCCACAAGTGAAATAATCTATTGGGTGGATTTAATAATTTGAATGGACTACTGGGTGGAGGTGGAAACAATAAACAGGTGAGGCATGGTTGGAAGTAGATCACTGAGGGCTCACCCTTATGCTTAATATCGTGTCCCTGGCTTCTTCCCTCCAACTCCATTTATTAGCTGCTATGACATGGAGCAGCTTATATTCTTTCATGCTCTTCTGCCATGGTGTTCAATCTCACCACTTGCCCTGAATAATAGAACTTGCCAACCATGGACTGAATCCCCTGAAACTATGAACCAAAATGAATTTCTCCTCTTCTAAATTGCTGTTGACAGGTATTTGGGGCACATGATGAAAAACTGAGTGACACAAAATAGATGTAAAAGCTCTTAATAAAATACTAGCATATCAAATCTAACAGAACATTATAGTTTTTTTTAAACCATGATTAAATGGGATTCGTCCCAGCATTGCAAGGTTTTAACATACACAAATTAATGATACAGCATAATGGCAAAAGGAAGGACAAACATCATATGCCCATCTCAAAAAATGTAGAAAGAACATTTTATAAAACTAAAAATGTCTTCATGATTGATATTCTAAATAAATAGGGACAGAAGGAATATACCTCAACACAGTATATGCCATATACAAAAAAACAAAAGCTAACATAACACTGAATGTATAAAAGCTGGGATACTTGCTCTCATGGAGCTGGAATGAGACAAGTATGTCTATTTTAGAGAATTTAGAGGATAAAGTATCATTGTTTCGTTTAGAGATGACACGATCTTTCATACGTAGACTATTTGAAATAACGACCAAATTCAGCAAAGTTTCAGAGTATTAAATTAAGAGCATTTTAACTGAATTTTCTGAAAAGGTAGTAAATGGAACATTCCATTGATAATAACAAAATAATATAAAATATAGAAATGTAAATTTTATCAAAATAGTGAAAGATATCTATAGCAAATACTATAAAACATTTATGAAATTGAAAAGGACCAAAAACATTGAAAGACATTCCATTTTTATGAGTTGAGTGAATCAATATTTTTTTATTTTTATTTAGTTTTTTAAACATTTTTAGACATTTATTTTATTTATTTAGATGTGATGCTGAGAATTGAACCCAATGACTCACATACTAGGCAAGCGCTTTGCCACTGAGTCAGAATCCCCGCCCTCAATGTTTTTTAAATGTTCATGCTACCTCAAGTCAACTCCAGATTCAATATAGTCCCATCAAAATTCCAATGACATTCCTCATAGCACTAAAAAAAATCTTATAAAACCAAATTGCCAAAGTATTATTGAATAAAATGAATAAAGGGAATGACACTACCTAACCTTAAGATACACTAAACAACTGTAGTAATGAAAGCAGCATGTAATTGGTATAATACATTAATCAGTGGAACAAAATAGCTTAAAAATCAACTGATGCATCTATAGCCAGTTGATTCTCAATAAAGATACTAAGAATTTGCTTTGCCCTTTAAAGAAACATTACAGGGAAAATTGAGTATCCACATGCAAAAGAATGAACTAGACCACTATCTCTTGCCAATTACAAAAATAAACTTAAAATTAACTAAATACTTGAATATAGTACCCGAAATTATGAAAATACTAAGAGAGAATATAGGGGAATTGCTTCAGGATAATGGAACAGGCAAAGATTTTTAGACAAGACTCCAAAAGCACAGTAAACAAGTAAATACTGACAATTGAGATTGCATTAAACTATAAAAGTTTCTGCGCAGTAAAGGGTACAATTATCATAGGGAAGATACAACTTACAGAATGAAAGAGATTTCTTGCAAACTATATATTCAAAAGGGGTTAATATACAGAATATATCAGACACTTAAAGAACTCTTGAGCAGAAAACCCCAATTAATCCAATGTAAAATGGTCAATAGATCTAAATAGACATTTCTCTGAATAAGACATAGGAATGGCCAACAAGTAAATTAAAAAAAAATGTCCAACATCACAAATCATCAGGGAAATTAAAATCAGGACTCAACCTAAAAAGAATAATTATTAGCAAAAAACCAAAAATGTAAACTAATATATTCATTATAAAAAACCATATGGAACTTCCTCATACAATTAAAAATAGAATAGACATGTTATTCAACAACCGTACTCCTAGGTATATATTCAGAGCAAAGAAAGTCAGTATGTCAAAGAGACATCTATAGTCGTATGTTGATTGTAGCCCTATTTGCAATATCTAACCTAAAGTGTCCATCAGAGAAGAATGAATGAAGACAATGTGGTGCAGATACACAATGGAATACATCTCATCCATAAAATAGATGAAATCCTGACTTTTAGGACAACATTGAATTGATGTCATCATATCAGGTAACAATAAGTGAAAGAACCACAGTAAGACAGATAATGCATTCACTCACTCATACATGTAATCTTAAAATTTTGATTTCATAGAAGTTGAGAGCAGAATGGTAGTTATCAGAGGGTGGTGAAAATGGGGAGGCAAAGAAGAATTAGAAAATGTTGATTGATGGGTATTAAGTTGCTTTTATTGGAGAAAGAATTCTAGTGTTCTATTGCACAGTAGAGTGACAATAAATAACAGTTATTAGTGTGCATCTCAATAAAGCTAGAAGAGAGCATTCTCCAAAAGAAACAATAAATTTTAAAGACATGTAATAATGTTTACCCTAATTTGAACATTACACAAATAAACATGTATTGAAATATAAAATTTTATCTAATAAATACATATAACTTTGTGACAATTTAAAATATTAATTAAAAATTTTAAATTTTTTTTTCACAAAAATTGAGCTGAATTTTATCCTAGCACTATTATTTGGGATATATTTTGTGTGAACGGGTAACAACTGAACAACTTATCCACTGAAGAACGTTTGCATTTCTATAACTAGTAAAGAAGAAAAGCACTCCAATGCAAAAGAACAAATTAAAATAACCAGTTGTATAATTCAAACTGTGATTAATTGAGAGGCTTATATCCTTAGAAGCATAAGAAACTGCATTAAACTCCTATAGATATTACTCTGCACCTGTAATTACATCAGCACATTTTTGCTTTCTTTCAGGGATCATCACAGCATGAAAGAAAGAAGAAATAGAGTAGGAAATGTAATATTCATGACATTATTCAGAATGGCTAACCATATAGTAAACAAACAATGATAAGAAAGCTGTTCAGATAAGAACTTTTCCCATTTATAATAATGTGGTCTTAAAACCTTATGAAAGACAATATGACAGACTTAATCATCAGGAGTATTTGTCAAGTACAAATCCGCTTAATAAAAAAAAATTGAAAACAAAAGTAGAAAAACCTTATAACCAGGATTTTAGCCCTTGACTTCACATTTCTGTCTCATTATGAAAACAACCTTGGAGCTAATCATATCAAAACCTTGAAAGACTTCCTACCATCAAAGATATTTTCATAAAATAATAGCAATATAAAATACAAAAGCTCTAGTTCAGGCCCAAACAATATGCAATTCTAATCTTCTTAGGTTTAAAAAGAAGTCTGAATAAAGGTTATGCCCAAGGTTTTCAATCAATTTTTCACTGTATGATTTTTAGGACAAAAAATTAGCTGATCATGCCACACTTTGGTAAACTTAAAAAATAATATTTAAACATCAACTGGTATTATATATACATAAAAATTAGCTTATATTGACCCTAACGAATTTATTTACACTTATAAACCTTAGTAATCTCAGTACAAATTAGTTATTATTTTTTGCACTCAAAAAGAAAACAAAATTTCAGCAGTTTTTAAATTACCTAATAAATTATAACAAGTTATTGATTAATTGAGTGATTATTATATATGTGCATGCATGTTTGAATACATATACATAAATGAATGTGCACAAATATGTATGTAAGCATATATTGTGCTACATATACTAACTATATTTTATACATATTTATATGAGTGGCTACTTATATGCATGTTTACATATATGTGAGTGCCTATATATAAGATATATAATACTCAGTACTAGAAGAATTATAATCCAATTTATCAAAATTATTGAAATTTGAAAGTTTTTACCTGGACTAGAATAAGCACATCAATCATATTCATCTATCTCAATTAAGTTTGTTCTTTATTAGAACAAAAAAGGAAAATGCTTATGTACAGAAATATGGATTAGAACGTTTCTACTGCTATAAAGATCACAAATCCAAGGGATGAAGAATCTTAGGAATGTGCATGGAATGTAACAATAGTTGAATAAATAAATAAAAAGTCAATAAACAAAAATCAATACTATTTTATAGATCATAAACAAACAAATGGAGAAAATAATTTAAAAAAACCTAACTTAATAATAGCACCAAAATGTGTAAAATATTTAACATACTTAAATTAACTCTGTCTAGTATTCCTATACTAAGAATGATAGAAATTTGAAAGAAAAATTAATATTAGATAAATTTAATGTTCTCAAATTCACAGAAGACTCAAAATTCTTAAATTATAGGATGTCTAAATAAATTTAGAGGATCAATGTGATCCCAGTGATAATCCTTGTACATATTTCAATAGAAATTTACAAATTATTTCTAAAATATACGAGGAATCTCCAGCAGCCAAAACAATCTTAAAAAATAAATCACAGGAAGTTGGAAAATAAATAATACCTTATGTTAAGTCTCATTATGAGGACAATTGAGATTGAAATAAGGATAAGCACACATATCAAAGTGAGACTATTTCACTATTCAAAGGGAAATATAAAATATTTTCAACAAATGATGTTGAATATTAATATCTAGCATATGTGTATATAACAGATATATTTGTATATTTATGTTTGAGTTTTATATATAGCTTAAATAATTTTACACCATATAGAAAAATTAAAGCAAGATTAGACCCTACTTGTAAAGGCTAAAAAAACTTGTAGAAGCAAGCAAAGTGGAAATTTTCTTGTTGTACCATGACAACCAAATATGTCTAAGGGGAAAAAAAAACTAAAAAAACAACACATGAAAAGTGTTTTTTTTTTCCTTATTCTGCTAAGAAATATAAATAGGAGAACAAACACATAAGCACACTCACTTCATAAGGGAGACTTTTGGATCACTCATAAGCACATGAAACACAGAGCATCACTAGTCGTAAGGGAATGCACATTGAGACTATAACAATGGCTGAAACCAACAAAATGATGATACCAGTTGCTTATGAATAAAAACTGTGATCTGAAATACTTAAGGTAGAAGTGAAAAATTGTAACATTACTTACTTTAAAAAGCTATGGGTCAGTTGTTTTTACTATTAAATATGTATCTACTCCCTCTATATATGTATAGAAATTATCTGCCAAAGAGAATTAAAAAAATCTCCAAAATTAATCATTTAGTACTACTTAAAGCAGTTTCATTTAGCATTCAAAAACTAGAAACCACTAAAATATTCATGGGCAAGAAAGTGTATTAACTTACTGGGTTGTAGTAAAGCAATGGTACAGTACTCAATAGTAAATGTGAATAAACTACTGATACATCCAACAAAAGGGAGGAATAAAACAAAATGATGAGCTCAAGAAGCCAAAAACAAATTAGTATTGATGGTTAAATTCTACTCATAGGAATTTCTACAAAAGCAATATTAAATTTTATTTCAAATGATCCTAATCGTGGTTGCCTTAGAGGTGAAGCTCTGTCTACTGTGAGGGACATATTTCTTATCTGAATAAGGGTGTGGATTACGTGGATGCATGTATTTTCCACATTTACAGAATTGAGCATATGAGCTTTCCTTATTTTACTATAAATCAATTTATCTCAAAAATAATTGTAGGCAAATAGGAAAAAATAGAAATTCTAAAAATTAAAAATAACGAGAGCATTTAACTTAATGCAATTTTATTTTAAAGAGCAAAACTTCCCAAACATTTTCTTAGTCATTCTTCTAAAATAATTGCTAAACAAACTAACAATGGTAGTTTGATATCTGACTCCTTGAGATCTTTTTTTTTCAATTTTTTATGCATATGTAAAATTATAGCTTACTAAAATTATTTTCTGCATAGTTTTCTACAACTTGTATAATTTACGCAAAAATGGATTATAAAATCTCCCATGATTATTGTGTTGTGGTCTATTTGACTCTTGAACTTGAGAACAGTTTCTTTGATGAACATAGCTGCACCATTGTTTGGGGCATATATATTAATGATTGTTAAGTCTTGTTGGTGTATGGTTCCCTTGAACAGAATGGAGTGTCCTTTTTTATCCCTTTTGATTAACTTTGGCTTGAAGTCTATTTTATTTGATATGAGTATGGACAACCCCTGCTTGCTTCCGAGGTCCATGTGAGTGGTATGATTTTTCCCAACCTTTCACCTTCAGTCTGTGTATGTCTTTTCCTATCAGATGAGTCTCCTTTAGGCAACATATTGTTGGATCTTTTTTTTTAATCCAGTCTACTAGCCTATGTCTTTTGATTGGTGAGTTTAAGCCATTAACATTTAGGGTTACTATTGAGATATGGTTTGTACCATATTTGTTTATTTCTCTGGCTTAATATGATTTGTTTTTCCTCTTAGATTAGTTTTTCATTACTTTACTACCTCCCACTTTTGGTTTTCATTGTTATTTTTTATTTCCTCTTCATGTAATATTTTGCCAAGGATGTTTTGAAGCGCTGGTTTTCTAGCTGCAAATTCTTTTAACTTTTGTTTATCGTCGAAGGTTTTTATTTCATCTTCAATCCTGAAGCTTAATTTTGCTGGATACAAGATTCTTGGTTGGAACCCATTTTCTTTCAGCGTTTGAAATATGTTGTTCCAGGATCTTCTAGCTTTCAGAGTCTGTGTTGAAAGATCAGCTGTTATCCTGATTGGTTTGCCCTAAATGTAATCTACTTCCTTTTTCTTGTCGCTTTTAAAATTCTCTCCTTATTCTGTATGTTGGCATCTTCATTATAATGTGTCTTGGTGTGGATCTCTAATGATTTTGCACATTAGGTGTCCTGTAGGCTTCTAGGATTTGGATGGGAAAAGGAGGGAGAAGGGGAATTGTATGGAAGATGGAAGGAGACCCTCATCGTTATACAGAATACATGTATTATGTTGTGAGGAGAAAACAAAAAAGAAGTGTGTCACATTAGATTGGGTAGAGAGAAGTGATGGGAGGGGAGGGGAGGGGGAGGGGGATAAGAAGGGCAGCAGAATAAAATAGACATTATTATTGCTGTATGTATATATGTGACTGTGTGACAAATGTGATCCTGCAACCTGTACAATCAGAAAAATGAGAAATTATACCCCATTTGATTCAAATGTATGAATTGTCAAGATCATTGTAAGGTCATGTGTAGCTAATAAAAAATGGATTATAGTTATACTTTTCAATATGGCTTATTTATTTAAATAGCTAAACTCCACTGAAAATATACATAAACAACATAATTTATTTAGCTAGTTTTTAAATTAGGTATTCAAATTGTCTATTTTTTTTTTTTTTTGGTTACAAGAGATTGAACCCAGAAGTGCTTAACCACTGAGCAACAAGCCCAGCCATTTTTATTTTTATTTTTTTATTTTGAGAGAAGATCTTGCTAAGTTACTTAGAGTTTCACTAAGTTGCAGCAGAATAGGTGCACTTAGCTTCACTAAGTTGCTGGTTTGAACTTGTGGTCCTCCTGCCTCAATTTTTGGAGACACGTTGTGTCTTTGATATTTTATTTTGCATAAAAAACACACTAATGAGTTTGTACAGTTGAATTAAAAAAAATGTGAAGTCCAGCCAGAGTACATCTTCTTAAATTTGTGATATTTTCTTGTTTATTATCAAACAAACAACTTCCACACCCAGCCACAAAATAAGTGCTTGCTCTTTCTAATGTAGCCATCACATTTTGTATTATGAGTGAAATCTACATGCTTCTCAGTGGGAAAATAACAAAAATAAGTAATGATGGATACTGTAATAAGAGGTCTCTGGAATAAATTGTTATAAACTTTACTAATCTCTCATGTAGATTTTTGTTGATAGGTAAAATAAACAAATTACTTAATTCTATCAAAATCATTACCCATATTTCATTGCTTAGGAATATCTTCTTTACAATAGGTATGTGAACCTTCATTCTTAGAAAAATTGCATCCCATATTCTCTCAGAGATATGTTCTGATAACTGTGTACTTGATATATTACATAAGTCTTCTTAACTATTTCAGTAAAATTTACACCAACTGTCTCAGATATCAGTAATTAAACATTTTAAAAAAGGACTGTAGTCTATTACTACTGGTTTGAAATCACTTGTATTCATATTTTTCTGTATTCCCACAAAATACAGACATTTGGCAACTTCTCATTTGATTTTTTCATTTTAATTGTGTATAAATAATTTAGCATGAAGTCTTCTAAACATGTACAACCAGCTCTCATATTCTGTGTATTTTATTTTCACATAAACCAAAGCTGTAAACTTCAAACTTATATTCACAAATTTCACTTAGTGTTTAAAATACAGTCCTTTCAGATTGTCAGTCAATGTAAGAGCATCTCAAGATACTACATCAAGGCTTTTTATATGGTGCCCTCCATAGTGTTTATCTCTTCTTCTTAACTCAGTAATGTAAGGCATGACCCTCATCCCCACAATCTTTTGTGAGATTCTGTATCACTAGGATGTGTGGTTATCTCCTCCTGCTTTCTGAATCTTCTACTGATCCTTATTTCTCCTTTCATCACATGTGGTCAAAACCCATTTAAAAATGTATATGCTTTATTTTTTAAACAATATTTCTCTGAAGGAAATATGAAATAAAAGTGATATTCCCTTATGGGAAAGATCACTTCTGGGGAGTATTAGAAATACATATTTGTCACAAGCAGTAGATAGATACCCAGCTGTCTACAGGTAATTATCTTTCAATATCTCATATTTATCATTTCCAAAGAGTACATCTAGATTCAAACACAGCATTATCCAAAGTCAACTTTACCTCCTTTTTTTGTCAATAGTACTGCATCTCAGACTCTTCATGATGTCTTTTAGAATTTTGCTTTTTCTGCCATTATTCCACCATAACAAATTTTCCATTTCATGTCTAAGGATACATTTTGCATATTTTATCCACTCTCAGTTGTCTCCCTGACCAAGTCGCATTGTGGCTGGCTCTGTTTTAGGTGTATGTCCCCTGTGAAAATCTTCCTGGATGGAATTACCTGGCTCTGATTTCCTCTCAACTCTGGGAGTAGATGGAGCCTCCATGACCTACTATCAAGGCACAGCATGATATGGCCTCTGCAATCTCTCAAGCATTCTTGCACAGTTTCTCACTATTCATGTTCAGCTTATTTATTTTTGGAGATATTTTAGACTATCTGCCTGTTTAGTGAAAGCCCAGGACACTATGAACACTTTACTCATATTCAATGCGTTCATATCATTAATTCTCAGAAGAGTCAACCTAAACCCTAAAAAGAAGTACTTGATGTGATGCTTACCCACCACTTCTAATGGGTGGAGTTAACAATGCTGTTTCACTAATGAAACTATCCTGATTGAATTAAAATTAAGAATGACTCCTCTAGCACTTGGGAGATTGAATATACAAAAGGATTGCTGAAGTCCGGCTGCAGCAAACTAACAGGGGGGTTAAGAGCAACTTGTGTAAATTGATACAGCAGGAGTGGGAGCCGTTTATTGTAGGACCGGAGGGGTATTTATACATTCCACACAGCTTATCTTAATTAACATAAACTAGATACAGCAGTCAATCAATAAAGAGTCTCCACACTTTATGGCTCCCTGGCATTACTTCACAAACCACTCCCCCTGGCAAAATGCCAGGGGCCATCCTGACTTGTTTACAGACTCTAACAAAGGATAATATCAAGGCCATGTTAGACAATAGATATCTGACTCATAACCTTTGCAGCACCAGTTCTGCAAGGTCAAGACTTGGTTAATGATTTTCAACTTCTCTGTTTTATGGCCCTGGATCCAGCTCAAGAAAACCGAATATTCTCTCTAAGTTACATAGGACGCCCTGCTTCTAGTTATTTGCCTGACCTGCCTCTATCCTCCAAACAAAGTCCAATTGAGACCTTTCTTTCTGTTGAATGCAAACCATAGTGGCTGAATTTATTTCTATTGAAAATTATGAATAGTTTCTATTTGCTCTTTATTTGGGTGCTCTTCATTTATTTTCACAATATCTGAAATTATTTGTTTTTAATGTACCTTCAAGTGCAAGTGAAATCACTTGGAAGTAATAGCAACTGATTCTGTATTTACTTCATTTAGAATGTCTTAATCAGTTTGGATTGCTCTAGCAAATTTCCGTAGACTGGGTAACTTAAACAACAAATATGTATGTATTATAGTCTAGAAGATGGGGAGCCCAAAATCAAGGTGTGAGCAGTCTGGATGACTGGAGAGGCACACTTCCTTGTTTGCGGAAGATATTACTAAATTCTTACACAGAGGAGAATGATCTGCTGCCTCTAAAGTAGTAAGGGCTCCACCCCCACAAGCTATTTACCAAAGACCCTCACCTTAAAATACCATCACATTGAAAGTCATGGATCAACATATAAATTTTGAGAGATGACAAATCTTCAGTACATAGGACAGAGAAATTTTTAATCACTGAGTTGTTGGTATTTATCTGTTGCAAATGATAATGTGCTGGCTGTTAGGTCGCTGCTTTCTATCTCTACATCAAACTGTATATAGAGCAGCTGTTCTGGATGCAACTGTATTTGGAGGACATGAGTATTACATATGGAAGAATTATTAAGCCTGAATATAGCACTTTAGATTAGGAAAGAAAAAAAATATTCACAGCTGCACAGATCACTTCCAGGAAGTTTAACAACATCATCTCATTATCAGGCCTTGTCTTTAAAGGTTTCCGGAATTTTCCAGGTGCCAAGACTGGAAACACACACTTTTTCCTTCTAACTGTTCAATTCTGAGATCACAGAACCACTCTAGGCTTGGGCAAAGCTGCAATCAATACCCCTTTCAATCTGCACTTTCAGTGAACACAATTTAGCAAGGGTACACAAGTAAAGCATTTTCTGATCTGAAAACAATAGGAACACAGAGCTATAATGCTGTATCTATGTCTCCACTGATATCCTGAAAGAGCAATTTAATTTTGCAGCCAGCCATGTGTAATTCGAGTGTGACACATTAACAAATGGATGGCTGGTCCATCTTCCTGGCTTCCTGTCAGGATTTGGTTCTCCTGATGCCTTTGGGCATGTCAGAGGGAGTTTCAGCCCGTTCAGAATTGCATCTGAAAGAATTAGGAGACATAAATGTGGACTGATGAGGACAGCAGCTGTGAGGCAGGACAATTAATAGTCTCATAGAAAACAATATGTAACGTAGTAACAAATCAGTGGAAAATTGACATTTAGCTCAGTTCCTCAGAACTATTTTATATGTAATATAAATTATTTAAATTATTGTTTATTGAACCTATTTAGCATCTGCCAGGATTTAAAAATAAGTAAATCAAATGGAATGCCAAACTGTAATTGGATTTCTATTGTCTATGTTGTATATAATGTTGGTTTGCTGAAGGAATATTAGAACTGATATAATTAACCTGAGCTTTTCCAAAATGCCATCTAGAGACAAGTTAGATGACAGAGTGGAGAGAACAGATCACTAGGATTGCACAAGATATGCATCAACATTCAAGCTCTTCTCAGAGTAGAAATGCATTTTAACCAAAACCCCTAAGCAGAAATCAACTCTCACCCCACAGCCAGGTAATTACAGCTCCTCCCAGCCTCACCTGCCCATTTGCAAAAGAGCAACAGTTTAGCCAAGATTTCTTCAGTTGGAAAAGAGAAAAACAAGATGAGTCTCCAGATTGCTGCAGAATTTATACTTGATCACACTGATCAAGGCTTGTGGCTTGTGATAAAGAATCTAAGTGATAAAGAATCATCTATTGGCATTAGAAACACATGGTTATAATTTATTGATTATTGTTCATAAGGCATACAGTAATTTGAATGTTTCTTTTTATAGGATATTTTATGAATATCACTTCAGATTTTGACAAAGACACCAAAGCCAGCTATAACTTATCTATCTGCAAGTGTCTGCTGATTAGAATAGGTAAAACCAGAAGTCCTTACAAAGTTGTTTTGGGGAAATTATTCTTTTTTCATTTACATATACTACAAATAGCAACAGAACTAGACATCAAATTATTCTTATTTCCAGCAACCTGTTTAACTCATTAGTTAATATTTGGTTCTTAGGGGAGTTTATGATATGTGGCAGACATCAAAAATTTTTAAAAAAGTACATTGAATGAAATTTATAAAAAGGCATATAAAATACCTGAGTGCATAAATCTTAGTAGAGATTCTAAAAAAAAAAATTAAAACCTGAAAGGGTCTAATACACAGTAGCTGCTTAAAATGTTTGTTAAAAGAATAT
The DNA here is from genome assembly GCF_964194105.1 of Spermophilus citellus. NCBI lineage: Eukaryota > Metazoa > Chordata > Mammalia > Rodentia > Sciuridae > Spermophilus > Spermophilus citellus. The sequence goes on along the minus strand of NC_138186.1, from coordinate 101,045,850 downwards.
ATAAATTGATCAAATTCATTATACATACATACAAATGTATGTGTATACAATCATGAAAAAGAAGTTTAAGATTTAAAATGCTCATATAAAATGATCATATATTTTTTATGACTACTAGATGGCTCATGGTGAAAAATATTTTAAGAACTTCAAAAAATTGTCCTCTTAGAAATAAATTAAAGGGTCCATTATAGTTGAAAAGTTGACCTACACTAAAAGGATCAGCCTCCAAACAGGACTTTTACAAAGTTGGCCATGGATCATTCTTTATTATTTAACTAATTAATCAGAGATTTGCGCTAATTATTAAAAAATATTTAGATGAATGAATAACATGATATGGGGAGTTTTAAAAATGTATATCCCTAGGTGTCTTTCCTGTTGGTCTGGATGGAACCTGGAAGCTTAATCATTAATCCAGAAGGTGATTTGAATGTAAGTACCTAGGACTTCACTTTGAAAAGCACTAATCCAAGAAAAGATATCATATTTATCAGAGTAAAATGATGGCTTAGCATACTATCTTACCATAACTGTAGGGGAAATACAACACATCAACAAGAAATCACATAAGGCACTGTGCTATTTGCATACCACCAATTTAAGGAAAGTCATCTCTTATGGAGAGGCTTTAGTTAGAGATGACTTTCCTTAAATTGCCTAGTTGTACTGTTGCCTACTGCATTTTATTTGGGATTCCTTTTTGTCTAACCAAACAATTGTTTTACTATAAATTTGCACCATATCAGCTGAACTGATTTGCCCATATGACAATAATTCGCCCATTGTAAAGTACATCAATTGGCATTCTAGGATTTCCTGGGATGCAAAATGCAATCTATCTTGACCTCATGTGTGGTTTGATTTCTCAAAGTCTGAACAAACATTAATACTGAAGACTACCACTCAGGTACCCTAATAAAAACAAATCTTAATATGTTTGCTTTAACATTGAAAAGCATCTCCATGTTAATGTTCTCAGAGATCCATTGGCCTCTTGATACTTGCCCACAATATTTAACTGCTGCCTAATACAATGATGTTAGGGAGCTGCTTTTTCTGAAGAAAGATCCTTTAATTAACATATATTTGAGATGATGCTAGAAATTTTAAATCACATTAAGCTTCAAGAATTTAAAAAATGGATATATAGAGCAACATACAAATATATAATTTTACAATAAAATGTAACTGACACATCTTCCTCTTGTAATGGTCCTCAAATTTTGATATGCATGTCAGTCACAGGTCTTGTATAAGTGATTCAGAATCATTTAAACTTAGGGCCTCAGATTCTGCTTCATAAGACTTCACTTGGTGTTATTACATCTTTCACAATACTTAGTACTAAGGGAATAACAGGATACCTCCTCTTCTCTATGGCTCTGCCTGCATCTGTCTTGCTCTATCTCTCTCCATCTATTTACTTTTAGCTGTATTTTTACCTCTATCTATCTGTTATCTCCTTCCTTTATCCTCTCCCCCTCTCCCTCTCTCCCTCTGTCCTTCTCCCTCTCTCTCTCTCCCCCCTGCATTGTAGCAAATGTCATCTTTTTCTCCCAAGCAGAAATTCCATTAAGCATATTCAGACTATCAGTAACCTAACACTAGAAAGCAGGACTCTGAGACAAAGTCAGATGTTCTCTTTCCTGCTTATCTAAGTGTTGAATACTAAGATTTCAGCCTCAGTGTCTTCTTTTCCCCTGAAAACTCACAGCACAAGAAGATACAGCCTTAAGTATGCAAGAGTCCAAAGATATTAGAATGAAATACAGTGAATTAAACATTTATATAAGATAAATACACAATAGCATTGAGGATGTTTTTATTTACAAGCATGAATAAGAATGAGTACTTGGGACATTTACTATGTATTTCTCTCTAGACTCAATTCTTCTACTTAATTCTTCATTTTTAGTAATTGCTAAAGTTTTAATATGCTTTAACCAAAGCATATTTTGGTGAAGTTTGGCTTCAGCTGTCATTCACTGTACTTTCAAATATTCAGTTTTGTTTATAGTGGGTAACTTTGAATAAGGAATGTGACCCTTAGTCAACAAAATAAATGGAAAAAATTCCCAAACTATATCATTTTGTTTCAGACTTTTGCATATCCAACAAATCTTAAGTTGTTTCAGACCATTTATTGAAAATATGACAAAAATATTTTTTCCTCCTGTGGTTGAGACCTCAAAACACCCTGATTCCCTGATTCATGTAAGTAAAATGCATAAGGAACTTATTCTGGCTTTTAGGTGGGTCAAAAAGCCAGGAATACTCCTCTTCCTTCATCACTTCCTAACTTCAAACATCAGATCAAAGATCAGCCCCCAGGAAACAAAGAAAGAGAAACAGGAATGGAATAATTGAAGACAGGCTATTCAGTAAACTAAAAAAATGAGAAGTCTGAATCTAGTTAATGTTTCAATGTGTTAATTGCCTTTTTGCCGTCCAGAGTCTCCAGTGCCTCACACCACAGAACGATGAAGACTACCCTTGAGCCTGAACAGACACACCTTGATGAAATCAAAATTTAGATGTCAATGCTCATCAATATCTAATAGAACGATTTCACTTCTAAAATTGGAGCCTAGGAAGAACATTTAAAAGGAAGTAATCAGAGAAAAGTTCCAGAACATTCTTCTGGAAAATTACCAGCAGAAATGTCTCTCCTAGGGACAGGATTCCAATGGAAAAGACATCAGGTCTAAGGGCACTTAGGTGGAGCAGGTCATCCAAAGGACTCTTCCACATGAGTATCCATTTCAGTTTGTGTATAATTGTCCCTGACAGGTAAGGTGGGAAGCAAGGTATTCACACTGACTCATTTTGGTATCAAAAACCCTGTCTGGGATTCCAAGCCAGGACCTCAAGCAGAGGTTACTGGAGGTTACCTGGAAGAACTCTATAAATGCTACACACATTTGTCCAGCTCTAGTGTCATTTTTATATTATAGCAAATACTTCAAAATTTTGTCAGAAAATGATGATCTTGTGTTTAAATGTTTTGGAAGAAGTACTGAAATAAAATTTTAATTCTGTGATTTTTTTTTCTTCTTAATGCATGAAACTGCGTGATTTCACAAATTGCTGCTTATCTCCTAGGAGTGCTAAGAAAAGTTATGGGGCTCCTACACCTTACATTAATAAGCAAGGAAATATCAAGTGGTCTGTAGAAAGGATCAATTTTTTTTTTCTTTTTGTAGAAAAATTTAAAAGGCAATCTTCCTCACTAGTGTATTCACAAACTTACAAAGTGTTGGCCACTTCAACAGATTCTAGGAAAAAAAGAACCGAAAGATGCACTCATTTTGATCAGAATCTATGTAAAGGGAGAAAAGAATAGGTAGACAATCATATTATATTTGTGGCAATTTGATTGGTATAAAACAGAATAAAAGAAATACAGAATAAAAGTTTGCTTTTGGGGTTTTAAAACTGACCCAATACTTAAGCAAAGGAAAAGAATCAGAGTCTCATCAATGATGATGACGATGTGATGATGATGATAATTGGCATTACTTTTTCAAGTGCTCATTATTTATAATATAGAAAAATATTTTTCAGGATTATATAGCTTAATTTTTTTTTAAAAAAGGATTATTCTTACTTTTACAAATAAAAAATCTAAGACCAGAGAAATTAAAAAATGATGTTGAAGAGGCTAACTTTGAAAATATTGGTTGATAACATTGATTCCACTCTTATTGAATATTTTTCTCCTTCCCAAGCATTCTCTGTATTCTCTGATTTTTATTTCATTTTTACTAAATGCATCTTCATCTTCTCTTTCTGCAATCCTGTCTGTGCTTCTGACACAGATATACAAATTATATTGTAGATCTGATTTTATTAGCAATAGGGGTTCTATTTGCTTGATTTGTAAACAGTTATTAAAATATAAATGTATACTTTAGTATGTTGACATGGATTAGGTAAGTAAGAAAATCTATAAACAATGAAATTATAGATTCTAATCCTTCAATTTAAGATTATGTTTCATGTTAAGCCTTACTAATATTTCCATAATTTCTGTATTTTTTGGAACTCAAGAACAAATGTGTTCTATGTAACATGAATTGCCTGTAGTTCTTTTGTATCACATGTAGGTTCAGTCATGTTTCATGAGCATATTGTAGTTCATTAGTAGCTGTTCTACCACATCAGCCAGGCAACACTGAGAACTTTCAAACAGGTAAATCACATGTCAGACAATTAAATTACGCTTAGCATACCTTTCAACTCAGACTTACTCTGATTAGAAAATTCACTGCTTTGAAGTCCTCTTATTTCTGTAATTTTATTTTTTATTTTCATTTACTAAAGACTGCTGTTAAATAAAGTATATAGCACATGTATTTTGGAAATTTACAGAAAACTGAAACAAATATGCCACATTAAGAAATTGAGAGTGATTTTTTTGTTGTTGTTGTTCTCTTTTCTTCTAGGATTCAGTTCACAGCTATTTATTTATCATTTAAATGCATTCTACTGAAAAATAACATTTTCCTGCCGAATATAGGAACCATCAAAGATAAAGATGAGCTGATGTTTTTAGTGCCTGCTAACATTAGGTCTAGATTTATCTACCTTGAAAAACAGGCAATTTATCAAAAGCTTGTTTAGCATGAAAAATTCTCTCTGGCCAGTATTAGTCAAGTTCAGTCATTCTTGTTTCATGTGTGTTGGGAATTGGGAGAGGAAAGGAGAGAATCTTCAATGATCAAACATACTAGTACTTTTTTTGAATGGCAACTTTAATAATTTTTGACAGAAATATAATTTTAAAAACATTTTTAAATTTTATTTTTATAGGATTGCTTTTTTTCTGTGCTTAAAACTTCATTTGTGTGTGTGTGTGTGTGTGTGTGTGTGTGTGTTATGAGGGAAAGAATCTTGAAATCTTTATTCCATTCTTTCCATTAAGCCCTTTCAGTTAATGAAACCATTTCCCACTTCCTGGCCAAGTCTGAGTTTCTGTTATATTGGCCTTTTCCATGATATACACTATTTATTTCCTGCTTTGTTTCTCACAAACAAAAAATTTAGTTGTTGTTCTTTTCATTTTCCCATGGTGTACTTGTGTACTTTCTTATTCATATGTATTTTTTGTTGATTTATGTCATTAAAATAAGGCATGGACATTGTAAACTATGTACTTGTGTACTTTCTTATTCATATAACAATTTTTTGTGTTGACTTATATCATTAAAATAATGCATGGACATTGTAAAACAAACAAGCATTTAATCTGATAACAAATGATGTAGCAGGGTCTCCCACCTACATCCAAATAGTCTTGTTCATGCCTCAGAGAAAAAGGTCTTGCATATATTCACGAACAAACATGTGTATTTGTACATGCATATTTTCAAGATAAATTCTAATAAACTAATTAGATCAGAAAATTTAAATCTTTTATATTAAATCTTTTATATTATCCTCAAAAATATTTTGTTTTATTACCTTTCTTGAAATACCCATGTTTCTTTATCAATAGTGTTTCATTAGTGAGTTGTAATATTTGTCAAACAAGTAAAATTTACTAGTCATGATTTAAATTTGCTATTTAAAATTGTGATGATTCAAATAAGGCTGATTTTTATAAGTTTATAAGCCATCCTATTTCTCTGACTGTGAATTGAGTATTACATTGTTTTCTCATTGTTTAATATATGTACTGATCTTACCACTTATAAAAGATCTTTGCATAATAAAGAAGATAGACATTTACCATTGTGTTTTCTTCCTACTTTGTCACTTGAATTTTTTAAATTGATTTTATTTTTCTGAATATATGAAAGAATTCATCTAATCCTCTCATGCTTCCCCTCCCTACCCCATTATGAATCAGCATTTGTTTTTTGGGGATTGGCTAACTTCACTTAGCATTAACTTCTCTAATGCCATTTATTTACCTGCAAATGCAATGATTTTATTTTCTTTTAATTCTGAGTAAAATTCCATTGGGTATATATGCCACAGTTTTTTTTATCCATTTATCCACTGAAGGGCATCTAGGTTGGCTCCACAATTTAGCTATTATAAACTGTTGTTATAAACATTGATGTGGCTGTTGACTTTACAAAATTATTTTCACATTTACAGATTCCATATTGCCACATTTATTTTCTTATTCGGTTTTTTGATTTTGGTTCTTACTCTGAAAAGTCTTTTCTAAAAAAAGAGAAAATGTGAAATATAATGTTTTATATAGTTCTTATATATGTAAAAAAATTAGATTTAAATAGCCTTCTTGATCTCAGTATAAGTTTAAGTGGTACAGTTTTTCTTCATTCTGTGTGTTCATCATATTTATTTATTTTACTTTTATTAATTTTGCTTCAAAATATTTTTATGATAAACTACTGTCTGTCATGTGACTTATGCATTAGATGTTGATTTTGTTGTTTTATTATTGCTTAACATAATAAAGTCACTTTAAAGTATTATGTCACTCAATAAAAAGGCCACTTTTCTGATTTTAGGATAAAAAATACATTATCTCTATTAAACCATGCCTGCTAGTTTTAAAGATTCTATTTTTCCTTGAATTTTACTTAATTATTATAAAATTAACTTGTAGTCAAAATTATGTGTTTTGAAAATTTCCTTCTTTTCTGTGTCTGCACGAACCTGACATGTTCATGATTTAGCTTTGTACATCATAGATGTGTGATTTGGCATAGCAGTAATATCATTAGCTAATGTAGCTAACAGTATAAATATGATAGACACTAAATAGTTTTCTTTTCCTTTGCAACTCTGGTATTCTTTTTCTTGTCAAGCCAAGAAGTTCAACTTTCAGCCCTACTACATCATCCAAAGGGGCGAAGACACTCCTGATTTACCCACAGTCTTGTGTTTACTACTTCAGATGTGGGGGGTTAATGTATTGTGTTCAGGACCTTGGGAAAGTTTTCACACAGTAAAATTATATGTTATATTCTGAGAATCCTCTCTAGACCTATTCAAGACTCACTATAAAAGTACAGCTTGAGGTTTAGTTGATGAGCAGTTTTCCTGTTGTGCTACAGAAGAAATTATTTGCTTTTTAAAAATTATTAATTTGTTTCTTGAGAAGAATGGGAAAAATGATTTTCTGAGCAGCCATCTCAAACTGGAAGAATCAAATGTCTTGCTTAGGGAGAGTTTGAGTTTCTCTTTGCCTATGTGTATGTAAAACATCAAGTTTATTTATTTCCAGTCATTCTCATTCACACACAAAATACACACACACACACACACACACACACACACACACATATTTTTCTGGCTTTTAAAGGACCAAGTATAGTGTTAATATTCCTCATTTGTACCAAAATTAAGTATAGTTAGCATAATGTATGTTGTCCCTTTGGAAAGAAGAATATTAGTTGGTCAAAATAAAAACCATTGAGGTTTGTAACATCTCACATAGGAGATGAATATGTAGAGGAGGAAAGAGAGAGGGTGATCTGTTTAGACACAAAGGACAAGTGACTGAAAACAATACATGTGTAGTCTGTATCTACAAAGAGGGCTCATATGAACACATATTTTAGGAAAGTGGGTGGAGTCAATATCTTAAAAATCTCCAGAGAAAATATTCCACATACCTACATCTTGGATGGATCTTTACATATGTTTGTTATTCTTGCACACCTTGTACATTTATTGAGATTAGTATGATATAAGTAGACAAATTCAGAGTTTACATACCTCTATAGCAAGTACAATTTGGGTAAAGAAAGATATTTCATTGTGGTATCAAGAAATAGGATGAAACAGTAATAAAGACACTCCTGAATTTTGCCAAAACCTTATAATGAATGAGTATTTTCCATAAAGGACATTATGTTGCTAGAAAATGGTGGTAAAATATTCTAAAGAAGAATTTAAAGGTCCTCCCTTCTTCAGAATCCTTTAAAAATAGAGTTGCATAAATATAACTATGTGTGTGTGTGTGTGTGTGTGTGTGTGTGTGTGTGTGTGTATTTGGCACTACTATAGGCTCTTAAGGAAAATAGAACCAAAAAAATATTTACAGATTTCTAAAAGCAAAACTAGAAATCTCTACATGTCTTAGTGGGCCAACTTGCTTACCTAATCATCTTTTCATGTTTTACTTCAAGGAAAAATTAATTTCTCTCATTACAAAAAACCATGCATATTTCTGAGTAGACAAGTCAGTTTTCACTTTGTATGAGAAAAAGAAAGAAAGAACATCAACTCTTGTCTCCAGAAAGTTGTTTTTCTAATCAACTTTCAAAATATTTATACATTGAAACTTTCTAAACAGTGTTTGTAAAGAAGTATAAAGAAGGTCAAAATATGAAAAATTAAACAAATATATGTTTTTAATGCAGACATAAAGGCAAGACAAGATTCCAGAGAATCAGCTATTGCACTTTCCCTTCTCTCCTTCCCCAGGTTATCCCCTAGGCAATCTCAATGAAATCCTGCAAATCTATTGGAGTGCTATATTAAGTGCACTGTCCAGCAAAAGCACAGCCTTACTCTTCTTGATATTACAGTAATGTATTGTTTTAAATAGTGGCCCACCTAAAGGATACATACACATCTTAATCCTCAGAATTTGGGAATATAACCTTATTTGGAAGAAGAGATTTTGCAGAAGTAAGCAAAGATCACAAAATGATATCATCCTGAATTATCCAGATAGACTCTAAATATATAAGTATTATTTTAATGAGCATAAAGAAAAGAGAAACACAGAGAAGAAAAGAAAGTCATGTTAAGACAGAGACTAGAATTATGTAGCTACAAATCAAGAGACATCAGATCTACCAGAAGCTAAAAGAGGTAAAGAAGTATTCTCCCTATAGATTTTGGAGGGAAGGATATGACTTTATTTCATAAATACAAGAGTATTTATTAGTAAATTTACTCTAGTAATACATAATTAGAACAAAAACAACCTTTCATCTAATTATTACTATTATGTTAAATAATTATTACTATTATTTAACATACTATGAAGCAAGAATTTCAGAAAGACTCATATCCATCCACTTATCTATTCAGCCAATCATTTCTGAGAATGTACTAGGGTCCATTTTTTTTTCAAAGGACATAATAATTAAAAAAAAAATCAAAGATGCCTACTCTTGCAAAATTTACATTCTAAGGGAGATCACTAAATAGCAGTTTATCAAAATAGCATATTTTAACCCTAAAATATATTATTTTTGAAAGCCCTTTGGTTAATATCACTAAAATATATAGGAAAATATCCTTAGACACTAAAATAATAATATAAGACTTTGAAACTCTAATCAATGTAATGTGTACCTCCATGTTTCTCACAATGTTACATGTGTAAGAAGTTTGTGTTTCTTTTCAATATTTTCTAATAAATTACCATCTCTTTAGAAAACCAAAATGGGAAAAATAAAAAATAAAAAGAAGCAGCTGAAAATTAAATGTCAGAATGAATGAAAATAAATATTTAATGGTATGACTAAGTGTAAGGGTATGGGATTATTAGAAAAATGTTGAACCAAGAGTACTTCAGAGGGTATTTTAAGCTTTTCTTTCTTTTTTGTTGATGCCAAGCAACCTCAGGCAATTGAGACTCAAGAGGTTTCGTGGTATGAACTGTTAGGCCATAACTTAGTGAACTAAAACACAGCATATGGCAATTAGTGGCATGTGGTTTCCTTTAAGCTATTCATTTGGCCAGTGTCACAGAAGCACCCAAATTCCTTCAACTTATCATAATTTGGTGTAATGGAGGGGGTCCAGTGCAAAGAAGGGCACTGCAGGAGATGAGTGTTTCAAATGCACCAAGACTCAGATGATGAAGGATAAGGAGCAATAACTAGGTGCACGAGGCAAATTAGACACCAAAGAGTAACATCCAGAGAAGATATATGATATAAAGAATTAAGTCCTAGACATCGGAGACTCTACAGAAATTATTCTGACCTATTACCCTTTATTATTTCACATTTTCATTTTATGAATTTTTAAAGGTGATTCTTAATTGGTGTTCTTTTGAAGGAGTGAGTAGCTGTGGATTATGCTCCTAAATTTAAATTTTCTGCGATTTTGTTTTTAGTTGAATCAAATGAAAAGCACAATACATCAGAAATCTGAAAGACATCTTCAGGGCATTAGAATTAAATATCTAATATAGTAATTGTCCAAGAGAAATTGTATTCTGCTATTATAGTTGAAAACTTATCTTGCTTCATAAATTCTATCATTTTATCACATTTCCTTTATTGCTTATACAGATATTGGGTGGTATTCAATTCTTCAATCCTGATGATGGGTTTTATTTCATTACTGATGAATAATAAACAAACATAAATCTGCACTAAATAACATTTGTATTTTATAACAAGGTTGTTTTTATAACCCAAACTATAATCATTAAAAATAAAATGAAGATTTCTAATCTTATTTTTTATGCTATCTTGTTATTAATTTATGAAAATAATAAGGAAAAAAAGTAATAACGATGATGACCTGGAATACTTGATGAACCTGTATTTGCAAGATATGATGCTAAGTGATTGACGTGCCTATTCTTTCTATCTTCACAGTGACTTCACTAGATTGGTGGTTGCTGGATCATTTGTTTACTATTTTCTTCAGCTATAGCTAGCCATGATTGTATAAAACCACTTTCTTAAACTAAAATCTATAAGCCTATAAAATCTGTTCATTTTGCTGCTATTTTATTCAATAATGGAGAGCATTACACCAATACAATACACGGAAAGTGGTGGAAACAATAGCTTGATAAAGCACTATATGCATATATATTGCTTATAGCTTGCTTTTGGCCTCATTTCGTAGCTTTATTCAGAGAAATAAAATTACTCATACACCTCAAATGAAACAAACACGGACAAATCATTTATATTTGTGGCACTCATGAAGACTGTCTATGGTTCTTATTTTATTCCATCTCTTAGATTGGGAAGGAAAGTTGCACAATAATGACACTGGAGATGCAGTCCTCCAGTGTCTTTTGGTTCTCATCATTCATTATTGATGTGATCTTTTTGTTATGTTTTCCTTTCATTTTCAATGTTGATGATCTACAAAGAGCTGTGCTTTAAAGGTCCATCAATGCAGTTGGACAATTACATTTATCTCCTTCAAATGCCTTGGACTGTCATCAGTATTTTACTATTTTGAAGGTTTGGAATTCTATTATATCTGCTTACATTCTTCTTCATTATTTTCAGTATATTTCTAATCTATTTCTTTGAATTCAGTTATAAATCATAACATTCTAGCATTAAAATGAACATAATATATGGTGCCTAGGAAAAAGATATCCCATTTTTTACTCTATTTTGGTAAAAATGTATATTGAATTTTTGGATAAAATATATTCGTTTAAAAAATAAGTAGTAATAAACAAGAACAATTTAAATGGGATTGTATAACTAAGCATTAATACTTAGTAATTATATAAAATGCACTTATGAGTATATGTGGCAATGTAGAGATTATTTTGTAGTAAAAGATTCCAATGACTATTAAAATCTGAGGAAACTGGTGTGTGAGTATGTGTATGATGGTAATAATGGTGTGTATGTGTATATGCATACAATGATCCTATCTCCCACGTAGAAGAAATACTTATCTTTATTTCTTTAGTAATAAAGCCTTGGGCTGGGGCTGGGGCTCAGTGGTAGAGTGCTTTCCTAGCATGTGTGAGGCACTGGGTTCGATTCTCAGCACCACATATAAATAAATAAATACAGGACCATCAACAACTAAAAAAAAATTAAAAAGTCTTTAAATTATAGACTTGGGAGGATAAAAATTAATCTCATTTACATTCAGCTTAATTAAATCTCTATATAAAGGTAGTATATTGAAAACAAATACCTATTATGTGCTCAGTAAGGTAATATGGTGGTAAACATAAGATGTAACCTCAGGCAACAATTCAGTGGGGAGGGAAGTCCTAGACCTGAAATCTTCTTAGTAAGAACTCTTAGGGAAATAAAAGCTAGGCTTAATTAATTGCTTCCTATGTGAAAAGTCTATTGATAAACAGCTAGTTTCTATCATCATATAGAATTCGTGAAACTGAACGCATGTCACCAAGACACAGGGGACAATAAAGAGACTACTTATCAAGAAGAATTTGGATTCAGGAGGTGAGGTAGAGTCAGCAGTAAAGGATTTGGACCACATATGTGGAAAAGATGGCATCTAGTTCCCTGTTCAGGGAAAGGAACACAGTGCTTCAGAGAGGGATTCTATCCTTTCAGTATGGTCTGGAATGATGACATAAATCCAGTGAAATTGTCATTACAAAAAAGGGAATCCAGTAGCTTAGTGTACAATGGTGGCATGTGAAAGAGAAAGAAGAAAAAAGAAACAACTTAAGTCAGGACTTCATTTAACTTGACTGCTTTAAGGAAAGGAGGATAACTAAAATGTTTCAAAATTTCTTATAAGTACAATAATTTCTTAAACATTCACATGGTATGTTCATTGCTATCAATGTGTGTGTGTGGTACATGCTTGATAATGGGGAGCAAAGACAGGGGAACAAAATAGGTAACTAAGTTGTGGCAATGTAGAGATTATTTTGTGGTAAAATACTCCAATGACTATTAAAATCTGAGGAAACTGGTGTGTGTGTGTGTGTGTATCTATGATGGTAATAACGGCAAAAGCCAAAAACATATATGCAAAAGAAAATTTACAAAGAGCAACATACAAAACAACTAGAAAAGCTTAAAGGAGCCTGGTGCAGTGGTGCATGCCTATAACCTTAGCAGCTCAGAGGGCTGATTAAGGAGGATCCCAAATTTAAAGCCAGCCTTAGCAATTTAGTGAGGCCCTAAGCTACTTAGCATGACCTTGTCTCAAAATAAAAATTTTTAAAAAAGGGAATAGGGATGTACTCAGTGGTTAAGCATTTCTGGGTTCTGTGTTCAATCCTTAATACCAAAAAAAAAAAAAAAAAAAAAAAAAAAGAAAGAATAAAACTCTTAGAAGACACACACACACACACACACACACACACACACACACACACACAAGTTTGGAATTAGGGGAAAACCAGGAAAGTCAACAATTGAATCAAATTCACAGTTCAAAAAAATAGAGTAGAATGTGTAACCCTTTACCTGTTTATATGCGTTTTCATGTTTTCTTAATACACTTAAACACATACTGATTCACTTAACATTTACTTAAATGTTTTTTTTTCACTGAGAAAGTACTTATACATTAAACATTTGTAAATATTTTATAAATAAAAACTTTTAGGGCTGGGGATGTGGCTCAAGCGGTAGCGCACTCGCCTGGCATGCGTGCGGCCCGGGTTCGATCCTCAGCACCACATACCAACAAAGATATTGTGTCCGCCGAGAACTAAAAAATAATAAATATTAAAAAATGCTCTCTCTCTCTCCTCTTTCACTCTCTCTTAAAAAAATAAATAAATAAAAACTTTTATTAGGTGTTATTGACTTGAATAGAATGGGGTCTGGGTTTTTTCAAAACAACTCTATTTTCTTGAGTGTGCCACTTTACTTTCTCTCTGTAATTATATATAGTATTTACAAACTTATTCACTAAAGGTTATGCCATGTTCTCTTCCAGATACAAATAGAAAGTATCTTATCTCCCCAGGGTAAGTATGGACTGTAAGTATTGACTGTCAGAATTTGGTCTCAATGCACTGCCATAAGTAAGAAGATAATCTAACTAGAATGTTGGCTCAAAAACTCTTCTCACACACATTCAAAGGATGTGTTTCTTCTGCACAGAATTATGAGTTGTCATGCATTGTCTTTATTAAAACTTTTCAGAAAAACCAAGCACATTTCTCTGATGACACACTTCTTGAATCAAAGCTCAATTATTTATGTTTTTAAGGTAGTTCTTTGAAAGTGGACCTACACTAATATTTAAATTCCTTTTTACAATTCAATTTTCTTCTTACTACTCTGATACTTTTATTATTGCTGGAATGCTTATGAGAATCTTTATTTCCAGAAAATTTAAAATTGCATACTTTGGGCTGGGGATGTGGCTCAAGCGGTAGTGCGCTCGCCTGGTATGCGTGTGGCCCGGGTTGGATCCTCAGCACCACATACAAACAAAGATGTTGTGTCCAACAAAAACTAAAGAATAAATATTAAAAAATTCTCTCTCTCTCTATCTCTCAAAAATATTAAAAAATAAAATAAAATTGCATACTATGTTTAATATATAAAATATGACATATGCACAGAAGCTCATGTTACTTCATTTATATTAAATTTACCTCCTTGTGACATATATATTTAGATTGTCCTTAGGCTAGCACACCTTTCTTCTATTGTATCTGTGGATTTTATTTTTTTATCATACTATGTGTTCTATAATATTAATAATAAAATTATTAGAATATTGTTTCCCAATTAGCTGTCTTACAAAGCTACTGCCTTTTCTTTAGTCATTCTTATCTATTTTTCCTGTTTGTCTGTATTCTGCATTTGACCTGAGCCAAAGGCTGAGAAACTATCTCCTTTCTAGGCTAGAAGCTTCCAAAGACCTGCTCAGCACTGACTCAATGGACTACATCTTCTCTTTATGGTTTTTAATATTTTTTAATTTGTGATATTTCATTTTTGCCCCCTCTATTCTTTATGTCTGCCAGCTTAAGTTTTTGTTCTCAATGAGCTCTTTCTGTTTTTTATCCTTCTTCTCTTCCTTCAAAAAGTAAATGTTCTCATTCGTTCTTCTCCTGCTCAAGTACTTTCAAAACATATCTAGTAAATTTTCTTTTATAGTGCAATACTTCTGAGATGCCCTTTGAGCTTCCCTCAGAGAGACATATCCTTAGGCTGATTGAGAGTATGGGCTCAGGCCAGACTATCTGGATTAAAAGTTTCAGTACACCACTTACTACCTATTTTATCTTAGAAATTTATTTACTTGTCCTTTGCCTCAGTTTCTTTATCCATCAAATAGAAACAATAACATTGACTCTCACAGTGTTCTCACTAAGAATTAATATGCATAAGGCACTTTAAACATTGCCAGACACAAACTACTCAAACAAATGTGATCTATGATTGCTCTTAGTTATTAATCTGAATTGGTGGTTGATATAGATTTACATATTATCAACTCTGAGATCCATTAGCCTGAAAAACACGGAGAAGTACCTGGGACTTCAATATTCAACAGAACTTTATTTCTTCAGGGTTTCTTCTCTGCTCCCTGAAAGGGTCATGCAAGAAGCCTGTTGTAGTGGATATATTTTCTGTTCAGTGTTGCCCTTCTCCATTCAGATGATGTGAGATGGCTCCTGTCCAAATAGGTAAGGACTTTATACAGAGCCCTCATACATTTGGAGAGGGGAACAGATGTGAGGATAGAGGTTGCTCCCACTTTAGAAAAAGTGGGAAAGTTTGAGAAAGATACCTGCCTTATTTTAGAGACAGGGGGACCCTCAGTACTAGAAAAAAGTAGTACTAAGAAGATTTTTCATTTTTAGGTTTTCTATTTGAGATAAAATTCTCCATATCTTGGTGACCATTATCATTTTTTAAAAGAACCTCTAAATGAAATGTCACCTTCTGTTCCAGCATTAGTTTTTGTTTCCAGCCAAGAAAAGTTTAGCTTTGGAACATAGGGATGAACAGGGTTCATGAAGAAAAAAAATTTAGTGGCAACTGATTTTTTTAACAAAAATATAATGCCATATTCAGAGTATTTAAAATCAGATTTTCAAATTTTGTGATAGTGCATAACACCTTTTAGTACTGTTCAATTAAAATGTCCACATTTTTTCCACTATTTAAAGTCACATTGCTTTTACTTCAGGAAGAAAATCTGCCTTTTCTTATGAGGCCAATTTTGCCAAATGGATGTAGAATTCATATTTTGTATCAATTTATTTCTACCTACCTTACTGTCCCTACCTCCACTTTAAATGGGCATCATCTCTCAGATACACCATTTCAGGAGTCTCCTATCTACTTCCCCACTTGTATCTGTGCCCTCATTATTAACAAGGATGTCTGAGTAGGGATCTTTAAACATGGAAATCTGACTTTGCCAATCCACTGCCTTAACACTTTCCAAACTCATCTTCTAAGATTCTTCCTGTGTTCCAACATCAAAAATTCCACATAAACTCAGAGCCTTGCCAACATTTTTTACTTTGACTGTGAAACTGTTTGGAGCATATCGGCTCTTGCTCACTCATGCTACAATTCCTGCCTATAATTCCTCAGTGAAATTAGTTTCATACATTTGGAGAGGGGAACAGATGTGAGGATAGAGGTTGCTCCCACTTTAGAAAAAGTGGGAAAGTTTGAGAAAGATACCTGCCTTATTTTAGAGACAGGGGGACCTGTTTTTCTAATACTTACTTATACTATGTATTTATAGTCTATCACAATTTTAAGTGTGAAATCATCTACATAATTATTAGTTCCAATCTGACAATACCAAAAGATTATAAGCTCCATGAGAGTAGGTTTCCTATTCAATTTTGTAAGAGTGGGTTCTTATAATATCTATGAATTCATGACAAAAATTAGGCAAAAGTAAACACCAAAAATATTTGCTGTATGATTACAATTAATTCTTCTATGCTTATTTAATTTATATTAATAATTTAAGAGTGGCCAGCACTCAGCAATAAGCTGTAGCTTTTATGAGTTTCCAGATTCTTTCCACACCTGAACCTTTTTGAATTTGGTTATTTGTAAAGTTGCCTTAGAACTTTAAAGGATATCAGGAAGAAAAGAAAGGAAAATTGGGTATGCTGACTTTATAACAATAATGAAGGGTTTTATTTTTTTCTTTATTCCATAGTCTACTTTTGTTTATACCACAGAGGCATAACATGATTTGATTCATGCTTCATGCTTTCTCAAGTTAAGCAAAAATTTATCACCAAACTAGTTTAATATTACATAACCATTGATTTATTTTCCCACATTTATTGAGCCGTTGTTTACTGGAGTTCATTTTGTGAAACAAGTCATCGGTAAATTGTCTCAGTGAATATTCCTTCCTCAATATTGAAGCTATTCCTTCCTAGCATCTTGATGTACATAAAAATTCAGCATCTAATGTCTGTTACCTGCAACAAAATTGTTGTAAGATTTGTCTTTGAAAGAAAGCATACAGATAGAATGCTAAAAATAGAGCTAGATACTGTTTTGTATACTGTATTTATAATGAAATACAGATATAATACTAAAAGGCAAATGTTTTATTTCAAATATTTGATGTGCTGGCAGTTTAAAATAAATTTCAAGTTATTAAAACTAAGTCTTTAAAAAAAGGTCATGCATTGCAATAATAATACATATTCAGAGCATAAATGTGCAATTTTGTATGATTGAGATTTTTAAAAAAACAATTTCTGCATTGTGAGTCATCTTTTTGTGGTATACACATTGTCACCACTCCTTTTTGTTGTTCCTTGGGAAGCCATTTATTTGCAAATGACAGACAGTCCTTAGTCAATTCTTTTTTCTAGTCAGCTTTATTAAATTATGATGCTCTCAGGATTGGTTTTCTATGATACATTTAGTTTTAGTTTATTTCTAGTATGTCATCAGTCTTAACTGCCCATCTCCCTGCTGGGGGATTAGATTACCCACTATCTGCATTGGCTTCTGCTTCTTTCAAAGTCATTCTAGTAGAGAATTACCACAGAGACATACATGGCCGTGGGCAAGTCATTTAGCTTTTCTGTACTCTCCTTTCTTCATTTATAAAATAGGGATTAAATGACCTTCCTCTACCTCTGTATCAAGAATCTTTAGAAGAAAGTTAATAGTAAACTTGAAAGTTCATGGGAAGTGAAAGTCTACAAAAATTCATGATAATCTATTCTAAAGAATCTAATCAGAAAATCATGTGTGCAGAGGCTTTTCAATGCAAACTTTTGGTGATTAATTGCAGTGATGGATTATTTTTTTTATCTAAAGAGAATAAATGCGGAATTCTATTATAACAATGTTTAGTACATAGTATATATGTTTTCAAAATAGTTACACTTAAATTTTACAGTGAGATTTTCATAACTTCTATTCTTCATAGTAGAAACTAATCTGTATCAAAGGCCACACTAGAAACTATAGGTGACTGTGGGTCTATATTAACAGGTAGACATTAGGTACAGAGAGCCATAAGGCATTCATTTTCTATAGAAAGAGAAAGAAAGATAAATAATTGGGGTATTTTGACAGAATGTTTCTAAAATGAAGAAGAAGAAGAAGAAGGAGAAGGAGAAGAGAAGGAGAAGAGAAGGAGAAGGAGAAGGAGAAGGAGAAGAAGAAGAAGGAGAAGAAGAAGAAGAAGGAGAAAGAAACCTTAACAATATTGATTCTTGAGCAACATTTATTTGGTAGAAGACAACAACTAAGTTTCTAAACAACTGCAACGTCACACTGCCATAGGAATTTCTTGGTTTCATTTTTTGTTATGGTGATTATTTTATTGTTGTTCTTTCCTTTCTTCCTTTCTCCTTCCTTCTTTTCTCCTTCTTTCCTTCCTACTTTTTTTTCTTTATCCCCCTTTTCTTTCTTGGAAGAGAGAAGAAACTATAGAAAAGCAGAGAAATTCAAAGGACAAAAGTATATTTTTTCCAAAGAAATTATAAACAGTAAAGAACTTTTTCACTAGCTCAAGATCAAAGGCTGACTGGAATCCTACAGCAAGAACTTTTAAGACGAAGTTTACTGGATACACCAAAGCATGCTGGGTTCAAGGAAGAGAATCCCTTAATGAAATTTGGGGTGGGGTTGGGGGTGGAGTGGTATAATCCATCACGGCCTGAGAAAAAAGCAGGGTAAAATCAAGTAATAAATGAAAATAATTAAAGATAATTAAATGAAAACACATACTGTATGAAACCAAATTCAGGAGAATTGAAGTATGGTATTCTTAGCACTCATTTTTACAGTTTCTTAAGGAGTTTTATTTTTACTGAACATGAATGGCAATAGGAAAATTTTTCTATGATATTTGATTCATCATCCCTATGCAAATAATTTATTTTTGCTGTAATATTCTATAGTGCAGTTAGTCCTACCTGGTTGCTTGCTGCTGCCCTAAAGGAATTTGTCATTCCAGCAATGCATATGGAAGCCCCCAAAGGTGGGTGCAAGGGACAATTTTGCCAAAAGAAAAGTTCTAAAAAAGAATGGACATATACACTCCTTTCTCATTCTAAAAATAGAATTCTGAAAACCCCTTTAAAAATTTTCATTGTGATATCTAATATTTTTTAGCCTTTTCTTTTAAACTAGTTGCTTATTTCATTAGGCCCATCAATGGTCTAAAAAAGTTTTTTTTTCACTATTTCTTAGAACAATAAAATCATTGTTCTGAAAAGCTTTTTCCAATTTTATTGCTTTTATACTGAAATTTCTGTTTGCAATACGTAAAAAGAAACAATAATAAACTAATCAAAACATATAGCCAAAGTGTTGTATGATTAATGTTATGTATTATTTTGCACCTTGGAAATTAATTTGTAAAGAGCAGGGGTCATTATTTGCATTTTTATTTCATTGCAATAAACAATGTATGCTGAGGACTCTGTGAGGCAATGATACAAACACCAATGTCCATAGATATTATGGATTATATTTTATGGATTGTATATATTATGAATATGTATTTAGAGACATAATAAAAAGACTTCTGTATTTGTTTTCTAATCACTTGTCACAAGAACACAATATCTTCTGTAAATACCCATAATTGTTCAATTTCTAAAAGAGCTATTTTTTAAATTTAATGGATATTAAGAATTCTTGGAGAGCTCTGATGATGAAAATATATAAAAACCTTTAAAAATAAGTAATTTGTATTACTTATTTGTGATGACATGTAATAACTTTGATGGACATATTTTCTACCACAAAGATAAATGTTGCAATTATTGACAGTTTGGAATTGGGAAACTTTCAGACTGTACTCCATTTCATAGACACTAAAAGAAGAATGTATCATCGTGCACAGGAAGGAAATAAATGCACAAATCAGAGAACAGTAATTTTTGTAATGGCAATTTTGTTATCTTTGTTTTCATCTAAAATTTAAAAAGCAGAAAAGTGGCAAGTTAGTTCCTGTCATAGGACGTTTGGTCAAAAATATTCCTGAAATAATTTTCTTTCTTTAATTTTATAATTTTTCTACCAATATTTTATTTCTGATCACAAAGTTTTACTTAATTTCTAACACATTTTACAATACACTTGATTCTTTATTTCCTTTTTCTCTTTATTCGTTTTGACAAAATCATTGATAATTAGCAAGGATAAAATTTAAGTAATTTCATGATAACTTTTGGGTTATCTACAATCATAGATTTGTGGTTGAGCCAATTTATCACACACACACAAACACAAAAGGTAACAGGTTTGTGAAGCAAATTAACTGGGGGCCAAATTTAGCCTTCCAAACTCATTTCATTTGCACCTTAGCTTGGACATAAGCCATTAGCACAGCAGGGAAAAAGCAATGGTTATGCACCAGGCCACCAACACTTCCATGCATAAGATTTTGCAGAATGACAGAAATAATGAATGTAATTAAAACAGCATGTAGCCAAGAAAAAATAATTAGTATACAAGTTGGATGGCTCTGGGAGGCCCATGACATGACAAAAGCATTTTCAAGGGTTTTAATGATATCTGAAACTAGTTTAGTTTCCAAATAAGAGTTCAAGCATCATAATATTTGATAAATGAATGTTCTTCATAATTATATCTAAGCTTTCGACTGAAGGTGTTCTAATTTTAATAAATTCAATTTTTAATATTGAAATTTCCCATTTATTCATGAAATGATTTTTTTAATTACTTC
Source organism: Spermophilus citellus (assembly GCF_964194105.1). Taxonomy (NCBI): domain Eukaryota; kingdom Metazoa; phylum Chordata; class Mammalia; order Rodentia; family Sciuridae; genus Spermophilus; species Spermophilus citellus. The sequence continues at coordinate 101,025,033 of NC_138186.1, read as the reverse complement.
ATCATTATTTTCAGGAAGAAAGAGGAATATAATTATCCTCTGGCATTTAAATTATAAATATTAGTTTAGATTTAATAATAATAAGTCATATTTGAGCACCAAATTCTGAATTACTCATTGCAATTATTCAGGCTGTAATTTTAAAAGTCATTTTAATTTTGAGAGAGACAGAGAAATATCCAAATTTTTTCAAAAGCAATTATTTTGGAAAATAAAAATAAGCACCAATGCTAATAGTGTTAATGCCTTAAAATTTGAAAATATAGTACATTCTTATAATATATAAAGTTAGAAGTACATATTGCAGATAATTCTTTCCATTTAAAAATACAAAAAGTATAATAATATTTGTTAAAGGTATAGTTTTATGATGTAGGGTATGTTGTATTTTCCAACTTAACCATTGAAAAATTATATTATTCTTTATACTTGTTTCTAAAGATAAATCTAAAATGATTTCTAAGCCTGAAATAAAAATTCTGAGAAATAATAACAGAAAACCAGCCAAATTGGTTTTGAAAGGCAACATATTACAAGGGAGGTGCAATTTGATCTAGCTTTCAAGGGTGACAGAATTGCAGAGAAATGGTGAAGTCAAAGAAGAGCTCACTATGTGACTGAACAAGGAATTGGAGAAGATAAAGAGAAAATCAAGGTTTGGACCATTAGATGCTATAACAATAGTAATATTATTGATAGAAGTGAGAATAGGAAATCATGTTTGTTGAAGAAATGATGAAATGAAGATGTTGAGACTGAAGTAACCATGAGGTGACCATAAAGTAACCATGAAGTAACCATGAGTTTGTGAAAAATGTTTTTCTATCTTGAACAGTAAAAGACTGTGTGTGTGTAAACTGAAATCTTTGATGATTTCAAAGATAACAGTAGTTTGGAAATACATGTACTTAAAACTGTAAATTTATGGTTTGGTAATGTGGCTGAGGCCAAATTTTCCAGGATATTCTCTCAAAATACTTTTAGAAGAAGAAATCTTATATAAGGCCATATTATTTTAAATGTTACAGGTATGGGATTATTTATATTGCAGCTATTATTTTTTTTAGAGAGGGAGGGAGGGAGGGAGGGAGAGAGAGAGAGAGAGAGAGAGAGAGAGAGAGAGAGAGAGAGAATTTTAATATTTATTTTTTAGTTTTCAGTGGGCACAACATCTTTGTTTGTATGTGGTACTGAGGATCGAACCCCGGCCGCACGCATGCCAGGCGTGCGCGCTACGGCTTGAGCCATATCCCCAGCCCCACAGCTATTATGTTTTAAATATTTTAAAACAAACTAGTAACAGTTTTCCTTCTGTATGTAAGAAATAGGCAATTTAATTTTACAAATGTATTTTAAAAACTAAATTTAAGAATATTCATCTGCAATAGTTCCAGCCACAGTTTTTAAATTATTTTTATTCTTGAAAAAAAAATCACAATTTCTCAAGGGAAGCACATGAGGTAGTCTAGAAAGTGAGCTTCCTGGAGTAAAGCATGCTTCACCAGTTTTACCAAAGTTGTAACTAAAGACATAGAATGTAGTAAACTTAGTCCATTCTATTTTGGGGGAGTAGGTAGCATAGCATGCTGCCTTCATATGATGAGTATCATAAAACACAATATATTCCTGCTCTGGACATTCACAGTGAGAAAGGGATAGGCAAAACCATGACTCAAGTATTATGAGAATGGATTAAAGTCACATGATATAAAAAAATAAAATCTTGAGTTAATGGTCCTGAGGTCCTATTTAGTTCATTTGTGTATGATTTTCTTATAAGGGTCTTTCTTATTTAACAACCTAAGTTCTATACTTGAATTTATTTTACCTGGCAGAGGTTCTCTTTGTGATGTATTTGACATAAAAAATAATTTTGTGATAATATTCCTATACATGAAGTGATAAAATTTCTCTTTTGGTTTTTACTAGTATTCTCCTGTAAATAACGATCTTAATTTGTACTTATGCTTCCAAGGGTTGACTTTCAATGTGATAAATATTGTTTATCACCAGATTTCTTGTTATTTAACTTGGAAAGTTATTCAATATCTTTGTAAGAATGGAAACAGTTGAAGTAAAATAGTTAGTCTGCATGATTACATGTACCAGAGCACCTAAATAATAGGTTATTACAATGCCTTATTGGAACCAGTCATTTGTTCTAAGCAGAGGTTTAACTGAAACAAATTACCAGTGGCTAATGGCCTATTTGGCATAACTCATGGTGAGCATTATTTTGGTCATTCTTGATTAGTATGTGTACTGTAGCAGGCCAAGGGATTCTTTATTTATTGTCTTTAACAGTCTATGCATTGTATATAATAATGAATGAGGGTAAGGAATGGTGTTATTTTAAAAATGTCAGTGCTAAAGAGAATTATGGTTATAAAATTCTCAAATATTGTTTGGATACATGTTGTCTTAAAAGCAGCTCAGAATCTGCATACCTCGCTTTCTAACTTGTTTCTCAAATGGCTTGAAAGAAAGAAAACAAATTTTTAAAATAAGAGCTGCAAAATCACATCTAAGAAAGAAATAGTAATATTCCAAATATAAAACCTGGGCACATTGTAGTCAATCAATTGATTAAAATATACTTAATAAAACTTGGAATTTTTCTGAATCAATGGTTTCATTAAATTAAAAGTTATCATGGTATAGTAGATGAAAGGAAAATTCTTGTCAAATTAATATCATGGTAATAAGTACTCCTGAACATAAACATTCTATCAAGGTCTATAATTGGCTCTTTATATTTTTAACTCTGACAGAAATGCCCATCTACTAAGTACTAATATGTCCCGTGTTTTGACTAGAAAGAAGGCAAAGCAAGAAAAGACAAGACTTGATGATCTTCTTTAAACTAATTTTATAACTTGTCATGGGACCACTAGTGGAAACCACAAATTCTTAAATGGGATGTTTATCTTATTAGTAGAGTTTTCCTGTTACACAAAACACCCCAAAACAACAGGGAATAACAGGTTAGATACAATTTTCTCAGTTTGGCTAAACACTACTAAAAAGTAATTAAATAATTCCTATCAGGCTGTGAAACAAAGGAGCTGGTATTTATGTGATTTCCAACAGGTGAATAACTTTGCCTTTGAAATAAAATGTACATTATAGATTGCCAAAACCCAATATGGTCCTTCAAATGAAAGTAAGTGACTAGCTTTGTTTCAAGTAACAGGTATAAAAAAATGGGTGTTATATGCATGTTGCTGTAGCTGCTTTCAATTATAATGGTGTATATGATTTCAGAAGCTGTAATACCAACCCAATAAAGTGTACTTAGTTACCAATGTTTTCTTAAGATTTATAAAATGCATCATATTGGAACCTGTCAGCAGTAGCTAGAAAGAAAGATCAAGAATAGTTGGCTGGGTTGGGGATGTGGCTCAAGCAGTAGCGCGCTCGCCTGGCATGCGTGCGGCCCGGGTTCGATCCTCAGAACCACATACCAACAAAGATGTTGTGTCCGCCGAGAACTAAAAAAAAAAAATATTAAAAAAAATTATCTCTCTCTCTCTCTCTCCTCTCTCACTCTCTCTTTAAAAAAAAGAATAGTTGGCTGTACAATGAATATATGAAAAACTGTTCACCATCTCTAGCAAGTAGAGAAATGAAAATTAAAAGCATGCTGAGATTCCATCTCACTCCAGATGTTAAAGAATACAAGTAACAATAAATGTTGGTGTGGATGTGGGAAGAAAGGCACTCTTATGCATTGCTACTTGAACTGCAAATTGGTGCAACCACTATGGAAAACAGTGTGGAAATGCCTTAGAAAATTTGGAGTGAAACCACCAGTTGATCTAGTTATCCCACTCCTTGATCTATACCCAAAGGACTTAAAATCAGCATACTACAGTCATAACAGATATAAAAAATATGGGTGTTATATGCATGTTGCTTTAGCCACTTTCAATTATAATGATGTGTAAGATTTCAGAAGCTGTAATACCATTTCAGAATTGCTGAGTTCAAACTCCAAGAAAATGATAGCAAAATTTAAAAAATGTGCTTACAGTTTCTAATTGTTCTATCCTTTTACAGAAGATCCTCTTTGGAAAAAAAAATAATGTCACCATGAAGTTAATAGGTGTTTCTCAAAAGGACACTGGTTCAGCCACATCAATGATTATAGAAGCTCAATTCACAATAGGCTGTGGAACCAACCTTGGTGTCTTTCAACAGATGAATGAATAAAGAAAATGTGGTATATATACACAATGGAACATTACTCAACCACAAAATAGAATGGAATTATAGATTTGCCAGTAAATGGATGGAACTGGAGAATATCATCCTAAGTGAAATAATCCTGTCCCCAAACCAAAGGCCAAATGTTCTCTCTGATATGTAGGTGCTAACCCACAACAAGGGAGTATGAGGAGAGGAAGAATAGAAGTCCATTGGATTAGAAAAAGGGGAATGAAGGAAAAGGAGGGGGGAGAGGAATAGGAAGGACAGTAGAGTTAGTCAGACATAAATTTTCTCTTCTTGTGTTTGAATACATGACCAGGATAACTTTGTATTATTTATAACCACAAGAATAGGATCCTAATTAGAATAAGTTTTACTTCTTGTTTATATAATATGTTAAAATATATTCTACTTTCATATATATCTAAAAAGAACAAATAAAAGATAAAAAAGAATAGTTGGTTATAAAAATATGCTTGTCTGCATTAATGCAGAAAAGATCCATTAATGGTTAAAACCAGTTTATTATATTGTTAAGTAGGTAACTGAATAAATTAGATTTGAAATTTACCATTGTAGTCTATAAAATTTTCTGGGAATTTTCTCCCCAGTATTTCTCAAGTAGAAAGATGCTACTACTATTTTTAATAATTCAGTTATGTAAAATCATATAATAATTATGTTGACTAAAATTTGCATTTTGAGTTGTTTTATTCCAAATCTGTTAGGCATTAAAATTGTAAAATACTCCATTAACAGAACCAATCTGTGATATCTTACAAATATATATGTTTTCTATCTTAAAAAAGTGAATTAATGGAATGAAAAAGTTTAGAAGTACAATTCAAGTAAACCAAATGAAAGGACCTTTGGATAAAATGACAGTTTGAACAATTTCTCTACCAATTCCATGTGTGATCTTGCTTCGTCACTGAATACTGAAAAAGGATGGCTTTCATGTGGTTAAAAGATTATAATTTTCTAATAACCAAATTCCAGGAAATTCATAAACACTGGAAAATACAGCTATTACTTTGAATGGAGTTAAATAATTGAGTAGAAGATATTTTGGCTAGAATGTAAACTAAATCACATGTCCTCATGGTTAACACTGAAGAATGAAATTATAACAATAATCCAAACACCAGAGATCCTGAAATGTTCTCCATACCCTGTTATTGGATAAATATAAAATGAAAGAGACCTTTACTTGTGCAAACATGATAAAAATTACTAAACTAAAGATGGTGGAATGAGATGAACATCATTATCCTAGGTACATGTATGAAGTCATGAATGGTGTGACTACTTCATGTACATTCAGAAAAATAAAAAATTGTGCTAAATTTGTGTACTATAAATTGAAATGCATTCTGCTGTTATGTGTAACTAATTAGAACAAATAAATTTAAAAAATTATTAAACTGGAGGAAAAAAGATGTATTATGGGTATTGTATAAATATTTAGCTATATAAAAAGCAAGACTCATTCTTCATAGTAAATAAATATTTTTTAAAGTATTTTTTTAAAAAAACTGGGCACAATGTATCTTTTAAATAATCCAATTTGTGATTTTCATAAAATAGAATAAAACATGGACTTGTGAATACAAAAATTTAAAACCAAATTTTAAGAAGGAAGGAGAACATAAGAAAATAAGGACACAAGAAGTTTAAAGGAAGAAATTGGAATACAAAGTGATAATAACGAATATATACTTTCAAAAATGTAAGAGTTCATAAGAGAAATGCAAATCAAAACTAGATTGAGATTCCGTGTCACCCCAGTCAGAATGGCCATTATCAAGAATACAAAAATAGTAAATGCTGGCAGGGATTCAAGGAAAATGGAACACATGCACTGTTAGTGGGAATGTAAATTAGTATAGTCATTATGCAAATTAATATAGAGATTCCTCAAAAAAACTAAAAATAGAGTCAACATACCATCCAGCAAATATCATTCATGCAGATATATCTGAAAAAAATCAAAAGTCAGCAAACAATAGAGACATTTGTATGCTCATGTTTTTCAAGGTATTACTTACACTAGCCAAGTTATGGATGGAATCAGTCTCAATGCTCATCAATGGAGGAATGGATAAAAAAGAAATCATTATACAAATAGAGAATGGAATATATTTCAGCCATGAATAAGAATCAAATCATGTCATTTGCAAAAATAATTTGATGAAACTGGATATCATCCTGTCAAACAAAATAAGTCAGACTCATAAATAAGAGTACCATCTTTTTCTCTCACGTGAGGAACTGGATAAATCAAAAACATCATAAAAATAGATTATTAGGGAAGGGGATAAAGGAAATGGTCGGAGGGCTAAGAGGAAATAATGATGAAGGTGAATGTGATCAAAGATATTATATGCATGCTGAAAATGTCACACAGAGGCCCATTATTTTGTACAACTAATATGTGCTGATAATTATAATAAAAATTTAAAAGTGAAAAGTTTTAGGAAAAAACACTATTAATGTGCCATTTCTATACGTAAACATACATAGTGGTAGACTGAGATTAAATCAAAATTATGTTCTTTTAAATGGTAGTATAAAAGGTCTAATATTGAACCATGCAAACAGGGTTAAAATAGATTTGTGATACTGTAATATGGTTATATAATTCCATGGATTTATCAATAAATGTTAAGGAAGAAATGTAATTGTGAAATTCACATATCATTCAGCATCTAAATTTATCCCATATCAACAAAATTTTGGAAATCATGAAAAGTAAATTTTTCTAAACTCTATATCTTCCAGGTGAGGAATCAGTAGATATTGGTTTATTCTTAGCTAGATACATAAAGGAACAGTTTTGAAAAGATAAACTTATATTAAAAGTAACAACTGGTAAACTCATAGCTTTTCTTCCAATTACCATAAGATAGAAAAGCAAATGAAGCCATACATATGAGGAAAGAAAAGGTAATAAAAATCCAAACAAAATGGAAATGAAGGAGAAACATCTAATACAAGTTGTAATCTATTAGCATAATAGAACACATCAGTACTTACCAAGTAAATATACACCAAATCCTTCCCTGATATGTATGAAAGTATGTCCCTGATATGTACATATGTATGTATACAAATACATTCATATATGTATATATGTGTGTGTATATATATACATGTATATATACATATACATACAACTGTGATATGTGTGTGTGTTTGTGAGTGTATATCACAATTTCTTAATCCATGGATCTATCGACAGGCATTTGGGTTGACTCTGTAATTTAGCTATTATAAACTGTACTTCTATAAACATTGATGTGGCTGCATTGCTGTATTTGCTGATTTTAGATCTTTTCGGAAAATAACAAGGAATGAGATAGCTGGGTCATATGGTGGTTCCATCCCTACTTTTTTAAGGAATCTAAGAAGAGAGTTTTGTTGTTGTTTTTATTTTTTTATTTTTTTTAGGACCAGGGATTGAACTTAGTGGCTCTCGATCACTGAACCATACCCTCAGCCCTATTCTGTATTTTATTTAGATACAGGGTCTCACTGAGTTGCTTAATGCTTCACCATTGCTGAGGCTGGCTTTGAACTCGTGATCCTCCTGTCTCAGCCTCCCAAGCCTCTAGGATTACAGGCATGTGCCAAAGCTCCCAGACTGATGAAGAATGTGAGCCAGCCATGGTGATACACACCTGGAATCCCAGCAGCTCAACAGGCTGAGGTAGGAAGATCACAAGTTTGTGGACAGTCCCAGAAATTTAGCAAGATCCCATCTAAAAAAATAAATAAATAAAAAAGTAACAGGGATGTAGTTCAATGGTAGAGCAACCCTAGGTTCAATTCTGAGCACCAAAAATAAATAAATAAATAAGCTAAAGCATGATCTCACATTATATTCCTACATTCCTACTGTGATAAATAATTCTCAGATTAATAGGATATTTTGGGGAAGCTAAGTATATCATGAAACACACCTTTTCATATATGTCCTCAGATCTTAGATACTTACAGTATTGATCCTTTGTTGAAGGCCCTTCCTATTTTACAAGTAGTGTCTTATTGTGCAAGTGCCCTCCACTGTCTTTCTCTTTCTCCTTATCCCCTGCTACACACACATGTACATGTACACACACACACACACACACACACACACACACACACAAACACACTTCTTTAGCTCTTAAAATTTCAAAAAGTGAAGGTACTTTCTCACCTCTGGAAAGTTTTACCAGACATTTTATATCCATAATGATTTATTTTTTCTCTGAGAATTTATTCCTATACAAGGCATGTAAAGACTCATGTCTTATTTTTTTTTAATCTTTTTAAGAGACAGTGAGGAGAGAGAGAGAGAGAGAGAGAGAGAGAGAGAGAGAGAGAGAGAGAGAGAAAATTTTAATATTTTATTTCTTAGTTTTCAGCAGACACAACATCTTTGTTTGTATGTGGTACTGAGGATAGAACCTGGGCCGCACACATGCCAGAGGGGCGTGCTACCGCTTGAGCCACATCCCCAGCCCTCATGTCTTATTTTATGACCTTTCTGAAATACTTTCAAGTATTATTTGACTCTGTATGCATATAGCTTTTTGCTGGCTATGTTTTATTTCCCCAAGTAGAGTGTAAGCCCTTTGAGCACAGGGAAAATTAGATTATAAGATTTTCTATCCTCCACATCTTTGCACAAAGATTGTACTGAAAACCTGTTTGTTGATTTATTAACTTTATCACATCTCAAAAATAATATTACTAGTTGGAGTGGGGAAAATAACTTTCAATATACTTTTAGAATTTATAAGCTGCAGGTATTACATTTAGAAGAAACTTCAATTATTCAACTTAAAGTTACTAAACTATGAAATGCTCTGCAGAAAAGCCAAAGGTATAAGTGCAGTCATGTAGAATGTCATTGTAGGTTAACGATGAAATAGATCTTTTCCACATTTTCAGTGAAAGCATTTGTGAAAAGATGTATTGCTCCAAGTTGGAAATCTATATTCTGCGACAGCTGCTGACTAGTAATGAGATCTAATGAGCTGTCTCTTTATTGGAAAAAATAACATTTGTGATAACAGCCCCTTTGCAAATTGTAAAAGAATATGGGAGTACAGATATAACCCCCAAGTTGATAGGGATATATTCCTGTCAATGTCATTTCAATTCAAATCTAAGTTTCTGTTCTCATTTAAAATAAGTAACTGTACACTCAAATGTGTAAATCAACTCTTTTTCCCTCTAATAGCCTCTAGCTAAATTCATGTAATATTAACGTAACACTGATACTAATATTATCATAGTAAACGTAAGACGATTAAATTAAACAATGATATCTTCTTTAGATATTATTTCCAAATTTAACAGAAAGCTATTGTCCTTTCTCATTGTTCTGTTCAGTTAATACTCAGGGTCCATTATTTGGTATACAAATACTGATGTATGAATGGATCCCTCTTCTCTCACTTCAGAACTCCTCCACATACACATTAAAACTGTGATCAGCACTACAGTAAAAATTTGAAAACCACCAGTGGTTTGCATTATCTTGGAATGCCTCAAGGCTCAAGTTGAAAATCACTTGAAAGTAGCAGTGGCAGAAAAGATACAATTGATTTGGGGAATATTAAAAAATCTAATATTTCACATAATGAAAACAGAGGTGTTGTCAAAAGTTGTCAATAAAATGCAATTTCTTTTTTTTTAAATCACTTTACCCTTGACTCACATTGAAATCACAGAAGTTTAATGCACAAAACACATACAGCTCCAAAGCAATAATTTCTATGGCTTCTAAAATGCTTCCATGTGGGCAGTGACTTCCTACATCCAATTCATCCTTTCCTTCTTCCTCCCATTATAGGATGAAGATCTGTGCTATTTTTACTGTTACACCCTGAGGTTCTCTAATTCTCTTTACACACATTTTTTTCTATGATCTTTCTCTACGCTTTTCCCATACTCTCTCCTGCATTTCCATCATGGCTATACTTACTGGCTCTCAAATCAGTTCTTAACTATACCTAAACATCTCATGTTAAAAAATAAAATAGAAACAACAACTCAGACTCTTACCATTTGAAAACAAAATCTGTATATTGTTGTTTTTATGTTTGCACCTTCCTTTCAATCTTTAGACTACTTAAGCACCCTTCAGTTGTATTTACAAAAGAATCTACCTCTTAATTTACTTTTTAAAATCTGATTCATTGAGCATATTTAAGGTATGCAGCATGATATTATAGAATACATGTACACATATTTTTAAGAAGTAGCTATAGTGAAGCAAAGGGAATCTCTATCATTTCACATCATTATCTATTTTGATTTTGTAACAAGAACAGCTAAAATATACTCTTTAAATATGAACCCCAAATATAGTACAATTTTATTACTATAATCCTCATGTCATATAACAGAACCTTCAATTCTTTGTCCTTCATAACTCTCAATTCATTTTAAATATTTAACGCTGAAGTTTTTAACAAAATTCCATGCCATTGGTTACTTTTTGACTTGGATTTCATATCCATTTATTCTTTTGATTGTCTTTCTCTTCCTATTTTTTACCTTCTTCGATCAGATTTTCAAAGTGTGGCTTGTCTTATCTCCTTTATGTCATTCCTTCTTAGGATTCTGTTCTAACCAATTATTTCATTCTCTCAAAGTGAACTCAGAAATTACCAATAATTTCTCTTCTGGTACTGATGTACCTCTATTTTTTTCCATATGAAATTTGTCTCTAGAGTATTAGAGTCATCAAAAATCTACTGAGCATATAGACACCTGCATAATCAATGTACTCAAATTTACCTTATGCATAAATACCCTTTCCCTCTACAGTACCCTAAAGAGTTTTATACAGTAATGAATAGTTCCACAATATAATTAGTTTCATAAGCCAGAAAACATTGGCCCTTCCTTTAAGAAGATGTTCTACATCCAACAAAGTCTCTAACCTTTTCTAATTCAGCCTTGCTGGTGTCTCTCATACTTGTCAGCTCTCTTGTGTCATACCACTATCCTAACTCTGCTGACCATTAGCTTATCTTTTATTCAAACATGGATTAGTTAATAATTATGTCTCCCATCTCCTTCTGTTCCTGTGACCACATGGAACCAAAGTGACCAGTCTATAACATAAACTTGATTATATCATTTACCTCCTTAAAGTCATTCTATAGTTTAGCTTTTGCTTTTCAGTCTAAATCTTTAGCTTACCTTTGTAACCCTTCAGCCTTCTCTATAGTTTGTTCACTTAGTTTCTGGGAGATGACTTGCTGCTGTGGATCCAAGTGTGTTTATTCCATTTGAACACAGGTTGTTCTACCACATCCACCCAGAAAAAATAAAGAAAAAATATTACTTAAAAAAGCTAACATTTATTAAATGCCTACCATGTACCAGGTTATGGACTCCACATTTCTTATTTAATCATGACATCTAAAAGTTATTCAAATTCATAATAATGAATTTGAAGTTTACATGTAATGAGAATTGAGTAAATAACTTGCTTAAGTATACCTGGCTGGTTTTGAACAGAGGAGTGAACCCGTTTCTTGCCTGAATCCAAGTTCACAGCAACATCATTTGCTCTAAGAAGTTTTGAGTTCAAAATCAGTATTAGTGACTTTCCCGTGGTTTTCTAGAATAGGCACTACTTTCATTTGCATAACACTAATTACTCTATACCGTCATTACATAATTGTATACTTATATCACCCCCTAGGATCTCTAATGCTCTTTTTCTTTCCCTGTGTATTACCATAGAATAGTGCTTAGAAAAATACAATTACTCAATACCTAAGCTTTAAGATATCCATGAGAACAACATCAAAAATATCTGGCCCTGTTTGTTAGTCAATTTTTATTATTGTTCCTGATACCTGACCAGAACTTCTTAGAGGAGAAAAACCTTGTTTGAGACTCACAATTTCAGAGATCTCAGACCATGGTCAGGCAATTATATTACTCTGGGCTTAAGGTGAAGCACAACACTGTGTCCAACATATGTGACAGAGAAAAGCTGCTCAGTGCATGGTAGCCAGGAGGAAGTGAAGGGCCAGGGCACAGGCCCAATGACTTATTTTCTCTAGCAATCTGTACCTGCCTTCAGCTACCACTAAGTAGTCCCTTCAAATGACTAATCCCCCATATGGATTAATCCACTGATGAAGTTACAGCTCTCACAATCCAAACTTTTTACCTCAACACTGCTGCATTTCCAAACACCATAGCATTACTTAATAAACAAGCTTTCAGGAGGACATTTCAGAACCAAACCAGAACACCTTTCATATTTTTTCCTAAAAACTTCTCACTTTATTTTTAAAGGTAAGAGCACATTTTAAATGGACAGTCATTTTCATTAAAAGCACTATGTTGAATTTTTGTAGGCCAAAATTCTTTCCTCCTTTCTTTTGAAATATACATGTTTCTTCGTTTGTGGAATTGTCACTACTTCAGTATATGTATATATATTGAGTGCCTGCCCATCACAATATTCAACCTTCCTGAACATACAAACAAGAAAGTAACCAAAATCTAGCCAATCTTCAAGTTATATTAGAGTTCTTTGTATTTGGGGTTGTGACCCTTTTATGTGACATAAGAAGCAAGGCTAATGGGAAACATAAAGTGCATGTTAAAAGAAGTAATTTTTAGAAAACCCTCAAACACATGCCATATTAAGCAGTATTTATTAAGGAAAGTGTGAATGTTTATGCTAAATATTTGTTCTTAGCCTTTCTTCATGCAATTTTGTTCTTTCATTCAAATGTATTTAGGAAAACTCACTATGTGCCTGCCACCTTCTTTGAAAAAATTATTTCAATCCCACATGAAGCTTCCAAACCATTTTAACGAGAATACCCAGTAAAAGTAATGTAATGAAATGCATATTATTTCCCTAATTCTAGAGTTCAACCACATTCTGATAAGTTTGTTCAGACTATTAAAATAGTGGAAATAATCTAAAGTCAAAATATGCCTAAGCTTGATCACTCAGTTTTCTTATGGATATAAAATAGGAATTATTTCATGTAAGTAGGATCCATTGATGAGCTTCAAGAACTACATGATCATACTAAATTCATGGGCAGTTCCATGGTATATGTGAATGGGAAGCATGAGAAGCTCATATTATTAAAGTGTCCATGGTTACAAAATGCTAATATCTAAACAAATCAAACGCATTTCTCACACGAGAGTCAATTGATTTTCTTCTCCTTTACTACTACCCCATGTATTAATGGTTGAAGGGAATTTTGACTAATCTAGATATAAAACAACAATGGAAATATTATTAATAGCAATTAATGAAAATTATTGAGACCATATTATGGAGAAGACACATTCTTTAAAATAGGCATATTATTTTGCCCATTTACACAAGAAAAAATTCTTAAGAATTAGCTGACTAACTGTTCCACAGCCATATACTTTATGATAGAAGTATGACTCAGATTCATTGTATCTGATTTAGAGCTTGGGTTTACTTTTTTATGCTTTTATTAGTGAATTATAGTTATCTGTAATAATTGAGTTCTTTTTGACATATTCATTCATGCATGGGATTTAATTTACTTCATTTCAGTTTCAGTCTCTGTTACCCCACCCCCTTTTCTTTTCCTCCTCCCTCCCCTTACTTTCATGTTTCTCTGTTAGCATTTCTTCTATTTATTTATTTTTAATCAGTGATATATATCACTTTATTTACATATGTGTGCGTGTGTGTGTGTATAAAAGAGAGCGAAAGAGAGAGAGAGAGAGAGATTTTCATACATTTTGTAGGTTCCTATTTTCTATGAGTTTAATGTGGTATATTTGTACATGTGCATAGCATAGTTTTGTCAAATTCATTCCACATTCCCTTCCCTTCACATCTGTCCTTGTTTCCCCTCAATCTCCTTTTTGTACTCCACTAATCTTCCCTCTATTTTTATGATACCTGACCCCCCACCCATTTTCCCCTTACTTTGCTCTAGCTTTCACATATGAGATGTTACATTCAACACCTGATTTTCTAAATAATATTTCATTTAACATAATGATCTCCAGTTTCATCCATTAACAAGAAAATGCCATAATTTTATTTTCATTGTTCATTAATTTGTTGATGGGCCCTTGGACTGGTTAAATAACTTGACTTGTGTGAGTCTGTTGCTGTAAACATTGATGTGGTTGCATCAGTGTAGTATGATGATTTCAGAACTTTAAAATGTATACTGAGGAATGGGAAGGTGGATCATACTGTGGTTCCATTCCTAGTTTTTTGAGGAATCTCCATATAGCTTTCCAGAGTTTTACTCATTTTCAGAAACAACATATGAATGTACCCTTTTTTTCTCATATTATTGCCAGTATTTATTATTCTTTTTGTTCTTGATAATTGCCATTCTTACTGGAGTTAGACGAAATCTTAGGGAGACTTTGACTTGCATATCCCTGAAAGCTAGAGATTTTGAACATTTAAAAATATATTTGTTAGTTTTTTGTATTTCTTTTTTGGGTAATGTCTGTTTAGTTATTTTTACCATTTATTGATTGGGTTATTTGTATTTTGAGGCTCTTTGTATATTCTGAACGTTAATCCCCTATTAGAGGTGTAGTTTACTAAGGTTTTCTCCCATTCTGTAGTCTCTCTTTTCCTGCTCTTAAACACCTCCTTTACCAAGCAGAAGTTTTTGTTTGTTTGTTTGTTTTGTTTTTAATTTTATCCATCCCACTTATTGCTTATTGGTATTATTTCTTGAGCTTTAGGTGTCTTTTTGCGAAAGATGGTATGTGCAACAATTTATTGAAGAGTTGGCCCTAAGTTTTTAATTTTTATTTTTTCTCATACTTGCAAAGTTTCTGATCTACTTCTTAAGTCTTTAATTCACATTGATTTGGGTTTTGTGCATGGTGAAAAAATAGGGGTCTAGATTCATCCTTCTTATATAAATATTCAGTATTCCCATGACCAGTTGTTAAAAAGGTTATTTTTTCTCCAACATAAATTTTTGATACTTTTGTCAAGTATCAGATGACTATGTGAATTTGTCTCTGTGTCTTTTATTTTATTTCATTGATTATTATATTTATTCTGGTGCTAATATTATGCTATTTTTGTTACCATAGCTCTGTAGTATAATTTCAGATCGGGTGTTGTGATGCTTCAAGCAATCTCTTCTTTTCAAGATTACTTTGGCTGTTCTGAGTCTTTTATTTTTTTTACAAATAATTTCAGGATTTTTTTTTTCTTTCTGAAGAATGCCATTGGTATCTTGATGGAGACTAAATTGAATCTGTATAGCACTTTTATTAGGATGACCATAATATTTTAACAATATTAATTCTGCCTATCAAAGAATATGGAAGTCTTTCCATTTTATAACTTTTCTTACCATTCTTTCTTCAGTGTTTTATTAGTTTTCATTATACAATTCTTTCACCTCCCTGGTTAAATTTATTCCCAACTTTGGTTGTGTTTGGTTTTATGTTTTTTGTTTTTTTTAATGTTATTTTGAATGGAATCTTTTTTCTGATTTCTTTCTCAGATGACACTATTTCAGTGTAGGAAAACTATGGATTTGTGAATGATGATCTTGTATACTGCTACTTTGCTCATTTATCAGATCTAGAAGTCTTCTAGTGTAGTTTTTGGATTTTCTAGAATAAAATTCATATCATCAGCAAAGAGAGAGAGTTTGACTTCTTTTCCTATTTGTATCCCTTTTATTTCCTTTTCTTGACTGGCAGCTTTAAGTAGAATTTTAAAAAATATATTGAATAAGAGTGGTAAGAATGGACATTTCTGTCTTATTCCTGATTTTATTTCAGATTTTTCCTATTGAGAATGATTTTGGTTTTGGAATTGTTATATATTGTCTTTATAATATTGAAGTAAGCTCCTTCTATTTATAGTTTCTCCATCATTTTTAACATGAATGGGTATTGGGTTTTGTTCAAAAATTTTTTTGCATCTATTAAGGTGATCACATGATTTTGGTCCTTTTATTTAAGTGAGGAATTATATTTATCAATTTTAATATGTTAAACCAAACTTGCATCCCAAAAATGAAACCAACTTGATTATGGTTAACATGAAAACCAATACATTTGGGAGATACATTTTATTATTTATTCATCACATAGTTGGAGGCTAGGATTTCAAGAACTAGAGATGACCAAATATGAATTCTTTTTTCAATTAGTTATTGAAATGGTAAGATATAATAGTGAAAAAAATAAATGATTACAGAATAATATGGTTATTTGCTGAAAGTATTTTTAATTAATAAATTAATTTTTAAATTACCATTAAGGGCATACTAGAGGAATAATTTATTTTTCTTGAGTTGTGCTTTAGAAGAACTGACAGAAACATTTGTGCAGAGAAGTTACATATTGAAGACTTGTCTAATGTCAATTCTATATTCATTAAGCTGAAATTTTATAACAAAAAGTATCAGAAACATTTATAATCAAGACTTTATTCAATTGATTCCATTACCTGCTTCTATCATATATCCCTCCAGAAACAAAGAGATTGTGTTTGGGGAGAGGAAGAAGGAGAGAGAAAGGATGAGGTCTTTGGTTACATTATTTTCACTGACTTACTAATTTTTCATTAATTTGATTAACATTTTTAAAGTTTCTTATTTATGTAAGAGTGTTATTTTTAGGCATGAAAATCAGAATATATCCCTGAAAAAAGGGAATCCTTCACTCCTTCATGCTTCTCCTTTTGAGCTTATTTCTAGTGGAGAAAGACAATACCAATATATGTTAATATACAGTTTGCTATGATAATTACTTCTATGAAGAAAATCACTGCAGAAAAGGCCATTGTGAGTATTGGGTGTAGTGGTAAGCATGTAAACAGCGATGCTATCTTACAAATTACTGTTTTATATCATGTGTTATTAGAGCAGACATGTGAAGGAAATGACAGACTGACTAAGAAGATTGATATGGAAGGGCATATCAGAGAAAGAGAGAAGCAGGTGCACTTGCCACCAGTGGGGAGGGTGGGGTGGGGAGGTTTGGGGGTAGTTTTCCTTTGTTCCAAGAGAGTGAGGTGTTCTTTGTGACTGGGCCACAGTGACTAGGAAGTAGTAGGAAGTAAACTTAAGGATAAGAGGGTCAAGGTCATATTGGGTCTGAAGGTCATAATAAGGGGAGAGGTCTTTTTAGGAAATTGAAATCAAGTAGATCATTTAATACTTTAATGATTAGAATTGTAAACTCTGGTATAAGTCACGTAGACCAATAAACAACTTAAATTCTTTAATCATCTCAACAGAAAATTATCCTTTTAGATTGATTGCTTATAAATCCTCACTGAAATCGGTAAGAAATCATTTTAATTTTAGTACCTAGAACTATGATAGTCAATATTGAAAGGATAGATTAAAATTCAGGGTGTTGTTAATCAGAAATTAATTCAGTTATAGCAATATCAACACCAAGGTCATCAGTTCAAATCAAAGTTATGGAGGAATAATTGTTAACATCTGAAAGCACATCAGTGGGAATTATGAAATGTTGGCCTGTCTCAATCTCTTTTTCTTCTCAAGAAGAATTCATATGAGTCAGCCAAGAGCACCCCTGCTTTTGATATGCAATGAAGTGCCTGCTGGAAGCCTTTTTGTAGATGCTAAGGTTAAATGAATCTGGAAACTTGCCCATTGGGCTGGGGTAAAATACTTTAGCAGAACACATAATCAAACATTTTCTAAAATGGCATCAGAGTGTGTGTTCCCTAGTTGATTCTAAACCTCATTATGCAAAATGCACTGAAAAATGTAATGCAGAACACGATGATTTGATTATGTAACAAAACCAGTTAAATGTTTTCATTAGCTACACAATATTTTTGCACAATAAAGATAATTGAGTGTTGAAAATGTACTAATTCATTTAATCCCAAGAGGCAAAAAACAATATTGAGGGAAATAATGATACTGTTACAGACTTTTATTAGTATAACACAAAACATTTTTTTTTTTTTTTTGCTAATAAGCATAGAGTAAATTTAGAGGACAATACAGAAAAAAAATCAGGCATTTTACTTGTTGAATTATTTAAAGTTAATAAAGGATTTGATTTTGCCTTCTTATAAAGTTCAGAGACTTGTATCAGTTGGGTGGAGCAGCAGGAATATTATTCTTAGCCCACATGGAGAAACAATATATGAATATTTGTGTGCATATGGACAGGCTATGCTGTGATTTGCTAAATTTTTAGAACTGTGTGAAGGAGAAGAATGAGATAGTGGATTGCCTGAGGGAAGTTTCCTGTGAATGATGTAATTCAATACACTGCAATATGTCCTTTTGTCAAGATAGGGTTATTTTATTATCTGACTTTATAAAAAAAATGAATATAATAAAATATTAAAAATCTTAAAAATATCACCTGAAATATTGTTTTAATTTTTCAATAAATACTGAAGTGAAGACGTTTAGGCAGTCACTGATACAGAATTAGTAGTGCTTCCACTGAATTAAACACATACACCTTCCCTATACTACTAAAGAGACCATAGAATTCATGCTGATTATTTTATTATTATACCAACACATCATTCAGTATGGCAATACAATCCTAGTAAAAAAGGATTTCTTATTTTTAATGTTGATTTTCCTTCCCACGTAGACTTATTTTCATCAAAATTTCAATTTATAAATTTATAGCATAAACTGTTTTTTAAGAGGGATTTAAAAGTGATTAACAAAAGTGATTATGAAATTCATCTTAACAAAGTACTTTGAGCATCACTAGATCTACTTTTATTGATTGATTTTATTCTTGCTGATGGGAAACATTTTATTGCTTCACATGTTTCATTATTTGAACTTTATATACAATGTTGAATGTAAAAAAAAAAAAAAAAAAAAGAAAAGAAAAATAGTGATGACTACTTTTTTTCCCCAGAAGGAAGCATATACCTTCTTCCATAAACTTCTAACTCTTGTATCACTCTAATCTGTTTTTCAGCTGGTCTGATTATTATATTTGTTAGATGCTGTTCAGCATTCATTTCAAAGCTGTGAGTGCATGATCTAACTTACCTGTGTCCTGGTATTAGAGCACTGCAGAGAATCTAGCAATTTCTTTGTTTTTTACACTCTAGCACAAACTTTTCAAATTGCTTGAGATCTCTTTCTTAATTTACAGACTACTCTTCCAGGGGTTTCTTTGCTTTTTTTTGTTGTTGTTCATTTGTTTGTTTATTTTGTAGACTACAGGAGATTTCCTCCATGCTCCCTGTCTTTTTTTCTAGTGTTCTCTCACGCAGGCGCTCTCTGCCTTGCTTTGTTACAGTCCTGTGAAACTCTTGATATGTACACAATGAAAGTCCAGAGCATCTTGATATGGTTCATCTTGGTTCCCCATCTTTCTGTTAATGAATCATGAAGCCAGGGGTGTTTCAATAGGCTTCCTTCCAATTCTCCTGTTCTGTCTTATGACTTTGATTGGTCTTACAGCTGTCCACCAGAGCCTTCTCTTTCCTTGCTCACTCTGCTCCAAATCAACATTTGTACATTGAATTATGAACTACAGGAAGACTTAGTGGGTGAGTACAGATTTTTTTTGTTTTGTTTTGGGGCTGCTCAATTTTTAAAGCATTTTGACAGTCAAATTATGACCTGTAATATTCATAAAATTTTAGCCAATTTACTCCTATTCTTGTAATGTTTTATTTTTTTCTTTGATTTTTTTCCATTAGAAATGAAATTTGCTACAGGTTTTTTTTCTCCTAGAAAGGGATTGGCATTTTATATTTGTAATTCATTTTATTTTCTTGATATTCTTTTTTTCTGTCATAGGATTAAAACAAAAACAATAATTTTATAAAATCTTCCAGTTTTCCTCCTTGCTGAGAATGACATTATATAATTAACTTCTTCATTTTCAGCAGCAGTAAAAATTTCAAAGTTATATTTTGTAGAAAAAAAAGATATCCAACATTATGTTTAAATAATTTATGTTGTCTTCATCTCTTTGGATTGACATAATAAAACATAGACTGGGTGGCTTATATACAAAAGAAACTTGTCATAGTCTGGAAGCTGGGAAGTCCAAGATCAAGGCAATGGTGGATTTGCTCTCTAGTCAGGGTCCACTTCATGGTTTATAGATATACATCTACCCACTATGACTTCACTTAGTTTAAAGAGGCAAATGCCTTTCTGAGGACACATTCGTATGGACACTAATTCCATTATTTAGGGTTCCATTCTCATAACTGAATCATATCCCAAAGGCCAAACATCTAAATATCATCACATTGTGGATTAATTAGGCTCTAATACATGAATTAGGGTGGATACACACATCTATTCTCTACCACATAACATTTCAATATATTAGAATATTATTTTTTCCCCAGCCCTTTTTTTATTGGTTGTTCAAAACATTACATAGTTCTTGATATATCATATTTCACACTTTGATTCAAGTGGGTTATGAACTCCCATTTTTTTTTATAATTTTTATTGGTTGTGCACAACATTACAAAGCTCTTGACATATCATACTTCATACATTAGATTGAAGTGGGTTATGAACTCCCAATTTTACCCAAAATGCAGATTGCAGAATCACGTCAGTTACACATCCACAATTTTACATAATGCCCTATCAGTAATTGTTGTATTCTGCTACCTTACCTATACCCTACTATCCCCCCTCACCTCCCCTCCCTTCTTCTCTCTCTACCCCATCTACTGTAATTCATTTCTCTCCTTGTTTATTTTCCCATTCCCCTCACAACCTCTTATATGTAATTTTGTATAGCAATGAGGGTCACCCTTCATTTCCATGCAATTTTCCTCATCTCTCCCTTTCCCTCCCATCTCATGTCACTGATTAATGTTACTCTTTTCTTCCCACTCTTCCTCCCTGCTCTGTTCATATTTGCTCTCATTATATCAAAGAAGACATTTGGTATTTGTTTTTTAGGGATTGGCTAGCTTCACTAAGCATAATCTGCTCTAGTGCCATCCATTTCCCTGAAAATTCTATGATTTTGTAATTTTTTATTGCTGCATAGTACTCCATTGTGTATAGATGCCATATTTTTTTTATCCATTCATCTATTGAGGGGCATCTGGGTTGGTTCCACAGTCTAGCTATTGTGAATTGTGCTGCTATGAACATCGATGTGGCAGTATCCCTGTAGCATGCTCTTTTAAGGTCTTCAGGGAATAGTCCGAGAAGGGCAATAGCAGGGTCAAATGGTGGTTCCATTCCCAGCTTTCCCAGGAATCTCCAAACTGCTTTCCAAATTGGCCGCACCAATTTGCAGTCCCACCAGCAATGTACAAGTGTACCCTTTTCTCCACATCCTCGCCAGCACTTGTTGTTGTTTGACTTCAGAGTGGCTGCCAATCTTACTGGAGTGAGATGGTATCTTAGGGTGGTTTTGATTTGCATTTCTCTGACTGCTAGAGATGGTGAGCATTTTTTCATGTACTTGTTGATTGATTGTATATCCTCCTCTGAGAAGTGTCTCTTCAGGTCCTTGGCCCATTTGTTGATTGGGTTATTTGTTATCTTATTGTCTAATTTTTTGAGTTCTTTGTATACTCTGGATATTAGGGCTCTATCTGAAGTGTGAGGAGTAAAAATTTGTTCCCAGGATGTGGGCTCCCTATTTACCTCTCTTATTGTTTCTCTTGCTGAGAAAAAACTTTTAAGTTTAATTAAGTCCCATTTGTTGATTCTTGTTGTTAACTCTTGTGCTATGGGTGTCCTATTAAGGAATTTGGAGCCCGACCCCACAATATGTAGATCGGAGCCAACTTTTTCTTCTATCAGACGCAGAGTCTCTGGTTTGATATCAAGCTCCTTGATCCATTTTGAGTTAACTTTTGTGCATGGCGAGAGAAAGGGATTCAGTTTCATTTTGTTGCATATGGATTTCCAGTTTTCCCAACACCATTTGTTGAAGATGCTATCCTTCCTCCATTGCATGCTTTTAGCCCCTTTATCAAATATAAGGTAGTGGTAACTTTGTAGATTAGTCTCTGTGTCCTTTATTCTAAACCATTGGTCCACCCGCCTGTTTTGGTACCAGTACCATGCTGTTTTTGTCACTATTGCTCTGTAATATTGTTTGAAATCTGGTATCGCTATACCCCCTGATTCACACTTCCTGTTTAGAATTGCTTTTGCTATTCTGGGTCTTTTATTTTTCCATATGAATTTCATGATTGCTTTATCAATTTCTACAAGATATGCCGTTGGGATTTTGATTGGCATTGCATTAAACCTATAGAGAACTTTTGGTAATATCGCCATTTTGATGATGTTAGTTCTGCCTATCCATGAACAGGGTATATTTTTCCATCTTCTAAGATCTTCATCAACTTCTCTCTTTAGGGTTCTGTAGTTTTCATTATATAAATATTTCACCTCTTTTGTTAGGTTAATTCCTAAGTATTTTATTTTTTTTTTGAGGATATTGTGAATGGAGTGCTTTTCCTCATTTCCGTTTCAGAAGTTTTGTCGCTGATATACAGAAATGCCTTTGATTTATGCATGTTGATTTTATATCCTGCCACTTTGCTGAATTCATTTATTAGTTTTAGTAGTTTCTTTGTAGACCCTTTTGGGTCTTCTAGGTATAGAATCATGTCATCTGCAAATAGTGATAATTTAAGTTCTTCTTTTCCAATTTTTATGCCTTTAATTTCTTTCGTCTGTCTAATTGCTCTGGCTAGTGTTTCGAGAACTATATTGAATAGAAGTGGAGATAGAGGGCATCCCTGTCTTGTTCCAGATTTTAGAGGGAATGCCTTCAACTTTTGTCCATTCAGAATGATGCTAGCCTGAGGCTTAGCATAGATAGCTTTTACAATGTCAAGGTAAGTTCCTGTTATCCCTAATTTTTCTAATGTTTTGAACATAAAGGGATGCTGTACTTTGTCAAATGCTTTCTCTGCATCTATCGAGATGATCATATGGTTCTTATCTTTAAGCCTATTGATGTGGTGAATCACATTTATTGATTTCCATATGTTGAACCATCCTTGCATCCCAGGGATGAATCCTACTTGATCATGGTGCACAATTTTTTTGATGTGTTTTTGTATTCGATTCGCCAGAATTTTATTGAGGATTTTTGCATCTAGGTTCATTAGAGATATTGGTCTGTAGTTTTCTTTCTTTGAGGTGTCTTTGTCTGGTTTCGGAATCAGGGTGATGTTGGCCTCATAGAATGAATTTGGAAGAGCTCCCTCTTTTTCTATTTCCTGAAATAACTTGAAAAGTATTGGTTTTAATTCTTCTTTAAAAGTTTTGTAAAACTCCGCTGTATACCCATCCGGTCCTGGGCTTTTCTTGGTTGGTAGTCTTTTGATGGCTTCTTCAATTTCATCCATTGATATTGGTCTGTTCAAATTGTGTGTATCCTCCTGACTCAGTCTGGGTAAATCATATGACTTAAGAAATTTATCGATGTCTTCCCTATCTTCTATTTTGTTGGAACATAGGTTTTCAAAATAATTTCTAATTGTCTTCTGTATTTCTGTAGCATCTGTTGTGATATTGCCTTTTTCATCCTGTATGTTAGTAATTTGAGTTCTCTCTCTTCTTCTCTTCATTAGCATGGCTAAAGGTCTGTCGATATTATTTACTTTTCCGAAGAACCAACTTTTAGTTTTGTTAATTTTTTCAATAGTTTCTTTTGTTTCAATTTCATTGATTTCTGCTCTGATTTTAATTATTTCTAGCCTTCTGCTACATTTGCTGTTGTTTTGCTCTTCCATTTCTAGGGCTTTGAGATGAAGTGTGAGCTCATTTATTTGTTGGTTTTTTTCTTTTTTTGAGGAATGACCACCATGCGATGAATTTTCCTCTTAAAACTGCTTTCATTGTGTCCCATAGATTCCGATATGTTGTGTTTGTATTTTCATTTATCTCTAAGAATTTTTTTATTTCCTCCTTTATGTCTTCTGTAACCCATTGATCATTCAGTAACATATTGTTCATTTTCCATGTGATGTAGGATTTTTCCTTCCTTCTTTTATCATTGATTTCCAGTTTCATTCCATTATGATCAGATAAAATGCATGGTATTATCTCCACCCCTTTATATTTACTGAGGGTTGCCCTATGGCATAATATATGGTCTATTTTTGAGAAGGATCCATGTGCTGCTGAGAAAAAAGTATAGCCATTTGATGATGGTTGATATATTCTATATAAGTCAGTTAAGTCTAGGTTATTGATTGTGATATTGAGTTCTATAGTTTCTTTATTCAATTTTTGTTTGGAGGATCTGTCCAAAGGTGAGAGAGGTGTGTTGAAGTCACCCATAATTATTGTGTTGTGGTCTATTTGATTCTTGAACTTGAGGAGAATTTGTTTTATGAATGTCGCAGCACCATTGTTTGGTGCATAAATATTGATAATTGTTATGTCTTGTTCGTGAATGGTTCCTTTTAACAGTATATAATGACCTTCTTTATCCCTTTTGATTAACTTAGTCTTGAAGTCGATTTTATTCGATATGAGGATGGCCACCCCTGCTTGCTTACGAGAACTGTGTGCGTGGTATATTTTTTCCCATCCTTTCACCTTCAGCCTGTGTATGTCTTTTCCAATCAGATGTGTCTCCTGGAGACAGCATATTGTTGGATTAGTTTTTTTAATCCATGATACCAGCCTATGTCACTTTATTGGAGAGTTTAAGCCATTAACATTCAGAGTTACTATTGATATATGGTTTGAACTTCCATCCATGTTTGATTGTTTATCCTTTTTTTAAAAAAATTTAGTTTGTTTCTCCGTGATTATCTTTCCCGTCGCCCTCTGTCTTTACCAAGGCACTTCCCACTGATGGTTTTGGTTATTGTTTTTCATTTCTTCCTCGTGTAGTGTTTTGCTCAAAATGCTTTGCAATGCTGGTTTTCTGGCTGCAAATTCTTTTAACCTTTGTTTATCATGAAAGATCTTTATTTCGTTGTCATACCTGAAGCTTAATTTTGCTGGATACAGAATTCTTGGTTGGCATCCATTGTCTTTCAGAGTTTGAAATACATTGTTCCATGACCTTCTTGCTTTCAGTGTCTGTGATAAAAAATCCGTTGTTAACCGTATTGGTTTACTCCTAAATGTAATCTGTCTCCTTTCTCTTGTAGCTTTTAATATTTTCTCTTTGTTCTGTATATTGGATATCTTCATAACAATGTGTCTTGGCGTTGGTCTACTGTGATTTTGTGTGCTCGGTGTCCTGTATGCATCTTCAATTTTTATATCTGTTTCCTTTTTTATTTCTGGAAAGTTTTCTGTAATTATTTCATTCAGCAGGTTTCTCATTCCCTTGGTTTGAATCTCTGTACCTTCTTCTATCCCGATGACTCGTAAGTTTGGTTTCTTCATGTTATCCCATAACTCTTGGATGTTGTTCTCGTGATTTTTTACCAGCCTTTCTGAGTTGGCTAGACTCTTTTCAAGATGGTATATTTTGTCTTCATTATCTAACGTTCTGGCTTCTACTTGCTCCACTGTGTTAGTGATACTCTCAATTGAGTTTTTAATTTGGTTTATCGTTTCCTTCATTTCTAGAATTATTGTTTGATTATTTTTTATAATCTCTATCTCCTGATAAAGATGCTTAACTTCTTCTTTTATCTGTTTATGGAATTCATTCTCAATGTGTTCTTTCGCTGCTTGAATTTGCTGTCTTGTATCCTCTTTAAGGTTCCATTCCATCTGTCTAAGGTGTTCCTTGAGGTCTTTATATGACCATTTTTCTGATGACTCTAGGTCCTCCTGAATATTTAGGCTGTCCTGCATTGTTTGTACTCCTTTTCTTCCTTGTTTCTTCAAGCTGCTCATGTTGCTTCTTGTTCTGTTTGACTGCCTAGTTACTGCTTACTCCTATAAATTTATTTGATGCTTGGGAGGAAAGGTATTAGAAGGGAAGGGAAGAAGTCACTAAAGAGAATGAGAGTAGGCAGATAGAATTCATGGAAGGGGGATAAGAAAAATGAAAAGACAAAAGAAAGAAATAGGAACTAAAAAAAGAAAAAAAATTAAAAAAATAATAATAATAATAATTTAAAAAAATTAAAATTAAAATTACAAGAGAAAGAAGACGAAGAAGGAAGAAAAAAAAAACAAGATAGAAAAATGAGGATGAAAGAAAAACCCCAAATCAAAAAAAAAAAAAAAAAACTAATAAATGCCGTCTTAGAGTTTGATTAACTTCTCTTCCAGTAGGTGGCGCTGTGCCCACCAGGTCAAGTCTCTCCTGTCAGTACACGGGAATCAATCACTGTGCAGCAGCTCCTCCCAGACTGGGCGAGTCTCCAATCCTGAGTGCCTAGGGCCTCCTCTTGTGTCCAATCACTTCCACCTTTCCTCTAGCCAGGCCCCTCTCACCACAATACTGGCTACAGGCCAGGTCTGCTGCTCCCGGGAGCTCTGTTTTCATGAACGACTGGGCTCACTCCTCCAGTTTGCCATTCCCTCAGACCCTAAGTTTGTAGAGCTTGGGGCTGAGAATCCTCAGCGAATTTTACTTGCCCTCCGGTAGCCACTCCCCCATAGCTGGTGCAAGAGACCTCAGCAGTCAGCCCTGGCGGGAGCGGCAGTTCCACACTGCGGGCCCCGCCCCACCTCTGACTCCCTCAGGCTGACTGTAGCACTCACGGAGAGCTGGGAGGGGCCCTTAAGTTTTCCCGGATGTGTGGAGACGGAAAGCTAGGGGGTTACACACCTGTAGCAGCAGGCTTCAATGAAGTTATCTTCTTCGCCGCAGTCCTGTGATGCCAGCCCTCCGCCACAGTGGTGTCCCCCGCAAACGGCGACAGTTCGCCTCCCCCTGCCGGGCGACCAATGCAACGGGCGGGTCCCCACTGTCTCTCCCAAGCCCCGCCTGGAACCTGCGGCCACTACCCACAAAGGCCCGGCAGGCATCCACCTCCGTAAGATGGGAAGGGCTGACCAGCCGCCTCAGCTGGATGGATTAATGCAGAGTCACAGCTGTCTGTCTCAGCTTTTCAGACGCTGCGGCGTGGGGCATGGAGCACAGAGAGGCTTACTCACTTCCCGCCGCCATCTTCCTCTTCTCGCTATCTCGGGATGATGGCGGGGCTCTCCCTCCGCTCCCTCTGGTGTGTCTCAGCCTCGGCCTCCACTGCCAGCGCTGCCCCGGTCGCTCTCTCCGCCCCCGGCGTTCCCAGCTTCTGGCCGCACCGCAGCTGTGTCTCTCCGGCTCGTGGCTCCGGTGGCGCCTGGGGTCGGGGAGGCGACAGCCCCTCTCCGGCAAGTACCGCAGTCCCCGGGCCCCGAGTCCCGGCGGCCACAATCTGACACTTTTAATAAACCTACCAATTCCCGGCAGGACCCCCTTCACGGAATTTTGCTAGAAGTTCCTCAGTAGGTAGACTGCCGCTGTTCCAAAGGGTCTTTTTGATCCCGTTACTGTGGAGACATTAGAATCGCTGCTTCCTCGTCGGCGGCCATGTTGGATCTAGAATATTATTTTAACATAAAAGTGATATAAGAGATTATTCAATGCCAAATAAAGCTTTATATTATATTTAAATGACAATTGCAAATCATTACATTTTTCTTAATGAATTTTTAGTTATGGTTATTTCTGCTAGGCTTATATGCTCCTTAACTGGGGGTAATTCAGCTGTATGGAATTTAACCCCTCTTTCTAGCCTAAGTAAAAGAACTTTTCTTTTAATTCTAAATTAGTGTAATCCCACAGAAACTGACAACCAATAATAAGAAATTTAATATCATGTTAGATTAAATAATCTGTTATATTTGATTCTCTTGACACAGTGGTATCCCGTTATATATACAACAATTCTCTAGGTCCCACAGGTAAATACGTTGGAAGAATAATATGGCAGGTTATATTACAGGGTCAACCAGGTGTGACAGTGAGATGGGTATACAACTTCCATGATATATAACATGGAAGTTGGTAATCTTTATTTTTGATTATTGTTTATTGTTATTTCTTAGTTATGATATTTATCTTCTTTGGTGTACAACTCTTTCAAGATCAAGGACTTGGCTGACTTATTCTGTTGTATCCCTATTATGAAAAAATGCGATCAGTTCAAAGATATAGAGTAACTGAATAAATAAAAATATAAGACCCAAATATATATATTTTCTTTTGGGAGTACCGAGAATTGAAATCAAGGGCACTTGACAACTGAGCCACATCCCCAGCCCTATTTTGTATTTTATTTAGAGACAAGGTCTCACTGAATTGCTTAGCGGCTCACTGTTGCTGAGGTTGGCTTTGAACACGATCCTCTTGTCTCAGCCTCCCTTGCTGCTGGGATTACGAGGGTGTGCCACCAAATATATGTATTTTTAATAACAATTTTGAAATAATTTCAAGCCTTTTTTCCTGCCACATGAGTGTTATTTTAAATATTTTTTTCCAATATATATGAAGTAAAACATGGCACTTAATGTAACTGACAGTTATACAATTTAAATAGCTAATGCATATGAAGTTTACATTTTAATTTAAAATATTGTACAAATATTCCTACCAAAATTATATGAAATATGAACAGAAAATAGACAAGATGAATCACAAAAATTAAGTGTGGATTTGGGGTTTTATTTTTTTGAATAGCATGTGACTTATTCAATATAACAAATTTGAGATAAATGGTTATCAACTTACTGACAGGGCAACACATCAAATAATCAATACTGTATGGAGTAGAAGACAAAAATTTATGAAATTATTGGTGATAGAGATGTCTTTTAAGGTGTCTTGGTTATTGATCATGCTCCATTAAGCAAGCATAATGAAAAGATTAGAGAACATTTGAAATTTCATTATGGAATATTTGATGTTTAGTTTTGTTTTCACTTTTTTTGAGCCATTACTGCCCATGTATTTGTGATTTCTGTGAGGGTATTTCCAAAAGAGAGTAAGTGAAGCAGACTGCCTTCTTCACTGTGGGTAGGCATTACCCAGTTTGTTAAGAGCTTGAAAAGAAAAAAAAAAGTGGGTAAAGGGAAAAATCTTTCTCTGTGCCTGAGTGTTCAGTTTAAGACATTGATCTCACTGACACTCAGCTCCAATTTCATTTCTAAGGTCCTAAAATTTATACTGAAATTTGTAACATTAGTTCTCCCAATTCTCAGGTTTCCAGACTCAGACTGAAACTATGCCACTGGATTTCCAGGGTTTCCAAGTAGCAGATAGCAGATCATGAAACTCAGCCTCTGTAATTTTATTAGCCAATTCCACATAATAGATACCTTCATATATTTGGCATATGTCATGTGTGTGTGTGTGTGTGTGTGTGTGCGCGCGCGCGTGTGTTCTATTAGTTATCTTTTTCTGAAAAACCTCTGAAGTCTTATTAGCAAATTCTTTTTGTTTTTTTTCTCTTCTTTGCTTTTTCTTTCCATACTATCTTTCCATACTTTCTCCCTTCCTTCTTTCCCTTTACAAAATTGTATTGATTGCATGCTACATATCAGGCTGGGCACCTATTTTCAGAGTTATGGACATAAGAATGAAGAAAATAAATCTCTCTCTTTTATAAACATTGAAGTTTATGGAATAGACAGGCTACTCTGTAAAGAATCTGTAGAGAAACAATAGGGACTATTACTCTTGACAGAATTGTTCAGGTTAAGGATAAATTTTTAAATTATTTCCTGAGAGAGTGTTGGGGCATATGAATATCTTCTATTGTAGTTTTAAATGTCATTAGAGTATTAGACACAAGATATGTTTTTAAGATTCTACTATCAGTCAACAAAAAATGCATTTGTTTTACTGATGACACTAAGATATTCAGATAGAAATAAAGTGAAAATATCATGATGTCTTTTAATCCTCTAAGTACTGAAGGCATTATTAGGCTGAGTGTACCCTTTTTAATCTTATGAAAGCAGATAGCAGTTACAATAAATAGTTTAATGTCAAATTATAATTTTAAAGCACCATTCAAAAATATAAAATCATTGATGTAATCAACTGAATATAAATGTTCACCAAGAAAATAAAAGTTTTATATATTGATTTTTTAAATGAATAATTTTCCAGAGATATTACCAAAAGCAAAGATTTACAAATATGCATGTGGGATATTTTTAAGCATCACTAACAATTGCATTAATTTAAGAGAATTTCCAAAAAAAAGTTCTAGATTAGAAAATATGAAGATCTATCTGGAGTTATTGTTATATCTAAGGAGAAGGAGGTATTTCACTTTTGATCAAATGTGGTATAAAGGTCATCATTTCTGGATTGCCTACTCTGACAGCCACTGAGTTAAATCCTACATATACATAAATTCTTTTCAGAGTCTCCTAACTCATTATCAAAGAGAGCAAATTGTGATAATCTATTTAGTAATTTGTTGGGTATCTAATCTAGGTAAGTACCCAATTTTAATTGAAAAATTAAAAATATGATTTTATCAGATTAGCATTAGAACCATTGAGGAACTCACAGAATCTCATGCCTTCCTATTACCCAGTAGAGAATCAGCTAGAACTTATTTAGCTGCAATGGTAAAGAAGAAACTAATATATGGCAGTTTTATATTTCATTTGTTTATTTCCTGAAGCTGCCTTGCAGGAAATGTGTGCATCATCTAATTGGGAAGGTGTCCACCAGCAATTACATCAAATGGAAACCATGGGATCCAGCAATTATAACAAATTGGATTAACAGCAAATGCATGCTTACTAAGTACTTCTTAATGATGATGATGATGATGACCATGCTAAGAGTATTGGTGTGACATTAACAGTCAATAAAAGACTATTTTTACTCTTCTTTTCCACTACATTTTCAATAGGACTACCTAAATTCTAATTTTGCAGTGAAAAGGATCTTTTCAAACATTTTTACATGACAATAGTCTACGTCTTTATAAATAAACTGAACCATTTCAGTAGCATATTTTACTAGATGTCACAAAAGGGCAGGTAACAGTAATCATAGCTTTTTCTGTGTAATTCATTTCAATGGCAACCTGAAATTAAATTATAAAAATTATAAATATCTTAGACTCAAAAGATCATTTTATCCAGAAATGAACTTCAACTGCATTTTATTCAGTGTACAACTATCCAGTTTAAGCTCAATAGAGGATGGGGAAACATGAATTAGCTCAAAATGCAGAAAATAAGTTTTTCAACATTCGTCTTAGAATTTAAGGTAACTTACCATTTCAATATTAAAAACAACCAACTTAATCACAAACTCAATTATATGTAATATAAATTACATATATGCTTAATAAAAAAGTATAATACACATGATTCTTTTGCTACTATTAGTGTCAATGACTAATATAATTTATGATATGTTTCCAGTAAGTAGGTATTATATTTGAAATATTCTCCAAAACTTAACTTCACACCAATTTTTGTACAGAAAAAGGGAACAGGTATTGTAAATCTTGATATTGTAAACAAAAAATAAGTAAAATGCTAAACTTGATAATACTAATTTGATTGACTAAATTAGAATAATTATGTAGGGGATGTCAGATTTTTTTTTTCATATTTGGGTTGGAATATAGCTCAGTGTTAGAGTGCCTGTTCTTCATAAAGCCATGGGCTCTGTCCCCAGCACTGCAACAGAGAAAACATATGAGTCAGATATGTTTATATTTTATGATATAAATATGGGTGACATATTTTCAGTAGAAAAGTAAATTTTTAGGAGTTTATGTAGATCACCTAAATATAATTAGAATAGTTGATATGGAGATTTTTTTTTTTTTTTGTGTGTGTGTGTGTGTGTGTGTGTGTGTTTCTTTGGATTTTTTTTTAATGCACTAGTTGCCATTTTTAAAATTCTGGTCTGTACATTTTTTTACAATTTTTCCCTTGAGTAAATCTATAGATAATATGGATGGCCCTCCATTTATGGTGATTTGATATATAATTATTTTTATATTTCATATATTATATAAATATAAATTTATGCATAAATTATATAATTATATATTTCTGATGTTTATTATGGTGTGAAAGCAATTGACACAATAGAAACTAATTTGGAGTTTTAGATTTTGATTTTTTTCTTGGATATTTTAATCATTGTTTTCTTAACAGTGACCACAAGACCTGACAAGAACAATTTTAGAGGAGGAAAATTTTATTTGATACTCACAATTTCAGAGGTCTCAGTCTATAGACAGCTGACTCCATTCATTACTCTTGTCCCCAGCTGAGGCAAAACAGAAGCATATGGAGAATAAAAGTAGCTCAGGACACAGCTTCCAGGAAGCACATGGATTTGGGGAAGGGATATTAATAGTCAGAATATAGCAGGTGCTGTACAAACCTTTTGTCTTTTTGTGTAATTAATAATATTTAATTTCCTGACTCTACTTTCAAAATTAACTCTGCTGTGTGATGTTGTAAGGATAATCTACGGAGAACAAGATTCTAGTATTGATGGCCATTTTTTTTTCTTTATTTCTGTAATGTCTCCTAGGAGTTACTGGCCTTGCATATGCATTTAGTCTTCCTTAGCATTCCTATTGTAAACATAACCTTTATGGTTTATAACATTTATTTTGCTTTAATAACTAAAGTAAATCCCAGGGATCTTTATGGGCATACAACAGGTCTCATACATTATCACTTTAATTAAATCTCAACTTCTGATTATGATAACAGGGCACTTACAGCTATCTAACTTATGTCAGCTATATAAATGCCTTCCTTTTGTGTCATCATGTCATTCACTTAGTTTTGCCATTTTTTTGGAGAGATAGAAGTTTCAATAAAATCCATACTATGATACATTTTTGTGGGGGGAAGCCATGTCTTTTTATAACTGATTTTTCAGCCAGTAAAAGAGAGGGGCAAGTGAAAAAGTGGAAGAATTCAAACAGGGCCTGGGAAGATCTGAGTGCTGTTAAAATCCACATTTCAACTGTAATATTCCTATGCAGGTACCAGTATAAAATAAGAAGGCTATTGTGTCATAATACAATGTAGAGAAAGTAATGTTCTAAATATCTACTAAATTTTCTGGTGTGCAAGAGGTAAAAATGAAGAAAAATACAACATGACATAATTCAGTATTTCTCAGAAAGGAGGCCTATATTAGCATTTGGACATAGGCTTAAGTTTTGTTATTATCAAATGGAGCTGTGGATTTAAAAGATTGAAGACTACCCACAGATTACCTATAGCATTGGGCTGCAACAGAGAACATTGACTAATGTCCAGTCTCTGTATCTATTAGAAATATGTCACTAAATTTATTTATGATTCCAATTCACAGATCACAGACACACATTTGGGAAAACCTCAGATAATGTCTTTCTAGTCTAATGTTACCACCTCTGGAGACATCTCCTCAGATGCTGTAAAGCATCTAGTTACAGAAAATGCACTACCTACCTAGATAGTCCACTCTTTATTTGAAATTGCTTCAATTTCTTTCTCTATTGCTAAATTTTCTTTCCTACAACTTTCTCTCACTATCCCAGGTCCACTTCCTGGATCTGTACAAAATTATCTAATCCTTCTTCTCTATGACAACTCTTGACATAGTGAAAAACACCTATCAGGTCTCCCTAATATTTTATTTTCTAGGCTATTTACCCATCACCAAAATAAAATTAGCTATCCCTGACCTGTCTCATCTGAGGATGCAGAAGAGAATAAGGTGAGATAATAGATGTGAAAGTGTGTCAAGAGTAGAAATAAAATCCATGAAATTTATCATTGTTATATTTTAAAACAAGTAAGTATGAAATTATTCTTCAACTAAAATGTCTTTTACCGTGGTATGTAAAATTTTCAATTGTTTATATTTCTGCATTTTTATGATTGAATTTTATTAGTGGTTGGGTAAAGAGTCAGTCCAAATATAATTCAAAATGTATAATAATTAAAGTAAGAAAGGCAAATCAGAGTTCTCTCCAGGAAGGAAAGAATATTTGCTAAGGTCAGTCTTCCAATTTTGCTAACCAGAATAAGTCAAGGAACAATGCTCAGGGATCATTCCTATTTAAGACAATACCCACTACCAAAATAGAAGTCCAAACAGGGGACTACTCACCTTGATATAGATAACTTGTTTCCTGCCAGCTTTGGAAGTAAATCAAGTTCTAGCATAATTATTCAGACTTGATAGCATCAGGTATTGTAAGGATTGCATAAATTAAAACAAAGTATGTTGAACAGACTCTATTTTGCTCAATAAGCCCCAGCTATGGTAAGCATGATAAATTCTGCAGTACCAGGGCTAATTTGGATATGTTTATATTCTTTCTTAAATTTATATATAGGTATGATTAGTGTGTGCAAAATTATCCCATGATAACAAAGTTGACTTTCCTATTCCTCTTTTCTCCTATGAGAGAGAGAGAGAAAGAGAGAGAGAGAGAGAGAGAGAGAGAGAGAGAGAGAGAGAGAGAGAGGAAATACCATGCATCATAATTGACATAGTGATTAGAAAATACATGATTAATAACTTACTTAAGTTGTTTGTATATAAAATCAGCTACATGTTTCAACCCCACCACCAAATCTGTGGAGACTGATTCTTTAAGAAAAATTCCTGTTTAAATTGTTCCAATTTAAAGTCAGATAATAAGAGCCACTCATGTCACAATGAGAAGAACATTTTAGTCAGTGATTCAGTGAATTGAACAGGAGGGAAAAAATGTAGAAGTTAATACCACATTATTTTTCTCACTAATGCTATCCAAAGTCAGAGGGAAAGACAAAACGAGTTTTCAATGTGACTAAGTTGTCTTAACTGCACAGGCTCAAGTTAGCACTTCTATTAATAATTCATTTTGTTTCCTCCTGATCTCACCTTTTGCTGCATAAATCCCTTCAAAACTTCTATTCAAAATAGAAAAACAAACCATGTAACCAGAAATTCTCTATATATCATTAATGTTATTTTCTTTGCCTATGGATTTCTCATTTCAATACAATCAGTATGGGCTCTCTTTGCATGCCACATTGGAGTGCCCTTTGTTCATTGTTGATATTTCTGGAAACACAATAGGCATTTACCTCCTCAACTTCTGTAAACTGTTGGCTTACTTTCCTATGCTAGTTACAAAACCACACATGCCATTTCGCCATTTTCTTTCAGTCTTGTTTTCCATAAGGTCCTGATGACTGAATTCACAACTTATATCATTTTATTTTTCTCATTTTTAAGTGACTTTCTGAGTTTTTTCCTCTGCTCTACTTTTCTAATCCCTTTTTCTGTACACTGAAAATATAGTAGAACCTGGGAAGTACATTCTTGAATTTTCATGTCTTGGTTTTCTTTACTTTTTTTCTAATATGGAACATCTCTTTTTTCTCATAGTATTAAACTCCTGGGTTTCATATGATACTGAGTTGTTTCACCAGGCTGTTGCTTCCTTAGACTATCCAGAGTCAATTAGTATTGTATAATTTGAGTTCTGAAACTCTGATTGTTGGAAGGCCCCTCAAAGTTTTGATAGGAACACAGTCCCTTTACTTCCTTCTCCTGGAGATTAGCCTTAGGGACTCTGATTGGTCTTGCACCAAAAGCTTTCATCTTCTGCCCTCAAAACTATTTTATTCTGTTTTTTCATGGTTTCAGTTGAGATGTTGACCAGGGAATGCCTGGGGGCTGGTGATGAGCAACTTGTGTACATTGATACAGCAGGAGTGGGAGCCATTTATTGTAGGACAGAAGGGGTATTTATACATCCCACACAGCTTATCTTAATTAACACAAACTAGATACAGCAGTCAACCAATAAGAAATCTCCACACTTAATGGCTTGCTGGCGCCACCTCACAAACCACTCCCCCTGGCAAAATACCAGGCGCCATCCTGACTTGTTTACAGACTCTAACACCTTTTCCAATCTATTTTTCTCTTAATTCTCCTTGCATATTTCAATCATATAATCTATATTATAGTATATTTCTGTTGCTTCCCTATACTATGATCTATGTGACCAAGAATTGTCATCAGCAGATAAAAATGCCAATAAATACTGATAGAAGGACACTCTATCATCAGGAAAGCATAAATTCAATAAACCACATATAAGGATGCCAGAATTACCTGGGTATATGGGAAATTCTTATGGCTCTAGAAGATCTATTAATATAAGCAGATATAAAATTTAATATGCCATTATCAGCCTGAAAAAATGTAGGACTCCAAATAAAAAAGGTTACATAGATTCTGAATAGTGTACTTAAGGAAACTAGTTTCTTACATAAAAATTTTTCTAAAACCAAAACTGAGAGGGAATTTTGAAACAAATATCGAAATAATTTGAAAGTCAATGAAGAAATAAAATTTAAATTTAAAAGCTACTTATAGCATCATATAAAAAATAACCTAATATATCAAAACTTCTGGAATATTTTAAAGCTATTTTCAGGAAAATATTTTTAACATGAACACTGATTTCAAGTAATTAAATTATTTGAATACTTACAAAATTAAAACAAATCTAATACAGTTATTAGTGAAGATAGGAACAAAAAAAATGTTGAACTGGGAAACACAGAATGAGAAAATTAACAAATCCAAAATGTGGTTGTTAAACACACACACACACACACACACACACACACAATAAAAGCAGGGCATGTTGACACACACCTGTAATCACAGAAGCTCTGGAGGCCAAGGTAGGAGGGTCCCGAGTTCAGTCAGCCTCAATAAAAATGAGTATGCAGCTCTGTCTCTAAATAAAATACAAAATAGGAGTGGGTATGTGGCTCAGTGGTTGAGTGCCCCTGAGTTAAATCCTCATTAGTACCCCCCCCCAAAAAAAAAAACAAATAAAAAAATAAATACATTGACAATCAAATGAAGAAAAAGAAAAATCAAACAGAAATTTTTCAAAAGAAGAAATGTAAATGGCCAAGGAATATATGAAAAAAATGCTCAATATCTATAGCAATCAGGGAATTGCAAATTAAAACTACATTGAGATTTCATCTCACCCCAATAAGAATGGCAATCATTAAGAATATGAATAATAATAAATCCTGGCAAGGATGTGGGGGAAAAGGTACACTCATACATTATCAGTGGGACCACAAATTAGTATTATCATTTTGGAGAGTAGTATGGAGATTTCTCAGAAGACTAGGAATGGAACCACCACATTACTCAACTATTCCACTCCTTGGTATTTATTCAAAAGAACTGAAATTAACATTCTGTAGTGATACAGGCACACCAATATTCATAGCAGTGTAATTCACAATAGCTTAGTCATAGAAACATCCAGGTGCCTGTCAACAGATGAATGGATAAAGAAAATGTGGTATACATACACCACAGAGTTTTACACAGCCATAAGGAAAAATGAAATTATGACATTTTCCGGTAAATGTATGGAACTAGAAAACATAATGCTAAGTCAAATAAGACCAACTCAGAAAGTCAAAGGTCAAATGCTTTCTCTCATATGCAGAATCTGGAGGAAAAAAAATGGAGGGTGGTGTAGATCCCAGGAAAATAGATGGGAGATTGGTAGAGTAGAGAAAACAGATGAAAGGGGAAGGAGGAGAGACAGAAAAAGGGAGGAACTGCAGGATAAATTTGGCCAAATTATGCTATGTACATATATAAACATATCACAGTGAATTCTACTTTCATGTATATCTATAAAGAAATATATAGGAATATATAGGAATAATACCAATAGAGCAAGGAGAGGAAGGAAGAAAAGGAAATTAGAAGTACTGGGGATTGAAATGTAGCAAATAATATTCCATGCACTAGTGAATCTGCCAAAATAAGCCCCATTATTATGTAAAACTATAATGTACTAATAAAACATAAAAAAGAAAAAGTAAATTAAATTAAATTATAAAGTATAAGGTCTAGGTATAAAGTTAGAGGCAAAATTATTTTAATAGGATATTCTATAAACTTCTATACAAACAAATATAGTAATGTGGACAGCGGATTGATTTATACAGGAGAAACAGAATATAGTGCCGAAGAAGGCAGAAAAAGATTATTAATAGTCTTTCCAGAATTATCTAGGTATATGCATTTAGGAAATGTGCTCTTCTATCTGCACTTTCATTCCATCACTTAGAAAATGAGAATAATTCAAATGGGGATTTACCTCATCACATTGTTCTGAGGATTGATTAGGCAGTGTATAGAAAGATCTTTGCCAATTCCTGAAACTTAGCTTGTGATTCATAAAATTTAGGCATTAGTAGAAGTGGCAATAATATTGGTTTTATAGCCTTAATATCAGCCACTGAGTCAGCTGTTTAAACATATAATTTTGCTTTTTAATTATTTTGATTTTAACTCTTAGCACTGAAACTGAAAAAATGGCAGACAAATTAGTGTATGTATTTTCAAGTAAATAGAACCCAAATCAGTGACTAGTCAATTAATTCAAAGTGTATCAAATAGTTTCATTTCAAAGCCTACTGGGCTCAATTATAAGGGACCTCCCCAGGGTTTATTCTGTCTTTTGGCTTGGTTGCCTGTCATATCATGAGAGCTTATATGAACAGAGCTGGGTGTTGGCAGATGAGAGACCTCTTCCCTTTTCTAAGACATGTCTGCATTTAGATCCTATGATGTCATTGTTATCAGTTGCTAGTGACCTCATCATCTATTTTCCTGGCACAAAAATTACCATTCATAGTTGTAGCAGCTTCATTTTGTTTCTCTGTTTAGCTGTCTGGCATCAGTGATCCTCCGGGGAAGGTGGTCTGGTAGTTTAGAAGTGCCTTGCACTATTTTGACCCAACTTCCAACTACTGGAAATCTACACTTCTGACATAAAGTATACCTTCATTTCCTGTCTCATTCAGTGCAGAAGTCAAAGGAGCACAGAAGTCCCTGCCTACTCTTCCCCTCAAATTCTCCTGTTGGAAACACAGTTTCTTTTTGTTGCTGTTGTTGTTGTTTATTTGTTTGTTTCACTGGTGTAAATAATAGTTGGGTTTATTTTGACATATTCATATATGCATGCAATTTAATTTACTCTATTTCAATCCCCAGTGTCCTCCTATACTCTTCCCTTCTGCCTTCTTTCTTTTACTCTACTGGTCTATCTGCCCTTCTTTTACTCTACTGGTCTATCTTCTACTCATTTATAAATTTTTAATCAGTGTTTCATACATATAGATAGAAGTAGAATTCACTGTGATAGATTTATAAATGCAATTAGAATAATTTTGTCAAATTCATTCTACATTTTTCTCTGCTTTCCCATTTTTCTTTCTTCCTCTTTAATCTTCTGTTCCAATGATCTTCCATATCTTTTTATGATATCTGACTCTCTGTTTTCTTTCCCCTTACTTTGCTGTAGCTTGTGTATATGAGACAGAACATCTGAACCTTGATTTTCTGAGTCTGGCTTATTTCACTTAGCACAACGTTCTCTAGTTCCATCTATTTACTGGAATATACTAAAATATTATTTTTCTTTATGTGGAGTGAAACTCCATTGTGTATATATATAACACATTTTCTTATTCCATTCATCTATTTATGGACACCTCAGCTGATTTCATGTTGGTTATTGTGAGTTACACTGCTGCAAACATTAATGTGACTATATCACTATAGTATGCTGGTTTTAGTTCTTTTAGATAAATACCCAGGTGCATGGTAACTGGGTCTTATTGTGAGTTCCACTGGAACTACAATTTGCTACTGTCATCCCTTTTTATTCTTTCATTTGGTTTATTTTTTATTCAACTCCACAGGCTGTGGTAGGGTGAATAAAGTGGTGATATTGATTAGGCACATCATATCTCATTTCAAATCCCCAAGCTGTCAAATTGAACTGATACTCAAATGTTTTAAACTGACATAAGAAGGTTGGATTTGTTTATAATTAGAAGAAAAAAGAAGTTGTCCTAAAAGAATATTTACTATGAGTGGCAAGTAGTATACAGACGGGAATGTGGAAGGAATCAAATCAGAAAAGTGAACAGGAGAGAATGCATATAGTTGGGAATAAATATGAAGGAATTTGAATTTTTATTCAGTTTGTAATGATAAGCTATACATGAGTTTTCAGGGACTGGGATATAGTTCAGTTGCAGAGCAATTGCCTAGTATGCAAGAGGCCTAGGTTCCCATCCTCAGTAAATAAATAAATAAATTAATTAATTAATTAATTAATATTTTCAGCTGAGGCAGGGAATGATCTGAGTTATGCTGCTAAAATATGTGGATTCTCAAGGCAAGAAAACAAGAACAGCACTGAACAAATCAGGTGAGAAATTAGATGATGTTTATGTCTAACATAACAATGGGAATTAAGGTTGAATTAGGTGTGGGATGGATAGAAAATAAGAATAATCAAAATGAAATCCTCTGCTGTGGACCTGGGAAACTGAAGCAATTGGTGTGGTCATTTGGTGACGTGAGGCATCTATGTTATTCTCCATTTGAGATGTGTGTAATCCAGAGGAAAAATAGTATGCATTTGAGAATGATATTCTAAAAGAGATTAAAATAATGTTCAAAAATGAGAGTGAAGACTCAGGGTAGGTGCTAATCACAGAATATTTATTGCCTCTGGTTGGAACAAGATTTAAACAGAGAAGAGCATGAGGGAATTTTATGTAGTAATGGAAATGTTCTATCCCTTGGTATATAAAGCTACATGCATTTATCAAAACTCAAGAAACTATACACTTAAGACCTTTACAGTTCACTGTATATAAATTATACCTTAATGTAAAAAATTCTGAGTTAGAGAAACAAAAGTGGTGTTGTTTACTTATAGAAAGGGATGGTGGAAATACAAAACAATTCAACATTGACAGCTGTACAATGAGATAGTAGTGCAAAGCAGCTTTAACATTCTGAGTAAACTGTTTCCACTTAGCTTATTATACAGGAGTCTGACAGTGGTGGTTACAAAGAATCCATTGCAACTCAACTTGAAGAGGTGATTTATTACAAGAATTTCCTTTGTAATAATAATAACATATCAGTTAACTTTCCTTATATGATCAAGTATATGAAAGCTTGTGCCATCACCAGAACCTAAACTTTCTCAGAGAGGTAAAAGGAAACATTTATCCAGAAAAAAGATGGCGGCGGGAAGTGAGTAAGCCGCGCCGTGCTCCGCGCCGCCGCGTCTGAAAAGATGAGGTAAAGATCATTAAAGGAGATCTGTCGACAAAAAACCCAGCACTGTGTCAAGAAAGGGGCCTAGGTGGAGTGAATCCCCCACGAATCCAGCCAAGGTGGAGGGAGTCCATCACGACTGCAGCGCGAGCAGTAAGGCTGCAGCCCCAGCTGCACGGCTCTATTGGCCCCATCTCCTTTTCCTCTCCGCCTCTCCGCCTTGCTTCTCCCCAGCTGTCTCTCCTCCCAAGCTCAGTCTCTAAATCTAGATCTCAATTTCTTTCCCCCACCCCGCCCGCTCTCCCGCGTGTCCGGTACCCGGCCCGCGCGGCCCCGAGGTGCTGCCTCCCCTCCGCCAACCCGCACCCCCTCCCCGGGGGTCCCGAAGGCCGCTGCCGCCGCCGCTGCCACCACCGCCTCCCGCAGAGTACCATAGAGCAGACTCTTCACTGCGCGAATGAGCTGCCGAATTAAATGAAACAGCTGATAAGATGAGAGACAATTTAAAATCCAAGTGATCCTAGAACACGCACTGAGCCCGGTCACCTGCTTCCCGCAGACAAACAGCTATGAATTGGCATTAATCCATCCGGCTGAAACAACTGGTCAGACCTTCTCATCATACGAAGGTAAATGCCTACCGAGCCTTCATAAGTAGTGGCCACAGGTTTGAAACGGGGCTTGGGAGAGAAGGACCCACCCGTTGCATTGGTCCCCCGGCAAAGGGAAACGACCTCATCAGACTGCTGCGGAGGAGATAACTTCGTTGAAACCGGCAGCTAAAGGTGTGTGATCCCCTAGCCTTCCCTCTCCACACATCGGGGAAAACTTAAGGGCCCCTCCCAGCTCTCCCGAAAGGGCCCCTCCCAGCTCTCCCGTGAGTGCTACAGCCAGCCTGAGGGAATCAGAGGTGGTGCAGGACTTGCGGCGCGGAACTACCGCTCCCACCAGGGCTGACTGCTGAGGTCTCTTACACCAGCTACGGGGAAGTGGATACCGGAGGGCAAGTAAAATCCGCTGAGGATTCTCAGCCCCAAGCTCTACAAACTTAGGGTCTGAGGGAATGGCAAACTGGAAGAGTGTGCCCAGTCATTCATGAAAACAGGGCTCCCGGGAGCAGCAGACCTGGCATGTAGCCAGTATTGTGGTGAGAGGGGACTGGCTAGAGAAAAAGTGGGAAGTGACTAGACACAAGAGGAGGCCCTAGACACTCAGGACTGGAGACTCCCCCAGTCTGGGAGGAGCTGCTGCACAGTGATTGGTTCCCGAGTATT
This sequence comes from Spermophilus citellus, assembly GCF_964194105.1. Lineage (NCBI taxonomy): Eukaryota > Metazoa > Chordata > Mammalia > Rodentia > Sciuridae > Spermophilus > Spermophilus citellus. The sequence continues at coordinate 100,982,497 of NC_138186.1, read as the reverse complement.
GACAGGAGAAACTTGACCTGGTGGGCACAGCGCCACCTACTGGAAGAGAAGTTAATCAAACTCCAAGACTGCATTTATTAGGTTTTTTTTTTCTTTTCTTTTTTTCTTTTTCTTTTCTCCCTTTTTTTTTGATTTGGGTTTTTCTTTCATTTTCATTTTTCTTTCTTGTTGTTTTATTAATTTTTTTACAAAATATTTTTTTTAATTTTTTTCTACTAATTTTAATTTAAATTTTTTAATTATTATTATTATTTTAAATTTTTTTCTTTTTTAGTTCCTATTTTTTTCTTCCTTAGTCTTTTCATTTTTCTTATCCCCCCTTTCCTTGAATTCTACCTGCCCACTCTCATTCTCTTTAGTGACTTCTTCCGTTCCCTTCAAATGCCTTTCCTCCCAAGCATCAAATTAATTTATAGGAGTAAACAGTAACTCAGCAGTCAAACAGAACAAGAAGTAACATGAGCAGCTTCAAAAAACAAGGAAGAAAAGGAGTACAAACAATGCAGGACAGCCTAAATATTCAGGAGGACCTAGAGTCATCAGAAAAATGGTCATATAAAGACCTCAAGGAACACCTTAGACAGATGGAATGGAACCTTAAAGAGGATACAAGACAGCAAATTCAAGCAGCAAAAGAACACATTGAGAATGAATTCCATAAACAGATAAAAGAAGAAGTTCAGCATCTTTATCAGGATATAGAGATTATAAAAATAATCAAACAATAATTCTAGAAATGAAGGAAACGATAAACCAAATTAAAAACTCAATTGAGAGTATCACTAACAGAGTGGAGCAAGTAGAAACCAGAACGTCAGATAATGAAGACAAAATATACCATCTTGAAAAGAGTCTAGCCAACTCAGAAAGGCTGGTAAAAAATCACGAGAAAAACATCCAAGAGTTATGGGATAACATGAAGAAACCAAACTTACAAGTCATCGGGATAGAAGAAGGTACAGAGATTCAAACCAAGGGAATGAGAAACCTGCTGAATGAAATAATTACAGAAAACTTTCCAGAAATAAAAAAGGAAACAGATATACAAATTGAAGATGCATACAGGACACCGAGCACACAAAATCACAGTAGACCAACGCCAAGACACATTGTTATGAAGATATCCAATATACAGAACAAAGAGAAAATATTAAAAGCTACAAGAGAAAGGAGACAGATTACATTTAGGGGTAAACCAATACGGTTAACAATGGATTTTTCATCACAGACACTGAAAGCAAGAAGGTCATGGAACAATGTATTTCAAACACTGAAAGACAATGGATGCCAACCAAGAATTCTGTATCCAGCAAAATTAAGCTTCAGGTATGACAACAAAATAAAAATCTTTCATGATAAACAAAAGTTAAAAGAATTTGCAGCCAGAAAACCAGCATTGCAAAGCATTTTGAGCAAAACACTACACGAAGAAGAAATGAAAAACAATAACCAAAACCATCAGTGGGAAGTGCCTCAGTAAAGACAGAGGGCGAGGAGAAAGACAATCATGGAGAAACAAACTAATTTTTTTTTAAAAAAAGGATAAACAATCAAACATGGATGGAAGTTCAAACCATATATCAATAGTAACTCTGAATGTTAATGGCTTAAACTCTCCAATAAAGCAACATAGGCTGGATCATGGATTAAAAAAACTAATCCAACAATATGCTGCCTCCAGGAGACACATCTGATTGGAAAAGACATACACAGGCTGAAGGTGAAAGGATGGGAAAAAATATACCATGCACATGGTCCTCGCAAGCAAGCAGGGGTGGCCATCCTCATATCGAATAAAATCGACTTCAAGACTAAGTTCATCAAAAGGGATAAAGAAGGTCATTATATACTGTTAAAAGGAACCATTCACCAACAAGACATAACAATTATCAATATTTACGCACCAAATAATGGTGCTGCGACACTCATAAAACAAATTCTCCTCAAATTCAAGAATCAAATAGACCACAACACAATAATTACGGGAGACTTCAACACACCTCTCTCACCATTGGACAGATCCTCCAAACAAATTTGAATAAAGAAACTATAGAACTCAATACCACAATCAATAACCTAGACTTAACTGACTTATATAGAATATATCAACCATCATCAAATGGCTATACTTTTTTCTCAGCAGCACATGGATCCTTCTCAAAAATAGACCATATATTATGCCATAGGGCAACCCTCAGTAAATATAAAGGGGTGGAGATAATACCATGCATTTTATCTGATCATAATGGAATGAAACTGGAAATCAATGATAAAAGAAGGAAGGAAATATCCTACATCACATGGAAAATGAACAATATATTACTGAATGATCAATGGGTTACAGAAGACATAAAGGAGGAAATCAAAAAATTCTTAGAGATAAATGAAAATACAGACACAACATATCGGAATCTATGGGACACAATGAAAGCAGTTTTAAGAGGAAAATTCATCGCCTGGTGGTCATTCCTCAAAAAAAGAAAAAAACCAACAAATAAATGAGCTCACACTCCAACTCAAAGCCCTAGAAAAGGAAGAGCAAAACAACAGCAAATGTAGCAGAAGGCAAGAAATAATTAAAATCAGAGCGGAAATCAATGAAATTGAAACAAAAGAAACTATTGAAAAAATTAACAAAACTAAAAGTTGGTTCTTCGAAAAAATAAATAAGATCGACAGAGCTTTAGCCATGCTAACGAAGAGAAGAAGAGAGAGAACTCAAATTACTAACATACAGGATGAAAAAGGCAATATCACAACAGATGCTACAGAAATACAGAAGACAATTAGAAATTATTTTGAAAACCTATATTCCAATAAAATAGAGGATAGTGAAGACATCGATAAATTTCTTAAGTCATATTATTTGCTCAGACTGAGTCAGGAGGATACACACAATCTGAACAGACCAATATCAATGGATGAAATTGAAGAAGCCATCAAAAGACTACCAACCAAGAAAAGCCCAGGACCGGATGGGTATACAGCAGAGTTTTACAAAACCTTTAAAGAAGAATTAATACCAATACTTTTCAAGTTATTTCAGGAAATAGAAAAAGAGGGAGCTCTTCCAAATTCATTCTATGAGGCCAACATCACCCTGATTCCGAAACCAGACAAAGACACCTCAAAGAAAGAAAACTACAGACCAATATCTCTAATGAACCTAGATGCAAAAATCCTCAATAAAATTCTGGCGAATCGAATACAAAAAACACATCAAAAAAATAGTGCACCATGATCAAGTAGGATTCATCCCTGGAATGCAAGGATGGTTCAACATATGGAAATCAATAAATGTTATTCACCACATCAATAGACTTAAAGATAAGAACCATATGATCATCTCGATAGATGCAGAGAAAGCATTCGACAAAGTACAGCATCCCTTTATGTTCAAAACATTAGAAAAACTAGGGATAACAGGAACTTACCTTGACATTGTAAAAGCTATCTATGCTAAGCCTCAGGCTAGCATCATTCTGAATGGACAAAAGTTGAAGGCATTCCCTCTAAAATCTGGAACAAGACAGGGATGCCCTCTATCTCCACTTCTATTCAATATAGTTCTCGAAACACTGGCCAGAGCAATTAGACAGATGAAAGAAATTAAAGGCATAAAAATTGGAAAAGAAGAACTTAAATTATCACTATTTGCAGATGACATGATTCTATACCTAGAAGACCCAAAAGGGTCTACAAAGAAACTACTAGAACTAATAAATGAATTCAGCAAAGTGGCAGGATATAAAATCAACATGCATAAATCAAAGGCATTTCTGTATATCAGCGTCAAAACTTCTGAAATGGAAATGAGGAAAAACACTCCATTAAAAATATCCTCAAAAAAAAATAAAATACTTGGGAATCAACCTAACAAAAGAGGTGAAAGATTCATACAATGAAAACCACAGAACCCTAAAGAGAGAAGTAGAAGAAGATCTTAGAAGATGGAAAAATATACCCTGTTCATGGATAGGCAGAACTAACATCATCAAAATGGGATATTACCAAAAGTTCTCTATAGATTTAATGCAATGCCAATCAAAATCCCAACAGCATTTCTTGTAGAAATAGATAAAGCAATCATGAAATTCATATGGAAAAATAAAAGACCCAGAATAGCAAAAGCAATTCTAAGCAGAAAGTGTGAATCAGGCGGTATAGCGATACCAGATTTCAAACTATATTACAGAGCAATAGTGACAAAAACAGCATGGTACTGGTACCAAAACAGGCTGGTGGACCAATGGTATAAAATAGAGGACACAGAGACTAATCCACAGTTACAACAATCTTATATTTGATAAAGGGGCTATAAGCATGCAATGGAGGAAGGATAGCATCTTCAACAAATGGTGTTGGGAAAACTGGAAATCCATATGCAACAAAATGAAACTGAATCCCTTTCTCTCGCCATGCACAAAAGTTAACTCAAAATGGATCAAGGAGCTTGATATCAAATCAGAAACTCTGCGTCTGATAGAAAAAAAAGATGGCTCCGATCTACAGATTGTGGGGTCGGGCTCCAAATTCCTTAATAGGACACCCATAGCACAAGAGTTAACAACTAGAATCAACAAATGGGACTTAATTAAACTTAAAAGTTTTTTCTCAGCAAAAGACACAATAAGAGAGGTAAATAGGGAGCCTACATCCCGGGAACAAATTTTTACTCCTCACACTTCAGATAGAGCCCTAATATCCAGAGTATATAAAGAACTCAAAAAATTAGACAATAAGATAACAAATAACCCAATCAACAAATGGGCCAAGGACCTGAAGAGACACTTCTCAGAGGAGGATATACAATCAATCAACAAGTACATGAAAAAATGCTCACCATCTCTAGCAGTCAGAGAAATGCAAATCAAAACCACCCTAAGATACCATCTCACTCCAGTAAGATTGGCAGCCACTATGAAGTCAAACAACAACAAGTGCTGGCGAGGATGTGGAGAAAAGGGTACACTTGTACATTGCTGGTGGGACTGCAAATTGGTGCGGCCAATTTGGAAAGCAGTTTGGAGATTCCTGGGAAAGCTGGGAATGGAACTACCATTTGACCCTGCTATTGCCCTTCTCGGACTATTCCCTGAAGACCTTAAAAGAGCATGCTACAGGGATACTGCCACATCGATGTTAATAGCAGCACAATTCACAATAGCTAGACTGTGGAACCAACCCAGATTCCCTTCAATAGATGAATGGATAAAAAAAATGTGGCACCTATACACAATGGAGTACTATGCAGCAATAAAAAATGACAAAATCATAGAATTTTCAGGGAAATGGATGGCACTAGAGCAGATTATGCTTAGTGAAGGTAGCCAATCCCTAAAAAACAAATACCAAATGACTTCTTTGATATAATGAGAGCAACTATGAACAGAGCAGGGAGGAAGAGTAGGAAGAAAAGATTAACTTTAAACAGAGACATGAGATGGGAGGGAAAGGGAGAGAAAAGGGAAATTGCATGGAAATGAAGGGAGACCCTCATTGCTATACAAAATTACATATAAGAGGTTGTGAGGGGAATGGGAAAATAAACAAGGAGAGAAATGAATTACAGTAGATGGGGTAGAGAGAGAAGTTGGGAGGGGAGGGGAGGGGGGATAGTAGGGGATAGGAAAGGTAGCAGAATACAACAATTACTAATAGGGCATTATGTAAAATTGTGGATGTGTAACCAACGTGATTCTGCAATCTGCATTTGGGGTAAAATTGGGGGTTCATAACCCACTTCAATCTAATGTATGAAATATGATATGTCAAGAGCTTTGTAATGTTGTGAACAACCAATAAAAAAAAAAAAAACATTTATCCATGCCAATCGCAGTTCCCTTCATTGTCACATCCTTAATGAGAAAAGGGCAAATATATTTTGGGTGCCACAAGACAGAGAAACCCAGAGATGTTCCAAGATAGTGTAGTGGTTAATTGTATGTATTTAATGAAGTCTCCTCCTCACTGGAAATATTTCATTATTTTCTAGGTTAATGAGTAATTAGTCTCTCAAAAGAAAATGGTAAACAAATTGCCAAAAGACCATAAATCTTAGAGATTTAGGGGTTCCTCTCCTGCACTACAAATCAAATAAAGGCAAATCAGGTGAAAAATTAGGTGATGTTTAAGCATCTGAGGTGAACACCTTGCCTTCATTGTGCTCTCTGATGTTAATGGGGCATGGAGATGAGGTGCGGAGATAATGCCCTAACTACTGCTTTTTTTAAATTAATTTTTTATTTATATATGACAGTGGAATGCATTACAATTTTTATTAAACATATAGAGCACAATTTTTCATATCTCTGGTTTTATACAAAGTATATTCACACCAATTCGTGTCTTCATACATGTACTTTGGATAATGATATTCATCTCATTTCACCATCACTTCTAACCCCATACCCACTCCCTTCCCCTCCTACCCCTCTGCCTTATCTACAATTCATCTATTCCCCCCATGCTTCCCCTCCTTACCCCACTATGAATCAAGCTCCTTATATTAGAGAAACCATTCCGCATTTGTTTTTTTGTTTTTTTGGGGGGATTGGATAACTTCACTTAACATTATCTTCTCTAATTCCATCCATTTACCTTCAAATGCCATAATTTTATTCTCTTTTATTACTGAGTAATATTCCATTGTGTATATATGCCACATTTTTTTATACATTAATCTATTGAAGGGCATCTAAGTTGTTTCCACGGTTTAGCGATTGTGAATTGTGCTGCTATGAACATTGATGATGTGGCTGTGTACTCCTTTGTTCAAGAATTAAAATCAAGAATCAAAAAATGGGATGGATTCAAACTAAAACATTTCTTTTCAGCAAAAGAAATAATATGTGAGGTGAATAGAGAGCCTTTATCTTGGGAGCAAATCTTTACTTCTCACACATCAGATAGAGCACTAATCTCTAGGGTATATAAAGATCTCAAAAAGTTAAGCACACACACACACACACACAAAAAAAAAAAAAACACAGAGAAATAACCCAATCAATACATGGGCCAAGGACCTGAGCAGATACTTCTCAGAAATGATAGACAATAAATCAACAAATATATGAAAAATGTTCATCATCTCTAGCAATTAGAGAAATTCAAATCAAAACTACTCTAAGATATCATCTCACTCCAGTCAGAATGGCAGCTATTATGAATACAAACAACAATAAGTGTTGGCAAGGAAGTGGGAGAAAAGGTACATTCATACACTGCTGGTGGGGCTGCAAATTGGTTCAGCCTATATGGAAAGCAGTATAGAGATTTCTTGGAAAATTGGGAATGGAACCACCATTTCACTCAGCTAATCCCTCTCTTTGGTCTATACCCAAAGGACTTAAAAACAACATACTACTGACTACTGCTTTTGCTGTAACAAACTATGTGTGTCTCAGGCCCAGGAGTTTGGTGATCTTCTATCATGTGTAAAATAAACAAACTAACTTGTCATTTTGCAAGTGGAATTCATTAGATGATCCACAATTTCCAAATTGGAAGATTCTAAAGGAATTGTGTTATAGATTCTCATGATTTATATCAGAGCCCTAGATCAAGCCCTTAGGTCTAAAGACAGAAGACCGAAAGAATATAGAAAAAAATTTAGGAGAGAATTTTAGTTGAGCTTCATGGGACTTATGAAAATTTAGTCAATTTATTTCTTTTTTAGGGAGAGAAATAAAATATCTGTAGCAATATTTATTATGTCTCCAAAATCCATATATACCTATTAGTAACCTGTTCTCCTGTCCAGGTCTAGTTATATGACATCAGTTGTCACTTTCTCTCTGTTCTCAAAGATCAGGGTACAAATAATAAGAATCATTAAAAATTTCCCCAACAAGAGAAAAAAAAACTGTATTTAACTTTGAATTTAAACTGAAAATGTTAATTTACACTCAAGTCTTTGAAAACTTTCCCTTGATTGCAAACATATACATTCTCAATTCTGTAACAGGAGCTCAGTTCTTATTTTTTCTAAAGTGGCATATACAGACAATTTAACAGTGGGCTTCTATTTAGAGGTACACCACCACCTTCCCATGAGGTAGATCAATACAGTGTGGGCATATCTTTACATTAATCTATGGAAAGATCAGAAGAGCTAAAGCCTGAGGAAATACTCCTATTGATGCTACATACTCTTTGGAAAATAAGGTCTCTTTGGGTAGCTTCCTTCTTCTTGCCTGGCACCCCTGATTTCAAGGTTTGTCCTCCCTTGAGGAGAACTCCTATGTTTTAAGTAGACCACTCTCCTGGTCCTGCATCAAAATCGTTAAATTAATCATTTATTCTCACTCTTGTTGAGAGAAGCATATAATTTCAGTACATGGTACCATATTGTCAATATCTGGAACTCAATTTCTCTAATCTTGGATTCCATAGGCTAACTAAAACATGATCATTTCGTTCATCCAGCCATAGCCAAAAATCCTTTGCAAGTTTAGGTAAATAGAGGGCTAGTAAAGGAGTGACTTGGGAAATTTTATGAATGTGTGTGTATATGTTGAAAGTTAGATAAAGTTGACTTTAGTCTTGACAAAATAAAATGGCATTCATGTTTATATTATTAACAACTGAATAGAGGCATAGAGGGAAATATTCATTGCACTGTTTATACTATTACTTTATCTGTGTGCACAGGGTTATTTCTTTCCTGTGTACTAAACACATGCTAAGAAGTATATAGTGTTTTAGATTAGATTTTAATCAAAACCTCATACTAATTGTTATTCAGTTTGTTTTGTTAGTGGAAATCTAAGAAGTAAAATTTTAGATCTATTATATATTCAAGGGTATTAAAAACCAAAATAAATCTTTTACAGAAGAGATTGCTCCATATCTCTTTTCTTAATGTCAAAACTCTACACATGTAGGATTATTACATATCTCCTAGAAAACTCTGATCTTTCATGAAAGAAAGAAGTGCAGGCACAATATACCTCTAAGTACAAAACCACTGAATATCTTTCTTTTCAGAAAGGCAAAATAATCTTAAATTACCTTAAATTCTAAGTGATTTTATCTGGACTAGAACAAAAAGATAGAAAATGTCACTGTATGCTTTATATCATTCACCAATACACACTCAGGGATTAATTAAATGAAAATTTCATAGTAGGTAATGAGATGGTAAAATAAAAAAGTATCTTTTTTATTTGTCTTAGTTCTTGCATCTATATTTCACTTAAATATTTACTAATAGGCAGCCTATCTTCAACATCAAATATCAGTGAGATATTCAATTACCTTTAAGTTACCTGATGGAATACAGGCACTATTTTATTCTTTTTTAAATGGCCCACTAAGAATCTGCAATTTGGTAAATTCTTCCAAATTCATCAAAGCCAAATATTTTGTCAGTACTATGAAGAAACTATTCACCATGAATTAATAAAATGCCTAAGGCAAAAATAATTTAAAATTGTCCAATTTCCCAGGGGAGCCAGGATATAACTTCCCCTGCCAGCGAAACTGTGGCTTCTTCTTCCTTTGGTGGAAAATGGTGAGAAATGCCTCCTCCTTACTTCCATTTAGTAGCTTTAGTGTGGTAGCTATGGTGCAAAGCTGGGACACCAGAAAAAAATAGAAACGAGTTTCATGGGCTGAATCTATAGACTTGATAACTCTTAAAAGATGATTTTCAGTGTGTCTGAATGCATGACTACCTTTTGAAGTTTCCTTATGAAGACCCTAGTAGTTAAACTTCATGCTCCAATTTCCTCCTGACCCTCTAATAAGTCCTACCATTCACTGCAAAATAGAATAGATTCTCAGTATTTCTTCCCTATCCCCTTCATCATTTATGAAACAAGCATTACTTGCAGAGCTTCTCTGTACTCACATATATTCCATCTAAATGTCCTTCTTTTACAATATGAGCAACATCTGTGGAAATGTGTGATAAAAAATATTGTCTTCTGAAATTCCTTTTCCTGTGTAAACATTTTTGGTCCTGTAGGTGTGTTCTACAAACTCAGCATTCCAGGTACGATAACTTGAAGTTAATGCACTGCTGATGACTATGAGTGAGGACGCAGGCGAAGAAAGAGGAAGGTGGGGAAATGGAAAAGAGAAGAAGAAGGTGGTTTCTCCAATGCAGAGAATAGGACACAGGAGTGGAATTAGACCAGTGTCTTGACATTAGGCAACAGAGCAAAATTCAGGTACCCAGAGGAAATGAAAAATATTGCCTCTGGGGGACAAGGAGAACATGACTGCACTGCTCCTTTGAATGGCCCAGAGGGTGTAGCTGATAACTGCCTAGATTCCTTTAGGTGTAAACAGACATTTGTTTATGAAGCATATTGAGGGACAGAGGTGAAATGGAGTACCTGCTTACTTCCTTTTGACTCTGTCTCCTCCTTTTCCATTATCCCTCATCTATGGGATCTAAAGAGAGGACCACACTATTGAGTCTTTGGGAACCAGACCAGTCCCACATGACAATCCTATTCTTTGTTTTTCTCAACCTGTCATGACTCTGTATAAGCAACCAAGAAGGCAGTTTAATAGTGAGCATGGAGAAGTGAAGGTGGTGATAAAGAGTTAATGGAGTAGAAATTTAAAGAGAAAGATTTGAACCTGGTAGCAAGTGAGAGCATAATGTTGAATTGCATAGTAGACGTTTAATAGCTGGAAATACTTAACACTTGATTAGGAAGAACATTTACCGGAAATTTTCTTAAAGAAGAAACTAGAGCATGTTGAAGCTACAATCTTATACATCTGCCTCTTATTGGGCCTCATAAAGAGACCAAGAGGGGTTAATACAATGAAGTTCCAATTGTGCAAATATTTAATTTTTGGCTTTTTCATACATAATGCACAGATAATTCCTGAAAAAAATATCTCTCTTCCCTTCTCTCTGGCATAATCACAGATGAACCCACTCCCACATACACCAGTGGTCTTATCTCAATGCTCTGATGGAGAGATGCTGAATTGAGATAGAGGGTAATGGTAATCTTCATCAGCCCTGGATCCAGCACAATATGAACATAAGTACACTTGCTCCCTTCATTCATTCTTTTTTTCTTTCTTTTTTTTAGTTCTATTTCACTTTTATCTTACCTAAGTACTATGATACAATTAAGTTTTTCATATTCTTGTTCTTTTCATTAGAGCCAGATTCCTATCTTGAAGCCGTATTGTAGATATAGTGCAGTCTAGTCAAGAGTGAACTGACAGTTCAAAGGGAAACTCCTGTGGTTTGAGTTGGAGAAGAAGATTCAGAGAAAGGTTGAGGTGATACTGTGGCTGGTTGTAAGGGGCATTGAGACAGAGCTGAATGTGCTATCCTTTCCCTGATCTTTGAGGGCCAGCAATAAGAAAAGTGGCTCATTTCAAAGTAAACAAAGTGGGTCACAGCTGAGGCAGTCAAAAGTTTCCTGGTAAGTAGCAATGATCTGAGCAGAGTGGGAAATATAACCTCCCCTGGGGACTACAGCCAGGAAGACTGGAAGGTTTGCCAAAGGCTGTAAGGAAGGCTGGCTGGAAAAGCTTGACATGCTGCTAATGGCTGTGAACTTGCTGATAAAAGATCAAAAATGCCAGTAGATGGGGGAAAAAAGAAGGTACTGATTTCATATAACAAACTCTGAATTAATGTTATTTTATGTTATGAAGAAAAAAATGTTTTATTTGAAATTAAAATTTCCTTTCAGGGGAGCCTTACAAAGGAAAATCTGTGCCACTAATATAGTTGAAGGCCATTTTATTTTAGCTGAGAACCAATGTAGGTCTTGGATATGCAAAATAGGGCCTTGGAGCTGAGTTTGGGAATGGCAATCAGAACCAGCGGAGCACCCTGCTTAGTGGAGTGAGAGGAATTTGAGTTCCTGGAGGCAGTTGCAAGGGTGAGGAGGGAAGGAGGGGACTGGAGAGACTGAGACAAGGTGTAGGAGACTTGGTAAAGAAAAGCAGAAAGGTAGAGCCCTATACAAAGAACTCTGACTTTTCCATATGTTGCCACATGCTATTGGAAGAACCTAACCTCCAACTTATAGGCAGGAAGCTTTCAAGTAATTAAACATAACAAAATAATTAAGTGACCAGAATATCTTTTCCAGATTTCAGACATTTTTTAGGAGTGCTAAGTAACAGGAAGAAAATAATGGAGGAAACACATTTTAGGAAAGATTTAAGCAAGAATGGACTAATAAAGGCATATACCTAGATACTTTCTGAAGTATGTATCCTCTAAGGGAATGAATTTATTCATTTTCATTATTTCAGTAACCAAACATGTAATAGATGTTCAACAAGCATTTGTTAAATGTAGCAATGCCTTCCCTCTCTCTCTTTCCAAACACACACACACACACACACACACACACACACACGCACGCACACACAGGTTCATAAACCTTTTTCTTTCACCTATTACAAGTATTCCTTCCATTATTACTTTACGTAAATGTTCAACACTCAAGTTGGTACTTTCTACTCTTCTGTCATGCTTTGCTACATGGCCTGCATAGCATCTGGTCCATTACATATTTTGTGGGTATGTATTTTCTCTCACCATGCTTTTGGTATGTAAACTTCAGGATAGCAGGAACTTTTATCTGTTTTTCTCCCTGATAAATCCCCAGCAACTAAAGAATGCCTTGTCTATAGTAGGTACTTTATAGGAATGCATATATGAATAAAAGAATGAATGAGTGAATGAATGAATGAGGTTTATGAGAGTCATGGAACTTGCCCCTTGAAACATAAAACTGATTTTTTTTTCAGCTGAATTGAATGAATCACGCTGAAGAAGTTGAAAGAAAAAGAAAGAAAGAAAAAAGAAAAGGAGAAGGAGAAGAAGAAGGAGGGAGGGGAAAAGAGAGGGGAGGAGGGTGATGAGGAGGGGGACGAGCATGAGAAACAAAAAGGGAAAAACTATTACTAGCTATGAATTAAATCCTGTCTGATTTTATGTATTCAAAGCCCCAACCAACATACAACAGTAGTCAGAAGCTGGACCTAATTTCAAGGAAGGAAATTAGAAGCTTATTTTCTGTCTTTCCATTGCTTTTGAGCCTGTGTTCTGATACAAGCCAAATGTTGTCCGTCAGCCTACTACAGAATGTACTCTCATGTGCTGCCACACTTTTTATTGCTGTCCCCCTGAGTTAAACTGCTCTGTTCTGCTGCCTTGCTATCTAGGGCTTGAGATAAAAATGCTCAGTTGCTGCTGCCATGCCGCTTGTCTCCAGTGTTTAAAAGCTTCCATATCATGGTGTTTGCATCTGACTACATCTTGGCAGCTTCCAAGTAAGACTTAGAGAAACCAAACCACCACTGGGATGATAACTAATCATTTTGCAGAACAGCAAGAGTCAAACAAAGGTATAGCTCTGATGGCTTTCAAGTTTTCCTTTGAAGAAACAACATCACACCACATAGAGAAGCCAGATTATTAGCAAGTACCATCATGGGCACAGCTGTACTTTGTCAACAGCTGCAGCCCTATTACTATGTGCATCCTGAATACATACAGAATGGAGGAAATTAAAATTAAAAAATAGAGACTGAGACCTTCTTCATTAGAGGTGTACAGAAGCCCCAAAGCCTCCCTCTTCCTTGTTTTCTACGTTTCCAATGAGCAGCAGATGTTGAGAATTCAACACAATTAGAAAAAATGCAAATGTCCACTAAATCCTGAGTGGTGGTTAATGCAAAACTGCAGGAATGTTGAAATTCAGAATTTCCACCAAGTTATGTTTATTAATAAGATCCACATACACTTTTTTTTTTTTCCTTTTGGTCTGCAGGGTGTTCTTTGATGTAACTCCAAGTGACTCTACAAAGCTTGTGGAAAAACACGTAGATACTCTTATTGAAAAATAAAGGGAAGCATGAGGTGAATATTGATTCCATTAGACTGTAAGCCTTATCACAGAAAAGTTATTGAACAGCATGAATTATCATAGAATGTATCTTTTTTAAATTTTTCATAGGTACAATGTATCTACAATATCCTCCTACTAGTATGATAATCTTTCAAATTTTTTGAAATGCAATTGCATTCAGGATGTTTACCCAATTTTTTACCATATTTTCCATATGTTTATAAATTCTTAAAGTTATGGGACAAAAATGAAAAGTTGTCATAAGAAGTCATTTTTCAATATCTGTTGAATATTTATCTACAATAAAGAAACACTCTTATCTTGAAACATAAACATTTACTGCACATATATTGCCAAGGATATTTGTATAATATTCTAAGTGTAACAATATTCAATACTACTATCAATCCTAGAGAATAAAAGCAGGCAAATTTTAAAGTCACAGTTTTAGTGTTTAAATTTAGAGGAAAATATTGGAGGACCAAAATAATTTAATATCTGCTTTCCTATCAATGAGAACCAATGTAAACTAAATATTGCAGTCATGTTATAGGAATAGGGTTCCTTCACTGACTATTGAGGGAACACATTATGACAAGCAATTTTATTTTAAAAAGTCAAAAATTGAAAACAACAGTAATGCCAGCCTCACATTGCATTTGTAAAATAAATGTCAAGTCTTGTAGATTAATTTGTTCTTGGAAAAATACGACCAGGTTTCTTTTTCTACAAGATCTACCCCCATCATTTAAGGATAGATGTTTGATCTCATATTGTAGTTCTGCCTTTCCAGCGCCCTCTACTGGACACTAGAGAAGATGAATATGTTTATCTCGTCCATGTTAGCTTCTGATTATATTTGCAATAATAAAAAAAAGGGCAGAAATGAAAGGAATTTGAGAATGCCATCCCTGCTTTCTACTAGAGTCATCAACAAACCACGGGAGAGACAAAAATCTCTTCTGTTTTTCAAGATGGTTAGAAAAGCAAAGTAGTTCAAAACTATTTTGCATGGTATTTTTATCCACCTCATTTCATATTTTGGCTTCTTAAGTTAGCTTTGAGAATGGCATAAATTACTGCACCTGCCACAGGTGCCTTCAGGTTGTTGTAACCCATAACACTCTCTATTATCCCTTAAGCACAATAGAAGTGACTTTCATTCTGGCTGATGGAATTTATCAGCTCAACATAAAAATTTAAGTATGCTTATCTTCATTATTTTCTGTTTTAGCTATAGTAATGGGTACATATGCACAACTGGGATGACAAGAAAATAATAAACTCATAAATAAGGACTACATTTTAGTATAAAGGTAAAATATCATTTATTAGAACAGAATTTAATATAAACTATCCATTTATATTTAGCACATGTACCTAATGTAGAACTTATTTTGATTTGGTATATGCAAAATCTCCAAAAAAATAGTATTTAGAGATCTGCATCAAAATTAGTCAAATAATTTGTCTAAACAACTCTTCCTATTCTTTTTTCTCTCCTTTGGTATCAGTGGAATTTTTCAATCAAAAACATTATAGGGAATGAGATTTAGTATATTTAACAGTGGATTTTCATTGAGTTTTGACTCAATGAACATTAAACATATGAATATTTATATCAGAGCATAGCAAACCTATACTATCCCTTCTGTTTCTGAAATATGCAGAGGTTGCTTGGTCGTCCTCTATCTATGGTCAAATAATAAAACCACCATTACCCTCAGCAGTCTTCTAGAGGGTACATAATTGCAAAACCCTGATAAAACCTCCTGATGGATATCACATTATTTTTTATTTTGTGAAGTGACTCTAATATTTCTTACAGTTGCAGCTGATCAACAGCTAAAATTATGAATAAAAAATAGCCACAGAAGTCCTGTTAAAATACCAATCTATATTTGTAAAGAAATAGTTTTAAAGAGGCTAAAAGGATTACCCCAATTTCCACATTCACATGTATATTCCAAATATGTAGAATGTATGTATGTGTATATTATAATATTATAAATAATACCGATTTTCATCACTCTGTATATTCACTTTTGACAAACGTTCTCTTCAAAATGAAAAAAAAAATCCAGAGGAAAAGTACAGAGACTTTTATTTTAACTTAAAAAAAAAAATCAAACCTTGTTCAAAGCTGGCAGAAGAAAATGAACACACTGATCATATCTTTCAGAAACTCTTGAAGTGTAAATTTAGTCAGAGGGCCAAACATAGAAAGTTGGTCTCACCAAATCTTCAAATGGACAAAACATCCTTTTGGACTGCACAGGGATTGAGTCAGTCAAGGAGCTGACTGGTGAGCTTTCTGTTCTGTGCTTCAAGATAGCACTCTTTCAACCATCTGTATTGGAGATCTGGAAATATTAGAAAATAAAAGAGCATGCTCAATTTTCAGACTAATTCAAGCTTGCAATATTTTGACCATTTATGTATTCATAAATTCTGTGATTCCATATTGGAGAGCAAGGACCTTAAATATACCAGCAAGGACCTGGTATGTTTTTCACACTGGGCATACATAGTACAGATATTTAATTTTTAATCTTTTTTTTTGCATTAGTCTACCAACTGCTGTTCAGTAATTGCATGTGGAACTAAATACATGCTGATGAAAGCCTGCTAATGTAATGGGAAAAGTGTTGGTTTGGAAATCTAGGGAACTGAGTTTTATATTGTTGGCTTTTGTGGTTCTTTTTTTTTTTTCCTATTTCTGTCACTAGATATTTCAGAGTCGCTGATGCAAGATGTTTTGTTATATTTCTGAAATAAAACTTTGAAAAATATATATTTTAATAAGCTAGATTTGTATATCCAAATGCTTTATTAATATCTCTGCTTCTCAGTCTTTTCATATCTGACTGTTAACATATTATCATGTCCAAAACTACAAATTTTTAAATTTTCTTTTATATATCTGCTTCTCACCTTAGTCTTCTCAGTCTCAGAAAACAATAATTATTCATGACAAAACTACTGAAGTCTTCCTTTTTCCCTCTCCGGTTTGCTTTAAAATCAGAGATTCCAGTGTTTCTGTAGCTTCCTTCAGCTGGTTGGCATAAGAACACTGAAGCAGTGAGCCAGGATACACAGCTTTAGGGAAGCCTCCCAATAAATGACACCTCTTTTAGATTTGTTATTCTACTACATGTTTGCACATGCCATGTCCATTAGTGAAATAGTCACCTCTTTGCCTGTCATACAATCATTAGCACTACTGTCGCCACCAACAAACTTTCAAGACTGCCTAACTTGAGCGTTCCCATTTTTGTGAAACCTCTTAAACTATTTTGGACACAAGTAATTTCTCTTTCATTTCCAATATTACAGGGCTTTGTTATCATCTTTACTGTGGAATTTATCTCCCTGCATTGACCCTTCATCATCATGCCAAATTGATAGGATGCAGGATACTACGGAAACACTGGAATCTCTGATTTCAAAAAAACAAGTCATGGGAATCTTCTATAATTGGAAAAATTCTCCAAGTTCCCTTTATTTAAGTGTTCTACTGGCCAATAAGATGGGAGACCAACAAAATAGGAACTGGACGCTGACCCCGCCTTCAATTGAGCCATTGCTTATAGTCTTATATAGTCTTATATAGCCAGCTGCTTCTTGCTGCTGTAGGTTTCATTATGACTGAATCTCAGCTCTCTTTCCCCACAAAGGCAATCAGGAGTGACGTCCAGCCTCAACAAGAAAGAGTGGGAATATGGTCATACTTCATTGATATTTCCTCCTATTTATGTAACCCCAAATATTTCACAAGATTAATGTTTTATTGTCCCTTTCCTTACATTGCGAATATATGAGGCAGAAATGCAAGACAGCTGGTATTTTCTGATGAGCTTATCACTACTCATTGCAAGGTTTTTAGGTATCATTCCTTACTGATCTTTAATGTAATGTTAATAATCATAACTGTTCTAACATAGTAAAAGAACTATTGAATTGTATTGCTCCTGGTTTCTAACTCTAGTTCTACAATTAATTATTATATATCACAAAACAAGGCATTTGACCTTTTTCTTAGCATCTACATTTAGTCAATGAGGAGCTTGGGCTATATAGTGTGTTCATATTCATTATTCTTGATTCTAGAAAGTTAAAAATATAGCGATGTTAAGTAAAATTAAAAATAGCTTACAATCACCATCAGTAGTTATCTGACAGCTACTGAGGTTTCTTTTTGACTCTTTCATTTATTTTAAATATTTTGACTTTTCACATGTGTGCAGTCTTTATCTGTTTCTATAACTTAGTAATCTTTCAGCATGGTTAGAATGTTGAATTTAAAGAATTTATTATTCTGCAAGTAGAATTAGTCGTGTGTGTGTGTGTGTGTGTGTGTGTGTGTGTGTGTCTATGTATGCCTTAAACTTATCCTCCTGAGCTTCTCAGGCAGGAATGATTTAAATTATTAGAGAAATCTTTACAGTAAATCAGAGCAAGCTTTGCTCTCTCATCGTAACTACTGAGTGGTATGATCATGACTTCAATGAGTGGCTGGTGGTCCATATCACATTATTGGTACATTTAGTTACTTTTATAGATGTTAGAAACTATTTAATAAATCCCGGGTCGATGACACACCATTTTTTTCCCTGTGCCTGAAATGACTAGGTGTAGACATAAAACCTCCACTTTTATTTCCTTGATGGAATCTTGCACTGCTGGTTCCATTTTGATGCCAGGAAGTGTGAAAGACTCCTATCACAGGAAAGTAGACATCATTATCCTCACAACATTCCACTTCTCCACTTCCCTGGTGGTATTCTAGTCACATTCAAGACTTTAAATAAACTAGGAAATATTTCTGTGGAAGTTATGCACAGGATATCTTCCTAGTAAACTAGAAGTTTATTTAAAAATAGTTATTAAATATCAGAAAGAACATAGTTTCGAGTAAAGGAATATGTGTTAAAAAAAAAGGAATGTGTGTTAAAAAATGGTTACCATGACTAATCAAAAAGCCAGGGATATATTGTATAGGTATTTAAAAAAAAATTTTTTTGTAGTTGTAGATGTACAGGATACCTTTATTTTATTTGTTTATTTTTATCTGGTGCTGAGGATCGAACCCAATGCCTCACCCATGCTAGGCAAGCACTCTGCCACTGAGCTACAGCCCCAGCCTTAGGTATTTTTTTTTAAATAAAGAAATTTTAATTTTATTTTTATTAATCTGTTTTTTAATGCTGTCTTCCTAACACTTATGTGGTGGCGATGGGCAATTTATGTTTTAGGATACTTAAATTAATAACAACTTTAAATAAAAATTAGTAAGTAGAAATTTTTTTAAATGATGCTTTTAATATCTGGTTCAGTTAAGCACATAGCAATTTCAAAGAAAAATGTTTTTTTATTAGGAAGCTAAATTTTGAATGAATTCTTTTGATAATATTTCTCTGTGTGTTATTTTAAACCACTCACGATCTCATCTTCTCATTGCTATTATATTAAACTTGTTTACATGAATTTAGGATACTTAGATCTGTTTTATTTCCCTTAAAAAATTTTATCTTTTCCCATCTAGCAGTATTGATAATAGAATGAATCAGACATTATTACCATATGTACATATATGACTACATGACTGGTGTGATTCTACAACAAGTACAGCTAGAAGAATGAGAAATTATACTCCAGTTAATATAATGTGTCAAAGTGCATTCTACTGTCATGTGTAACTAATTAGAGCAAATTTTAAAAATAAAAAAAAAATTGTACAACTCAGACCCATCCCTGATTAATCTTAATTTTTCTGGTCTTCATTTGTGTTTCAAAGATATTTTCAAGGGCTGGGGATGTGGCTCAAGTGGTAGCGCGCTCACCTGGCGTGCTTGCGGCCCGGGTTGGATCCTCAGCACCACATACAAAGATGTTGTGTCCGCCGAGAACTGAAAAATAAATATTTAAAAAAAAAAAGTTTAAAAAAAAAAGATATTTTCAAAAGACTATGATCCTGACAATTATTTAAAGGAAAGATATCACATTAAGTCAGATATTATAGCTATATGGAAGAGATTAAGTAGGTTAAAAGACATTGTTATTGACTCTATATTCTTCTTTCCTTCTTGATAGCCAAGGTCATGTTTCCCTGGCTGCAACTATAGGGATTGTTCTCAAGGAGTTTTTACAAACCCAGTTTTGTGCACCTCAATTAATTCATTCTCTTGGGGCAGAGGTGGGGGATCACCTTTGTAATGATGTTTGTTAGAACACAAATAGAATTTTTAAAATCATACAAAAATAGCTGCATTCATTTACAGCAGCTGGTGGGGGGAAAAATATCTGAGAACAGTTTGCTCTATTTCTACTTAGTTGAAAATAACCAGGAACAAATCTAGGCACAATTAGAATGACAGGAGTGCCTCCTCTGCGGCTACGTCCCCTTGATGGCTCTGCTTTGCCATTACCTGCTTCATGGATCCTATGACCTCCCTATTTCAGCCTCCTGTTACCTAAGGCGCTGATGCCCATCAGGACACATGAACTGATTGACATTGCCATTTACATGAAAGGATTTCAAGTATTCTTTTAAACCAGTCTTAGGATCTTCAGCTTTTTATTTCTAATTGTGAAATAAATGTTATAAATTCATGAGCAGATGGCTCAGTGAATTGTTAAAGTACCTGAAATCAAAATACAGTCAGTTCTGTTATACTTGTTTTGAGAATGTGAATTTGTTCTAATATGATTGATATATTAAGGAACAATTTAAACACAATGCAAATTTCACATTTGCTTCTGTGGGAATTCCTCTACCAGAAACAGTAAATGAACTCAGAATACAGCATCCAACTGAATCCAGCTGCCTAGAAATATACAAAATTCAGACATGCACACACCTCAAAAATCTAACAGATATCTCATATAAACCACAAACATTCCAATATAGTGTTATAAATTTCATCCAGTTTTTGAGTATCAACCTTCTTACCATGTATTAATAACTTAATTATTATTTTCCATCCTTTACTTCCACAAGTAAACTTTCACAGATTTAAGTGCCATATTTTTGTACTAATTATGTTTCTTAAAACTTTTAGTATATATAAAATTTTGCTACCACTTTTTAAAGTTCTTGTCCTTTTTATTGTATCACTGATGAAGTTTTTGAGTGTTGTGTTTGATAATTTTTGAACAATTTTGCATCAAAACTCAGTTGCCATACAAATACTTGTCTTCTTTGTAAAATTGAAAACAGATTTGTAATGGCTTAGGTATTATTTCAGAGGGTTTGGCTTTTATTGTGAAGGCAAAGGTACTCATGAGGAATTTTAAGCTGGACATTGGCCAAGATAATGACAGGAATCAAGTGCATGCAGGAGAGGGCTTTGCATCAGAGTCTCTATCAGGGGGCTCTGATGGGGACTCTAAAATCTGTGAACTATAGGACACAGATTGTCATATCATCACTGCAGTCTCAATACTGGGAAGGCTGCCTGACCCAGAAGGACTCAAGGAGACTGCTGAACTATAAACTATATTACAATAGAACCCATGAGTTTTAGTCTTCAAAATTGTCATGGAGGGGCACTGAAGAAGGCTTAATAATGATGCAGATAATCATTTTCCCCAATTAGACATGGATGTATTTAGAAACAAAAGCATTGACAATGAGAATTAAAACAAAATGATTTTTTATTTATTCTAACTAAACTTATGTTATTTGAGATCTTGCTTAGGCTTCATAGTACTTGGGAACAGTACCATTCCCATCAGAATATAATTGATAATTATTCAATCCATCAGAAAACCAATTGATCAGAACATTTTGCTTCCTCAAAAAATGTTCTAAGTGGCTGGTGTACATAGTTTAATGTCTTCACTGACTTTGTTACTTCAACTTTTTGAGAGAATTTTGGAGGTTTATAGAATCCTCTATAGATGAAAATATGGAAAATACATTCATATTCAATTATTTCCATGGTTAAAGCTAAAAAAGGGAATGGAAACCAGAAGTAAAACAATAGAGACTGTGGAATCATGAGTATGGCTTTCTTTAAATGCGGTCGCTGCTGGGTGACTCTGACTTCATTTCAATTAAGTGCATATTACAACTCCCCAGGTGGGTAGCCCATCTGCTCCTTATGGAAAGCAGTGCCACCCAAGTTTCTGGCTCTTTTCCCTGCCAATTAGTCCCCTATATG
The DNA here is from genome assembly GCF_964194105.1 of Spermophilus citellus. Classification (NCBI taxonomy): domain Eukaryota; kingdom Metazoa; phylum Chordata; class Mammalia; order Rodentia; family Sciuridae; genus Spermophilus; species Spermophilus citellus. Next base: position 100,960,482 of record NC_138186.1, on the reverse strand, counting down.
CATTTTATATGAGTGTTTCAGAGCCTTGGATAGGTGTGAAGAATTCAAACCTTCTATACTATTGCTAAAATCTGGTTTAAGCATCACTGACAAAGGAATGGAAAGAGTAAATATCAATATGGGAACATAGGAATTTCTATATTTGCTGTAGATCTTTATTCTTCAAATGGTTATCTGAATTTGAAATGATGTTTTTCAAGGCTTAAAATAGATGAGTCACCTAGTAATAGATTTGTTTTGAGTAATAATGTCATTTTTCTCTACCCTACTTCTCAATGAAATTCAAACATGAGACATTTTTCTAAACAGTTTAAACACATGTCACTAACATGGTCCTATTGACCTCTGTGTATGTTCTACATGTTTTCCAGTTACTATGAGTGCATTGCATTTTACCCCAAGCATTTTTTATTGCCTTAAAACATTATTCTGTGTGGCAAAAATAAAACTAAACTGGAATTATTCAGGCCAAATAATACAGTGGGTTTCTAGGAAGCCTGAGGCAAATTGACTGTTTTGCATTCAGAAGAAGCTATTGGAGACTGACACTACAAGAAAAACATTTTTGTGAAATAGATGGCTGAGGAAACAGTATTTGGGGAAACTCAAGTTAACACATTAAGTCACTATTCTGTGCCTCCAAAATAGATATCCTAGAGAGAATGCTGCCATGTTCTATATATTTACTTTAGGTTCTTTCTGAATGTTCAGTCATGGTCATGGAAAAGACATGACCTAAATTAAAGTTATAATACTGCTTTATAAACCATCTTTCAGCTTAATAAAATGAAGACTAAAATGAAAAGCTTTATTTTTACTGTAAAAGTCAGTCTCTTGTTAGTAAATAATTCTATTATAATTTTCATAACAGTTATTTAGGATTACTGGTAATAAGTATAAATTAAGTTGGTATTTTGAAGAGAACCAAAGTAACTGTGGTTTAAGAAAAACAGTAGAATTTTATTTCTCTTGATGTGACAGTTGCAGACTTAGGCAAGAAGTCCAAAACAGGTAGTTCTGATCCATGAGGTCAAAGAACAGATTTATTTTTCTCTGTCATTTCAGAGGAAGTTGTGTTCTTTGTATGCATTGTTGAAGCTGGCAAATATCACTAAATCACTGTGTTTCTATCATTAAGAAAGAAATGAGGAGATGAAGCATAATTTCCTTTTTAAATGATGTGATCCAAGAGTTGTGCACACAATTTCCCATGCCTACTTGCCAGAAAGGCTCTGAAATATGGTCTCAAGCTGGGAGCTATTTGTTCAGCTAAACTCAGCATTCTATTAATCAAAGGAAGAAGGAGAGAATGGGGACCACACCTACTGGTAGGTGCTGGTTAATATTTTAAACTACCTTAATAATAAAATATTTTCCACAGATATAACAGGGGTGTCTTTTAACTAAATCATAAAAGGTTTCTTCTGCTTAAAAATCATTTAATGGTGCACTACGCTACATCACTGCAAACTCCTACCATCAATTACAAGGCACTGCAGTCTCTGAGTTTTGCCTATATACATTTTGTTCCTAGCATCCCACTTTCCAATCACATTGATTTACTTTCTCTTTTGCTTACATCCAATCTTCTAGCTGCTTCTTTGCTTTTGCTATCCCTCCTTTCAGAACTGTTCTTACCATGTGTTTTAGTTAGATTTTTTTGTTGCTGTAACCAAAAGACCTGACAAGAACAATTTTAGAGGAGGAAAATTTTATTTGAGGCCCACAGTCTCAGAAGATGAGGCCCACAGTCTCAGAAGTCTCAGTCCATGGCTGGTGGACTCCATTACTCCCCGCCCAAGGCAAGGCAGAATATCATAATGGAAAGGTGTGGGGGTGGAATATAGCTCAGTACAGGATAATCAGGAAGCAGAAAGAGACTAAGCTCAGCTCATGGGACACAAATTAATATATATCTCAAAGGCACACCCACAATGATCTAGCCACACTTTACCTGTCTATAGTTATGACCCAGTTATAACTGAGTCAATACAATCAATGCATTGATTCTCAGAACCCAATCATTTCACTTCTAAACTTCCTTGAATTGTCTCACATATGAGCTTGTGGAGGACATCTCATATTTAAACTGTAATACCATGGTTCTATGTATAATTGTCTCATTCAGTGTACAGTTCAGGAATTGCTTCTTGAGTCACCTTTCACTAACCTGCCTGATTCTCTAACTCATTTTGCCATATTAAAAAATTTACTTCATAGCACTTATATTATCAGTTATTATTTTGATTTCAGGGGGTTTGTTTCCTACCTGATTTATTCCCTAGAATATAGGCTGAAGACACAGACCTCATTATTTAAAATCTAAGATAACCATCTTCTACAATAATTATAGTTACTGGATCACAGTAGATGCTCAAGATATTTAGGAAATTAAGTAACAATGTATAATTATAAATATGCAATGTCTATGTATGATAATTTTCGTGCCTTTGGGGAACACTTTGTTGTCAAGATATGTCTGCAGTTTTTTTTTTTACTATCTTGTGAAGAATTGAAAATTAATGTAGGGCTGGGGATGTAGATCAGTGTCAGAGTGCTTGCTTAGCATGCTCAAGGCCCTGAGTTTGATACCTGGTCCTGCAAAAAATAAGACAGAACGTAACATAAAGAATCGATGTACAGATCATCACTTATCTCACCTGAGATGTAGGCAACTTCCTGACCATAGCAGTTTTCCTAATATGGTTTCATATAATAGTATGTTTAGATGAGTATAATGTGAGTATAATGTTGTATTTTCTATTGTGATTGAATTACCAACACAGTTTTGTTTATTTTATACCATAGACATATATCTGTACTAAATCCTGACAAAATAACACTCTGAAGTAGAGTCAAATATTTGTTGATCTGAAAATTAAAGACTGAACTTAATCAGAAATAAATAGCTGTTTCCAAATCATACTAATCTTCAAATCACAAAAGAAACAAGTCATTTTAGCAGGAACAAACAATAATGGTATCAGAAAGCTAGAAGTTAAATAAATAACATAGAATTTTATATATACTTACATATATAATTTTTGTTATTAAAATTTTAAAAGGGCTATGTTCATTTAGCTCTTCATCTTCAAAACTGTCATATGAAGTGACTTAACATTTAGAAAACCTGAACATTTATTTCATCACTTCTCTTTTAAAATCACATCATTGCTTTAAATTCTTTGTATACTGCTCACTGAGAAAAGCAATTGTCATCACATGGTGACAAAAACAATTCCTAGGACTTCTCAGAACCAGTAGACTAACCACAGGAAACATAGCAGGTTTCCTAACATGTACACAGTTCATTCATTTGATCTGAAAAGTGATAAGCTTCAGAAGATTTGCTTTGATTCATTTCTCGGGTGGATAAATTATGATTGTATTGCAGAATCAAAATTTCATAGAGCTTTGTGGAACCACCTGCAAAACAGTATATTTTATACAAAACTAGTTCTTAGGTAAGCTAGTTCCTTGGAATAAATACAGAAGGGAATCTCTGTGAGTCTTGTGATAATCAGTGATCCCACTGAGACTTAAAAATTATTTTATTAATGATAACAACTGTGCCATCCTAGTGATAATATTAATATAAGCCAATTTTAATGAACAAAAAATGTTTTTCTTGTATTCTAATGGACCACAAAAATACTTATTTTATAATTGTCCAAAAGTGGATTCAAATATGAAAATGTTGTTAAAATTTTATTGTCATTTTCCTCTATTAAAAAACATTCCTTGTTACACATGAAGCACCCCAAAATTGTTTCACCAAGTATTCAAAAATTGGGGTATTATTATTACAGACATTTCTTTACCTATTAAGTAACTATTAGTCACATGGAAAAGTCTATTAACTCAAAATGTCTACCATATTCAAAGACATTTTCTGAGAAAAGAAGCACACATTATTTGCTGAGCACAAGTTTTTTTGTGCCTTTTATAAAGTTTTACTTTATTTTTAATTGGCATGTAATAATTTCACATATTTATGAGGTACAGTATGGTATTTCATTCTGTCATATGAAACCTTTGCTATAGCTGAGTGTATTGGGCTATTCATTATTTTTGTTTCAGTGAGGACTTTAGTTGTGAAACACACAAAAGGAAATTAGTATAAGGAGATTAGAGAGAGAAATAGAAGCTGAGGGGTGGAGGCAGAAGGAGATTAGGTGAGGAAAAATGATAAGGAAACTGGAGACAAAGCCATGCTGAAGTCACTAGGGAAGTAGTTATCAAACTTGACTTCATCTTAGAAGTACTTGGGGGAATTTTAAGATCTCAATGGCCAGCATGCACCTCAGATTAATTAGATCAGAATGTCTGCAATGGACCTCAAGCCTTGGTATTTTTAAAAGTTCCCCAGGTGATTTCAATGTCCTGTCCAACCAAATCTGAACACTACATCATTAAATTAAGTATATAAAGACTAAATGGAAGAACCAATGGTTCTTGACCTTAACTGTTTCACAGGTTTGTTAATTTTTCAAAATTAACAGATGGTAGAAAATATTTAGGACAAGATTTTTCTCAAAATTGTTAACAAGGTGTTGTAGAGGCTGGAGTACTGCTTAATGGTAGAGTGCTTGCCTATTATGAGTGAGCCCTGGGCTTGATCCTCACCACCATGAAGAAAGAAAAAAAAATGCTTGTACAAACCATGTACCAAAATAAATTTTGTACCAAATAAAACCATGCAAGACTATTTTCCCTAGAAATATTCAGAAGTGCATTCTCAAAATAAAAAAAAAATAAACATGTGGCATAGAAGGAAGTCTTATGACTCAGAAATTAAGAAAGGAAGTGAGAAACTGAAAATATTAAGAAGTATTTTAAACATTAACAAACGAACTACTATACTGAGTTTCCATTGAAAAATTACATGATACTTGGTATGGTTTAAAACAATCCCCCAGTTAGTATTTGAATACCAGATGTAAGTTTGTCTGTACCCAAATCCACTCATTCTGCTACATGCAGATGGAAGACACACTTTGGTATTTTAATTAAGTATAGAATGTATAGCTAGTCTTTGTGTACTCAACATTAATGGTAAAAATATGACTTAAGTGCATATTTATTTTTGTAATAAATGTAGACCTTAGGACTGGAGTCATATGTTGACATCATAAATGGATTTTCTTAAGTTTTATTAGTGTTTTTTCAACCTGTTTCTTATTTTCCTAAGAAATTATTCAGCCACTTGCATAAACTAGTTGAATTTTCAACATACTTAAAGGCAAACATTAATGGTGCACTGACATTGAGGAAAAAATATATTTATTACTGAAAATATTCAAAGAAGCAACCTTAACAAAAGTGCATTTCTACAGATTTTGCTTTTAACTCTATCAAAGCTTTGAAGAATTTTTAATATTTGTTTTCTTTCTCTGTCTTATTATTGTGAGAAAGAGATGATGTATTCCAGATGTGTTTAAAATGCTAGCAACATACTTTGTGCTCTCCCACTGACTTCTTATTTTTAGATTAGCAATAAAAAAGCATGAATAAAAGTGTTAAAAAAGCTGTATGTAATGAAAATACAATCAAATACAATCACTAATACAAATACCAATGCTTTTGTTTCAATATTTCATTTTGTTTTATTGAATATATATACACACCATATATACATACATATATACATATATATACATATATAAATATATAAGATTTGAATCTTTTAAAGGTATATTTGATATATAACTAATATCCACTCTATTTCTTTACAATTAAAAAAAATTTGAAAGTGTAAAAAAACTCCAACTCTTAGAAATACAATAATATTTTAAATACCTCCCCTGCAAAAAAGAAAGAAAACTAAAAGCACCTTGTATAACAAGGAGACCCAAAGTGGAATACAAACACCAAAATATGTTTCTAACTAGAGTCAATGAAAAATGTGCCTAAACTAAAGAGGGTGGAAGAAGACTTGAGGTACCCCGAGTCGTGTTACAGACATGAAGAAGTCTCTATAAATGTTGTACTATGGTTGGTGAACTATCCTAGATTATTTCTCCTCCTCTTTCTCCTCCTCCTCCTCCTCCTCCTCCTCCTCCTCCTCCTCCTCCTCCTCCTCCTATTCCTCCTCCTCTTCCTGTTTCTACTCCTCCTCCTCCTCCTAGCAGAGTGTAATTGTACCTCCTCCCATAATAATTTCTCACAAGATTATGGGGGTAGCTATTCAGAAATTACTTTTGTATATACCATCATCAAACCAACTAATTATACTGTAGATAACAAATATGTTACTAAATATTTTGTGCCTAATAAAAGCCAGGTTTCTTATTGTTGGGGAATGAACTTAAAAAATAGAGGAGAAAGCCTCTATTTTAACCAAAATATATGCTGTGATGTTGAATTTAGCATACAAATTCAGGATAGATACAGAAATACAGGCTTAATTTAAATGCTTATGTTCACTAGCTCGGCGCATCAAGATATTCAAGAAGCAATGACACCTAATAGTAATGAGAATATCTAGTGTAAAATGTTGGTTTCCAAATGTTGTTCTTTAATATATCAAAAAAAAAGAGGAGTGGTTCCATGGTTGGGGCAAGGAGTATACAGGCTGGATGGAATTTCTCGTGGTATCAGAAATTTTGTGAGAGCAAATATGAACAGAGCAGGGAGGAAGAGTAGGAAGAAAAGAGTAACATTAATCAGTGACATGAGATGGGAGGGAAAGGGAGAGATGAGGAAAATTGCATGGAAATGAAGGGAGACCCTCATTGCTATACAAAATTACATATAAGAGGCTGGGTGGGGAATGGGAAAATAAATAAGGAGGGAGATGGATTACAGTAGATGGGGTAGAGAGAGTAAAAGGGAGGGGAGGGGAGGGGGGACAGTGGGGGATAGGAAAGGGAGCAGAGTACAACAATTACCAATAGGGCATTATGTAAAATTGTGGATGAGTAACCGATGTGACTCTGCAATCTGCATTTGGGGTAAAATTGGGAGTTCATAACCCACTTCAGTCTAATGTATGAAGTATGATATGTCAAGTGCTTTGTAACGTTGTGATCAACCAATAAAAAAAAAAAAACAAAAAAACAAAAACAAAAAAAAACAACAAAAAAAAAATAAAAAAATAAATTTCAGAAATCTCAAGTGAACTGTCCAATGAATACTCAAATTTTGAGCCATTTGAATATTAACTGATTTTAGAACTTCTATTAGATCTAGAATATTACTGAGAATTTCAAGTCTCTTTCTTTCTGACTTCCATGTAATACTTCTGCCCAAAGTAACTAGTATTTTGAATTCTATTAATTTAATTTGTTTTGACAATTTTGCAACTCATTTATGTAAATGGAATCATATAGTATATACTCATTACATGGGATCTGTTGCTCAATTTATATTTGTTCTAATTACTAATGTTGTTATTTCATGTAGTTCACCCTTTTTGATTGCTGCATGCTATTGGTATGTATGAATATACCATAGTGAAGATGGAATAAAGGTTGCTAAATAGTTGATATTAAAAAAAAAGAAAGAAATTGTGTATATACTCAAGGAAAGCAGGGACTTATGAAAGAAGATACAAACCAATTAGAAAGAGCTCCTATTACCAAAGATAAAATAATTAGATCAAGAAAATAAATGATGATAACATTGGATTACAAATCCAAAATTAACAATAAGTATCTAAGTTAATATAAGGTAAATAAATGTATCCATTAAACAAATAAAAGAAAGGAATGATTTTCATTATAGCAGAATGCCAATGAATGAATGCAGAAAAAAAGGCAGAAATAGAAAATTACTGTTATACAAATGCAACAGTAATAATTGTTGAATAATTACACTTGTAGATGCTAAAATCAGGCATTGAAAATTTGAGGATTCTCATAATATTAAAGTTTTTTATCTATATAATTATCAAATACAAGAGAAGTACAGTAACATCACAGTGAAAAAAAAACCCAGAAGATGTAACTTTAATCAAGTTATGAAATTCAACATCATCAGTAACAAGATATACTGACATCATATACCACATCAAGCAATGAACTTTAAAAGACTGGTTTATGTGATAATTCTGCCAAAAATGTGTAACTTCTGATCAATCATAGAAGAACAAATAAATGCATATTCAGGTAAATTTATCAAGCAGCCAATCAGATTTCTTTAAAAATATCAAACTAATGAAGGACAGAGATGGGCTGGGGAATGCTGTAGACTTCAGGAGACTAAGGGGAAATCATGCTTCAGTGCAATGTGGGATACTAGATGGGATACATAAATAGAAATAAGATAGCAGTAGAAAATTGGAATTAAATTTTCTTTTTATCTAATAGAATCTGGCCCACGTTAATTTGCCGGTTTTCAGAGTTATACCATAATTTTGTGAGATTTAACATTTGCAAAAGTTAGATCAGATGACACAGAGTCTTTTCTCTGCTTGTTCTGTAAGTTTACTGTAAGTCTAAAATTACTTCAAGTTTAAAAGTTAAGAAAAGAGGCTGAAGGCAAAATCTTTTCTTAATAAAAATAATATATGATTTATAATATTAATGCTGTATTTAATGTATATTACAGAAAATTTCATTGTTTTAATAATAATAATTCAAAATTGAGAAGGATTAGTAAAACTCATTATAAATTTTCCATATCAAATGCTAAAGAAAATTTCACATTAATTAAATAGTCCACTGTTAATAAAAATTATTTAATAATACATTTGAAATAAATTGTCTAGTTATAACAAAAACAAATTTTTTGAATATGAACAAAGAAGATAAACAATAACAGCATATGGTTCTAGAATTTATGCAATACATATTTTTAAGTTTTGTTGTAAGGCAAACCTTTTAAATTTCAGCAATTTTCTAGATTTTTACTACAAATTAGAGTGTTGAGCTTTCTAATTGGCATACATAGTCCTCTATACTAATTGTAGAATAAAGGCATGTTTTTGATGATGAAACTATTGTTGAAAGCATGAAAATATGACTTGTTGAGAAAAAAACAGTATAATCAATTCAGAATTTTTCATGGAGTGGATATAAAAATAAAATAAAGCAACAGCAGAGAAGAAGTAGGAGAGACGGGTAACGGAATCTGTAAGGTGAGCATGTCTTGCAAGGAAAATTGCAATTGATGATAATTAACAAATGTTGTGTGATAGAATAAAAATTTTAAGTATAGGGCTGGGGATTTGGCTCAAGCGGTAGCGCGCTTGCCTAGCGTGCGTGCAGCCCGGGTTCGATTCTCAGCACCACATACAAACGAGATGTTGTGTCCGCTGAGAACTAACAAAAAATAAATAAATATTTAAAAAAATTCTCTCTCTCTGTCCCCCTCTCTCTCTCACTCTCTCTTTAAAAAAAAATTTAAGTATAAAAAATAACATAAAAAGCTCCTGAAGACATACAAAATCAAGTAGTTCCTGTATGTATTCTACATTTCACTTTAAAAAAAAAAGATTTTAACCATATTTAAGAAAAAATAGTGGAAGGCTCTGATAAGAAAGTAGCAGAGTCAAGAGAGGAGAGTGGCAGTGAGACTTCTTCATCTTATAATATTTCTTATGTTTTAAGCAAGAGAATGTATAGGTATATCTCACACACACACACACACACACACACACACACACACACACACACACCTAAAAGAGTAAATCAGTAGAATAAACAATGCAAACATTTTAAATTACAAAGAGTAAAGTTGACCAAGTTAGTTAATTAAATTTAGGGACAGAATAACCAATGAAACAGTTCTCAGAATCTAAGACATAATTTTTAGTAGAAATTTGATGTCATATAAGTCACTTACCTTCCTTGACTTTGGGTTTTTTTTTTTGTTGTTGTTGTTTTTTGTTTTGTTTTTGTTTTTTGGTACTGGGGATTGAACCCAGGGTCACTTAACCACAGAGCCACATCCCCAGTCCTTTTCATTATTTGTTTGTTTATTTTTAAACAGTCTTGCTAAGTTGCTTAAGGCCTTGTTAATTTGCTGAGTCTGACTTTAAACTTGCGCTTCTCCTGCCTCGGCCTCTGAGCTGCTGGACTTTCATGATGAATTTAAACCTGTCTTTTGAATATTTCTTTTAAAAAATGTATTAGTGCTTAATAGTAATACATAATAATGGGATTGATGTTTTGATGCAACCAGAGAGGAAGATAAGGTAATTTTCTCGAGTACTTTCCTTTCTCTCCTTGACTATTTAGCATTTAGCAGCAAAGCAGTTACATCCTAACCAGAATTCTGTCATTCATTTCCTAGGTAAATGGCTTTATCAGGATAAATCAAGTATTATTTAAATTGGAAGTGTTTGTCTTTTTTATTTTGTTGTCTTGTAAATTAATCAGTTTATCAATCAGCCCAGAAACCAGGTTGGTTACACTATCTTGGTTCCTCCAACTCAGGGCTGAGTGAGCACACTGTGAAGCTGACAAGCTAGACTTATTCTTGTTACTAAGAATGATTTATTTGCCATGAAGACTCACCAGGAAAACCATGGTGATGTTTTACACAAAATGAAAAGTAAATAACCTAACACAAACATAAACTGAAAACTTCAAAACAATCGTCAGAAAATTTGACATAAAAATTCAACTACCTTCAAATTTCAAAGCACTTGACTACATTTAGAAAGAACATATTACAACCTCAATGGATAAAAAGACTATGAGTATTAGCCCCCAGCCTACAATATAGAAAAATTTAAAATTCAAGTTCACTTGAAATTAAACATCTTTTAAATAAAACAATAAAATAGTCAAAATATCAGTGATGAAATTAAACATTAGTTGTGCTGAGGATGCACTGAATTATGCACTTATACACTTAAAGCATTGTAAATCTGTGAAATACTTTTAGAAGACATTTGGCACTGAAACACAATGCATCCACAATCTCAGAACACTCAATTTCTTTGATATAAGACCTTTTATGCATATTTTAGGAAAATAAGCAAAAGTTGTCATTACAGTGATGTAAGAATGGTGACAATTTGAAAACAACCTATGGTAAGAAATTATATTTAATCCATATGTTAGAATACATACAATATTTGTAATGTGTTCTTATGGAAATTGATAATACATGAAGAATATTTATAATATTAACAAATTTTACCTGAAACATTAAATAGACAATTTTATCACAAGTATTTCAAAACACTTGGATAGAAAACAATTGGTAGATAATACACAAAAATACTATTACTCAATTTCTCAGAAGTTGTGAAATGTATTGCTCTTTACACCAATTTCTTCAAAGTACATTTACTACAAATATCTCAAAGAAAATGAAACTTTAAAAAATAACCAATTTTCATATAAGTAAGTTAGTACAATCTTTATAAACATATTCTCCAGACCTAGACAACAATTTGTGGACTTAACCCAATGAATTCTATAACACAAAGCCATCACATATATTATTGAATTCCACATTAATAAGCATTGCTTTACTTTTGTCCTTAACATATCCATTTATAATTACATCAAAATGGGATAAGTAGGGACAATAACAATGTGAACTGAAAAAATCATCTCAAAGTCTATCTATTTTAAGGTCTAAAAAAGTAATTCTACCTCATTTTGTAGGCAAAACAAAATTACAGAAGAAATAAAAACTATTTATGCAAAATTTATTATCAAATTTTCACAGTTATTTGATGTTTCTTCTACCCTATATACAGAGAACTTTAAGGTCCTAAATCTCAATAACTACATGAAAATAAGAAAAAAATAGTTTATATTTATGAGTATATTAACTATGTAGTTACCTGACTATGATCTCCACAGATGATTATGGATTATCCCTGTTGATTTGAAAAGCTTATTTTCAAAAATTTAAATGTACTGTATGGAGTTATAATAATTCCTGAGGTAGAATATTTCTACCTACATGTAATAAACAAATTATAGTCTTTATGATGTTTTCCAGTTATGCAGAAAATGAATTTTCATCAAAATGACTGGATCAACTCCATGATGCAGTTAGTCAGAGGTTATGATAAAAGAAGAGCCAGAAATCCTTTGGCATGATCTTATTTTCTACCCTTGTGGTTGAAGTAGCTAACATTAGGCACTTCAGAGAATAATAATTAATCTTCTCATCCTCCTAGAAAGAACCTCTCAGGTTATCGAAAGCAGATTGTCTTTATGGCTTGACGGAAGGGCCTTTATAAGCACGTGGGAAAGCATATTAACTGAGAGCCTCCCTCCTATTTAGCATCCAGCTATTTCAGTGAAAAGCTTGCATTCTGCTCCAGAGAAGCATCCAGCTTACTCTAAAACGGACACTAAGTAATCAGGCAGTTTTTAATAGTGGATTAAGATAAATCAATAAGTAAAGAGTTTGAAGTTACTGTTGAAAATTTTATTCTCCCCATTGTTGCACAAATTTTTGAATCTTGAAAACTGTATTACTAGGCATACTGACATTATCATTTTCTCTCCTGAAAGAATCTGATATGTAACAATTTAAGTGTATTAGGACAACATCTTCTTTCTAATACTAACTAGGAAATTTCTTATTTTAGGTACTTGAAATCCCAAATGATTTTAAACTGAACCATGTACAATTCCTTCTTTGAAAATTTTTTCCCAAATTACCTCTTAAATTAGGTACCTTATGAAATGAAGAAAAAAAAAGAAAAAGAAAACTACAATTTAAAAATGCCTATTTGAAAACAACATATTAAATACTTTCAAATCTTAATGTAATAGGCTATAATAAATAGTCTATGATAATATAATAAACTATGATGAATAAATCCATAAATATTCACTGGGTGCTTTATACTAATTTATTGATGTAAGAAAATATTAGAGTTGAGCATTTTATTAACTGTCACATTATGGAAATTTTTATTTCCAGTGTATATTACCAATTGTGAGTTTAAAATTTTTTTGTGTTGATGAAGTCACCAAGTCATAGTTCAATAATCATGGGATAGTTTCAGTTACTCATTCAAACCAGGAAACTTGCTACTTTTGAAGCTTGGCAAGGTTTGCTGAGATTAAGTTTCCCCACAGAGAAGCTTGGGTTTCTATTTAGCTGGTTCAAAAACAATGGAGACATTAATATATTTTGTGAATGCTTAATATGTGCTAAAATGGTTAATTCAGAGCTTTGCATGGAATAAGCAATATGTATTTGTTTAATTTGGATTTATGGTATAATAGGGTGTGAGAACAAAAAGATAAATATGCACTACAGAGAGGCAAACCCACACCCACAAATGCACAAAACAAAACACTTGAATCTAACCATGATCCATTGTATTTGAGACTTTGTATGAAAACAGAACAGATAAATAAAACTGAAAATCTCAGGAAGTTTACTAGTCTGCTAGGGCTACCTTAACAAAAAACCACAGAATGAATGATTTAAACAGCAGTTATTTATTTCCTCCACGGTTCTAGGAGGCTTGAAGTCCAAGATCAAACTGTTGGCTGGTTTGGGTTTGTCCAAGACTTGCTCCCTTAACTTGCAGACCACCTTCTTGCTGGGTCCTCAGATGGCCTTTCCTTTGAACAACTGCACACTCCACATTTACTCTTCTTATGAGGACCAGTCAGACTAGCATAGGACGTCCCCATTAGGACAAAGTCACCTATTTTAAAGTCCTGTCTCTAAATACAGTCACAGTGCTGGAGGTTTGAACTTCAGCATATAAATTACTGCTATCTATTTTCTATTTCTCTCAATTTTAGATATAAAATAAAAATTAGTCTGGATTTCCAAAAGTATCATGAAATCATACTATCTAGAGAAAGTCATAGTTTTCATGAACTTTCACAATTAAGAATAATACTTCAATACCTGGATTAACAACTAAACATTCTAGCATTATCTTAAACACTATCTAAATATGTAACTAAATCCAATAGAGGGATTTTCTGTTCCTTGTCAGCAATGTTCTGTCAGAACTCTTCAAAGAAATTTGAAATTAAATCATAATTTAATTTTACATGTTACTGAAATTTTTCCTCTTGCTCTTTTTAATAATCTCTTGCTATGTAAATTAAGACTTTATTCATAGAAAGATAAGTGGCACTGATGATGCAAGTTTTATTCATTTTACCTTTTATTATTTTTTTCATACTTAGATATTGGTTAAAATTAAAGCCTTGAGTACCAGCTTGTGGTGGCACCATCTTTAATTCTAGCTAATTGGGAGACTGAGGCAGGAGGATCCTAAGTTTGAGACCAGCCTAGACAATTTAGTGAGAACCTGTCTATAAGTAAATCTAAAATCTTTAGGGATGTAGCTTGGTGGTAGAGTGCTTCTAGGTTCAATTTCAGTAACAATATATATATATATATATATATATATATATATATAAATATATATATATATATATATATATATATATATATATAATAAAGCCTTGAAATTTTTTTTTCCAAATTATGCCCTCACTAATGTTTGGAAAGGCCTATGTGTAGGAGAGGATTTTAGAGACAACATTAAATATATTGGTGGCTGGGCTGGGGATGTGACTCAAGTGGTAGCGCACTCGCCTGGCATACGTGTGGCCCGGGTTCGATCCTCAGCACCACATACAAACAAAGATGTTGTGTCCGCCGAAAACTAAAAAAATAAATATTAAAAATTCTCTCTCTCTCTTTAAAAAAAAAATATATATATATATATATATATATATATATATATATATATAGTGGTGGCTTCCTATGGGCAGTGGAAGTAGAAACTGCTTTGAAAGGAAGGAAACATTTCTATCCACTTATCCTCCTTCCACACTCTATTAAAAAAGTGCTCAGGGGTGGTATTTGTGATGTAGCTCCAGTGTGTGATACAGTAGGTTAGTGGGTGATGATAGATAGAATTTGGTCATGTAGTCAGAACAAAAAACCTGTGGAGACAGCAAATATATTAAACTAGAGGGGAGCAATGTAGGTAAGGGAGATCAGTCTGACAAGAGTGAACTTAACAAAAGAACAAAAAAGTAAGTGTGTGCTTGTTGGTGGAAAGAAGCAAGAAACAAAATACTAGCATAATAGAATACTTTAAATGAGATGCCTGTGCAGATCAGTCATGGTTGCAAACTTGAGGTTACTGCTGGCTCCAAAACAATCAACCTTAAAGAAATTATAGAACAAAATATTTGGTGAAATAAGTCAAATTTTAAAACTTTGCGAAGCTTTTACATAGATTAGAAGTTTTCTGAGGCTGGGATGGCAAGAAGGCAGTTTAGAGGTTATAAAGATTGTGTAGAGGTTATAAAGTCAACTTTCTTCCCTTCATAATACAGCTGGATAAGAATTGTTTCCTTTTCCTTCTCCATACAAATTGACAGCAAGAGTAGAGACCCCTAGCGGGCAACAATTAGTTGTAATAATTGTATTGCAGCACAAATGTCATTCTGAATTGAGAAACTAAGAATGAAAGACGCATTTTATACATATCTCTCCATCAAAACCTCTAGGACTTGTGCATTGTCTCTTACTTTAGTGCTTCTTTCTAAAACTGTTGCTGGAAAATCTGGGACAATCATTTCACCTTGGTACAGTATCAGTAAATGTACTTGTCTAAAATTGTAGTGCTACTTCTCTGACCTGGGGCTGATTCCTCCCATCTCTTAAACTCCAAGGAAAGAACAGTGAATAGTCTAAACTTTCTCTGTTCTCCAGTGCCCATCACTAGACAAGATAGTCTTTAACCCTGGGAAAACAAAAGCACAGTGCAATTAATACAATCACAAGTGCATCGACCATAAAAGAAAAACAGAATAACATATCGAAAAGATGAAAAGAGACTCCTGTTAGATTTAACAAAACACACACACACACACACACAACTCAAATTCAATTTTCTGCCTATAGGTAATACCCTTAAAAAGACAAAGTTTGAAACTAAAAAGATGGAAAGACACATACTAAAGGAATGAAAGCTGGGGTATAAATTTCATATCTGAATTACAGAGCTCTATAATACAGTCTATGAGATAAAAATGAGCATCCTGCACTGGTAGAGTTTGTTTAAAAAGTCAAAGTAAGCTTCATAAAAGCCATGTGTTAAACATTTCAGTCTCTAAATTTATAAAGCTATAACGGATGCTATGGATTGACTCAGTACATTAAGGGAAGTAAAAGCAGATTCACTTCTAAAAAGCATGTGGTGAGTTAGACACCAGATGGATTAAAGATCTAAATGGAAAAAGTAAAAACTATCAAGTAAACAGAAAATGGGAAAAATTCTTTTTAATCACACCTTCAAAATAAGTTATAAAATATTTAATCTATGGTTCAATTACTTCAAAATTAAGGAATTATGTTCAATAAATTGCACCATAGCCAGAGTAGGTAGATGGCAACATTCTACACAAATGTATTTACAATTTCTAAAATAATCCGGGAGCTCCAGTGGTGCAATCCATTAGCATGCGGTACTTATAAAATAATCAGTTGCGGTACTTATAAAATACATCAACTATGTGTGTGTGTGTGTGTGTGTGTGTGTGTGTGTGTGTGTACACACATATATATGTATATATGTATATACATATATATGTAACAAACAATAAAAAACTGACATAAGTATAGCATAAGATTAAAAAAGGTCCAAACATTTAATAAACATACAAAATGTTCAAACATTAAGACTATAAAAACACAAGTAAAATGACAAGCACCTTAAATCCCTAAGATTAAGAAAAGTTAGAAAAATGGTTAATGTCAAATGTAGCTGAAATGTGGTGATACTAGGAGCTAACAAGCATTGTAAGATAACATTTGGGGAAGCCATTTTGGAAAGCAATGTGGCACTACTTAACCAAATGGCATATGCATACATTACAACTAAAAAGTTTCAGTGCTATATCTAAGTCCCAGAGAAATCACACAATCTTGTATGGAACTGCATGAATAGATTGTGATGGTGAAGTTTGGATTGTCACTCCACAGGTGATTACACGTACGTATATTAATAAAAAGATGTGCTAGAGTCACAGTGCAGAGCAAAAAGAAAAAAGAAAAAACAATAATCAGAATAAGATGCATTTATGTAATGCCATTTACATAAATTAGACATTCATATTGAAAAGTATCCATTTTTAATTCAATAAAGGGAATTCATCAAACACATTAGAATGGTACAGAATGAAAATTAGTAGTGATCTAGGGAGGAAGGAGTTCTGGATGGGAGTATAGAATGGAGATGAGTTAGTCAAATAAATAATTTAAAGAATTCTTGTCAAGAAAAAGGGCTTTGATTAAAATACATGATTAACTAAGTTATTACATGCAACTAAGACTGAAACAAACCACTAGTATATATTTAAAGTATAATATTTAAAACAGAATAATATAAAACTTAAGTGAGCATGCACAAGGTTTTTACTCTTAATAAAGTTGGATAATCTACTTCAATAAAAGCATATTATGGACAGAAATGAACACAAAGGCAAAAATATATTCTATGAATATAGTAAGACACTACAAACATGTTATATTCCTCTTCAAATACAGTTTTTTTGCATGTAAATATAGAGTGTTGAATAATACACATATTTTCACTTCTTTTGTTGCAATTTTAGTCTTTTAAAATAAATGTTTAGCTATTGTTTCTAATAAAATTAATTGAATATCAATAAATTTGAGGAAAATTTATAGACATTCCATAAAAACTAAAATTAAGACTATTAGCATCATTAAAGTTTTCATCTAATTTCATTAGAAAAATTTGATTTCAAAAGCTTTTCAATGAATAGATCAATTATATAAAAGTCTAAGACATTTTTATTTTTAATAGTTTCTTTAAATCCATCTATCAACAAATATAACATTGTAATTAATTCCAAGAACATTTAATTTACGAAGTCAGATCCTATGTCTTGTATTCCAATTTCAAAATCTAATATACCAATTTATATTAATGAAGATTCCTGAGACTAAAATATATTCTCATGCCTGTTAAATAGAAGGCACTGACATTTTGTACTGTAGGCTCATCTGATCTCAAAATGGCTCCCAAAAGACAAATTATTTCATTTCCAGTGTCTTTGGGAATGATTTTCTTGCTTCTTATCTTGGATAATCTAGTATTTTATCAGTTCTGTAGCAACAGATGCAAAAAAGAGGGTCAAATATCATTAGAGAACTGGAACAGTTTTGAGGTAGTATTTTCTTTTCTGCAGGCAAATGATGAAATAAATGAAATTGCAATATAGACACTGTTTTCTCTCACCCTGCTATGACAGTTCCACTTAGTCAATGATGTGGCAGTTGTCACTTAAAGCCTGCAGCAAGTGGGGTTTTTAGCTACTTAGCATGTCACATCAGCATTGTGAGTAGACAGGATCATCTGAGATTCTGAGATCATCAGAGAGAAGTATGGGTCCAGACAGAGCAAGTATCTCTTGACTACTTTCACTTCTCTGTTACTTGTTTCTTTTTTTTTTCTTTCTTTTTCAATCTCTACTACTTTTTCCACAAACTTCCCTAAGTTTTGAGAGCTATTTATATGTCACTTCCTCTTGCCTTTTGCATTATTCCTTTTTATTCTTCTTTTTTCTTGATTTTATGATTATAATGTTGTATATTTAAATCAGATAAGTTAAGCTTTTATATTTCCTTCTTTCTCAAGCTCTTGAGGAAACATGATTATTCTCTTAATTAGTAAACCGAAAGGGAAGAAAAGAAATTCAGTTTTAATATGCAGACCACCATATGCAGACTATACTGATCACCCATCTTGAAGGCCTCCAAATAACTCCTTCTTATTTCTAACAAAATCATTTAGATTTTTTTTTAACATCTCACAGTATAGTCACACAATTAAGAAAAAGAAATACAGATTCGGGAAATTAATTTCACTTTTCCCCACATTCATTCTTGTGAGAACACATTGAATTCATATTTAGTTCAAAATCTATTGAACAAATGTGAATATCTTAATAATAATGCCAATTAATGGGTATACCAAGTTCTCCTAAAGATAAAACTTAATAGTCATGGGGAAGACAGAATTAATTCAGTAAATACACTGATGAATCTAACCTTACAAATATTCTGGAGAAACAAATGACATCTTTAAGGTAGTATTCAACAGAAAACATGGTGATTTTGTGAAGATGTGAAGCTTGACATGAGATAGGATATGTGAATGTAGAGGGTCAACTGCCGCCACTATTCTCTCTAGTCTCTCCTCCATACATCAGCCACAAAAATCTACCCTAAATTCACATAAGGTGTTATGGTCATTGACCCTAACTTCTATGACTTAAAATACTTGGGTTCCCATGCTTGGCATTACCTGAAAAGCTTTGTAGTCAATAAATGCCCCCAACTCAACTGGGCCTGCACATGGGCTTCTTTATAAACCAGGAACTACTTCCCTCATTCTCTTCTGTGCATCACTCATTCCAAGCACTGAGCATTCTACAAGGAATTATGGGAAGAATATTGGTCTCCCTGTCCTACTAAATGTTTTGAGCACTTTTTCAAGAGATAAAATACTTCTTAGTATATAATTATATATATATATATATATATATATATATATATATATATGTATATATATATACTTACATATAATACTTAATGTATATATATATATATATATATATATATATATATATATATCTGCATTTCCTTATGCTGGCTATAAAACTATAACTCCCATGTATAGATCACAGGCTGAGTTTTCATCTAAAACTTCATGTGCCTAAAATATGTTATGAGGGGCTAGGGCTGTGGTTCAGTGGTAGAGCACTTGCCTCATACCTGTGATGCACTGGGTTCAAGCCTCAGCACCACATAAAAATAAGTAAATAAAATCAAGATATTGTGTTCATCTACAACTAAAAAAGTATTTTTAAAAAATACAAAAAATAAAATCTGTTATGAAGTGGAAAATCATGTTTTTCCTCCTCATGATGATTTTTCTGCTCAGGGACATTATCTCAACGTTTTCTAATCTACTTCCATGTAAGAGTATTCAATACATTAGTTTATTAACTTGAAGCTAAGTGTAAAGCAAAACTCACATTTATCACTCTGTTTGTAACTTTTCTCATTGGCTTTTTGCCTTTTTTATTCATCAATTATCAAATTATTATATAATCTCATAAATATCAAGTGAGTAAAACAAACAAACAAAAAACCCCACTTTGCAATGATTAGTTTTGAAACTCTATAATACAATATTTGGGATGCAACATTTCTATATTTAATAAAGACCTGGATGTATTCTCCTAAGCTATAGAAGTAACAATTGCTTTCTAACTTTTGAAGAATCAAAACAAGCAATCCAAGATTCCAAGATGTGAGGGAGGTGGTTAGGACTTGAGATAACCCTCCTTGTAAAGAGGACTGAGGCCATTGTAAAAGAGGCTTTATGCAGAATCCCTTGGTGTGTCCTTCCACCTTCAGCCATGTGAAGACACAGCATTCCTTCCCTATGGAATATTCCACAAGAAGGGTCATCCTGGTAGCACAAAACTGCCCTTACCAGACAAGCAGACCTGGTGCTTTCTTGATCATGGACTTCCTGGCCTCTAGAACCTTGAGAAAATTGATTTTATAAATTGCCCAGTCTCAGGTATTTTATTAGAGGACATAAATGGATTAATATTGCAAGCATCAAATGTTAAAAGCATTGGTCAATTTATAGGCATATATATGTGTGGAAATGTGTGTTTATGTGTATTCAGTCGGAAATTTTGCTGGTATTGAGAAAGGTGACAGTAGAAATAAAAGAGACGTAAAAAGACCGATCACAAGCTACGTCAATATAATGGTTGCAAATTGCATGACCACTGTGAAACACAAACAATATAATGGGCAAAAACATGCTTCATTCACAGATGTGAAACAAATTACAAATTAATTTCTGTTTAGATCTTTTATACCCTGGTCCTTATTTAACTTTCTTTCCAGACTCAGGTCAAGGTTCAGGAGTAAGTTTGCCTGCCAACCCACTCAGGCTTGGGCCTCTTATAAACTGTTCACAAACATTAACCCATCTCAGGTAGCCTGATTCAGTCAGTTCCAGGAATTCTTCCACTTGTGGTCTGTGCTCAGGAAGTAGGAAGCATCTCACACTCTGCACCTGCATCACCTCATTTCCCCCTGGATGCTGGCCGGCCTCATGGAATGCTGAAAGAAGGTTAGGCGTCATGCCCATTGCTCCTGGGATGTTCAGACATGTCTGGAGTCCTTCGGCACACATGACAATCCTCTCAGAGCACAGGACACAGATGCAAGCCTATTGCAATTGCAGAGGACTGTCTTTGTAGTTGGAAGAGAACTCTTCCCCTTTTGTGTTTAAGCCATTTTTTCTATATACTATAATTCTCTTCCCCATGTTTTTGGATGAGGTGTTTCATCCATGTTATGAAATCCTTTCCTCTCCCCTAGGTTAAGCTTTTAGATAGTAAAAGCCAAAGGACTTTTGGCTTTTTGTCCCAGTACATTTCATTCTTCAGGAAATAAATACAAGTAGACCACTTGCTTAAATAGAGATAAGAGAAAGGGAAAGACACAGGATTACCTAAAAGATTAAAGTCTCAAAATATTGCCTTCTTTCATAATGAGTACCCCATGATGACATATACAACTATTTAGGTGCTTTGGGATTCTGGAAGGAGGCTTAAGAAAATACTGGGGGAATCAATTACTTAAAGAAAATTTTCGAGAAGTTAGATTAAAGGTGATTTATATAACTGGTAAAATAATAGGTTTCAGGACATGGAATGTTTACATAATGTTAGGTATTAGAATTAAGAATAATGAGTGTGCTTTTAGGGGACAAGTTGCATCTTTCTCAGTACATTCCAGAAAGGAGGCTGTAAGAATGGAATGTTTCCAATCTTAGCTCAAGTTCTATTTCATTCTCTGCTTTCAAGTTGAACACGGACAAGCATCCTGTTGCTGCAAATGTCTTCCTCAACTTACCTTCAATATGGTTGGTTGCGAGTTATTTCAGTATATATCAACAACAGAAGGATGTGTCAGAGCTTTTCTTTTACCTTTCTTTTCTTTTTCTTTTTTTAGCACCACAGATACTGATGAACCATGATCAGCAGAAAGCCACTGATAACCATTTTGAAAACTGCCTTTGCCTTTGATAATAATTCTGTCATAGTAATAGCTCCAAATCCACTACAAATGTGCTGTTATCATGGTTGGGAGAATTCTGGCAATGTAAATTGGGCTTTTTCCCTTAAAAGAGTACAAGGTTTAGTCATTCTTGTAGAAATCCATATTGTTCGTCCAAAATCATAGCCCTCTTCTTCTCCAGTAATAGATACAATATGGATTTTAAGTGATAGATACAGATTATATTTTTCAGTCTCCTTTGCAGGGAGCCAAAAACATATGACTCTAAGAACAGAATGTAACGATGATATGTACAGATTCTAGTAGGTCTCCCTAAGTAAAGGGTATATCTATTTATTCTGACATGCTTTCCTTTCTTCTTCGTTAGAATGCAGATATAATAGCTGGAACTGAAGCAACTATCTTGGACTATAAGGATAAGGTTACCTTACCTGATAAGAACAAAGAAGATTGCAGCATTCATATTTTTGAAGCTACCATTCTAGCCCTTAAATTCATACTTGAATTTTTATTTGAATAATACACTTCTATTTTGTTTGAATAAATATATTTTTTAATGGTCGCAGTAAAATTCAATCCTAAAAATATAGTAATTGATATGTGTTAAGTTGCTACTTAGAATCCAAACTATAATAAAGCTTTGTATCAATAATGCCTCTGGAAATAAGATAAAGAAGAAACTTGTATGGAACTAAGGTAGATTTGTATCAACCTAAATGTATGTAAGGCTGGGATTGTATCTCAGTGGTAAGACTAAATCTGTGAGGGCCTGGGTTTAATACACAGCATTGCAAAAATTAAAGAAAAATAAGTACTTCTATCATAAAATAATCATCTCCTTGAAATAATGATTTAAGGTCACAATTACCTTGGAGCTTAAGAAAAAAGTGCAGTTTAGTTATCACTCTAAAGTATTCAAAATCTCTTCAGACAAAGCAATGATACTACTTAATAAAATGTTTCATGTGCTAAGGGAATTCCATGGCTATAGAAATGAATATTTTTCAAATAGCAAATTGTATTTTCTAAGCTTAGTATTTCAGAGTTTCACTCTCCTTTGGAGTCTGAATCAGCTTAGACATTGCATATGACAAAAGGCTCAAGCATTTAGAACATTAATTCTATTTTCCCATCTCACTGAAATGTGTGAAAACCAAGCTGGCAAGTAGCGGATCTATGACTGTGAATAACCCAGCTGGTCAATTATGGTTAGACTTTTTTTTTTTTGAATAGAATATTTTTAAAAAATATTTCTTGCTATTAATTTTAAAAATTCTCTAATTGAAAGAATGGCACATCAGTGTGACATTGTTGTTCAGGGCCCATAGTGCAGAATAAAATTTCAACCATAGATAGGGACAACATTTCTAATGATTTCAACAAGCATGTTTCTGTGGAAGGACTTACTGACACATGACCAGCTGGAGTCATGTTCATTAATTCTTTTCTGGCAATGTAAAGCCTTTTTCCACATTTCATTATTTTGCATGTACAGCTGTTTGCCAATTAACAGAGAAAAGTCCAGTTATAAACCACATCCTGGAAAGAATAAATTAGGTACATTTGAATGACAAAGGATATTAAGGATTTCACAATATTGCTAACATTCCTGGGTTTCACAATTATGGGTCAGTAAGTTTATTTTCCTCATGCCTTTTTGTTAATTTGAAATCCTGGCATAACTTTAAAAGGTGTGTGTGTGTGTGTGTGTGTGTGAGAGAGAGAGAGAGAGAGAGAGAGAGAGAGAGAGAGAGAGAGAGAGAGAGAGAGAGAAGAGAGAGAGAGAGAGAGAGAATAAAAACAACCCAGGAGGGGAGAAAAGTACCCATGTCAGACTAATCACAGAATGCAATGCAGTGATACTTGTGTCTCCAAGGAAACTTACATGGTTTTCATTTTGTCAAAATGTATGAAGTCTATGCAGCTTGATTCCTGGCAAAATACATTGTTATGCTTAAAAATATTTTTGGATAATTTTTAATTGATTTTATTTTTTAAATACATGAGAGAAGAATGCATTGCAATTCTTATTACACATATAGAGCACTATTTTTATATCTTTGTTTGTATATAAAGTATGTTCACATCAATTCATGTCTTCATACATGTACTTTAGATAATGATGTCCATCACATTCCACCATAGTTGCTAACCCTCTGCCCCCACTCTTACCCTCTCACCCCTCTGCCCTATCTAGAGTTGGTTATTCTTTCCCTGCTCCCCCTCCCTATCCCACTATGAGTTAGTCACCTTATATCAGAAAAACACATTCAGCATTTGTCTTTTGGGGATTGGCTAACTTCACTTAGCATTATCTTCTCTAACTCCATCCATTTACCTGCAAATGCCATGATTTCATTCTCTTTTATTGCAGAGTAATATTCCATTGTGTATATATGACACATTTTTTTATCCATCCCTCTACTGAAGCGCATCTAGGTTGGTTCCACAGTTTAGCTATTGTGAATTGTGCTGCTATAAACATTGATGTGGCTGTGTCCCTGTAGTATGATGTTTTTAAGTCCTTTAGGTGTAGACTGAGGAGATCTTACAATGCACAAAATTCAACTCAAAGTGGATCAAGGACTTAGGAATTAAACCAGAGACTCTGTGTCTAATAGAAGAAAAAGTAGGCCCTAATTTCCATCATGTGGGATTAGGCTCCTATAGTGCAAGAATTAAAGCCTAGAATCAATAAATGGGATGGACTCAAACTTAAAAGTTTCTTCTCAGCAAAAGAAATAATCTGTGAGGTGAATAGAGAGCCTTCATCTTGGGAGCAAATTTTTAACCCTCACACCTCAGATAGAGTACTAATCTCTAGGGTATATAAAGAATTCAAAAAGATAAGCACCAAAAAAAAAATAACTCAATCAATAAATGGGCCATGGACCTAAACAGACACTTCTCAGAAGATGATATACAATCAGTCAACAAATATATGAAAAAAATGTTCATCATCTCTAGCAATTAGAGAATTGAAAATCAAAACTACTCTATTATCTCACTCCAGTCAGAATGGCAGCCATTATGAATACAAACAACAATAAGTGTTGGTGAGGATGTGGGGAAAAAGGTACACTCATATATTGCTGGTGGGACTGCAAATCGTATGATGTTTTGTTGGGTGTGGTGGTATGAATCTGTAATTCCAACTGCTTGGGAAGTTGAAGCAGAAGGTTTATTCAAGTCCAGCTTGAACAACATAACAAGACTCCATCAAAAAAAAAAAAAAACTAATGGTAATTTTGCTTCGTTTGGATAACAGTGGTCCTCTATATAAAGGGTTGAGTTAAACATGCTTGTATTTTATATGGGGTGAGACAGGTGAAGATGGAGTTTCTTAGAAATAGTGAAGAATAGCAAAGAGACCAGGACTGTTGAAGAAAAGCTAGACTTCACATAGCAGAGTGCCAATTACAGAAGTTGGTGGAAAATTAAAACATACTCCTAGAGAAAGGTGTAGTTGCACACATACACACACACACAAATATACACACAAACACACAACAATCTCCTACTAGGTACAGGAGGTATACACCTGTAATTCCAGCAACTAGAGGAGCTAAGGCAGGAGGACAATCTCACAAGTTCAAGGACAACCTCAGCAACTTAGTGAGGTCCTAAACAACTTAACAAAACCCTGTCTCAAAACGAAAAATAAAAAGGGATGGGGATGTGGCCCAGTAATTGAGCACTCCTGGGTTCAGTCTCCAATATCCACCCCCCCAAAAATCTCTAATTTGTTTAATAATTTATAATGATATGAAATTCATACTTTAAACTTTGTTCCTAATTTGTCCCTTGTCTCTTTTGTTCCTGCTTCTCAATTTAAAGACAAAATTGTGAGCTGTACTAGCATTTGCTTTAGGGCAACCTTGGGTTGAGATAATCACCATTTGCTTTATCATTGTGTAATCCTAGGCTGCTGTTAATTTAGGATAAAGTAAAAAAAGTGACTTGTTCCAAACTTAATATGCTTTTCACATTTACTTATCTTGAACTGGTTTTCTAAACCCTCAAGGTTTATTGTGTTTTATTTTTAAGGAAGGGGTCCATTAACTTGCTAAGAACTTTCCACTGAAATTTATTGCTGACTTTGATAATAGTCTGAAGTTGGCAATATAAGGAGAAGATGAGAACAACCATTTTCAGAACACTAGATTCAGGCCAGAGAGTGTTAAAATATTGTGTAAAATATGCTTTTATTTATATTATGTAAAACACACTTTCTGGGCCATACATGCAGAGAAAACCATTTTAAAGATATTCAGCTATAATTAGACCTAATAAAAGTGTTCATATCTAGTTTTGATTTAAAAATATAGGTATCATTCATTAATGATCATGAAGAAAAAGATTGTGCAATGAAATTGTCCAATCAATAGATGATATATTTGTCTATTTTTATAATGTAAAGAATATTTAACATGAGATCTACCCTCTTAAACAATTTTCAGTATAAGATAAAATATTATTATCTAAAGGCATAATTGAAACTTTGTGCTTAGTGAATAGCAATTCTTTTTCCCTCTCCTCAGCCCCTGAAAACCACCGCTCTGCTTCCATGAGTTTGAATGTTTTAGATCCTTCATATGAATGGAATCCTGCAGCATTTATCCTTCTGAGATAGGCTTACTTCACTTGACTCCTCTAGTTCACCTACCTTGCCCCATATGTTCCTTCTCTTTAGCTGAATAACATTCTATTATATGCATAGGCTATATTTTTTCA
The DNA here is from genome assembly GCF_964194105.1 of Spermophilus citellus. Taxonomy (NCBI): domain Eukaryota; kingdom Metazoa; phylum Chordata; class Mammalia; order Rodentia; family Sciuridae; genus Spermophilus; species Spermophilus citellus. Next base: position 100,933,695 of record NC_138186.1, on the reverse strand, counting down.
TCCATTGGTAGAATTTCATTGCTTCTACACTTTGATGTTGTGAACAATGCTGCAATGAATGAATATTAGAGTTCAGACATTTCTTTCAAATTCTGACTTCAATTTCTTTGGAAAATCACATAGAAATGGAATTGCTGAGGTAGTTGAGACTTCTATGTTTATTTTTTGAGGGAACTTAATACTGTTTTCCATGTAATATGCACAGTTTTACATTCCTATCAAAGGTATATAAGAGCTCCATCTTCTCCACATCCTAATCAACCCTTATTAATTTTTTAATAGCCATCCATCCTAGTAGTTGTGTGGTAATAGCTCATTGCAGTTTTGATTTGCATTTTCCTCATGATTGGTGTTGTGGACTAAATATTTGTGTTTCCTCCAAATGACCATTTTCAAATCTAATCTCCAATGCAATTGTATGTTTAAGTGTGTCATTTAGGAGATGATTAGGTCATGAGAGATTAGTCTCTTGAGTGGAATCAGTGCCTATGTAAGTAAGTAGAAGTCAGAAAGCCGATTCACCCTCTTTCTGCCATGTGAATATACAAGGAAAAAAAATGGCTGGACCAGGAAGCAAGAGCTCACCAAAAGATCTGTGAGAACCTTGATGGTGGACTTTCCATTCTCCAGAATTAAAACAAATAATTGTTGTCTAAGCCATCTAATCTATGGCAATTTATTATAGCAGACTAAACAGAGTATGACATTTTTTATATAGATATATAGGCAATTTGTATGCCATGCAGAAGTATCTCTTCAAATCCTTTGTAATTTTTAAATGATTTATGGTGGGGTTTTGTTTGTTTGTTTGTATTGACTTGTAGGAGTATTTTTGTAACATTTTGGACATTAATATATTATCAAATACATGGTTTGAATTTTTTTTTCCACTCTCCTGGTTGCCTTTTCAGTCTTTTAAGAGTTTTCTTTTGTTGTATTATTTTGTAACTTCGTCATACTCAATCATTGCATTGTCTTAGAATATATTGCTCCCAGGAAAGAAATATGTATTATCACAGTTAAATCTCCATACTCTCCACTATACAATGAGGAGTATCTGATTAATAGAAGGAAGTTTAAAGTGCTTTATCACTGTGGAATATATAATTATTAATAAATCACTTTTAAGTTAACACAGGTCAAAAGTATCATTGCCATTATTCTTATTTTAAAAAGCAGGTTGGGTGAATTTACACTCAAAATTACATTTCAGCTTCTGCCTTCCTATTATTAAAGTTCCTCTGTAGTGGCTATATTCACCATGTAACTCACTGAGGAACCAGAAGAACAACAGGCCCAAATATAGTAATGTATATGTGGCTTCAGGCCTTTTATAAAAACTATTGCATTATTGATATAATAAATAGAAAAATCTAAAAAGTAGTCTAATTCCATTTAGGCACAACTGCCTTATTTGTCTAAATTAAATCTTAAAGATGCATTGCATAAATGGAAAAAAATGTCCATAGGCAGAGGTTTATTGTAAAATATTTAAAAAATTTAATATTTTAAAAAATATTTTATTTGTCAATATACTGTTTCAATATTTAATTGAAGAAAAAAATTGCAAGGTAAATTCTGGAAGAGATGATTTAATGAAGATTATTTTTCATTTGCAGAACCAATGAACATTGTTAATTGATAATGGAAGAATTGGTTGGAGTTTGATATTTTACAGAAGAAATTCATATCACTCACTTTGCTCTTGTGTAAAATATATACAAAGGTGTTTGACTATGCATTCAAGTACCCTGAATTCAAGTTGCTTTCTTTTTCTGATTTTGTTTCTGATTTTTTCTGAGAGATCTATTTAAGTATAAATGGAAAAAGGAGGCTGGGAAAAAGCTTATAGAAAACCATACCTTTTGTCACCCATTTAAGCATTCTTTGTGTTGACCTTTTTTACTGTTCTTTTGATGTCATGTAATATTTGTTTCATAATAAATTATGAGTTTAACTCTATTACTTGAATCAATTTTATTATCCTATTTGGCAGAAACTCAAAGAAGACAAACATAAATTATTGGTTTCCATTAAATTTTGGAGAATCTTTAAAGCATCTTTAAGGACAATAAGTTCTGCTTCTACACTTAAGAGCTGTATTTCAGAGACATCCGAAGAAATGGGTTTTCATTCCATGCAATAACTACATTAGAGATAAAAACCAAAGAATGTTACAAGATGTGCAGCCAGAATCCAAGGAATTCACTGGGGAATATCAGTATCATTCAAATGGCAAACACAATAGCACAGACAGACACTTCTACCACTTCAGCAATTGAGAGATCAAACCATGAGGGAAATAATTCTAGAATCTTCAATTGCACCAAGATCCAAGACTAACTGAAACCTTCCAGGCAGCCATTGCTAAACTGCCGCTCTCATTTTAAACCCAAATTTATGCTCTGATCTCTTCCTTGACTTTATAAATTTACTTTTTCTTCTTATTTTTTGTGTCACAAAATTCTTTTCCCAGAATCTTAAAGGATGTTTTCCTGAATCAGCTTTTTGGCTTTAGGTAGGTAACTGCCTCCATCAGCAACTAGTCCCTCAAGAAGAGAATAATAAGAACCAGTCATTGTGACACACTTATGTGATTATTAAGGGTGAATTTGACCTTATTTCATATCTAATGTTATTTACTAAGAATTTATACAATTTATAGTTGCATTCCTGATTGAATGAAAAGGAGGAAGTAAAATACTCTCTTTCTGGGACATTTTTCTCAAAGATTTTTAGGTAGTGCTTGTGCATATTCTAGTAATTAATATCAATTGTCAAAATTCAAAGTATTATATAGTAAAGGGAAGATAAAAAGAAGATAAAAACAAAAGACTCCATTAATATCAAATAATGGATAATGGATAATCTGACTATCTTAAACGAACCTTCTTCCTAATTGAATAAATTTTACCATATTAAAAAAATCTTAGCTTTTACCTGATCTAAGATTATTATCATCAAATACATTGTAATGTGAAACTCACAATGGGACAGTTAGTTTAAAACCTAATTTATAATTTAGAGTAATGTGTATTTATTTATAAATATTGATAATTTAGGCAACATTTTTCTTATTTATAACTAATAACTACTAAATTTTTACTATTTACTCCATACTTCATCTTACATCATATTATGAGATTTTTAAGAACATATCCCAATTGATTGACAAAAATATGTGAAGCATAATAATTTGTATTGCAAATGTTTATTCTTCTAGAGGTATGAGATGATAAAAATAATCAAGATTGTTTCAATGTCTTATGACATAAAAAATTCCATTGCTTACAAGTAGGCATTTTATAGCTGGGGGTAGATGAGTGAGTTATGTTTTAAAAAAATGAAGATGTATTTAAGGAAAGCATCTCAGGTGAATAGAAAACATCATTATTTTAACAGTAAGAAAAAGTAATTTTTAAGTGATATGAAAACCTTCAATAGACACTTCAGTAGCTAGAGAAAATTATCATATATATATTTTCTTTTTATCTAAAGGTATGAGCAGTTCTATGTAAGTGCAAGAGATGCAGAAAGATAGAAAATTACAGATAAAGACTGTCTTGTCAGAAAATTCATCTTTTTCCTGAAAAAAATATGGTGACAGTTTTCCTCCTACTTCCCTCACATGAAAAAAAAAATTATAGATGATGTATAATAGAATAAAACTATAGTCATGAGAGTAGACATAATACATTCTAAGAATTCTAACTATATTATTGTATTAAGTTCCTTTTACTGTTCAGTTTACACATTATGTATTGCTAAATTTGTGACTGCCCACAATGTGCTCACTTGTTGTTTGAAACTGCACTATAATAGTTGTTTTACTATACTTCAGAGGACAAACACTATGCTCTGCTTTGCTTTCTCCGACAACCATCACGTTTGAAAACTGTACAATATTATTCACTTTTGCAGCCATAATTTTTACATCAAAAGTGAAGCTGTTTTCTCCCTTTTTTCCCCTCCAGGAAAGTCTTTTCTCATATTCATCTGTTTTCTTCTTCACCCAGGCAATAATTACAAATCCCTTTTGGCTTTCTGAGAAGATGGAAATATAGATAGATAGATAGATGATAGATAGATAGATAGATAGATAGATAGATAAAAAGAAATGTAAACAGATAAAAAGTGGCAAGCACACTTACGATAATCTAGACCCAAACTTATTCCATGCAAATGAGAAATCAAGGAAAAGAAAAATGAACTGATCTGATCATGATTATAGAAAAGTTAAGGAAGGAAGACACCAGGTCTCCCAAATGTTCACAGAAAATTTCAATTTTTATAAAAAAAAATACTTTGGGAACATTTATATTTAGCAGATCATGGGTTATAATACTCTTAGATGTCCTCTCTACTCTATCTCAATATAACAAACTCCTTGATAAAAACACAAAGAAAAAGCTGGGCATGGTGGTGCATGCCTGTAATCCCAGAGACTCGGGAGGCTGAGGCAGGAAGATTGTGATTTCAAAGCCAGCCCCAGAAATTTAGTGAAGCCCTAACGCCACTGTCTCAAAAAAAAAAAAAAAAAAAAAAAAAAGAACATAACAAAGGGTTAGGGATGTGGATCAGTGGTTAAGCACCCTTGTATTCAATCCCTAGCACCAAAAATAAATGAATAAAAAAAATGAATATGTTACTGGCTCTGAAAAAATCTGTGAGACGGGGGTTTTGAAAGCACAGTGAGCTCAATCTTGGAGACTGTAATAGCTACACCTGATAAAGCTGCTTTGAATCAAGCCTCCTAAGTAAATAAAAAGGCAGCTACATCTTTTTTTAAAATGATCTGTTTAAAAAATATCTTTTTAGTTGTTAATGGATCTTAATTTTTTTTTTATTTACTTATATGTGGTGCTAAGAATCGAACCCAGTGCCTCACACACATTCCAACCAAGTGCACTACTGCTGAGCCACAGCCTCAGCCCAGCAGCTACATCTTAATATTGTGTTTTCTTATAGTTGAATGAAGAGAATTGTAAAAAGAAAGAGGTGAAATTAATTGTAATAATATATTTATGAAAATAATATATTCCAAGTATCATTTCAACTTACTTCCTTTATATCCTTTGGATTTTGTACACTCATATGCATAGTTTTGACATTTTATCTATTTGTGCTGGATCTTGAATAATTGTTTTCTGATACACCTCTTGGCTTTCTATTCTTGTTTTCAGCTGAATTTAATATTCCTCATCTATATAACTCATCTACTGATATTTTACTTTTTTATTTAGTCTTCATTAAACATTTATTTCCAGTTTTTTAAATTCCTTTCTATAGTTTTTGTTTTTATATCTCTCAATATATTTTCAAACTTGCCTTATTTAAAAAAAATTAGAAGTATGTGCATATGTGTGTGTTGCTTATATCCCTGTCTGATTTCATTATAGGTGTGTGTATACTGCAGATATTTTCTTTTCTCTACATGAGTACATTGCTTTCCTTTAGAGTACAGTTGTTCTTTTTTTAAATTAATTTATTTATTTTAATTAGGTATATATGACAGTAGAATGCATCTGGATTCACTGTATACAATTGTAGAACAACTTTTCAGTTTTCTGATTCACACAATGTAGCATAACACCATATGTGCTATCATACATGTACCTAGGGTACTAATGCCCATCTCATTCCACTATCTTTCTTGTCCCCATACCACCTTCTCTTCCCGATTTGCCCAAAGTTGTTGTTGTTGTTGTTGTTTGTTTGTTTATTTATTTATTTATTTATTTATTTATTTATTTTTGATAGGCATTCTTTTTTCCAATTACCTTATCAATATTCTTAAATTATTAAGGCTGTCAAGATGATGACTTTCTATAGAGATCTGTGGAGTGTTCTTCTTATTGTGAGGAGCCCCTTCGGTCTAGGACTTTTTCATGGCAAGACTTGAGATTAGGGCTTCACATCTTCACTCAGGCTTGACTTCTGACAGGACACTCAGGAAGGATCCTCTTTCTCCATGCTGTGTTGTTGTCAAAAGGGACTTTTGGTGGTGGTGGTTTCTTGGGGTTCACTGTTAGGGAGAGGCTGAATGCATTTCTATTTTCTCCTCTTGTTTATCTTTTAATCCTTGAGGAACTCAGCTTTATGTAGACAATATCTACTAGGATAACCTTTTCCTTGTGGGGAAGATCACAATTTTAATTTCTGTGTCTCTTGCTTTATAACATCTAACACCAAAATCAAATTTAATATTATTTTTTGGATTGGCAAATCTGTACTCATAAAATCTTCATGAATCATTTTTGCCTCTGATTTTTAGGTTTCTTCTCATTTTTATCCTGGTTATTACTTACTATCTTGTCAGTATATGTTTTAAGAATAACTAAAAATATACTTTTTTTTCCAGTATTTTGAGTTGACTGGTTGGAACAATGATCAGAATAGCCTACCTTACTATATAACTGAAAATAGAAATTTAATAGAGCTTGTCATTTATGTGAATGTGAGTAAAATCATTCAAATACTGTTGGATGTCATTGTATAATTTCAAGCATGTAATAGTTTATGATAAAACAATTTCATGAGGGTATATGCACAAGAATGTTTATAGCATTATTGTTAGAACAATAAATAAATAAATAAAACAAACCAAAGTTAGGAACCATCTTGTAGTGATCTTGCATTGAAAGTAAATACATAAATTCTGAAATAACTATGGAATATTAGATGGCAAAAAAATAGACAAAGTATTAATGCATTAAACAGAAGGGGGAAATCTATAAAACATGTTTCTGATTACAGGAAGTCTTAAAAGTCTGAAGTGGATGGTTTCATTTTAGCAATGCTCACAAGAAAGCAAATAAAGGAGTATATGGTTAATAGACACATAAATAGTGAAATATTTTAAAAAGCAATATTCACAATCACAAAATTCAGGGTGTTGATTACTTTTGAGAAGACACTAATGACATAAGATAAACTCACAGGTAGCTTAAAGATATTGCTAATGAATAATCTAGTTCTGAATTTGTTGCTGAAAGCTTGGTCCCTGTCCTCGATGCCAATCCAATAATAAGACAGGGTTTGAGAAAAAAGAGAAAGAAGATTTATTGCTTTGCTAGCAAAAGAGAAACACAAGGGACTCCTGTCCCAAAGGCTGTGATTCTGCCCATCAGCAGGAAGAGGGAGGCTTTTAAAGAAGTATTTAAAGGCTACATTCCATGTGTTCTTGTTTGGAGTTGCAATTCACTTGTTAATTTGGGAGAAACTCATTTTTGAGATCATCTGCTACCATCCCCAAAGTGTGGATTACCTGGTTCCTATGATGAGTGTGTACTCAAGGACAGATAAATCTGTCTAAAATGGGGAAGACAGGCAATCCTGTTTCCCCTCACATTAAGGAGAGAGATTAATTGGGGAGGGTCAGAAAGAGAGGAAAAGAAAGAAACATGTCCATTTTAAAAATAAGTGCAGTGGCAAAGCATAAAGTGGACCACTGTTACAAGTTTATGTAGTGGTTTCAAGTGACATGAAAATCATGACTTTACATAATTCTAGCAGAATGTTAGTCCTCTTAACCTTAACACCGGGGCCAGCTCTGTGTCTACATTGTTTTTCTGTAATAAAATTGGAAGCTATTCATTGCTCCACTCAGATGTCTAAATTTACAAGATATATTCCTTATTAATCTAGTAATTTTAGCCTGATTAATTTAATTATGCCTATACAGAGAAAGGTAGCAAAAGATTAAATTATGATTCCTTAAAATTATGTATCACTAGATCAATTTATTCATTTTGCACATGACTTTTGCAGGCTACATTAATCTGTGTCAATTACTTACAGTGGACACATTCATGAAATAGTCTTTTGGATTCTATTTAAATTCTTGCTACACAGATGATTAGTGAAATTTATAAACAGCTAAACTCTGTTAAAATAAACTGGTAGTTTGTTAATATGGTTAAAATTTACTAGGACATCTGCATGCAAGTAAGTGAAAAATATCTACAAGATTTTGCTTACAATAAGGTCAGTAGCAGCATCACAGACAAAAATTGTAACACCAATTAATCTAACCTTCTGCAAGTCAAAATTGAGGACAGGGGCAAGGCAATTTTTTTTCTTTTGACTTCTCTAAATAATTTATTTGAAATATTTCAGAAATAAAACACTAGAGTAAACATCAAGAGAGAAAAAAATGTATTTTGTTATATTATTAAATTTATTTGCCTTCTTATTTTGAATAGAAATTTGGCATTAAAACTTTCTTTTATAAGAAAGAGTTTAGCAGTGTATTTTTTTTTTTCTTTTGCATTTTCCTTAAAATGAATGACAGGTAAACCATAAATTGTTCAGATTACACAGAAAGTGAGTTTTGAATTGTGTTTGTGGGTCTAATAGAAAATAATCACTGAACTTGGTATATATTGTTTTTTCAACGTATAAATACATTGCCAGTTCTACAATAAACTACCCCAATTCCACAGGCTTATATTTACATTATTCTGCCTATATTTCTGTACTTGCATATGGCATATTTGTCTAAATTAAATTGCATTTGAGATTATAGAGAACACAAAGACAAAACAAAACAAAACAACAACAACAACAAAAAAAGGCAATGTGAAGCAACCATATTTCAACTCAATGTCAGTTAATACTGCAGGAAGTACTGACAGTTTTGCAGGTGGTTGTATCACCTTTGGTCACCAATTCTTTTTTGAGAATGAACAAGTCTTCTAGAATGGTCTCCCTAACTCCAATTGGTGTGGGATACCTAATCTCCAAGCTGCCTTTGAAAATGGGTCTCTGGGTAGCAGCAATGCTGCTGTATCACCAATTGAAAAATTCCAATTTACTTTCCTCTTTAGATCTGCACAGAGAATAAGTCCACATCAAATTGTTATGATCAAGGAAGATATTGCCTGTAACAGTCATTTCTAGTTTAAAAATGACTTTACTATGGTTGAAAAGTAGTATACACATCAATAATAAAGGGAATGGGAAGGACTAAAAAGTCTCAAAATGAAACCTATATAACTTTGACTATAACTCATTAAATGAATTAACAAATAAAAGGTAGTAAATAAAAATAAAGAACTGTATGTGTGTGCATTTGTGGGCATATTGTGTATATAAATAGCTTTTCAAAATTCTGTGGTTTAGAATATATTTCTTTGGAGGGGGCACATTTTTAAAAAATATAGGAAGGAAAAGATTTTGTGTGACAGGAAAATATTAATCACAGACTATGAAAATCACACAGCATCTGGAATGTGAACAGGACTATTTATTGAAGTACTGTAGAAGTTTTGAATAATCATTTGTATACATTTAAATTTGGAAATTCTAAATTAAAGGAACAATTAAATAAAATAATTGAGCCAAATATATATGGCATGTTTTTATGCTTGACAAAGATAACCTCAATATTCCTCTCAACTTGACTAAAATGAATAAGGAGTCTTCTTCCTGATTCTAGGCTCCTAGCTTTCCTTTTCTGAAATAGTTTAGTTTAGAAAACCCCCATTTATTTCTCTGTTTCTTTGAGATGTAAATCTTTGCAATACAGGAAAGGCTTTTGCAAAGACTAGAAAGCTACCCCTTTGAATATACATTACCAAGAAAGTTAGTGCTCTTTTCTCCAAGTCTCTATGTGAAGATAGAAATTTACCTTCTTTCTAAGCACCATTTATCCAACTCAGATGGCCTCATCACAATGATTCATGTCTTTCAGTACTTGCCTAGGGTTTAAAAAACATTTCATCTTTTGTTTCAGTGAAGTTAAGTGAAATGTCTTTCCCCTGTTGTAATAATCTTGACCCCTATGGAGGTCCTGAATAAAGTCTTGTTTGCCATGTTGAAAAACTATTGTGTATAATTTTTTCTATGACAACTCATGGATATTACAAATATTCACATCAGAACTTTCTAAGCAAATGTGGATAGAAAATACTACACCCTTGGATTATTGATGTGTCATTTAGTCATTGTAAAATTATTATTTCTATGGCATTTTCATGTGTTGTGAAATGCTGCCAAAGTCATTACTTAATTTTCACAATAGCTCAGTGATGCCAGGAAAGATGGCATCAATGGGGTTTTAATGAGATATTTGAAGTTTGGACTGAGCACTTGTCCAAAAATAAAATGCAAGAGAACTCTGTAGCAACATTCTAGAAGTAAGCATCATTGAGTTTCCCTATTATTCTTGCTTCCACATTCTCCCGGTGCCATATACTAGTTCCCTTTAATGCATCATTTACACAAATGTTGAGTTACCCAGAGTTTCACTACTATTAGAAAATGACAAAGTTGTAATTTAACTGAAGCTTTTTGACTTCAATTACTTTGTTTAATCTATTACCTTAAAAAGTCATATTCTATTATTCATATGTAAATTTATGTTAACTGTATGTTAATCCATTTTGAACAAAGATTAAACTGAAAAGTCTATTTGCTTCTAACACAGACTCTAAAAACTGACATGATTTTTAAACAGAGCTGGCATTCTCTGTTACGTAGATGTATTAGTAAAGTCAAATTTTCAAGGAAATCATATCTATAATCTGTATTTTTTGTAATTTTTATTTTTTGTAATGTTCAAGACAAGGTTCATATACTCTATACTATTTATATTCAAATGCCAATGATTTTGATGATTGTGCAATTCTATGTTCTCAAAAACTGGTACATAGCATCTATGGAGTAAAATGTTTTCTCAAAGAATATATGTTCTTGACTTTGCAGTTGTTATGTCCTATATGACAATCCTTGTGAAAGAGTTTAACGGGAATATTCTCTGAGATGCTCTAGTCAGAGGGGACAATTGACTTTATTATGCTGGAGCTGCCATGATATTCACTCTCATGACAAAGGAAACATGGGAGGGGTTAATAATTCATACAGACCATCTTCTCAATTAATCTTTCCAAGTCAATTTTTAGATATTTTTAGAGATGACAATCTAGGAGTGATGAAGGTAACTATATAACTCTTAGAAAATCTGAGATACTGACACAGGTCTCATTGACCCCTTAAAATACCTTAAACTCATTTTCTTGTTTTTAGATGCTTTCCTCGATCCACCATGAACAAAACCACAGTCTTTCTCTTCTGATTTACACTAATGTAGAAAGCTTCAAAATCCTCATCCATTTACCTTATTAAGACACAGAATAATTTCATACAAAACTCCATAATGGGGATGGGGGGAGCATGGGTGGAATGGAGAAACTTTGGATAGAACAAAGGGGAAGAAGGGGAAGGGAGGGGGCATGGGGGTAGAAAAGATGGTGGAATGAGATGGACATCATTATCCTAGGTACATATATGAAGACACAGTAGTGCAACTCTACTTTGTGTACAACCAGAGAAATGAAAAGTTGTGCTCCATATGTGTACTATGAATTTAAATGCATTCTGCTGTTATGTGTAACAAATTAGAACAAATAAATTAATAAGAATCTGAAGGCCAAAATAGTTTTTTGTTTAGCAGACCATCATATTTTCCTATTAAAATTTCCATTTAAAAATTAACAAGTACAAATTATAAAAATAATACTTTAGGATGGGTCCAAATGATTGTTTCCATGATAAGATCTGGAGAGTTCCCTGTCCTATGTGAGTGCTTATGTACATCAAGAGCCCATAAGAAGAATACAATTTTACTGGCAGAACTCTCAAAACACTTTCAGTTTGGGAGAAAATGTTTCACTGACTGTCTTTATTTTATCTTTCTCTCTTATAATGTCTTGACATTGGTTAAGAGCCATAGATTTTGTTGGTTATAGGAGACAGAATAAAATGGAAGGAGATTGTGAATTATCATAAAGGAAGAATCATAAAATCAGTTAAACTTTCCACTATCCTATTGTTTAGGTTTTCTGTTTGTTTACTTCATAAAACCTTAAAGAGAGAAAATATCTTGTTAGTGATAGCATTCTCCTTTGTTATTAAGATAAACTATCCTTGTAATCACTTGTAATGCACCTACACGTGCACACAGACATGAGGTGGGGGGAGTAAGCATGCTTTTCTGACATTTCAAAGAAGAACATTGGGCCATAAATTATTTACTACAAACAATAAAAGAAAATGATAGAAAATGTATCAGGACAATATACAAGCACATAGTCTCAAATAATTAGAAATTAAAAGTCTTAAGGGGCAACTATTATATGATAAAAGGACAATAGATAAAAGTCTGAAGAACAGCAGTGATGAAAAAAGACTTGGGTGAGACATTGAACTATTGCAAAGAAGCTAAAATAGCAATAGCAGAATTAAAATCCATAATTGAGGTGATAAAGAAAAGCATTAATCGTTCAGGAAAATTGAATTAATAATCTGCAGAAGCAGGTTTTAAGAAATCCATTAGAGTCTGAGAAAATGAAAAAGAGATGATCAATGCAAATGAATATGATGAATGTGAATAAAGTACAGATTGTGGAAGTTTTACTTGTAGAGAACTGGTTTCCTTGAAAAACACTGCAAATAAGTATATGAAATAAGTATCAAATAAATATATGAAAATGGCAACAAAAAATATAAATCATAAAACATTACGACTTCAGTTTGGTAAAGGAATGTATATGTGCAAAAATATATTCATGTGAATATACATATATAATATTATATAATATATTTATAAAGAACTATAAAACCAAACAAATGTTTACTCTAGAAGGTGGTAGATTTTAATTTTAAAGTAGTTTTAAATTTTTCTATATGTTATAATAAATAGGTACTTATTAACCTGAAATACCGAAAACATTACTATGGAAAACTTTACTACACAGACTGAGAAAATTAAGAAAATATCATCCTGTATAAATTGCAGTTTTAGTAAGTTCCATTTGTCTAGTATTGCTACCTGCTACTTTACTTTATCTGTTCTGAACAAACTGCACCATAACAGTACTTCAGAAAGAGTTGAATATAGCCATTTATATTTATGCATGGAATTGTCTATTTTCTTATGAATCTGCTGATTTTTCCACAGGAAAAAATCCTATGTATCTTACACAGACATGATAGAGGGAGGGAGAAAAAGGAAGTCATGAAAATACGAACAGAGGAAAAACATGTGTCACCATAGTTTGAACTTGTGCATTCTCCGAGCTTTGTTCATGTTGGCATTCACTGTCTATTTTCCTGTTGAGAACATATACATTTGAGATGACTTCTATCATCTCAGGTCCTTGGTTAACATAGGCTCTCCGAGGCAATCATATAATTCACCACCCCTGATCTGAACCAATTTTAAAACATCCACCAGAAAGCTTAAATGGCATTTCTGGGTCATGTTATGGACCTTTTTATTTATTGACTATATGTAAATTTCTTGTTTTGAAAGACAGTAGCATTGTATATGATTTTTGCTATCTGAATGATAAGTGCAATTTTGTACAATAAAAAGAATTGCTTTGAGGCAGTTGAGATTTAATTAAATTCACTGAGCTTTGTGATAAAAAAAATGCTATTCCTAAAACTAGAATGCCTATGACACGTTTTGGAACCAGTGCTAGATTCCTCCTGTACTTCATTATAAGCCATGGCAGATGATTTGAAAAGAATATCTGACATAGAAAATGTATTGATTTTGACAACAGTACAGAACTCATACTAAGCATCAGTACTGTGGATTCTTCAAATAAGTATGTAGTATATTGTTGACAATTAAAGCAGTTACAATATTTCTTAATGTTTAAAATTTACTGTATTATATATTACAGCCTTATACTTCATACTCTGCCAATTACATAAGTAAATATTCATCTATAAACTCCTGGCTTAAGATACATAGACTTAGCATTTCACTAAGTTGTAGGATCCTGCAGGCTTAAGACCATACTTTATATTTATTTTCTTATTTGATGATTATCATATTATGATTTACTTGGCTTATATTTGCTGATGAATTGCTGTCAAGATTTTACTAATTATTCATCAAATTTCAATAGCTTCTTTCCTCAGAAAGATCAAAATGTTCTACAGAAAGCTGCATATTTATAATCATTTATAATACAAGTTAAAAATAGTAAATCCAGAGAACATATATAAAAATAAATAGACAAGAAAAAAGAATAAATGATAATATCATTCCAGCACATACTTATTGTTCATTAATGTTGTGCATATAATTGCATTTCTAAGTCAATTTGCTAAAGATTGTTTAACTTACATGATATAAAGAGAGAAAAGGCTTTCTTTATTGCATATGTCTCCTGTATTTTCTGTCTGGATTGTCAAGGATATGCTTCATTTCCTGTTGTAAGCATTGTTTGAGATTTTCAGATTGACAGACAAAGGGTCACAGACAGACATTAACTAGTGCCATATGATGCAGTTTCATAGAAAGGTGTATTTGGAGGAAGGTAGAATTATTAGCACAGAATTATTTGAGTGGGATCAATATCCTAAACCTTCATATGTTTTGGTTTAGGTCAGGCATTGACAGTCTATATGTAGCACTGATAAGTTCCTATAAAAGAACTCTATCATCATAATACTATAAAATTATGTGGCAGAAGACAAGTGAAGGGAAGACAGGAAAGAAACCACCTATGTGATTATGTAATAATTCCCTGTTCAGAGAAGTATCCCTGTGTTATCAGTCTATCCTAATCATCTAATTCAGACATACTGAGGCAGCTTTGTATTAAACAATATATAAAGGGTGTTCACAGAAAATGAATGTCCATAGTTATCAACAGTCAAAGATAAGAAACTTTAGAAATAAACATTAAGTCACAAACCTAAACCTTTTAGATGTAATATTGCATTTCTGGAAAACCTTTCAAAATGTTTTGACAGTGACTGATATTGAACATGCAACCACTGAGTGACACAAGTTTGGGCATTGGACCCCAATCACTAGTCACTCTGCTCTTGAAAGAAAGGATACTTATATTACAATTCATGCAACACAAAAAATCTCTGTTAATCATTAATTTTCCATGGCTTTATAATAGTATATTTTCATTTTAGAAAAAAGACTAATGTTATAGTTGTGTTCCCCAAAGTTCATTTGTTAGAAACTTGATTAGCAATATTGGGGGTTGGGATCTTACAGAGGTATTAAGTTATGAGATTTCTACCATCATAAATGAACTGATGCTGCTATTACAGGAGTGGATTTCATTTAAAAGGACAAATGTGTTCCTCTTTCTCTCTCTCTCTCCTGCTCTCATTCCCTTCTAATTTCCATCATGAGATGAAGGAACATGTAGACCTTCATCATATACTGACTCCTTGATCTTGGACTTCTAAGCCTCTAGAACTGTAGGAAATAGATATCTGGCCTTTGAAAATTATCTACCTCAACTTATTCTGTTATAGCAGTACAAAATAAGTGGAAACAAAGGGAAATACCATTTCCAATAAAATATGGTTGACTGGTTTTTATACATTAATATAATTTAGAGATTTACAGAATTTGTAAAATATTATTTAATTTCCTTTTAAAAGGTGTTTGAAATAATTATATTTTTTAAAATAAATATTTTTGGATAATGCTAAAATTTTTCTTAAAATTATGCCATCTCCATCATCTTAGGGATCTCCTGGTCATCTAACTACTTAACTATCACAGTACTTTCTGATTTTACAGATTGTATTTACTACTTAAATTATAATTCACTTCTTCCATTTACATTATTTTGGATTAAATATATGTGTATAAAATATGTATTGGATATTTAGAATTGTAGGATATTTGTTGAAATGATGATCTTTTTATAAATTCATGAATTAATTATTTGCATTTTAGTTTAAAGACTTTTTGCTGGGGCTGGGGATGTGGCTCAAGCGGTAGCGCGCTCACCTGGCATGCGTGCGGCCCGGGTTCGATCCTCAGCACCACATACCAACAAAGATGTTGTGTCCACCGAGAACGAAAAAAATAAATATTAAAAAAAAAAATTCTCTCTCTCTCTCTCTCTCTCTCTCTCTCTCTCTCTCTCTCTCTCCTCTCTCACTCTCTCTTTAAAAAAAAAATAAATAAAGACTTTTTGCTCTTGTTTATTCCCACTTCAATCCTATATTACTTTGGGGAAACTATTGTTCATTATATTATTATTATTATTATTATTATTATTATTATTATTCCAAATGGAAATACAAAGGTAATGATAATAGAAAGTTCAGTAAAGATCCTCAAGAGCAGATCAATGTGTGAGTGGTTGATCCATTTTTCTTAGATTACTCTATTAAAAAGGAAAACATCAGAGGAATGAATTGTAAGTTTCTTACTAGGCCTTTCATTCTGTTATTTTATGATATGAAAATACGTTAATTAGAATTGTATAATGAAATCTGGGGGTAATTATTGTTGTAAACATGTGTATAAATTTTTTATTTATTGTTCAATTAATTTTCTCCTATGATCTGCTCATAATTACTAAAAGAACACATGAATAAAGCAAAGAAGCTAAGGTCTTTGCTATACCTAGATTAGTATAAGTTTTGCTTTGCTTTTCAAATAAAACCTCTAAAGATTAATTAGTTCATTCACTTCAGTTTCCTTTAAATCCTTCCTCCTAAGTTGTAGAAACATCAAAGTAATGAGTTGTTTGACTCAACTGAAGTGGTTGTTAGTTTGTTCAATAATAATTCTTTCCACCTGTTATGGTTTGGATCTGAAATGTTCCCCGAAGTTTCTTTCATTGAAAGCTTTGTTCCTAATGCAGCAATATTCAGAAGTGAGGATTTGGAGAAGTTATCAGATCATGAGTACTCTGACCTCATCAATGGATCAATCCATGGAGAGATTCATATCTGCTAACATTGTTAGGAGTTGGTGAAAACTATAGGTGGTGAGCCTATTATGAGAAAGTAGGTGACTGGGAACGTGCCCTGGAAGAGTATATCTTATTCTTGGACCCTTTCTAATTTTCTCTCTCTCTCTCTCTTCTGCTTCTCCCTCTCCTTCTCCCTCTCTCTCCCTCTCTCTCCCTCTCTCTCTGGCTCTCCTTCTCCCTCTCCCTCTCTGCTTCTTTGTTGCCATGAAATAAGCAGCACTCCTCCATGACACCTTTTCACCATGATGTGTCTTGCCTCAAAGAAAGGGAAACATGTGACCATGGACTGAAATGTTTGAAAACATGAGCCAGGATAGATCTTTCCTCCTCTATGCTGTTTTTCTAAGGTATTTTGTTCTAGTGACAAAAGGCTAACTAACATCTCCTGTGCTATTCTCACAAATACAACAATAATAGGACTATTTCAATGCCATTACAAATGTGTTCATAATAAGCTTAACACATGTGTACACTGTTTCTTTCTTTTTTTAATTTTATTTATTTTATTGTTGGTTGTTCAAAATATTACATAGTTCTTAATATACCATATTTCACAGATTGATTCAAGTGGGTTATGAACTTCCATTTTTACCCCATTGTACACTGTTTCTTGACACAAAATGTGATAAAAGTAGCAGAAGTATGAATTTGTAAAAATTAAAAAAAATAAAGTCAACTTCTTTATTTTGTAAAATCTAAACTTAAGATATCAAAAATTATTTTTTTGTATATTGTCTTATATAAGATGCATTTATATGAAATGTAAATGGTGGTGGAAATTAGAAACCTTCAATTTGCAGATGGAAACTGCATATGAAAAACAGTAGAAAAGGTCTTAACCATGATATGTACTCTAGCAATCACTCCCACCTCTAAAAAACAAATATTTACTGGCAAAATGACTTAGTCAAATAGTTGTCAAACAGTTTCACACAACATGACATCAAGTACAAAGAATTCTTTTGCTGTTATCATAGTATCTGTTGGATATTGTAAGCTGAACATTTTTGACTAAAATAATTGTTATCCTTATGGGTTCTTTGCAAAAACAGTGGATCTTGAAAATATAGTGTATGTTTTTATACTTGCATACAAAATAGTTTCAAGTACATATGCGCAATCTTATGTAAGTTTAGAAGTCTTCTCTTTGAATAATTTAAATATTTAGATGTATAAATCTATTCTCATTTTTAAAATGTGATAAAGTATATTGAAATTTATGTACTTGTAATTATTACTTTTTATTTTCAGAAATATATGTGTTCTTGGTAAAGATTTCAGAACATAGAAAATTGGAAATATATAATAAAAGTTACCTTACATATAAAATTAAATAATCACTTTGAGATATTTGTACCAGTCTCTAAATTTGTGTATTTGAAGCAAGTGTTTATTCACTTTATATTACATCAATATATAATATTATCTTAAGAAGACTTGATACAGTATTATATTCTTATTTTCAACCTAACCACAACTCATAAACAGTATCTTATTAAATCATGTTTTAAAATTAATGCTTAATCATGCCACATGTCTGATCTTATAGCTGTCCTAAAATACACTTAATTATTATCCAAACATTTAACATGAATGACATTTTGCTATTATAAATGTGTCATGATTTCCTCTTTGAACTTAAATGTTTGTCTAGATTTTTTATTAGTTCCTTGGGATAGAGTTCTATAAGAGAAATTACTGTAGCAAAGGGTATGAACTTTTTACAGACCTTGCTATATATTGACAAATTGCTTTGCAGAAAGGTTGTACCAATTTACAATCTTACCAGTACAGTATATAGATGAGCCTTGTAGTGCACACATTCAAAATATAACTTTTAAAATGTTTGCTGATTCGGTAATAAATCATAATATCTGTTGGATATTGTAAGCTGCACATTTTTGACAAATGAAAGATTGAAATGTTTTTCATGTGTTTGTATATAATTTATGTTTATTTTTCTCTGAAATATATTTTTTATGCTGCTCTATTGATGTTTTAGTAGTTGTAACTTGAATTAAAAGTTTGTAATTACAGTTAAGCGTTATTTTAACTTCTATTTCTTCAAAATATTTCATAATTGTGGGTTTTTTTGCCTTTAAATCTATTTTTGGTGAATTTCATCATATATACTGATTTTTGGATCATTTACTTTTCCCTTCGTCTCTTAATGCAAATTTTATGTTTAGAAAGTACTTTCTGAGTTGATAATCAGATAATTCATCTTCAATTTCACATAGATTTGTAGGTTTTTTAGTATAAAGATGCTGATAGAATGTATTATGATTAAACAATATAAAATGCACATTAAAAATATTCCATATTCATGTTCAATTTTTTATTATATAACATGTAACACTTTTTAAAGATATGAGTAACAGTTCATTTAAATTTCTTGGGAAATTTAAACCTATTTTAATTCAGTGTTTGAGAAGTGTCAGAATTCCTTTAACCTGTCACAAATTTTGATATGCTATAATAATATGGATACATTTAAAGGGAAAATATAACACCATATTTCTGGAATCAGTCTTTTGTATAAAAAAGTAGAAAAGAGGCATCACACAAGATTGTATTCTTTTCTGTGATTATTTCACCTCACTACAAATTTGTTACACCACTATGATCTTCATCGCATTTTCTCATAAAGTTATTTTATCCATTTGAAACTTGTGTGAATTTCTTCTGATATTTAACAAAATAATTCTAGAATTAAATTGATAATTATCTTCAAATGATATCCAACCGATACCTATGAATGAGAATTATTTTCTGGTTTATAAAGAGTTTGTACATCCATTCCTACTATAATTCGATCTTATGACAACTGCCCTGTGAAAATGGCTTATTATAATTATTCTATTCTTTTTTTATCCCTACTGATAAGAAAGGTAAGGTTCAAGATGCTGAGTAACTTTCCTAAAATCATATGGTTAAAGTTGACAGGGCTAGGGTTTAAAATGTTTCTTTTTAGGTCACGGTTGACTTAAAAAGCTCCCAGTTTTCAAATTCTCTTGTGCCAACAAAGCAATAATTGAACGAGCTTCAGTCATCAAGGAATAAATTGGAGTCTAAATATTAGAATGCTAATTGCTTTGCATGTGACAAACAGTAACTTGCATATGAATTCTCAAATTTATTTACCTCGAGATATTATCATAAAGATGCAGTTAGACACATTAAAAGAGTAATAATTTGGGGCGCTAACATATTTTAAGAATATATATATTTAAATTGGCTCTTTAATTCTAGCAAATTTCTGGGCTTTATATGAAATTCTTATCACACCTGGACAGTTTTGTAAATGTTGTAGTGAAAAGGAGGAAGAAATGTAGGAGTATGGCAATTCCACAATTTTTGAGATACAAAGGTTTCTCTTCTGATCCTGGGTGGAAGTTTGAATCATATGATTCCTGTGTTTATAGTCTAATCAAATAAGTTGCTCTTAATGACTTAGGGACAATTGGCTCAGTATTGATAAAGAAAGACTTCCCCAGTGAATAAAAGTCAGAAGTGTTTAATACCAGAGAGAATTTTGTGATATTTGAAACCAGCTAAGACAAGAAAACCATAAGAGACCAATAAGAATTTTTTTCTATAAAGTGCTAGTATGATGGTCTGAATTATTTATTGTTGCCTACTGTAAGTCCATCAATTTCTTTAACACATATACATTGAGTCAATCTTCAAAAGTGTGATTCAAAGTGAGGTTAGGCCTTTATGTTAGCTTTTTAATTTTTTTTCTTTATATTAGCAACTCTCCATGGAGAAACACTTTACTCAATATCTTCATGTTAGAATTAGCATCTGTTGATAATTCTTGTGAGAAACAATATTTAGTGCATGGTAAGAAGATCTATTCACTGTTTCCTTATCATTTATCATTTGAAATTCCACTGGAATAAAGAGCCTGCCTTTCTCCCCTACATATTTTTGTTGATTTCTCTCTCTCTCTCTCTCTCTCTCTCTCTCTCTCTCTCTCTCTCTCTCTCTCTCTCTCTCTCTTTCTCTCATTATCTTCCTATTATCAATATAGACTTATGAATTCCTATTTTATTTAATGGATTATTTTCTGAGCTC
Organism: Spermophilus citellus; assembly: GCF_964194105.1. Taxonomy (NCBI): domain Eukaryota; kingdom Metazoa; phylum Chordata; class Mammalia; order Rodentia; family Sciuridae; genus Spermophilus; species Spermophilus citellus. The sequence goes on along the minus strand of NC_138186.1, from coordinate 100,912,855 downwards.
TCATTTATTTTTAAGCTTATATTGCCCTTGATTTTTCCCATCTGGAGATTTTGTATTTCTTCACTGATGCCTCTACTCCAGTTTTCTTGGCTGCCTTTGCCGAGTGTGTTTGTGTGTTCCCTCTTTCATAATGAGAATCACGGCATAGTTCCAAACACCAATATGCTTACTCATTCACTCAATCTGACAATACACATAAAACAACTGCAGGATGCTAAACCCATACTACTATGAAAACAAAAATTACAAGGAAGAGTTTGAGATTTGTTTGTAGTTTACATTCTCTTTAGAATGAGTGCCTGGAGTATAAAATTGTATTCAAAAGTTACATACATCAGTTTGACTAGTTTCTATTTGTTTGATTTTGTTTTTTCTCCTTTGGTACGGTTGTTATTCATGTGAAATACAGTAAAGGTCATTAATTTCTGTTTCTATTCAGTTTTTTAAAAAAAAATTCCATACTGACTTATTTTTTATTTATTCAATATATAAACCAATTAGCAGGCACTGGAAATACTGTGTATCAAAATAAAACTCACTTGTCAACACATTTGCTTATGGTTAGAAATGCTTCTACTTCAATCCCACTATCTGAAACAGGAATCTGGAGTCAGATATTCTGTGCACTGACTTTGCCTGCTCTTCATCCATGACAGTGAAATGGTGAATGATTTTTCTGTCACCATTTCTTTTGCTGGATTGTTGCTAATTTATGCCACATCTGTGTTGAGAAGCCTCCGTGAACAAAATCTGAGTTTTGTACATACTCTTCTACATACCAAATACTGATGTCTGCCATGGCCATAAGACCAGGGCCAAGAAACTTGTGTTTATTTCTTGCTTAATTTCCAGAAAAAGGCACTTATTCTTTGCCAGACTCTATTTTCTGTTTAAAAAAGGAGGTACACTTTATAATATTTCCTTATTAACTCCACAGGTTGTTCTGAGCATTAAATCATATGGCATTTATAAGCTTTTTGTAAATTACAAATAATCTTAAAATAGAAGTTATTACTGAGTTTGGAGCCATACAGAAGACATGGGTACATATGTCCTTTTTACCTTATTTTAAGGAGAAATCATTTGCGCCTTATTTTTGGCACCTCTGCATGGTGGGAGTTAAAGTCCTACCTCAGAGATTAAGGTCTGTAATTTTAGAGTATCTAAGAATAGCAGGATAAAAATTGACCACAGGCTAGCTTGTACTGGCCTCTCCAATGAGCCCATGGGCTACTGGTAGGTCATGATCACAAAGCCTTCCAAGCTCTGCCATGTTTCCTTTAAAGATTACCTCTGCTGGAATCCTAAGAACATCTGATCCCAGCAGGAGGAAAACTTTAACTCTCAGCCTTTTACATTTCATCAGTCTGACTTCTGACCTTCCCAGCCAAACAGGGAACCAGTGATGGAGTCTGTACTTCTGATTATATATCTTAACTTTCCTAGTGTATCATACAAATAAGCACCTTTCTCTGAAGTTTTCTAGTTCAGAGCCATAGAATACTTGCCACCATGCCTTGATCCCCAGACATGAAATCCCTTGAATCGGGCTGCCTATGGCGAGTGCTTCTGCATCAGTGAAACCGGAGCAGCGCAGATCACTTCTCCAGGCCAGACCCTGAAGCTGGCAATAAATTTGATTGAGCAGCAACAGCCACAGGGTAATCAAATACTGTTTTTCTTCTGCCACAAGGAATGATTTTTAAAACCACTTTGAAAACCCCCACAATTCATAGGTCACCCCCACTATATTATGGGAAATAAAATGCCAAGGAAGAATCATCATCCCACACAACAATATATTGGATACATGCAACTTAGACTCATCAGAAAATAAGGAACTATGAGTGGCTTATCTAGATAGTAAATATTTTATTTTATTTTTTCTGTTTTCATCTATTTGTTGATTAGGCCAAATGCAAAATATATCATAAAATAAAGAAACAAAACACAAAGTCACCTCCTTTGCATATTTATCTGCCTCTTTGCTGGCATCAGATTGTTTATTCATTTGTATTTGTATTTATTATTCATCAAAGCACTCTGATATTTAAAGCTTCGTGTCAAGAGATGGAATGCAAATGGTTACTTCTCAGAAAGGAACCCTAGAACTTTAAACTGTTTTGAAAACCATAGCATAATTTTAGCCCCAACACAAAAATGATCGTTTTGTTATACTACTCATTATCTTAAATTGGTGTACATGAATATATTTTACAATAATATTCAAGTTATTTACACATTTTAAAGATTTTTTAAGAGATATTCATAAATCAGCTGATTTATTGGAATAAACTTTATATTTTGAAAACAATTTTTATAAAAGCCTCAGTCTTGTGATAATATAAAAGTGTTTTAATAACTTCAGTCTTTTTGTAGAGCCACATAATTTTTACAAATTAGATAGAAATGTAGATATACAGATAGATAAATGTGCATAAAAAGAAATGTAGATATAAGACAGATATTTTCAGTAAATAAAATAAATTTTAATTGCTACTTTTTTCTTAAATTTTTCTTAAAATCAAGATATATGCAAGATAAGACCTTACTGTTCAATGATTAAGTATAGCCTCAAATAAGAAAATAGATAATAGCCGAGATGCCTGTAATGTTTCTGTTTAAAGGCACTCATTTACAGTGTAAATTTTGAAATGATAGATTTATTATGGAATCCTCCTATATCATAAATTTCTGTTACTAGTTAGTGACTGTAGATATTACAAAATACATTGCAATTTAAAAAACGACTAGATAAAAATTAGAATTAGGGAAAATAATAATGGTGAGACTACACTAATATACTTCACTGATAATCCAGACAAGGCATGGAATCAGAGAATGATCACAGAATGATTTCAACTGCATTGACAAATTAGGACTTTTCATGACAAATAAACTTCTGTTGTGAAGAATTAATTATTAGATGCTTTTTAAAAGCTTTAATATATTGTGATCAATTGTGTCTATAGGTGGGTTGTCCGATGTACCAGCACTTGCCAAAATCAAATCAAGTTAATGTTACTGTTTCTTAAAATAATTTTTCTCTAGGTGTGAAAATAAATTGCAGTTGTATCTCAGTTTTATATTTTAAGTCTGTCATTCTGTATTCTGATATTTCTTTGTCTTGAGAAGAAAAATTTAGCTGCCAAATGTGTTGCATTTTTCATAACTAATGTAATGCATATGCATGCAGCTTATACTTCGGATTCATTTTCACATTTTAATCGGTAAAAACAAAAATTTGTAAAGACATGTAATAATTATTTAGTAACTATCATTAATTTTGTTATTATTTAATCTAAGAAATTTGTAACTCATTTTCAGTTACAAATCTGTGATGATATGTTTAAACGCACTCTCTGTACATGTATACTCATTTTAAAAAATGGTATCAGCTTGTTTTCCCTTTTTCAAAATAACAAATAATCCATGTGTATAGAATAGATGCTAGTTACATTTGGATAAAAAATGATTTTGAGAAAAAAAATCATTTTTTTTGTGCAGTCATATCAAATAAGCAGTAATAATAAAGCACCTTTGATTACTAATTTCTATTGAATTCCTTCTCTCTGTGTTAAAATGACATGGTACAGTTTCTACAATAGTACCTCATGGGTCATTGCAGCTTCTAGTGGATTTTTAAACAATTGAGCTAGGAACTTTGAAGTTAGGGATTTATCATGGAAATGGGACACATCAGTATCCACAGTGCCAATAGCATTGCTGGACTATGCTTGCTATTAGTGGGTACAGCTAGAACTGGCCCCTGTTATGTTTTGAAAACTTTGACCTAAGAGAAGTCTTTGACATTTCAGCAAGAAATGGAAGTGTCTTGCATGTTTTTGTTTGTATGGTGTGAAAAGGAGTGTGTTGCGGTATTCATTACCAGGTCAGTTACTTGGGGTTGGCTAATCACTGGCTCTAATGCAAATCCATGATCCCAGCTTTTCCAGATATTTGTATGGCAGGCAGCTACACAGCAGCAACTTCTGTAATCCCTTCTCCTGCAGTTAGAGCTACTAGAAAAGCTTAATAATATCCCAGAGGCAAAGATGAAACGGTATTTCCACAGCTACTGTTTGCTGTAGAGAGCTTTTGAAGTCAAGCTTAAGATGTCTTTATTTCCCTACCAGAAAGAAATTTTTTTTTTGCCCTCTTTTACTCTGGTGTTGTCATGATGATGGCTTTCTGCTTGAAAAATATTCCAAGTAGCTGCAGCTCTCCCATAAAGCATCAGGGAATGAGAACAGCTTTTCATCAGGGGCTGTTGAAATTTGTAACTACAGTTTGTCACTGCCGAAACCCAGGGCTATGCTGGTAGTGATCTTAATTTAAAACTCCCAGTTTCTTTCTTATCAGGTTTAGGGCAGCCGCAACTTTCACTGTCAGCTCATTGGGCACTGCCCTCACTTTTAACTTCGTGCTTAATTAAATTCTAAATTGGGTGTAGCATAGTGCTCCCAATTCGATCTTTGTTCAGTACCAACTAGAATACAACACACACACACACACACACACACACACACACACACAAAAAAAAGCATAGCTCCAGAATTCACGGAAGGTTAAATTAATTGCAGTAGTGGCAAAAAAGGTAACATTCATATCCAACTTAAGAGACAAGATGTTATGTGTTGATTTAGAAGTGATCATTTCAGACAAAACATGATTATAAGATTGCAGTGAAAAGTTGAAAGGAAATAAAGAATGAAACAACCTGCAGGTTTTTTTTTTAATTTATTTAAGCAGCACAAATGGTAGGTACAATAGGAACCAATGCATTTTGGACAAGAATGTTGTCACAAGAAGTCCTAGCTAATTAAAAAGGAAAGCAGAAAATCAAACCTAACAATGTAACATAAAGAATAACAACAAAAAAGCAACTAGGTCAAGCAGGGTTGATGCTTCTCCAGAAAACTGAATACTGAAGGTATCTTCATAATTAGAAAAATATGGTTTGTATAAAAAGATGTTGCTCTTTGCCGGGATTACTTTACTGTGAAAATCACATTAGATTTTCTATACAAAAAGTACAAGTATTTTATGAAAAAAATAACAATCTTGTCCAGGTATGTTGTGGATTTTTCAAATAATATATATAAACTTAAAATATATTGCAATTATATGAAATTTAAGTAAAAGAACTTTCAGGGAAAGAGTCCAATTCTAAATATAGATTTTTTAAAATTGAAAAACAGAAAAAATAATGAACATTTGAGGAAATTTGTCTGGTTTTGTTTTTATGTCAATCTATCACCAAAGAATATTGTAAAATATTTAGAATCATATCGTTAGAAAACAAATGCTGTCCTGTACCAATACTAAAATTATGAAGAAATTAAAAATCACTGTAATTAAATAAGTTATTAATAATTCTCTATATTTAGGAATGTTTTTGCTTAATCCCCAAATTTCACTGATTAAAAAAAAATGAGAACATTTTTGCAGTTTGAAATATGCTTTTGTAGGCCCTTCCAATTTCTAAAAACAATTGGGAAAATGTGAGAAACTTACTACATTACTAATAAATAGGTATATAATTTGTTTCAGAGTGGTAGTCCAAATAGTTCAATATGAGAGTTGGAAAACATGACTAATGGGGTTGGTTCTAGGATGAGTGCTATTTAATAATTCCATCAATCATCTCAAAACCTGCTCATTTACTTAGTTAATAACATCAGAATGGGAAGGGTTATTTGGCTCCTTGAAGGACAGAATTAAATATAATGTGACCTTGAGAACTAACAAGTTTCAGAAGTTATCAGAATCAAATTATAAAATCTTCCAGAAAATACATATTAATATAATTCTATAGGCCTAACATCTGAATGTCAGATTTGGAGCAGATAGATTTATTAATTTTACCAAGACAGAATACATCAATCTAACAAAAAACACAAGTGAATCACAAATCACTACTTCCTGAGAGAAAGCATGACCATTGAACTTTCTGGTGTGAGTTTAAATCCTGTCTCTGGTTGTCTCAGTGTGTTCAATGTCAGCTACTTAGAATCTCTAGGTTTTGGGTTCTTTGTCTATTAATTGGCAAAACTTTTAGCTGATTTTATAAAACTTGTGAGAATTAAGATTTAAACAGTTTAAGAATGCTTACAATTTCATAAAAATTATACAATTATAAATATAAATATTTGTAATATATCTGTGCTGAAAGTAACCCAACAAGGAGTGAACAGAACAGTTTAGGTCTATTATCCACCAGGAAAGATGCTCCAATCAGGTAAGGTTATATATGTTTTTTGAAGATAGTGAGTTGCAAATGAAGGAATATGTTTGATTCAGATAAGCACAATCATGTCCATTCAGAACCTTAAAAGTAGTTAAAAATATAGAGCACTTTCCATATCTTTTTTCATAACTGAAGAAAAGTATGACTTAGGAAATTGAGGGAATTTCATTCAGGATGTAGAGTCATGAAAAACATAGATCACAATATAAAATATTGTGAATTACTAGCCTAATCTTCTGGATGAAAATTCTTACTTTGTGATTCTCACATAGTAAGTGACAAGAAATAAAAATAGGTATTGCTTTATCCAATTGCAAACACAGATCAATGATGATGAGTTCTGAAAAAAATGTCACTTTGTTCATATGCAAATAAAATGCAACACACATTAAACTAAATAATTATTTATATATATATATATATCATGGTGTTGGGGGAGTTACTATCATTAGGGAGTAGGACTGATGGTTCAGAATCACTTATATGACACTATCCTTGAGGGTTATGCATTCATCACTGTGAGAATAACCTATAGGGATGTCACTGCTGTGAATGAAAAAATATACTAGGCAGTGCTGGTCTTGCTAAAGCCTATGATCCTCTATTTTATGTTATGGTCTACCATGAATGTTTTCCTCAGAATTGAGTATAACTTGATTAAAATACTTTTTTTTTTAATTTCTTAGCTTCCTTGTCTTTACTATGGGAATATTACAAATTATTAAACTCAGATAGAACAATTTAATTCCAATGTTTCAATACTTTTACAATTGTATGAGTACATATGTGCAAAATAATAAGTCATCACTCCATGCTGAAAATAGCCAGACCCAAGAGCCCAATAATTTAGAGTACATAAAACACTGACTCAGTTTGAATTCTAGTTAATTAGGTCAAGATGATTTGGAAGCCTTTGTAATACATTTCTCTGAGCACTAGGAACCGTGCTGATGGGTATCTCTGGAGTGCCTACGATAGACATTGAACAGAGCTGACTCAAGAAGTTGACTGAAATCGGTCATGCCCTACAAGCCTGCAGATTTGTGGTCCTTTCTCATTCATTCCCCAGTGGCAGTTGTCATATGAATGTCCTCTCAGCAAAGCTCCATACCGAGTGCCTACTTTCAGAGGTACTATACAATGTAGCCCATACCATAATGAATCCATCATTAAAGTTGTCACCAGAGCTGCTGAAACTGACCATAACAAGATCCAGAGATCTTTCAAAGAGCTAATCCTATCCATGTTTACTTGGGGCATTATCTTTCTCCACTAAGAAGCATCTCTTATTTTCTTTAATAACTTTTGTTTTTTCAGCTGAATATATAAGAAAGTGTGTCACTTTTCCTAAATGTTTCTTCTATGCACTTGTATTTATTTTCAGAAACGCTAAGAATACAGTGTACTTCAGGATTTAATATATAGCCTGCTGCTAAACTATTTATGTAAAAATAATAGCTAAAACATGAAGAAAAATGATATTTAAACCAAACCCCCTGCAAGTAGTTGAGAGGAATATCAAACTCTGTCAATGTTTCTTAAAATCAAAATGGAAATACTTGATCAAATTCACTTTTCTAACTTTGGTCAAGAATTTCTTTCAATAGGGGGAGGAAATGATTATTCTTGTGATTAAGAATTTAAATTCTTGAGTTTAGTTCTTGACTTGAATATCTGAAGGAAGTGAATCTAGTAAGAGTGACATTCTCATGATATCATTGGCAACAAATTATTTTTAAGTGCCAGATTCCTGATAATTGCAATGCCAGGGGTGTTGAGAAATGGAATGAACTTAGTTTCACCATATCAGTTTTAAGTTTGTATTTCCCACACTAAAACATTTAACTCTCCTGTAGGATTGTTTCAAGGAAGAGACAGGAAAAAGAACACCTTTGCATCAAATAATTCCTACTTTGATAATCAGATTTTGTACAAGTTGCTATAATAATGTCTTTCCATATCTCCCCCTTTTTTTCCAGTATGTGTCTGTTATTTATCTAATTGAATTCATCACTCATTCACAAAATCAACAAATATTGATTAAGAATCTACCAGGGACCAGGTTCTAGATAAGATACTAGTTTAACTTTGTATAGGAGACAGTGATTTCTACTCTCATGCTGTCCCCAGGTAACCCAGAGGAAGCAAACAGAAAATTGCATGTTATGTGACATCATTAGATTCTCATGGAAGTATGAAAAAGTGATACTTCAATCAATCTCATGTATGAGGAATTGATGGCTTCCCAACAGATCAAGCCCCATGATTGGAAAAAAAAATGACACCAACAAAAACTATAACACAGACACTTTGAATTTAATAATACCTGGTTAACTGTGGTTGGGGGGCACAAAAATATATATTGAATTTTCTTAGGCTTATATTGTGGCTTAGAAATATATGTTACTTCGAATTGCATGTACAATTGACATCTAAATTGTAATACTGAAAATATCTGTTCAGGAATTTAAAGGGAAGGAAGACCAAAGGGAGTTTTTATATGCTGAGGATATAGAATAGATCTCACAAATACTCAACCTGAGAGGGAGTACCGCTATACTAGAAGTTAATAATGATCTTGTACATAATGAGTTCCCTTAATTCAGAAATCTTACTTTGGTCATTTTTGTTAATATAAATATCTATAAGAGTGTTTATTAAACTATAATAGCATAAAAGGACATTGGGGATTGTGTCAAAATATAAGTCGTGTTTTAGAATGTCAGATATAAGCGTGCGAGTCCACATTTCTGACAGACTCCCAGGTGATGTAGATAAGGCTTATCTCAGGACCACACCTAGAGTGTCAAGAATTAGCACTTTGCCCAGTTGTATTGAGGAGATCCTTTGAAGAATAAAGGCTTATATATAAATCAGTGGGATAAAGTCATTTAAATAAAGGTACATGTCATGTCATGGAAGTGCAGAAGAAGACAGGATCTGACTTGTCCTGCAGGAGTATTTATGAAAGATTTTCCAAAAAAAATGGCATTTGAGCTTTTTAAAAGTTAGGCACAAAACTTTATAGCTTTCCTGTGGGCCATCCATTCTGGAGATTTAGGGTGCATGCAAGGAAGCAATGGCAATTAGAAAACTGGACTGAGATATTTTCATTTCTTACCAAAGCAAGCATACTCCAACCTCCCCTATGTTCACAAACTTTCATCAACAGTTGATGTGGAAAAAGAAATTCTAGGTTAGTGTCAGTTGGAAAGCATAATTCTTCATCTTTGAGGGATTTTAGTCAATTGTTTTATAGCCTTTTCTTCATCAAACTGGAATCATTAAAAAAACTCAGAAATTTGGGAGCCTACATCATGGGAACAAATTTTTACTCCTCACACTTCAGATAGAGCCCTAATATCCAGAGTATACAAAGAACTCAAAAAATTAAACAATAAGAAAACAAATAACCCAATCAACAAATGGGCCAAAGACCTGAACAGACACTTCTCAGAGGAGGACATACAATCAATCAACAAGTACATGAAAAAATGCTACTATCTCTAGCAGTCAGAGAAATGCAGATCAAAACCACCCTAAGATACCATCTCACTCCAGTAAGATTGGCAGCCATTATGAAGTCAAACAACAACAAGTGCTGGCGAAGATGTGGGGAAAAGGGTACTCTTGCACATTGCTGGTGGGGCTGCAAACTGGTGCGGCCAATTTGGAAAGCACTATGGAGATTCCTGGGAAAGGTAGGAATGGAACCACCATTCAACCCAGCTATTGCCCTTCTCGGACTATTCCCTGAAGACCTTAAAAGAGCGTACTACAGGGATACTGCCACATCGATGTTCATAGCAGCACAATTCACAATTGCTAGACTGTGGAACCAACCCAGATGCCCTTCAATAGATGAATGGATAAAAAAATGTGGCATTTATACACCATGGAGTATTACGCAGCACTAAAAAATGACAAAATCACGGAATTTGCAGGGAAATGGATGGCACTAGAGCAGATTATGCTTAGTGAAGCTAGCCAATCCCTAAAAAACAAATACCAAATGTCTTCTTTGATATAATGAGAACAACTAAGAACAGAGCAGGGAGGAAGAGCAGGAAGAAAAGATCAACATTAAACAGATACATTAGGTGGGAGGGAAAGGGAGAGAAAAGGGAAATTGCATGGTAATGGAGGGAGACCCTCATTGTTATACAAAATTTCACAAAAGAGGTTGTGAGGGGAACGGGAAAATAAACAAGGAGAGAAATGAATTACAGTAGAGAGAGAAGATGGGAGGGGAGGGAAGCGGGGATAGTAGAGGATAGGAGAGGTAGCAGAATGCAACAGTTACTAATAGGGCATTATGTAAAAATGTGGATGTGTAACCAATGTGATTCTGCAATCTGTATATGGGGTAAAATTGGGAGTTCATAACCCACTTCAATCTAATGTATGAAACATGATATGTCAAGAGCTTTGTAATGTTTTGAACAACCAATAAAAAAATTTGGAGAGAGAGTAGGGGAGGGGAGGGGAGGGGAGGGGTGAGGGGACAGTGGAGAATGGGATAGACAGCAGAATACATCAGTCACTAGAAAGGCAATTTGTAAATCAATGGAAATGTAACTGATGTGACACAGCAATCTGTATACGGGGTAAAAATGGGAGTTCATAACCCACTTGAATCAATCTGTGAAATATGGTATGTTAAGAACTATGTAATGTTATGAACAACCAACAATAAAATAATTAAAAAAAAATAATAATAAAAAAATATTTAAATTTACGTGTCAACTTAGAGAGGCCAGGTTCCCAGGTCTTTTGGTCAAATATTAGTCTGGATATTGCAGTGAGGGTATTATTTAGATAAGATCTAAATAATCTATTCAAATCAATTGATTTCCAGTAAAGTGGATTGTTTTCCATAAGATGGGTGGGCCTTACCCATCAGTTGAGTACTTAAGAGAAAGCAGAATTGAGATCTCCTCAGAAAGAAAAGTACTTCCTCTACACTATTTTTAGATTTGAACTGCAATGTCAAGTTTACCAGGTAAGTTTTGGACTGTAATGACTTTGTACTTCCTAATTTTTTTTTCATTAAGTAAATCAGTTCCTTATATTCTTTCTCCTTCCCTCTCTTTTTTCTTTTTCTGCATGTGTATACACACACACACACACACACACACACACACACACAGGATTCTATTGTTTTGTTGTTGTTGTTGTTGTTTTAGAGAACCTTGACCAATACAATTTCTTCCTCTTATTATTTTAGAAACATATTATATACTAGGGCTGTAATGTTTTTTGTTTGTTTTGTTTTGTTTAGAAAACTACATTTCAAGAGAGTTTTTGAAGACTTCTGATGTAATGGTTTCATGCTTTTAATTCCTTAAATGTATTCAGAAAAAGAGTGAGATTATTCTTGACTTTAGGTGTTAAAACACTGGATTAAAATTACTAGTATCATTTATAAATATGAATAAGTGGATTAAATACATTATAACAGTTTGGTTTATTTCAAAACATATTTGACCATCAGTATGGTGCTCTATATTGTGCAAAGAGATAGGATAAGATGAGGAATGAGATGGAATCTCCAATATAAAGAAAAGGATACACACACAATATCATAGTTAATGAGAAGACAAGTAAGTTGGGGTACTCATAAGGCCAAGGTTGGCATTGACAGGGATAATCATGTAAATAATCCTCCACAACTAACATCAGTGTGCAATAAAAACGTTTTGTGGTGTTGACAGCCCTGTGGTTACTTTGGGGGGAAATTGTCAATGATGACTGAAAAAATGACTTAAACTAATTATCACTAAAGATTTAGTCATGGGGAGGAAAAGAACTTGAATAAATGGAAAAACAGAGCTTACACCAATCTATCCTCCACGCTAATTGCTTTGGGTAGTGTAACTGAGTTGTAAGTTGAGGGGTTGGAGTCGTGGAACAAGCAGTGGGGGCACAGAAAGATGCTGACCTTTTCTCTGATCCATGCCCCTGTTTATTGAATTGACCTGTCAAGGTGTTAGGTGGCTCCACATCACAAGCATATCAGCCACCCCTGATGTTAGCTATTTGCAAAGAGCTCAGTCCCTGCCCCTCATCAGTGCCCTCAAACAGAGACAACAGTGATTCACTGCCATTCACATATTAGCCTGCTCCTTGCAATTTTCCAAGGCATTCCTTGGGTCACTCAATTTAGACAGAGAATTTGGCTTGGGAATAGCTTAATAGCTCCAGACAATGATTATACTGTAGTGTGGTGACTTTGGGTTAATATGGACATTTCAGTCTCTCTCTGGGGACAGAAGTGAGTAACCACACTCCATGTCATCTTAGAAATCAACCTCTGGGCTAGCAAGTTGTAATGTCTGCATTTTTTTTTCATGGAACGCCAAGGACTGTTAGTTATTTGGAAATGGGATTTAACAATCTTCCAGACATAAAATAAGCTCTCCTGAAATTTAAGCTTTATGATGTTGATGAATGCCGGGTGATGAAGACAATTGCAGCTAAAAGAGAAAATGGTTGCTCTCTGCTATAGTTTTTAGTGGACTTTCATGTTTCATATTATTTCCCCCATTTCTTAGACAAGGCACAAATCAAAGGGGTGTCAAGTTAAACTATGCAAATTGTCTGGGTCAGCTGAATGTTAGGTAGTTGTCAAAAATAATGTGATGAGTATATTTGCTGGTAATCACTTGCAAGAAGACAACATTTTAATGATGTATTCCTTTACTGATGCCAGTCCCTAGAGCATATAGCTATCTACAGGCAAAGGCACAAACATAGTTTTCCACAGTTACACAGTGAATCATAGCTGCTACAGCAAATTAAGGGAGAAAAGAAAGAAAAGCATGCACTTGTGCATGCTCTCATATAGGTGTACACAGAAAGGAAGAGAGAGAAAGCTTTCTCTGTTCAAGTCTATTATATCTCCTTGAACTTGGAGGGGAGGATTGGAACTATTAAAACACTTTATTTCATCTAAGTAATTTAGTATTGGTAATATTGTTGAAACAAGGGGAGGTTCGACATTCAAGGATCTAATTTTCAAACTTAGAACTAACTGTAAAAACCAGAAGAGTGGTGTCCATATGCCACTGAGTATTTGTTCTATCACTGCCAGTATCATTTTAGCAAATGATACAACAGCTTCATTAAAGTGTGGTCTTCTGTGCATCTGTATGAATGTGCCTTTGACTTTGGCTGGGAAAAAAATCTACAGTACTGCTTCCAATAATTTCATTCTTGTTTTTATCACTTAAAAATTCTCACTGATTGAGATGTTACATATCATTTTGAGTGGTGTTAACTTAATTATTTCTTATCTGTTGAGGATTTAAACATGCTGGTGTAGCTGGCATTAATTATTAAATAAAGGAGAAAATGATCTGTAAAGCAGAGATGTACTGCAGATGAAATCTTTTTTTTTTTAATCTTGCCCTTAACTTCATCTCATATTTTTTTCAGACTTCAAAAAGGTTCATGGTACCTGCAAATTAATTTTAGATAAAATAAGGAAAATTTTAAGTACAGGAGCTGCAAACTTAATAGTCTACTTTATTAATGAAGGGTTTGCTTATCAGTACTTTTAATTTTTTGAAATGCTTCCTTCTCAAGAACAGCAGGAAATATTGAAATGTCAGACCCCCATGGGAGGTGCCAAAATATTCATGAGTGCCTCAGAGAATCTTATCTATGTACAAAGAGAAAAAATATGCCTAGATATAAATCAAGGAAAACTTATTTTTTCATACATGCAATGACTTTCCAATGAAGTCATATTATTTTCTGTTATAATCAAAATTTAGTGCTAAGAAACTGGCAATAAAATCCCACCCATTCATTAAAACATAAAAAATTAAATACTATTTAAATGATTTTTTTAATTTTAAAGACTAAAATTAAATATCTAAATAATGCAGAAAAATAATCATACAGCACAAACAAGGTCACAAATTTGTCTTATTCTCTAATCATGAGCCATTCCACAATTTCTTCTCACATTTATTATCTTCTCCTTTCCTTTACATTAAATCTGGCTGCTGCAATTATCTTAAATCATTTTACCTAAAATATTTCATCATCTTCTAAAATTCTCTCAATAGTACAGAGAGATATTTTTCACTTGGACAGTTCTATCTTTGGCTAACTGATTATAAAGCTGTCTTCATCTTCAATTTAGCTCTTTTTTTTTCTTTATTTCTCTCTCTAGAACATGTGCTTCCTAAAAGTCAGTTTTCATTTCCCAGGTAAATTCCATTTTAAAACATAATTTATAAGATGCAAGCTGAGTATTTTAGGTTTGAATATTAAGCTACTGATGGGATGCTAAAATAGATAAAAGGAATAGACTGAGGGAATTTTGAAAGAGCAAAGAAAAGCTGAGTAAATATTAAAATAGTTTCTATCAATATTAATTTATTAATTGTTTTGACATGGTCAAATATCAAAACGTTGGCATATTTATTTATGATACCTAACCATTTTTTAGAATCAATCTTAAGGAATCATTAACAAGTGAAATATTATGAATAATAATTTTATTTTGTCAATTACATAAGTCCAGATTTGGCTTTTCTGTATATTGTTCAGGAACATGACACTCTCAGAAATCAACTGACTTGATTTTACTTAGTTACCATTGTATAAATTTAAAATGCAATCTGTATGGCTGTGTTTTAATTGTTCTGATGGTACTAAAATTACTTACTATGCTTCCCAGATTTACTATGTAGTAAGTATATAAAAATAATTTATGAGTTGCATTTGAAAGCAGGTAGAATCACTGTTCTATACCTAAGGAGCTTAAATAGGACCTTTCCTAAACTGAAGCTGTTACGCATGAAATATACAGCAAAGCAGGTGAAAGAGATAATTTGGGCAGAAGATCATCATCCATGTAACACCGCAAGTAATTTGTTGATAATGTGCAGATCTCAGAGGGAAAGAAAAAAGCAAGGCCTTTAATCAAATAGCAGCAGTTTTTTAAGTCTATTGACCTTGCTTCAGTACTAATAATCAGTTCTTCCCATCCAAACAATTACAGTGTCTTTAGAATGTTATTTAAGGAATTTAAAGAAAATCATTCATAGAGAGATTTTTTTTACTCTTTGATCTCATTTCTATTATTACAGCCTCCTTTAATCTTCAACACATTTTTCTCCAATTGCATATCATTTAGGTAAGTAAAATATTTCATTAATTATAGAAAAATACAGAAGCTTCTACCATTGGGCCATTTTATATACTGCTAGGATTGTAAATCAGTAACTTTTTGTGGGAAAATTTGATGAGTAATACAACTTATTACTCACAAACTCATTTGCTTGGATTTTCTTCACAAAATCAATGCTAAGGAAATAATAGATACCGTGCACACAGATATGTGTGTAAAAATTTTCTAATACTGTTCAGTTTATAATTCAGGAAGCAAACTTGAAAAAAACAAAATGCTTCCTAGAAAAATTTTTGTGATTCCCTGAATTCTATAGCACAGGAAGGCGTCACATCAATCATTGCCCTAAGTACATGTGTGAAGAAATCAATGGTGTGAAAATAATTTGTATAGAATCAGAAACTTGAAAAATTGTGCTCTATATGTGTAACATGAAATGAATTGCATTCTGCTGTCATGTGTAACAAATTAGAATAAATAAATAATTTAATTTTTAAAAAAATGGTCTTAGAGGAATACCTCATGGAATGGAACATTAAGTGAAATACTGTTGACTTGCAAAAAAGAGTTGCTGTAATCACATTTTGTTTTAAAACGAATTCCACATGTTTTTAGGGAGGAATAACATTTTAAGTGTGTATTCTAAAATTTTAAAATGTGAAGTTTTTAATCAAACATTTTGCCAGATTTAAGTCTTAAAAATAATAGGCAATGAAAAATATCTATTATTCAACCCAAGGAATATCTAATATTCAAAAATAGTTGTCTTTCCTATCTCTAAATTCTTGAATTCTACAGATAGACTGGGCCTGGGGAGCTAAGAGACCTATTCAAGGGTTCTCAGATTCCTGGGAGACCCTTCTGTGCTGTTCTAGTTTCATTGTCCTCTTCCCTCTTCCTTCCTTCCTTCTCCCATTCATCTCTCATGGCCTGTTCTCCTCCTACTACCTAACCCTCCTCTTGTTACATTTCTCCTGAATTTCTTCTCCTCTGCCTTGGCTTTTTAGGGTGACTTCTTCCTATATAGCCCACTCTGCTCTTCATCACCCTCCTTTTACTGCCTTTGCTAACTGGAGTCTGAGGGATGAATGCAGTCCTTATCTAAAGGACTTATCTAAAGCATGAGCTCTGTTTTGTTTTGTTGCCTTTTGAATGACAGCATATGAGATTTTAGAAGTAAATCACTCTCTGATTTGGAATCAACTGTATAACCTCTCACAATCAAGAAGACTCTTAGGAGTATCTGAGCATTATGGAGCCTATAGTAGCAACTACCATAACCTTAACAGTTACTTACAAAAATTGCAAAAACTTTGTGATACTAAGTGGTTTCATTCGTAAGTCAATTACATATTATACAGTATGGTAATAAAGATGATGCCCTTATATCTTAAAATGTGGACTTTATAAGAGAATGCAGGTTGAATACAGTGTTTAAAAGACAAAAATCTCCTATGTTATAAAAATTGTATCTAAAATCATGCAAACAATGAAAAGTTTAGATATTTGTCATCAACATTACAAATATTTTATTTAATAATACTTTTAAACATTTTTGTCTTTATGATAAACTGGTGCAGACTGCTCAGGACGCCTCCCCTGATGCCTCTTGTGCTTGGATGTCAGCAGCATGTTATAAAGTAATCACAAAACCAGTCCAAAACAAGTAAAAAAGAGTGAAAATCCTTCATGATGAAAAAGGAACCATCCAGTCTGTGCAAAGTGAGATATTGAAGCCAAGTCCTGTAGGCCAAATGATACTCCCTAT
The DNA here is from genome assembly GCF_964194105.1 of Spermophilus citellus. NCBI lineage: Eukaryota > Metazoa > Chordata > Mammalia > Rodentia > Sciuridae > Spermophilus > Spermophilus citellus. The sequence goes on along the minus strand of NC_138186.1, from coordinate 100,895,692 downwards.
TTACATGGAAATGAGCACATTCTAAGCATACAGCAGAAGAACTTGCAAAGATTTGCTAACACTGAGAATAGATCAGAGTTTTCACCTATTCACTTAGCACTTTGCCTAGCAGGATATGGGTTAGGAGACAAATTATGATTCATTCCAAAAAAAAAAGGAGTTTTATTTCATAGTTTCTTGAAGGGATTTCTCTGACAGTGGGCAACGTTTAGGGGAAATTGCAGGGAATGAAGATACAGTGTGAGTTCCGACCTTTCCTGTGAAAGGCACCAAATGACTTTCAGAAGTCTCTGTGTCCTTGGCAGAGTGTTTCCTCATTACCTTACCGGAGTATTTGGAAGAGATTGCTTCTGATCTCTATCAGGTCTCAAAAGTCTATGATTTTCCACACTTTTTTGAAATCTAGTCCCTTCCTCTGCAGAAATAAACACATGTGTGAAGAAATCAATGGTGTATGCTAGTACTGAGAATGACAGGAATATGCTGCATATATAACTAACTCACTGGATAATCTAAATTTGCAATGATTTTATTTCTTGTTTAGTTTCTCTAACAATTCTATCTAGAATAAAGTCTCAATTACATATCTAATTTATTGCTCATCTCCTTTTCTCTCTGGGTTGCTGGGCTTGGGCCTGAGGGATTAGGATCTGTTCTTCCGAATCTCCTCCTGTTACTGAAAGGTCAGTCCTTGTCCCACAGGCAAATCCAATAGGGAGAACACAGTTAAAAAAAAAAAAGTTTTATTGCTCTGCTAGCAAAGGAGAAGCATGAGGGACTCTTGTCCCAGAGGCTGTGATTCTGCCCATCAGAGATGACTCCAATATCCACTTTCACCTTTCTCTGTGAGTCATCATCTTCCTATGAAATTATCTTCCCTCCACTCACTACTCTTGCCCAGATAATCAAAGGCAGAAATGTAAGTTCATTGTATAAGCAGATGTCCAGAGAATTATTATGCCACCCATATTTTCTACAAATTCAACTCTTGGAGTTCCATCTTTGGCCTTATGGTAGGGAAGGCTATCATAATAAGAGAAGGAAAAAGTCACAATACTCATTCTTAGACCCAATTCCATTAGGTCTCAATGGAATTAGATCTATTAGGTCTCAATTAATTGGAATTAGGTCTAAGAGTGTCCTGATTCTACATTACCATCTTATTGTAACAACTGGAAGTTAACAAGTAGAGGAAAGTTGTGGGTTTTTTTGTTGTTCTTTTTGTTTTCTGGTGTTGGTATATGGGAGCATGTATGCATGTGCATGTTTATAAAACATAATAAAACTGTGAGATGCCTACAGCCATTGATTTTCTGCTCTTTGGGGTACTTGCAGGCTACATCTCCCTGGAATTCTGATAAAGTGGGCAACAGGGAAAGGCTCACTTCATATCCTGCTACTACAATGGGTTTCAGGTTATTCTTTTAGTTCCACAGGAGAACTTTATAATTGTTTGTATAACTATTGCTTTTGTTGAAGAATTAAGAGCATGTATTGGCAAAAAAAAAAAAAAAATCAAAGAAGAGATGAACAGCAAATCAATGAGAAAGCATGATACAGCTTGGAATCTCCACTCTGGAGCCAGGGAAGCAGATATGGCAAAAATGCCTACTTCATCTTTTATCTCTATTCCTGGTATGTTAACATAAGTCCCAGTCACTGCAGAGTAGTTTTATTCACATGTTGGGAGATGTGGCCATCAAATCTCTACACTTACTAGTGGACTTTTTTTAAAAGTCATTGGGGAACAGTCTAGATTTTCCAAATTAAATAAAGAGCTCATGCTAGATCAATTAATAATGGATAGTGCAGTAGCATCTCCCTGGGATAAAAATTACTATAACATGTAAAAATTACCACAGCAGTAATGTACATTGGAATAACTCAAATATTCCCCAACTCATGAGTGAATTAGTAAAATATCCTACATGCATGTAATGAAACATTATTTATTAATAAAAGAAAGGAAGAACTGAGGCATGCTACAACACAGATGAGCCTTTAAAACATTATTCTAAATGAACAAATCCAGTCAGAGTAGATCACATCGTATGGTTTAATTAGTACAAAGTATCCAGAATAGAAAAATCTACAGTCCCAGAAAGAATTTCAGTGATTACCTAAGTCTTTTAGAAAGAACAAATGCTCTAAAATTGGATTGTAGTATGGTAGCACAGTCCTTTGGTTTCATTCGAAAACATTTATTGCAAGTAGGTAATTTGTATTGTATGTGAATTATATGTTAATCTTTTTCTCCTAAGACAAATATATATGAAGTTCCTAGAAACAGGGACAGTTAATCTTACAGCCATTTTTACTACTGTATAACATTTACTTTCTGGGATACATTCTAAATAAATAAATAGGTGCATCATTGCTATAAAAGAACATGAACTTGTTTGAACAAAAGGGATTGGCCTTCGTTGATGAACATCAATATATGATGTACACATACCATACTGTTCATTTCTTGCTAACTTGCCTTATTTAGATTGCATTAAAATTAAGTCTGAATGTAATATTAGCTGAATATTAGTTTCATAGAACAGTGTGATGGTATGTGAATCCAGGATCAACAGGAAATATTTGGGCATGAAAATAAAACCATTCATGTGATATCAATATTTTTTTAACTTTGTTATGTGTAGTGACACTGGCATTTTTACCAGTACCATAGTCCAGATGCCATCAATCCATCAAGTGAATTATCTTTAAAAAATATTCAACCTTCAACATCTAGAGGTTCACAGGTGTATTCACAACTATTCATTATTTTCAGCATTTTGTGATATTTGCACTTTATTCATGACTATAGAATTCTACTATAGATCATTGGACTATACTGCATATTATATTATGTAGTTTCATATAGATTAATGCTTATAAAATAGATAAGTACATTAAAAATTTTCCTAAAAAAAGTCCATAGAAACTGCAAATTCATTTATCAGCAAGCAAAAAGACACCTAAAGATGTGTCATGTATACTTCTAACACAAGCACTTTGTGAACCAGATTTCAAAGTAAAATTGTTAGAAGTAAAGGAAACCTGGGAAAAGTTTGACCAATTTTATAAATTGCTAAGAAGTCACTGTGAAATTTGGATTTAGGTTCATTAGTTAATCATAAACTTCTCCTTAAGTGTACCCTGTGTTTAAAGGATTACCTAGTGATAATACAATGACATAGCAATTAAGGATGTATTTGAGAATCAAGTGTCCATATAGCAAGAAGAAATTATATATATATTTTTTTAGGACTGATAACCATTTTACACAATTTCACCTAATTTAATGATCATATTCAGAGCTTGATTAAGACAATGAGGAGCAGGAAAAGGAAGAAGGTGGTAGAGGGGGAGTTAGAGTAGGGACAAGAACAGGAAGAATAGATCTCACCTCCAAATAACTTTGGAGAAAAAAATAAATAAACGCATTGGTTGTTTTCTTTAAGTTCAGAATGGCCACAGAAAATGGTATGCCAATGAGCAATGAGCCAGGTCTCATTTCTTTGTTCAGTACATGCCTTTGGAAAAAAATGCTAAAAATAAACAGAACAAATCTTTGAACAAGTGAGTATAAGGAGAGTATAAGTGAAAGCTGTGCTTTTCAGTGCAGTGAATGTATAGATATTTCTAGCATGCCTCAGTTATGGGGATTTTTTAGACACAATGAACAAAGTGTGTGACCTGCTTCCTTTGTTTCATTTTTGAAACACAGGAGACAAAGAAAATTTTTAAAAACTACTGCTTTAAATAAAATAATGTCATCTTAGAAAATGCTAGTTAATACTAAATAACTGCTTTTGATTTTAATTTTTTTCTCATAAGGTCACAAAAATAGCACCACTTGTGATATGTTCACTGCATCATTCACAGGCAAGCTATTTCAGTAGAGAAGTTGCAGCCAGAAATGGTCAAAATACCACATGTGGGAACTGGAGTTTTTTAAAAAAAGACATTTAAAAGCACATCTTCTTTAAAACATTTTGTAATAGGATTGAAAATGAACAAAAAAAGAAATTTATTTCATCACACAGAAGTCCCAATGTTACATAATGGAAAAATTACTTGGAAGAGTTGTTGAACTTAAATATTTTTGTTTTATTAAAAAGTCAAATTTGTGTGTGATGATAAAAGATGCTATCTAGTAAATAGCACTCCACACCTCCAATTTCCAAAAGAAAAGGAGGAGAGTAAATAAATAAATAAATATTTTATGTTGTATTTACAACTGAATATGGTAGTTTAATGGAAAAAATAACTTCTTTTGATAGAAAATAAAAAGGGAAATTACTATGCTGCAGGGAAGATATTTTAAAAACATATTTTTAAAAATATTTCCATCATTAAAGTGATTTTCTTGTCAGACAACTTAAGAAAGTTACAAATAAAAATTCATCTCTATATACTTAATACTCAAGGCAGAGCATTTACTCTATTTTACATTTTCAAAATAAAGAATTAAAAATTCCATTCAGAGGTTGTTTATTAGACATCTTTTTATCACTATGAACAAAATACCTGACATAGACAACATAAAGGAGGCTTTATTGTGTTTCAAGGGTTCAAAGATTTCAGTCAGTAGTCCACTGGCTCCAAGGCAGAAACACCATGGTAGAGGAGAGAGGTAGAGGAAAGCTACTCAGCTGGTAGCAGTCAGGAAAGAGAGAGAACAAGAGAGAGAGAGAGAGAGAACACGAGGGAGAGAGAGAGAGGAACCATTCATTACATTAAAGCTCCAACTCTGTACCATGCTGCACTGGGTAATGTGCGTTCAACATGTGAGATTTTGGAGAACATTCCAAATCCAAACCATAGCAGTTTTGTACCCAGTTGTTATATAGATATGCAATTATATCCAATTAGTTCTCAAGGATAATTACCTGGAGGTTTTTAAAACGAATTTCAAGAAAAAGCATTTGTGTTTATATAATAGGTAGATGGAACTAGTCATTGAATACCCAAATTTAGTGCGGATAGTTAATAGTATTTTTCTTTTTATTCAAATATTCTAGTAAGAAATCTTCTTTCCCCTATGACAGCTATTAGGACAAACTTTCAAATAGAAAACTTAGAAATATGGCCTCTTAGAATTACATTATGAAATGTTAAACCAGCTTTTAAAAAACAATAAAACATACTAAATCATATTGTGCTCATCAAATATTATGCTTTAAGTAGTATTCAAGTACTTTTAAACAAGAATAATTAAATGAGAGTGAAATACTTCTTACAAAGTATTTATTGTTTCAATTATATTTTAAAATTTCATTTTATTTATATGTATCAAAATCCACATATTTATATTATTTAGGATTCTATAGACTGAAATAAGTAAACTTAACAATAGATTAAGAAACAAACACATGTTTTTATTTTACAGGAAGTCTGGAGTTGGGCAGTATCAGAGTTGTTTCAGTAACTCAATAATTTCTTCGTAATAATCTATCCTGCCATTGCACAGGTCCCACCATTGTTATGATTATAACTTTTGTGAATTCTGAAGTACCTTTGGATACTATGCCCTTAAACAATTTTATCCAAAGATAGCAAAAAAGGAGGCAACAACAATAATAATAACTCTTCTTGTTTGTAGAAATACATCCTCCAAAGAAGAAAATCTTGGAAATCCCTACCAGAACCCTCCTGTATTTCATTGTTACCAGTTGGTTCTCATGAACCTAACACTGGCAGCTGAAAAAAGGCTTGCCATAGTCAGCTGAGATTAAGAAAAATTAATTTTAAAGACTGAATAGTAAATGTAAATTAATTCTAAATGGATACTGATATTCAGTCATGTAGTTAGTAAATAAGCATTATTCACATGTAGAAATGCACAGAAAGTCCAGTGAGAGTAACAGGATAAACTCAAATAGGAAAGACTTAATTAAATATATACAATTGGAAAATAGATTCAATAAATATCAAATTACCCACCTACAAAGATTTAATCACATAAATGCTTTAAAACTGAATAAAATAGAATAATTGTGGCCAAATGAATTCTGTCAATTAAGGATATATAAATTACATTAATATTATACTCATTCTTTGTACAGAAGACTTGTGCCTAATAAATGAAGTAATAATAAATCCATCTCAGCTGGAGTGGAATTTTCCCAAGTTCTGATTATCTTGACATTCTGATATAGATTTGTCTGGCATTTTTCTCTTCTTCTTCTTCTTCTTCTTCTTCTTCTTCTTCTTCTTCTTCTTCTTCTTCTTCTTCTTCTTCTTCTTTTTTGTGGTGCTGGGGATTGAACCCAGGGCCTTGTGCACTCTACCAACTGAGCTATATTCCAGCCCTGTCTGGCAGTTTTCTTTTTCTTTTCTTTTCATTTTTTTATCTCTTTATTTTTTAAAACTGAGTATTATAACCAAATGTTGCTCTGAAATAAGATGATATCTTTCGGTGGACCATTACTTTCATTTCAGGTGTGTATAAGACATGCATAGCTGACATATTTCCCATTTTAATATATGGATAAATATAAAAGGAAAACAAGACAGCTTTCTTTTTTCAGTCCTTCCTTTACTCTTTTTTTTTCAGGACTCTATCCTGTGGAACTCTTGTTGATAAATTGAGGGTACTGCTATAAAGTATATATGCTGCAATCTGAGTTCAGTAGGTGAAAACAGTGTTGGGTACCACTAGTCTTGCTAAAACCCCAGGTGTAAGACATGGGTTTGTTGTATTCACTGCCTGGAAGGTATTCACTGTGGGCAAATATATTTTGGTTATATTTGACATAAGTATAGAAAATAGAGAGCATTGAGCCCATAGAGTGATTTGGAGTGCTTTTATGATTTAATGTAAAACTACAGTTATTTTGCTTTTGTTTATCATTTTTACTTTCCATTAAAATCATTTATCGGTAATGAACTAAATATATAATATGTAACTAGAATATTACTTTATTTTTTTCTAAATTTAAGATCAACAAATCCATCATAGTTAGAACTCAGTATTTGAAGTGAACATTGATCCAGACTTGAGCTAGTACAGTTTGGCAGGTGGATCTGGTCCCAGAAATTTCCTGCAGACCTGCCATTGTCTATAGAAATTCCTTTTAGACAGAAAATATGCATTTTAATGTGGTAAAAATATTCTTCTCTTTTCAGGCATTTTTTTGTACTTCAAAAATTGTACTTCAAAATTGTATTTCAGTGGATGCCAGAACCACATGTTGAATTTCTGTATCCTGAGAAAGCACCATGTAGGTATATCTTTCACAAATTGCTGTTGACATTTGCCATCTACTGTGGAGGCCATAACAATATCATTGGTCAAATAAAATCAGAAAAATAATCATTCTAAACTTCAAATATGAATGTTTAAGAATATTCTACCTGACCATAGACAGCTACAGAGATTGAGCATAAATATTTCTCTGAAAAATATTGTTCTTTAAAAGTAAATATCTGTTTGCATAATTGGTTTCTCTCATTTTTTATTATATTTTTCCATGTGCATGAAAAATGTGAATCTAGAGCTGTGTTGGTCATTTGGAAATTTTTGCATCAGCTAAGTGATTCAAGATTGGTAGCCAGTGTTATCTGTTATTTCAAATGGAAACTCAGCTAATCAGAATAAAGATTTGATTTTTTAAAGTACAATTTATGAAATTATAGTTGAACTTTGAGAAATTTTCTTAATAACTGATAGTGTGGTGACTATGCAATGTCAGATAAGAATTCAATATTTAGGATTAAATTATTTTTGTGTGATGAGAATTGAAAGTTTTACATTAAGAAAACTATGATGCAGTAGAGGCACACATGTATCTCACAAGTGTGTTTGAGCAAATTTGCTATTCTATCAACCTAAATAGAAGCCATAATGGACAATAGGTACCTATCTACATGTTCAGAGGAAATAATCACATTTTTCCAATGACATAAAGTTTAAATGAGGAACATATCCCATCATGGGAGTATGGAGTTCCTTTGTTCCTGAATATTAATGGAATATTTGATATAGAATTTGGGACTATAGTGTAAAGTTTCATAAATTAAAACTGTTCACTTAATTATTTGATCATATTTTAGATATATTTTCTTGAAAATCATCTGATAATGTTTAATAAAAGTACTCAGTGAATGAAATATCTTCAGCTTTTAAAGATTTTACATTTTAAGTTATTGGAAAAAAACATGCAAACATGAAGATGTTGAATTTTATAAATACAAAACACAGGAAGTGTGAGAAATATGTTGAAAACTCAGTATAGAATATTTTTTTAGAATTGCATGTTTGTGCTTTGAAATATTTATATATGTGGAATGAATATTTTCAAAGTTTTGTTTATGAGAAAATAATTTACATTCTCTTATGATATGAAGTAAATTAAAAAGTCTTAAGGTTTTGAATCATTTAAATTTGGTGAACTAGTCAAAAGATTCATAAGTAGGTACAACTGTTTTGACAAGTTTTATCTAACAAAATAATCTTTTAATAAAGAGACTCCAGAAAGTGGCCATAAAAATAAAACTTTAAAATCATTGGATTGATGTTTGAAAACATTATATTTAAAATGTATAGTTAACAATGTCCTTCATGATCTCACACAAGTCAATAGAATTCATCAAAAATTTCAAATGCCTTAAACAGAATGTAACTATAAAATAATACTAAACAAATTATGAAAGTAAATGACATTATCAAAAATAATATTTTAACAAAAACATACCAGTTGAACCAGGCAGAGTGTCACACAGAGTGTGTAATCCCAGCGGCTCCGGGGGAAGGGGGGGATGGAGGCAGAAGAATCTTGAGTTCAAAGCCAGCCTCAGTGAAAAGCAAGGTACTAAGCAACTCAGTGAGAGCCTGTCTCTAAATAAAATAGAAAACAGGGCCAGGGATGTGGTCAGTGTTGGAGTGTCCCTGAGTTCAATCCCCTGTACCAAAAAACAAACAAACAAACAAACAAACAAACAAACAACAACAACAAAAAAAAAACCAGTGACACAATATTAGGAAAAAAATTAGATTATATATAGCCAGTGACTCAGGAGGCTGAGGTAGGAGGATCGCAAATTCAAAGCCAACCTCAGCAAGTTAGTGAGGCACTTACTCTATCTAAATAAAGTATTAAAAAGAGCTAGAGATGTGTCTCAGTGGGTAAGCACCCCTGTGTACAATTCCCAGTACAAAAAAAAAAAAAAAAAAAAAAGATTATACTTAGCAAGTCTGAGACCTTGGGTTTTATTAATCAGCACTGGGAAAAAAATGTAAATAAATAAAGTAAATAAGAGATTTATATTTATATATATACATATATATCTCTATATGTATATACATGTGTATACACACACACACATATAAGTTTGTTCTGAGAGTAATGTTTCAGCTTGTTATTTTTAGTAATTTGGTGATATGTATAAAGTGTTTTTTATATTTATTTTAATTTATACTGCTATATGTCTTTATAAAAAATTTAGAAAAATATTTTAATTTTAGCTGAACTAAATTGTGAATTTACTAATCAATCATTTTTTAGAAATCAGTAAATAAGCATTTATATCAATAAATATTTTAAATTGTGTATGTGTCATTCATTTTGGTATGACTTAAGATCCTAAAACTATCCTGGTGCCATCATTGGATAATAAAGCATCCTAAGATTTATTGGCTTAGAAGAAATTATTGTTATTAATTCTCATACTTTATGGGTGATTGAGTATAGCTGGAGCTTTGCCTAAAGTCACAAGTGGCTACAGTGAAACAGTAGTTGAGGTTGGTGCCACGGGAAGACTCAGTTGGGTTGAATGTCCAATATGTCTTATTTACATGGTTGGTAGGTGATGCTGGATGATTCTGGGTGCTCAGAGTGGTTATCTAAAGCACCTATGTGTCTCTTCTTCACATGGTCCAGGCTTCTTAAACTAACACCTGAGTGCTGAAAAGACTTCAGTTGAAATAGTTCTCATGAAAAAGCCTTTAATTCATAGTCAAAATCCAGTCATAATGGTAGTTCAGAGTCAAGCGGGAAAGATAACAGGGCCTTAAAACTGAATTCAAGGTTGCACTTCAGACACTAGCTGTTACATAGTTAGGGTTAGGGTTTTGTGCTCTACCAGGTTAAAGAGGGAGAGAGGAAAGAAAGAAAGAAAGAAAGAAAGAAAGAAAGAAAGAGAGAGAGAGAGAGAGAGAAATAGAAATTCAGAATTGGTGAATTTCTTCAATAGAGGTGTTTTGTTTGTTGAATTGCTTGGTTTTGCTTTGCTTTGTTTAGTTAGATCAAAGTTGGAGGCAACTTTATAATACTAAATAAAGCAAATATTTTAACTTTTTGTATATAAAAATTACTAAAATAACAACTTATCAATATTTTCATGTATCTAAGTTTATCTAATAAATGATTTCATGGCCTCCCTACATGAGACAAAAGAGCTTTATATACCTGTTGAAGTTTGATGGCAAATATATATTCTTAAGTTCAAATATTCTTTTTTTGTGTGTGGGGAGGGAAGTACCAGGGATTGAATTCAGATGCACTCAACCACTGAGCCACATCCCTAGCCCTATTTTGTAATTTATGAAAGACAGGATCTTACTGAGTTGCTTAACATCTTGCTGAATCGCTGAGGCTGGCTTTAAACTTGGAATTCTCCTGCCTGGCCTCTCTTCAGTTGCTGGGATTACAGGTATGCGCCACTGCGCCCAGCCTTAAGGCAAAATATTCTATTGTAACAAGAAGTTTTAGTGTATTCATAGAAACTGATTCTGAACTAGTAGAGGGGCTCTTACAGGAGTGGTATTAACTCTAATCATCCAAGCAGTGCTGCTGAACAGGATGTTGCAGGTGAAGGTCAAGGTTAGAGATGTGGCATTAAATAATAAGCATGTATCAGAACTTAAAGCCAAGGGACAAGATGAGGTAATCTTGGAAGAAGATATAGAAAGAAAGGAAAAGAAAGACACATGTTCTATGATATTTTACATTTCAGAAGCTGACAAGGAGGACTTAAAGAAGGAAGTGGCAAGTACACAGAACTGGGAGACATTTTTTTTTTTTTTTTTTTGGTACTGAGAATTGAATCCAGGGGTGCTTAACCACTGAGCCACATCCCCATCCCTTTTAAATATTTTATTTAGAAAAAGCGTCTCACCGTGTTACTTAGAGCCTTGCTAATTTGCTGAGGCTGGCTTTGAACTCACAACCCTACTGCCTCAGCTTCCTGAGATGCTGGAATTACAGGCGGTGGCCACCACACCGTCTTAGGAGACATTTTAATGAAAGAGGATTTATTAATTATTTCCAGTCTTGCTGACAATTTAAATGAGAATCCAAAAAATTAAACATTGATTTCATCAATGGTAACAACATTTGGTTCAGTTGTGTGGTAGAAGCAAAAATCCATTTTGTCATAGGATCAAGAGAAAATGAGAGTAAAGTGCATAAAATAAATGATCATAAGATACCTCTTTAGAATAGCTATTTTGTAAACATAGGTAGGAGATGAATGAAATATCACTAGATGAAAATACAGGGCAAACATTTTTTTTCTTAAGTATAGTGTGATGGTATATTTATGTACTAATGGACATAAATAGTGAATTTAGTGACTAGATAATCATTTGACAACACAGAAGAGAGGACATTTGCTGGCATGTAGTACTGGGGTGAATGAGCATACAGAAGACCTTCTCTGACCCTCTCTCATTTTTATTAGTGAAATAAAAAACAAGGACATAAGTTGAGAGTTCAATGTAGGAAGGGGTTTGGGGGGATAAGAAGAAAAGAACAAGGAGTGGAACATTCATATCAAAAAGATATCCAAAAGAGTGGAAGAATAAATGCTGGAGAAGGACAGATTAGTCATGTCATGAATACTGAAATGGGTCTTTGCAGGAACTTCAATAGTTTTCATTTCAGTCATGAATACTGAAATGGGTCTTTGCAGGAACTTCAATAGTTTTCATTAGCCAAGACTCTCCTATGATACAATGTAATAGTAATAATGTATTAATGGAACAATGTCCTAATGATGCTTTGTTCTATGATACATACACTGATGAAATAACAAGGAGAAAAAACTCAATGCCAGTTAGGTCGTATTATGTGTTCAATGTAATCCTCAAGAAAGCCCCACAAAGAAGATGCCATTATAATAACTACTTGACAGTTGAGGAAATTGATACTCTGAGATGTTGCAAATGACAAAAACAGAATTTGATGCAGACAGACTGGTGAAAAACATTTGGTTTTTTTATACTGTGTTGAGTTTGTATTTAATGGAATCAGTAAGCACATATATACTCCAATACACTTAAACTGGATGTCAAAGAGTTGTCTAGGAGTCACTGTACAGAAAACACAAGATTCAAACCTAAAGTTTGAATATAAATAAAATTTATAAATTATATATAAATATATTTATATATATTATATATTTATATATAAATGATATAAAAATATAAATAAAATTTATATTTTCATATGTTTCATATGATTTTTTTAATCTAGCAAATGTTTAGTGGTGAAGATGGTCTAATATTTTAGCATATTCACTAAACTTTATTCAGTTCTATTTGTGCTCATAATCATTTAGCTTAATCAAAGCTATTGTGTAATTAGTTCTGGTTAGAAAATATTTCATTTGAAGTGAAAAATATAAAGTAATACAATGATGTAATATGATCTTATAGGATATACAGAATTCAGAAAACCAATTTAAAAAAATAGCAATACTATGTTAAATAATAAAAATAATGTGGAGAATGTTCTATTTTATATTTTAAATTTTGCATGGAATTCTAGTGAACTATATATCTTATTTTCTTTCACTTTTCCTTACATCATGTTCCTCATATCAATCTTACTTCTAAGGTCTAATGGTCAATGTACACCTATAAATCCTTACATGGTTAAGGTAAGTTACTAACATCCTTCTCAGCTCCAGCCATGCTAGTTATTAATAACCTGAGAATTTGGAGCTCATTTATCAAATTGGGAGATAATTACATGAAGATATATATGTAAAGCCTTTTTAAAAGTATGTATGTAAGTCACCGTTAGCAGTAATTTGTGATATAGATCAATAACCATAGAAATGTCTTTAAAGATTAGAAGACATGCACCTTAGAATGTACAATAGACATTTTATTCAATTTGTAGTGCTATAGCAACAATACATGAAATTCTAAAATCTTTCATGACAGCCAAGAAAGCCATCCTTTGAACAAACTGCTCCAAAGAAAATTCATCTGTTCTATGCTAAAAATGGTGAGATTCTAATGAGAATGTATCTGCTGATCAACAACCTATTTCTACCATTATCTAAGCACCATATGGCATAACATTCACAATAATTTTAACATTTGTATTATCAAAGAGAAGCCAGCTTATCTTCAATTCTCATTAAAGGAAAAAGAAAATTCCCAAATATGCCCACAAAGGTAAATATTGAAATAAGAGATCTTTGCACCATTAGCACTGTTTGTGCTTCCTTACTAGTGCATATTTTTTTAAGCACAGCAGGTAAAGTAAGAATTAGGGCATCAGTATTGGTGGCATGAGTTTTGTTTATCCTGGATGAGTAAAATATAACACAATATTAAAGCTAATTTTTGGATACTGCTTTCAGAATTATTCTTATACATGAACCATTGCTGTTGAAAGAGGAAGCATAATTGAGTTGCAGTATTTCACACATAAATAATGCTAGAGAAGCATATCTCCATATTTGACATTTCTGGAAACTCAAGAAGCAAAAGAACCAATGGTTTTGACATCTGCTATTTAAAGTATTTAATGATGTACAAAGGAGAAAAGAGATTACTTAAAAGCAATAACTAAAATATATTGCATATTGTAAGACATGATAGCACTTGAATCTAGCTGCCCTTTGAAGAAATGAGTTATGTTGCAGATGGCTCCCATCCGGCAAGACTCTTCTGTTTATAGTGCTGCAGGTGGTAGAACAGGACACAGGAACAGAGGTGGAAAGGTAAAAGCTATATAATTCAACAGTAAGTTTAGTGAAATTAAATCAAGTTCTCATCCTTCATTCCTTATCAGTAGTGCCATCTAGAGTGACATGGAAAATATCATTTTGATGAGCTTTAAACTTAGTGAATGATGTCAGTTTTTCTTAATTTAGAATACTAGTCCAAAGAAAATAGCTGTAGTATTCACAGTTTGAATAGAAATACAGCTTAAAATAGTGAATAAATCTGAAGTATGCAATTTAATGTACTTATACAATTTTATGACAACCTTCTCTAGGCATTTGGTTACAAGAAGAATAACTTATACAATTAGCTTGATGATTAGGAATAAATTAAAATTAGAAAGTGGATCAGTCAAGATACACCAGACAACAACCCTCTCAGATATCAGTGCTCACAACAATAAAATTTATATTTTCATATGTTCGTGATAGACATTTTTTTCTTATCCAAGTCACCCAGGAGTAGGGCAGAGGCTTTGCCATCTTATCATTACCCACTCAATATATACTTCTATGATTGTCACTGAAGGGGAAGACAGAATCTGAGAGCCTGTAAAAAGCAATTAAACCCTTTTGCTCAGAAGATATACACTCCACTTTTAATCATACTTTAATAGCAAAACAAATAATAAGCCCATATCTAATTTGTTTAGATAAATGCAATTATTTTATGTATCTGAATGAAGAAGAGAATCCAAAATGTTAGTGACCAATAATGATGTTGCGCAGATGTAAATCTATGTGGAGTGTGATAAAGCAACATTGGTCCTTCTGTTTTTAGATTTTTGAGGAACCTACATACTGATTCTTTATAATGAAAACATTGGTTCATCTGTATTTTTCTCCCAGAAACTTTAATGTAAAGATTTTTTAAAAATCTATGACAAAGTTAATAGGATCATTTTATACTCACCTTGGGACTGAAAGTCTGAAAGGGTCTATTACTAAATTCTTTGTTATGACCTCTAGACTCTATTCCCTTGCTCAATAGGGTTACTTAAAAAAATTTAAATGTCCAGAAATGTGGATAAGCTTAGAAGAAAACATGCACGAAACTATCAAGGAAGCCATTAAACATACTGTCACTGACCTAGCTGAGCAAAGTTGGCTTTTATTAAATGGCAGCTGTGCCTGATTAAAAAATTATGACTCCCCTCAGAAATCATAAGGGTCATTAAAAACCAAGTCATAAAATCCTCTGCTCCCTAAAGGCACACTGTCAGAGAGCACTTCTGATTTCCTTATTGTAATTTAACTTTAACTACCATAATACCCAATATGTACTTAAAAGATTTTTTAAAAGTGTCATTTTGTCTTTTACATACCTATCCCAAATTGTTAAATAATTATATTAAATTAATATTTGAAAAACACAAATGATCTAAATTATAAATCTGGCCTGATTATCGGTCACCTTAAATAACCATTTTCTCAGATATGTTAATGAATTTTAACCAATGCATTTTAATTATTATTTTCATATGTCTTTACTCTCCTAGATTAAAAGAGATTGGAGAAGAAAATAGAAGAATAACAGTCTATGGAAGTTCCTAGAGTCATCAAATTTTAGACATGGAAAAGTTTGTATATATAGCTCTACTTTTAAATTTATAGATAATGTTAGACAACATTATTGTGTGTGTGTGTGTGTGTGTGTGTGTGTGTGTAGTTCTCTTTGAAAGGAGATTATTAACATGTTCTTTTATTTTAGCAGCTTTGTCTGACTTCTCTGGCAAAGGTTGCTCTCTTCAAGTTCCAGTTGCAGTTAAGGTTGACAATTGGCTACAATTATCTAGATAATTTACAGAAAGCCAACAATGCAATTAGTGTAATGGACCAGAAAGTCCCACATAGCCATCTTTTCAATGTCAGTGCAGATTTTCCACATGATAGTCATTATTATTGTTAAAGTTCAAATTTACAAGTTTTGGATTATATATGAATTGCTGGAGAGAATAGATATACTAGGAATGCCATGCTCCTGTGTCCCAAAAATTTCTTCAGCACATCACTTGGCCTTCATAATTGCAACTAGGTAGGAGCTTTTTTTTTTTTTTTTTTTTTTTTTTTTTTTTTGTGCTGGGGATCGAACCCAGGACCTTGTGCATGCAAGGCAAACACTCTACCAACTGAGATATATCCCTAGTCCCTAGGTACATGTTTTTTTTAAAATGAGAAATTATATAATCTTAGAAAACATTAAATATTTTGGAATATTTCTCTAAGTACTTTTATCTATGAAAAATCTATTACACATTTATGTATCTAATATTTCTTGAATTTTAGATATATACATAAAACACATAAATTGAATATAACATTAAAGACTATTCACATATAAACATAATTTACATATATGTAAATTAAATTTATACATACAAAATATATATCCTTGAATGTCATAAGTTTCATAATTTCTTGTTTTCCATATCATGTAGTATTTGTGTGTTTTTAATAGTTCAGTGTTATATGAAATCTCTTGTGTTTTAGTTGAATATTTGCTGAGGGCTTTTTTATTTTTTTGTATCTATTTGTCATAAGAATGTGTCAATTATATGCCTCCTTATTTGAATCTTAAGACAAAGAGTTATTATTTAAATTTTCATTGTAAATTTTATCCTCTTGACTCTGTTGATATTTACTCTTTGAAATTTACTAACATTTGTTGATGAAATTTTCTGAAATTACACTCATCACCTGTCATTTCAAACACAGTGGAACCTTGCTTCTTTATAAAAATAAACAAAGGTTTGCTGACTTTTTTTTCCCAGTGTAATTATTACAATTCAGTAGAAGGAGCATCTTGACGTTTTTAAAAGTTGGTTTTATCTTATTCTTACTTTAATAGATCATGTTTACTTAGGTAAGCCTCTTACAGACTTTGAACTTTGTCTCATTGTAAAATGGAATAAATTAAATAAATATATCTTTCATTCCTAAAAGTTTACAGGGCTATAAATGTAGTTTCAATAAAGTTGAAAGAATTTTCTTTCAGTTGTCTCTCATAAAAAAAAAAAATTGTCAACATATTGATACTTAAAGTTAGTTGCCATTTACTATGCACCAAAGATCCAAACAGACCTTGCCAAGGAAAATAGAGATGTCAAATAAGCATGTGAAAAGATGTTCAATATCATGCCATTAGAAAATTGCAAATTAAAATAATAAAAGGTATCAGGACACACTTATTTAAATGACCAAAGTCTAAAATACTGAGAATATTAAGTTGTGTCCAGAAAGTGAAGCAACAAGAAATCTAACATTCATTGCTGTCAGGAATGCAAAATGATGGAACTACTTACTATAAAATCCAGCTGTCATGCTTCTTGATAGTTATCCAAATGAATTGAAAGATTATGTGCACACAAAACACTTCACACAGATATTTATAGCAGGTTCATTCATGATTGCCATGAGTTGGAAGCATCTAGATGTCCTTTAGTGAATGAATGGATTTACCAATTGTGGTGCATCTGGACAATGGCATATTATTCAACAGTATAAAGAAATGAGCTTAGCAAGTCATGAAAATTAGTGGAAGAAACTCAAATGCAAATTACATGTGAAAGAAGAAAAACTGAAAAGTCACATATTGTACAATTCCAACTGTATGACAATCTGGAAAAGGCAAAATTATGGGGAAAGTTAAAGGATTGATGGTTGACAGTGGCTGCAGGGAAGGAGAGGTGAATAGGCTAGGCACAAAGTATTTTTAGGAATGTGAAACTATTCTGTATGATACTACAATGGCAAATATATGTTAACATAGATTTGTCTAACCCATATATAGATATACAACAGCAAAGAGTGAACTTAACATAAACTGTAGATCCTACATGATGATTATGCTTCCATGTATGTTTAACTATTGTAATAAATGGGCCACTGAGGTGTAGGATGTCCATAATGAGAGAACTTGTGCATGTGGGGATGTGAGTGTATATGGAAACTATACATACTGTTAGTTTAAGTTTGCTGTGCATGTAAAATTACTTGAAAATCAAGTTCATTAATTAAATATGGTCATGTTTAACACTTGACTTTAAATATAAAATAGTATAAAAGTAATAATATCTGGTTTGGATTGAAATTCGTGGAGTGCAAATTCATGCATTATTTTTGGCAGTTCACTTGGTAAATCATAACAATTAACATTTTTGGGTTTACTTCTCTCAAGTATTTGTATCAGTATTTTACATGTATTAACTCATTTACTTGTTTAAAAAATTGTTCTGGATAAATAGTATAATTATTTCTATCTTACACATGATTAAGTGGAGTTATAGGATGGTTAACTTGTTATGGTATAGAGTTACATTGTCAGATCTAATTTCAGTCCAAGAAGTCTGACTCTTAACCCTATGCTTTTATTTTTATTATGAATTTTCTTCAAATATAAATAATAAAAGTATAAAAATGTGCTTGACATTTGAACTAGCAATCATTTCAGGAAATAAAGAATTGGGTAAATGTGAATACATGAAAATTGTCATGGGGTATCTTTTAAAAGAGCAATCCATTGGAAACAACCTAAATGAGCCACCAAAGGAAATGATTTTAAAAGGAATGACTTTAAATTCTTGATATAAAATGCTATGGTTATATTAAAGATCCTTCTTTAATAGTTAAGGACACAAGGGTAAGTTTATGATGTGTTTTTAAAAGAAAATAGCAGGTTATTTCACAGTAGGTACAGTATAAGTCTAATTTTATATATGTATATTTCAAAATATTAAAAGTGATAATCCTAGAAAGTTATGAATTTTTTATTTTATAATGCTGTTCTATTTTTGAGACTCATAGGATAGATATTTACCAATTTTGTAACAAAATAAAATATTAATTGAAATTTTTCAATAAAGGCAGTTAATGTCTCAATTTTTACAAAGCAGTCCAAAGTAAAATATGTACATTTGTCCATAGCTATGTCCTTTCTCAATGCATTTTTGTTATATTAGCAAATGATAGGCAAGAGACACATCATAGACAAATAAAAGAAAACAAAACATCTGTCTGTTCAATGAACTCTCTGACCATGGTCTGGCTCTCCATTTCTTTAATGATACTTACTCTACCAGATGGTGAGCTTTTAATAGGAGTTTTGATGCATAAAGTAGAAACTTAATTTATTTTTTTTTGAGAGAGGAGAGAAAGAGAGAGAGAGAGAGAGAGAGAGAGAGAGAGAGAGAGAGAGAGAGAGAGAATTTTTTTAATATTTATTTTTTAGTTTTCAGTGGACACAACATCTTTTATTTTATTTTTATGTGGTGCTGAGGATCGAACCCAGGGCCCCATGCAAGCCAGGTGAGCGTGCTACCGATTGAGCCACATCCCCAGCCCAAAACTTAAATTTTTATGCAAACTATATGTATATATCTCTCTCAAGGTAAATAAAAGTAAAATATTTCTGGTTCCCTTTAATATTTCTGGAAAATACTTAGAATTCTGGGTTGATACTATTAATTTTGAGATAATATGAATCAAAAATAGTCATTTTGTATATTTCAGTCCTCAAAACCAGAAGTAAATTTCCAAAGTGATCTTAAAGAATTAAGATATCCTACTACTATAACAACTTCTTATTATTTAAGAAACTGTTAATACAACTAGAATATATGAGAAATGGTTTAGGAGTAGTCTCCATGATTAAAAACAGTTGACTTTTTTTTTTAATTAAACTCAGGGGCACTTGGCCACTGAAACACATCCCCATCCCTATTTTTCATTTTATTTAGAGAAAGGGTTTCACTGAGTTGCTTAGTACCTCCCTTTTGCTGTGGCTGCCTTTGAACTTGTGATCCTCCTGTCTCAGCCTCCGGTACCACTGGGATTACAGTAGTGTGCCACCATTCCGGGCAAAACAGGAGATTCTTTTGCACTTTAAATTTAATGTCACAGATATTGTATACATTAGAATGTTAACGAAAGGGAAAATGTATACCTTTATGCTATAGTTCTGAAACATAACTGTATATGTGAATGTCTATGTGTGCGTCTGTGTGCGTGTGTGTGCGTATTTAAACTTTAATTCTGTCCGATAAGTAATAATATAACAATGCCTTATTGGACATTTGATAAATAAATTTTGTTACATGAATGTGTATATAAGTAAATTGGAAAGGGTTACAAATGAAACATGACTTAAAGTCTAATGACTTATTTTTGTGTTCATCTCTATTTAACCAACTACAATTGAGAAAAAGATGACAAATCAATTTTGATTTCCATTTCATTTTGCTACTATAATCAAACTACTTTGCTCATTGTTTACTCGAAGTCTATATTTAAAGGCAGAGAGTATATGTGTGCCAGGACAAATAGGGCTGTGGCAGGATGATGCTTGCAGACTCCTGCTTCCCTTACCTGCATGCTCTTTTCCTCCACATGTATGGATGTCTTAAACTCCATGTGTCTTTAACAGCATCAGTGCTATCTCCATGTGTGTTTTTTTTTTTTTTTTTGAGAGAGAGAGAGGAGAAGAGAGAATTTTAATATTTATTTTTTAGTTTTCGGTGGACACTGCATCTTTGTTTGTATGTGGTGCTCAGGATCGAACCCTGGGCCGCACGCATGCCAGGAGAGCGCGCTACCGCTTGAGCCACATCCCCAGCCCACTCCATCTGGTTTTGTGAACCCATTTTTGGCAGAAAGTGTCTTTGATTCATTTGTTCTACAAATTTGTATTAATTGTCTATCGTGTTAGGTTGTGGTGAAGAAAACAGATGCTCTCTGCATTGCTGTGCTCAAGGGGATTGAAATCTGGTGAGGAATAAAAAAAATAAGCATATGATGAGCTCTTTGATAAAGTACAATAAAGGGGAGAAAAAGGTGCAATGAGAAGGAAATGTGATACCTATTTAATTAAAACACTCAGAAAAGATTTGATGAGGAAGAATTTTTTTTTTTTAATATTTATTTCTTAGTTCTCGGCGGACACAACATCTTTGTTTGTATGTGGTGCTGAGGATCGAACCCGGGCCGCACACATGCCAGGCGAGCGTGCTACCGCTTGAGCCACATCCCCAGCCCCGATGAGGAAGAATTTTAAGCTGAGGTCCGAAGGATAAACGCCAGCTATAAAAAGAGCAAGAGAGAAGAAAATCCCAAAGAGAAGAAACTGCACATACATGGCCCCCTAGAGAAGCTTAGTGCATATACGAAATTGGTTCCAGAGTAATAAAAGACGGGGGAAAGCAGATCATGGTTGAGATAGGAGAGCTAGGACAAATTTATCTGGAAATTTAGAACTGGTTTGGAGTGTGCAAACAAGGCATTAAGCCGGTAAATGATATAAACATTTTAGTTTTTGAAAGAGTCTTCTGCTGCTGTACTGTAGAGAATAAATTGGAGGGAAGCAGGGAGCTCAAATGGAAGTTAGGACAATACTCTAGGTAAGCAGTGTTGCTGAATTCACTGGGGACAAAAGAAATTTAAAACAGAATGATGAAGCTGGCTTATGGATTGGATATAAAGGTGATGAACTGAACTGCAATGAGTAAGAAAAACCACAAACTGGTTAGATGGCCATGTCATTTGCTATGATGGAGAAAAGATAGAAAAGTTCATGCTTGTAGTATTAGATAAGGATTTAAAAAAATGAATTTTGAGAAGATATTGGCACATCTAAGTGGATATATCTAATAGAAAGGAAATTATTACAGATGATTTTTGAAGCTTTGGAACTAGCTAAGACCATCTAAGGAGAGAAGATAGACAGGAAATAGGGTCTCTGCCCTAACCCAGCAGGTTACCAAAAAATTTGCAAAGTGAAGAAAGAGCTTATAAGGAAAAGAAAATGAAATCCACAGATAAAAAAAATAAAAGTGGGGCAGGGGATGTGGCTCAAGCGGTAGCGCGCTCGCCTGGCATGTGTGCGGCCCGGGTTCGATCCTCAGCACCATATACCAACAAAGATGTTGTGTCCGCCGAGAACTAAAAAAATAAATAAATATTAAAAAATTCTCTCTCTCTCTCTCTCTCTCTCTCTCTCTCTCTCTCTCCCCCCCCTCTCACTCTCTCTAAAAAAAATAAATAAATAAATAAAAGTGAGAAAATGAAGTGATATGAAAATCAAGAGGATATAGAGTTGAAGCAAAGTAGAGATCACATATAGCTAAGATTTGGAGTAATAAGAAATCAGGACAGTATTTCTGGAATTCAGCAACAATCTTGTGGGGTGGTAGAGGTGAACTTTCACAGGAATAGTACAAAGAAATTTGTATTAGAATTGATGAAGGTAGAAAAGAGATCAAAATATCCGTCTGGACAATGTAATATTATTCAACAATAAAAAGAGATGAGCTATGAAGCCATGAAAATAAATGGAAGAAACAAAAAATGCATATTAGCAAGTAAAAGGAGCTAATATCAAACTTTCCTATATAGTGTGATTCCAAATATGAAGCAATTGAAAAGGTAAAAGTATGGGAAGCATGAAAATATCAGTGGTTGACAGAAGTTAGGGACAAAGCAGGGATCAATATGCACAGCACATAGAAATTTTACGCCAATGATGCAATCATGATTGACATGTGTCATTATATATTTTTCTAATCCCTTGGGATATACAACACCAAGAGTGAACATTAATGTAAACTAAAAATTCTGAATAACAATGATATGTGGGTATGGATTCATCAATTATAATAAATGTATCACTCCAGTGGACAACACTGAAAATGGGGTTATGAATTTGTTAAGGACAGAGGATATCTCTGCACTTTTTTGATGAATTTTCATGTAAATCTAAATTTGGTTTAAAAATAAGGTATTTAAAAAATTAATATAAAGTTAGACAATAGAGGATAAAATACAAATAATATTTTCTGAGTTTTGACTTTTATAGAGAATGGAAAATTGAGAGAGAAATTTATGAGTGAAGGAAGTTAGAATGAGACCTGGGATATATAAGAACGTAATGCATTCCACTATTGGCATATATGTAAGAAATAAAAAAAAGAACATGTTGACTACATGTTAAGAAAGATCCAATAGAGAACAAAAGATTGAAGGCACAGAAGGCACAGAAAACGAAAAGATTACAGGAGAGATCACATGACTTGAGCAATTAGAGGGAAAAATTAAAATTACTGCACATTTGCAATGAATAGCTTCAGAGAATAGTAACTTTATTTTCTGATCAATGCTTTTATTTTTAATCTAAAATATTTTTAATAGAAAATTGTAATGCTCTAGTTTAGCTACAATGGTCTGCTCCTACACTGTGAATTAACTTACCTGATATTGATCAATCTGACCTTTGTTTATAAGTAAGATAGACATGATTCTTGTCTTTCAAATGTTTTTTTTTTCTAGTTCCTTTATCATAGAATGGAGCATGAGTCTATGGATCTATGCATCATAGCATGAATTTTTTTATTCTTTTAAAATGTCATCCAATTTTTTTTTGTACAAAGGGAATTGGTTTTTGTAAGGATGTTCATCTTTTCGTCTATATGAAAAACAATCTGCAACATTGAGAACCATGATAAATTTAACATATACTTCCAGATTGAGTTCTTTGCTTTGAGAATCTTAACCAGGAAATACTTTGATATTGTGAATGATGGAAAATAAATTATTCCATCCCAAGTACTTTGTATCCTATGGCGTTTTGGCAAATTCTACATCCAAATGGCAGGTGAAAGTCTCAGATTTACCATCAGAGCTTCGATATTATGTTCATTTCTGGTTGTAGCTAATGGTCCATCATTGGTCTTATTACACAGAATGTTCAGAAAGTTTGAGTCAGAAATTAGTTTGAAAAATATGCTGTTAAATAATTTGTTAATCTTTATTCTGTGGAAGTCTATAAATATATTATTTATTATAGTTCCTACAAAATAGGTAAATTCAATGTAACAAATAATGTCACCTTTGGTAACATTAATATTCATATTGAATTTTGGTGTGTTTCACCAACTTATACTTGGATACAAAAGGTTTCTAAACATAATATCAGATTTACTCTCTTCTTTTAAATGTTTTGGTATCCTTCGAGATAGACTTATTCTTCAGATTTAATAAATCAAATCCTGCCAGAGATCCACATCTGACTGAGCTCAACACTGGTGAGATATGCCATAGAGACAAGAACAGAGAAGACAAGTACAAACATAGTATTGGAGATTGATGACAACGTTCGAATGGTTCCTTTCGATGACATGTTTTTGAATATTCCCAATGGAATTACAAAACAAAAACTGATTTGCCATGGTGAGTGCCTTTATATACTCCTATAGAACAATTAGCTAAGAAATTATTTGGGCTAAAAATGTTTTCACTTTAACCCATAAATTTGAGAGAGAGATGCAATTGTTAGTGAAAATTTAATTAACAAATGAAGGAGTTTAATTTATAGGGGAAAAACACAAAGCACTATAAAATATTGAATTTTAATTGATTGCATTCATATTGAAATATTTAGGTGAAAGTGTACCAATGTCTGAATCAAACAACTTGTATTGAAGGGATTGTAGCCATCAATAGGCACACAAATGATAAAATATTTATTATATCATGTTAGAGAATCTAGGTGGTGGTACATCATTTTCTATAGAAAAGTTCTTTAAGCTTTTTAATGTGTATGTACTATTTCATAGGAAAATGTTTGGAAAAAATAAAGAAAATCTGAAGTCTAAAAGAAATTGAGAAATGTACTTAGGCAAAGACTGATATATTGATCATATTTACTGAAAAATGCCACTTATGCCTGGATACACACTTTTCAGCCACCTTTTCCAGTTCCAGTGAACTGCTTTAACTCCATCTCTATAACTTAACAGAGCTAATGATTCTCTAAATCCATTTCATCTGAAGCTTAGAGAAAAGCAATAAGTAAAATGAAGAAGGAAGCTTTGGATATTCTTGATCAATAAAGATTTATATATAGATTGGTGAACTAATGAACACAGATAGTTAATTTGGTTTGGCTTATTTGTTAGTTGGAAGAAAAGTCACTGTCCACTTGTCTCTATCATCAGGGAAAAAGCTTGAGATGTGACCACTGTTGGAAAGTATATGTCTGCTAGATAATGGTGCCTACAAAAACACGGGAATTCAAAGATTTAACTTCAAAGCATTACAGGTTAAATCAGAAGCAAAATTATGAATTCAGTAAACCGAGTCTGTTTCCATTCACAAAGAAACTCCTCTTTTACATTCCTATTATTCCTACCTCTTGCCTTCAAAGGAACACTCAGTTCTATGTGTTCAGAAAGAAAGTTAAAATCATGATGTTCTGCTATATGACACAGGTTATATATGCTCTTTGTAGGAAAAAATTGAAGACACAAAGAAATAAAAATATAGTATAATCTCAACACAGGAAACATTTTTTCACATTTTCAAAGTATAATATTTCATATCCTCTACACACACACACACACACACATATACATTCATAAAAATCATTATTATTGCAAAAAAAGGAAAAATCTTTCTTTCAATTTTATAGTAACTGAGAAGATATAAATGTGGGATGGAGGTAGAAAATTAAATGATGCATGTATGTCACAAAAATAATTAATTTAATGTCAGTTAAACGATAATTCTCCCAACACTGGTCTATCCAAAGAACAAGTATGAAAGACTTATCTAAAATATAAGACATAATTATTAATTTTGCAACATGATTAGAATTATATATCTTCATATAACATGTGAATTGCTGGTTTGACGTTTCTATATCTTATTTTTAATAAAAATTTAGATAAAAAATCATGAAGGCAAATGATGACCTGCCTATGTTTGTTTTAGTAAAGTTTTGCACGACTTTCTTTTGTCATGTGTCCAATGATTGTACACTGCCATTTTTTTAATCAAATTTAGCTTACATCAACTAAAATATAGGTTTTTATAATATCACCCTTTATCCAATACTGGGTATTATCTTTTCTTCCCTCCCTTCCTTCCCTCCCTCTTTCTTTCTTTCTTTCTTTCTTTCTTTCTTTCTTTCTTTCTTTCTTTCTTTCTTTCTCTTCTCTCTCTCTCTCTCTCTCTCTCTCTCTCTCTCTCTCTCTCTCTTCTCTCTCTCTCTCTCTCTCTCTCTCTCTTTCTTTCTTTCTTTCTTTCTTTCTTTCTTTCTTTCTTTCTTTCTTCTTTTTCTTCTGTCCCTAAAGATTCCATTCTTTAAAAACTTTGAAACAGAACTTGTAAAATTCCCACTTGTGACCCCTGGATATTCCCAAATCTACACTACTGCCAATGTAATCGATGCCATCCTTGAGGATGAAGGAAGACCTTAGAGTGTGGTGCTTTCCTTTAGGAGAAGTCAAGATGAAAAATCCTTAAAAGACTGCTTGAAAGATAATTAGTACTCAAAAAATAATGATTATTACTATTACTTTCACTTTCCCTTTATATCAATATTTTAGTCAGTTTTTTCATTTCTGTGACCAAAATACCTGAGGAGAACAATAAAGAGAAGGAAAAGGTTATTTTGGTTCACAATTTCAGAGGTTCCCTCCGTGGTTGGCAAAATCCGTAATTCTGGGCTTGAGGTAAGGAAGAACATCAGAACATCATGGCAGAAAGGCAAGATGGAGGAACATAGCTCTGAATATAACATCCAGAAAACAGAGAGAGCTCTTCTCACCAGGAAAAAACATATAAATCCTAAAGTTGTATCCCCAGTGACTTACTTCATCCAACCACATCTACCTGTCTACAGTTACCACCAGGTTGATCTGTATCACTGGATTCATCCACTGACCAGGTTACATGTATTATAATCTAAAATTCTGCATTGTTTCATGTGAGCTTTTGTGGGGACATCTCATTATCTAAACCATAACAATCAACAATTAAAAAATAAACTGAAAAATTTTGGCATGGCTTCTTTTCTTTTTTATTCTAAATATAAATGATTTTTCTTAACTTAAAATTTCCTATTGAACAAAATTTGGCATTCTGAGTATTTCATATTACTATATCCCATTTAAATTGCTCATTGTTTTTTTTCTGAAAATAATATGCTTTTTTTTTTAAAGAGAGAGATGAGAGAGAGAGAGAATTTTAATATTTATTTATTTTAGTTCTCTGCGGACACAACATCTTTGTTGGTATGTGGTGCTGAGGATGGAACCCGAGCCGCACGCATGCCAGGCGAGCGCGCTACCTCGTGAGCCACATCCCCAGCCCTGCTTTCTTGAAATCAATAAGCTTTAATGCTGATTCTAAAAGAACAATTTCTTAGACTAATTTTTTTTCATTTCTTAACATTAAGAAAGACCAAATTAATATATTTGGGAAAATGCCTAAGTAGAAATAAATCTAGTGTTTTAACATGATATTTAAAATACAGGTCATGTTTTTCTGTGACATTTAAAGTAGTAGCTCATATACTTTCTTTGATCAAACCTAGAAACATTTTACATATAGATTGTTAATTTTAAAATTATTACATTTTATGGTATTATTATACTTTAGATTCAAGTTTAATAATTGTAAGAAACAGTGCGGAAAGAATGTTTAATATGTTTAACCCCATTTTCAAGAAATTGCTTTCTACCTTCTCTTCTATTTTTTTTTAAATTTTCTCTCTCTCTCTCTCTTTCTCTGCCCCCCCCCCCGGCTCACTCCCTCCAACACACACTCTATCTTTATCTTTTTCTCCCTCTTTTCTTTCTATTTTTTTTGGGGGGTGCTAGGGATTTAACGAGTGCCTTGTACAAACTTGGCAAGCAGTCTAGGAAATTACATCCCCAGTCCCCCGCCCCCCATGTTTACTTTTAATGAGTTTTGTCTCATTAAATGTTGCTTTAGACACACAAACATACACACATATGTGTGTATGTATGCATATGCACTTATTTAATATAGTAAAAAAAAGAGATAGGTTAATGATGAAATTGAAGGAACTGTATTAGTGAAAATAAGCTAAATTGTGTCAGCAGTTTAACAAAATAAAAGCTTATTTTTCACTTATATTTTAATGTGGGTATGCAGCAGATTTTCTCTCATGATTGTCATTCAGTGAACTAGGCTGGTGCATGGTCCACTGTCCCATGGTATTTAGGTTGTCTTGTGTCTCCTCTCCCCAATAATGGTTTTCTGGAGCTGTAACCCCTAGTACTTCAGAGTGGTACCTTATGTGAAACAGAATTGGTAGTGGATACAACTATTTCAGCTGTGTTCATACAGGAGTTCAGTAGCCCCTCATCCAATATGACAGGTGTTGCAAAAGATATGTGAAGAAAGCAACACCTCGGGAGAGTGCCATGTGATGACAACAGACTGGATTATGCAGAACCTAACATGAAATGCAGAAAACTGCCAACAACCACAAGAAACTAGAAACAGGACAGAAACTAGAGTTTTCAGAAGGATCATGGTATTGGCAATACCTCTACTTCAGACTTCTATCCTCCATAGGGCAAGATAAGAAATACCCATTGTTTTAAGCCTTTCAAATTATGATACTTCGATATTAAAACCCTAGGAAACCAAGGCACGTAGGCTTACAGGATCATTGAGGCAGAAAAATAGGTATGCGGTAAATCACACGTTGGTAATTATAGCTTTTACCCAGAAACAATACATGTAATTTACATTTGGTCACATCAAGCTCTTTGGTCTCATTTACCTTGAAGTTGTACCTAAAAGGTAAAGCAATGAGGATACCTGGTTAAATCACTTCCGATTATGAAGAATGTGTACTAGTAAAGACACATTTTTAACAGCTCTCTAAAATAACTCATGAGCATCTACAATAATGCCTTTTAGTTTTTTAAAAAATAAAAAAAGTGGCACTTTAAGGTGATCTTATACTGTGTCATGTACCTAAGCTAGAACTACATTTCCATGTTTCATTCCAATTGATAATTCAACCACCAAAGTATTTTTCATGAGATTTGAGAGAAGCCAAAGAGCAGGACATGATACTGGGAAGGATGGTATAGAACATCAGGGTTTGCTGTGTCTTACATATGTTGTTGGTAACTTGCTGACACAGCTTTCAAGAACCGGGCAGCTGGCTATCAGTCAGACCACTAGGCACTAGGATGCTCAATGGAGTTCTGGCTTTGACCCATTTCAGAGTGGGCCCAGTATGTCCTTATGCCCCTTGTGTTGTTATTGACCAGTTCCAAAAGATAAATTTAGAACACGGATATTCCAGAATTGGAATAATTATAAGAATTTATTATATCTGCAAGATTAAATACTATAAGAATGAGATGTATTTTTTTTCACAATTGAGCCATTTTCTTTTTATTACAACAATTCATAAAATTTGGGAGGGAAGAACCCCTCCATAGTCCCACCAGTCCAACAAGACTATTTCCAATTTTACCCAGTTCTTCCAGTTTTTCTTTTTATTATTATTAGTTGTTCAAAACATTACAAAGCTCTTGATATATCATATTTCATACATTTGATTCAAGTGAGATGTATATTTAACATAAATAATTTATTAAAGTTTTAAAGAAACAAAACATTTTCTGAAAGTACATAAGCATGAATCTAATAAAATATATGAAATAATTTTCCACAAGTGAAACAGTAGTTTAATAATTGAAAACTCAAGGATTGGAAATTATGTTTATGGATTATAAAAAACAATGTTTCACTCTTCAATTTTACCTCCACTCAATAAGAAAAATAGGTGATTGTAAACTGCATATGGAAATTCAAAGGGCTAAGGTAAGGAAGTACAAGGTGAAGGGTGTTCTTGAAAGAAATCAAACATTTGAGCATGGATGGTGGAAGGAGACCCTCATCATTATACAAAATATATGTATGAAGATGTGAATTTGGTGTCAACTTGATACCTTATGTACAATCAGAGATACAATAAATTGTGGTATAAAGGTGTATTAAGAATTGTAATGCAAAAACTATAAATAAAAAAAGAATTAAAGAAAGAAATCAAATATTTGAAGACAAAATAATGAGGAAATACGACACACAGAGTATAGAAACAGACTAATGGAATAGAATGAAAATCCTGGAAACAAATATATGAATGTATGATCATTTTCTTGAAGATAATTATAACATTGTAGTTTATGGGAAAAACAATTCTTTTGTAAATAATTTTATTACTACTGCTAGATATCCATGTGTGATAAAATGCAGTTTGGTCCACTGTCTCTGACCATATACACAAATAGTATTCCACGTGAATCAGAAAACTAAATTTAAGAAACAACCAAAAAAGTGTTTAGAACATAATATAGGAATATATTTTATAACCTTGGGGGAGGGAAAGATTTCTTAAGACACAAACCCACTTCTGTGGTTCAGAGGAATGTCCCTTGATGTGTATGTGTTAAAGGCTTCATTTCCCAGAGTAATGCTGTTGGGAGACAGTGGAGTTATTAGGAGGCAGTGGTACTGATAGGTCATTTGGGTCACAGGGGACATACCCTTGAAGGGGATTCTGGGAACCTGTACTCCTCTCTCTTGTTTCCTAGCCTTGAGGTGAGTTGATTCACTCTGTCACATAATCCTGTCATAATTTCCTACCTCAGCAGGTTACAAAAGAAAATTATGCTTTTAATCATGGAAGAAAACACCCAAGACCATGAGCCAAAATGTACATTTTATCTTCTTAACTGTGTCAGGTATTTCCTTATAGTAAGGCAAAGATGATTAACACAGCCAATAACTACACTACATCAAAATATTAGTAAATCTGAAAAGTTAAAAGCAAAACCCGGGCTTAACAAAAGATACAATTATGTCCTCTGATAAAAAGCCAAAAGGCAAACCACATAATTGGAAATCACCTTGACAACACACAAAAGGGGAAGGACTTGCATCTTGAATATATAGAGAA
This sequence comes from Spermophilus citellus, assembly GCF_964194105.1. Classification (NCBI taxonomy): domain Eukaryota; kingdom Metazoa; phylum Chordata; class Mammalia; order Rodentia; family Sciuridae; genus Spermophilus; species Spermophilus citellus. The sequence goes on along the minus strand of NC_138186.1, from coordinate 100,864,956 downwards.
CTACTACAAGGGGATGAGAAAGGAAAAAAAAAAGATGAAAGGCTTAACAAGCACTTCATGAAAAGAAAATATGAAAGGCGGAAAACAGGGAAAGTGTTTAACACCTCGTTAGGGAATGCAGATTCAAAGCACAATTTAATATTTTTCCCAATCAAAAGATAAACTAAACTATAACCATTGTTATAAGAGTAAGTGACAAAGGAGAGCAAAGAAAATGCTCATCAGTGAATGATGAAAGTTTATATTAATACAACCACTCTGGAAAAATTTTTCACAGCATCTCTGATATTTGAATAAACTTATGTATACAGTTAGCAAGCAATTTCAATTTTTGGTATATGTCTTCTAGAAATGCATACTATCATATTCAGGGCTGTCAAAATATTCTCATAGAATATTTATTTTAAAATGCTGTTAAATTGTAAGTAACTAAATAGCAATAAAGACTGGAATAGACAAATATTTATATGGGATACTCTATAGCAGTGAAAATGGATGGGTCTATAATATTGAATGTTTTGTGTGTAATAAGCATGCTACAATACTGAAAACATTATTGTTTCACTCATTTACATTCCAAAATGTGAAAAACAATATTAGGCTTTGAGGCATGCATGATTATCTGACAATATTTTAAAGAGAAACACATAAAAGATGTTTTAAAAATAAATGTTGACAACTTTATCCATTGCTGATAACAAAGACAGATGATTTGGATTGAAGAGTTATGACAAGGTGAAGGCTATATTGTTGATCCCAACATGAGTGGACTCACTGGAGTGAGTCAAAGCAGAGGAAAAGAAGAGTACACTGAGTATGGGACAGTGTGACTCAAATGTTTCCATGTAAATATACTTTAAATTACTTGTATTCTGTCATACTAAATCCTGACCTTCCAGATCATTGTTCTTTTGGGGAACATTCTCAATGTATGATCAGGGCAAGGGTTTAGAAATACTTCCCTCATCATGGAAAGAGAAAAGAGACAGCTTCACTGTTGGAGGTCAAGTGTAAAAATGCCCACACTATCTGGGGCAGATTGAAATGTGATTCTCCCCACATGAAGGCAATTTTAATGTTAAAGGAGACAATAGCCAAAGACTAAATTATTTTTTAATATAAAATGTAAAATTACATAACCTTATGCTTTCTTTGGTTCTTTTCTCATCTATCAGTTCTATTGGTTTAAAAATATGCATTTCATTCTATCCTAGAGATTACCCATATCAATCACTGATGTACTTAAGCCACAGTTTTCTAATAACCATATAAAATTATGTTTAGATTTTATTTTTCTCTATTTTGGCCTTTTCTCACATGAAATTTTTAGATTTCCTCTAAATAATCTAATTGTACATTCTCATTTCAAAATATAATTTCTGTTATCAATATTTTTTTAGTCAAAAATATACTACTAATGTCATTGCCTTTTGGGTAGTCAAAAGAAGTTTTCCATGTAGTCAATTTCCTGGGTCCTACTTTATCTGAAAATTTCTTTTACTCTCATTCTTGAATGATGTGACTGGGCTAAGAATTCTTAGTTCAGGACATGCAAGATGTTGTTCCTTTATTCTACATTCAGGACCGCTGTTAAGTCGGTGGTCAATGACTCTTTTTCCTTTGAAGGTGACCTGCTTTATTGTTTTCTGACAGTAGTAGTTTCTGAGTTGTCTCTGTATACATATTTTTTTTGGTCGTACAAATTTATTGTATACCGATCTATTCAACTGTATGAACATTCTATTATTTTCACGTATATTAGGTATATTAGTTCACATGCATTTTTGCTGCTCCTCTGATGAAAAAATGACTATTCCATGTGTCTACGATTTCTTCTATCCCTCCTGTCTCTTTATTCTTTGTACCAGGTGTTTTAGGACCTTTCCCCAGCCAAATATTATACTTTACACCAACTTTTCTTTATATTTTAAAATAGCTCTTGATTAGCATGATGACAATATGTTCTATCATTCCCATCGTTTGGTAATGAGGAGAAGCTTCCCCACGTATCAGTCAAATCTTCTGTCTTAAATCCAGCAGCATTGCTGCTCCTGCTGCTGCTTCCTTTTTATTTTTTTTTCCTCTGTCTCTCACTTTTTCAGGAAACGACTAATGTTGAAAAGAAAAAAGAAATGGAATAAAGTGGTTTAGTTTCCAAATACAATGTCTTGCCAACTTTATTTGACTAATGTAGCAATATGCAACAAGTTGACTGCCACCTATTCTATGCCAGCCAGTCTGTGAGGCTTAGGATAGTGTATATTATTGAACAAGACAGGAAAACAATCCTCGCTCTCTTGAAGGCATTTAGTGTCCTTTGTAGTATTTTACTAACACAGATCTTGTCTTAGTAAGTAATGTCACTAATACAAAAGTCATTTATTTCTATATCTTAATTGGTTAATATGGTTTGCTGAATGTCTACATATAAATCAACATTATGTATGTAGTTTGGTACTAGGAATTGAACTCAGGGACACTCAAACACCGAGCCACATCCTCAGCCCTATTTTGTATTTTATTTATAGACAGGGTCTCACTAAGTTGCTTAGTGCTTCACTAAGTTGCTGAGGCTGACTTTGAAATCTCAATCCTGCTGTCTCAGCCTCCTGAGCTGCTGGGATTACAGGCACACACGCCATGGTGCCCGGCTAACATAAGATATTCTTTGGGGAGAAATATAGATACCATCAAAGGAAAATTAGAGAACTCATCAAAAACTCTAAACCAGAATCTTAAACCTATAGTAAAAAAAAGAAATACACACACAGATATGGGAAAAAAATAACAATTTTATCTATGTATACATATATGTATAATAATTTATAAATTTTATTTTTAATATATTTGTGTGAAATTTAATTATGTTGCATTATTATATGATTGGTAAAATATACATAAAATGAAAATTTTATAAGCATAATAAAGGAATAATAAATAAAATATTTAAAAATTACTAATGGTATAAAATTTACCTCAAATCTTAGAAGTTTTTCTTCATGTTCTGGGATCTTGGATTTTAACCTTCTTTCTAGCCAGGTACTTTAATGCTACCATTGGGTATTTTGAGAAACATGCCCCATTTGTGACCCCCATCCCCACACTCTCAGGATCTCTGTTCCCATGTACCCTCTAATGGTGCCAACATAAGGAGCCTGCCCTTCCTGGCCTGGAGCCCTCAGTCTGACATCTACCATCTGGGATTTGTTGTTTGCATGATCTTGGCCCAGTATAATGTATACCATCTCCTCTAAACACTTAGTGTCAGCATTCTGGTCTTGCAAATTTTTAACTATCTAATATAATAAGCTAATCTGTACTAATGGGATAGGTTGCAGGAGCAACTACTGAATAACCCTAACATTGAGCTTCCAGATACAATGTCCTTGTTTTTAATAAAGTCAGTCTAAGAGTGGGAATTGCAGGTAAAACTGTAATCATACCATTCTTCCCAGGCAGTAGAAAAGACATTTGGGGAATAGAACAAAAAGATAGCAGACTTTTTTTTTTTCTCTGTCAGTACTGGTCTTGAATATCCCTGTTCTTTAGCAATATACCTTGGATAGTACTTAACATTCATTTAGTACTTAATAAGATATTAATTACTTTTGTCTAGTTTAAAATTAAATTTTAAGGATAATTCATTTAATGTATTAAAATCATTTTTTTTCTAGTGAGAAATTGAAATGAAAGTTAAAGTCTATATCACAAAATCTATGCCACAGTATATTAGAGTCCATTCAAGGAACCACTGGGATGGGAATACATATGTCTATACATTTTTTTTCAATATAAAAATGATATATTTTCCTTATATTTAATTATGTGGGCGTGTGTGTGTGTGCACGTGCGTGGGTGTAATTTGTTAGAGAAATTGACTTCATGAAATTGTGGAATTTGGTGAGGCAGTCCCTGGAAAATTTCTGTCTTAGTCTCTGAGGATGGAGCTTGAAGCTCACAATACAGTTAGTCCAGAGGGGACAGATGGATGTAGTGGGGAATATCAAAGATAACAAGAGCTACCAGTCCCAGTAGACAGACACTGAAACCATGTCAGTGCTGACTTCCTTTGCACATTGATAGTGTTGGAAGTGTCCTGCAGAAGCCCAGATCTTCTGTCACTGATCTAAGCACACTTCCTTGGCCCAGGAGTTGGAGAAGACAAAGGGAGTAGCTGACAGCCAGCCATAGCCCAAGAGAAAAATGGACAGGTCAGCAACAATGTACGTGGCCTGAAATGAATGCTGCCTCCCATCCTCCCTTCAAATTTCTCTAAGAATTCCTTTTCTGGCCCACCCTAACTGGAAGCACCATCAAGAAAATCTGTGGAAAAGTAGTCCATCCTAGGTAAACTTATACGTTACAATGCTGTCACTCCTAGCACTCTTCATTGAACCCCGTGTGCCTTACTAGAAGGTGCATCCATTAGATCAGGCTACAATACATGTCCGAGGCTATGAAATAATATTTCTATAACCTGATAGGTGAGCCAGCAGATCAGATAAACTGACTAAACAGTTCAATTGATTTAGTAATCGAAGCTATTTCTTAGAACACTGAGTTGATAGTCAAATGGTTGCCTTAATCATGAATACAGTCAAACTTAAAGAAATCTTGAAACTTATTTCTAACTTTCTTAGCTCTATCCTTGGATAAATAATCAGCAGGTGACTTAAAACTCAGAGTATTAAAATGAACTTATGTTGTATAATCCAAGAAAGCACCCAAGCATAGATCATACAGAATTTTATCATCAATATTTTCAGAAGTAAATTACCAGTAATTTCTGACTGCAATGTTTTATTTATCATTATTTGTTTTTTCATTAAAATTTTTTTGTTGTCATTAGCACCACTAAAATTAATATTATTTGGAGTAAAAAAAAAGACAAATATTTGGATAAAGGTCATTTACTACCTTAACTAGAATTAGGTTTGCAATCCTCTCAGATACTTAAAAAACAGTTACCTAATTAATGGAATTAATAGAATTTTCTTTATCTTTGAAATTGAAATTAAAGTTATATTTAAAACAATTGTAAAAGAAATTTTGATCCTTATGTTTCATTTCAGAACAAAATTAAAGTACTATAAAAAACATTAGGAAGGGCTCGCCTGGCATGCGTGCGGCCTGGGTTCGATCCGCAGCACCACATACCAACAAAGATGTTGTGTCCGCCGAGAACTAAAAAATAAATATTAAAAATTCTCTCTCTCTCTCTCTCTCTCTCTCCCTCTCTCCCTCTCTCTCCTCTCTCACTCTCTCTTTAAAAAAAAAACATTAGGAAAGTAGTATATCTGAATTAAAATCTAGAAACAGGAATCTATAAAAATGTGATATTCTTCAAGTGAAGAAAAAGACGTGTTCAAATATAAAGATACTTTCAAACTACTTTTTTTGTTTAAAAATATTTAAAATACACTAAACAACATAGAGATAAAAAATTACCAATAAACCCTCTAAATTAGATAGATCCATAGACTTAAGTGGGAATGAATCTTTCAAACTATAATCACTCCTTTTTAGAAATAACAAATATTAATAGTTTGCTGTGTCTTCACATTAGCTTATTCTTAATGTTTATCTTTATTTTTTATACACAAAATGCATAAACACATGCACACCTTTAAATTAATGAGATTTTAGGCCTTGCAGAAACTTTCCACTTTAATGTCATGGACCTTTTCTAAGAAAATACATTAAAGATATTATACATTTTTAATGATGTTTCTGTACTTTTTCCTCACATAGTTATAACATTATTTACTTACCTAGTCTCCTGATTAGGAGGTTTAGATTGTTTCTTTTTTGTTGGTTTATTTTGCTATTATTACTTGTGTTTCTGTAGAGAAAAAAAATTTATACATTTATAATAGAATTTCTTAGTTACTGATAAATAGATTCCTATAAATACAATTATTTATTTACAGGTTTTACCCCTTTTGGATTTAAATAGAATTCTTACATAACATTTAAAGAGATTTTTTTCACTGACCATCTTTTAGAAAGTTTTGCTAACTTTATAAAAATGATTTTTTCTTTTTAATTGAAATGAAGAATTGGTTGGACATCATAATATATATTTAATGTCTAGTTTATTTCTTCTATGAATTAGCTACTTATGTTATTTGTTTAATCAAGAAATTCATGGAGGGGGCTTGTCATCTTTTCTTTAGTGATCATATGTATTCCACATGCATTAGAAATATTAGTCCCCCTTTGTGTTTGTTGTATATTTTGGACACATATACAGAAATATGGAATTTAGCAAATAATTTTAATGCATACATATTCATCACTTTATAGAAAATATACCTGTCATTGAGATTAAGCTCTAGGGCAATCACCCCGGCATTGCCTGTGTTTCTTTCTGACCATGTCCTTCCTCACCTAGAGAGGCCTGCCATTGTGATTATCATGTCAGTTGCTTTCACATTAATTGCTACCTTATTTTCTCTATGGTTTACTACCTATTTATTCCTTCCCAAACATGGTTCCATTTTTCCTGTTTTTCCCCCAAAGACTATGTTCTTATAGTTGCTGCTATTTCTTTTGTCTTCACTATCAATATGTCTCTATATTCTGCATATTACAAATATGTGTTAAAATTTTTATATTAAAACAAAACAAACTTTCTTTGACTTTCCATTCCCTTCTAGTTGTATCCTTTTTTTTTTCTTCACCTTTTATCAAAGGCTTATAGCTACAGCTTCTCACCATCCATTTACTTTTTAAAATACTGGGTTAACTTGCCAGGCATAGTGGCATACACCTGTAATCTCAGCAATTCAGGAGGCTGAGGCATGAGAATCGAAAGTTTGAGGCCAGGCTGGGCAACTGAGATCCCTCAGCAACTTAGCAAGACCCTGCCTCAAAATAAAAATTTAGAAAAGTTTGGGGATGTAGGTCAGCAAAGAGGTGTGCTCAATTGCCTATACAACCAAATAAATAACTAAATAAGTTTATATATATATATAAAATTTTATGTTATATGTATGTGTTTATATAACATAAAATGTACCATCTTTGTCTTTTTGAAGTGTCCAGTTCAAAGTTACATTCTTGTGCAGCCATCACCATTACACATGTCTGGAGCTTTTTCTTCTTTCTAAACTAAAACTCTTCCAAGTCAGAACTCCCCTTTCTTTCTCTTCATTCAGCCTCTATACCCACCATTCTACTTTTCTGTAAATTTGATTGCTCTGGGTATCTAACGTAAGTGTAATTATACCACATATGTTCTTTGTGTCTAGCTTATGCTGCCGCAGTCTGGCTGCAGCAAAATAACCAGGGGGTGACGAGCAACTTGCGTAGATTGATACAGCAGGAGTGGGAGCCATTTATTGTAGGACAGGAGGGGTATATATACATTCCACACAGTTTATCCTAATTAACATAAACTAGATACATCAGTCAACCAATAAGGAATCTCCACACTTAATGGCTCGCTGGCGTTACTTCACAAACCACTCCCTCTGGCAAAATGCCAGGCGCCATCTTGACTTGTTTACAGACCCTAACATTATGCCACTTAGCATAATTTCAGGGTTCATCCATATTGCTACACATGCTGAAATTTTACTCCTTCTGAGGCAAATATTATTCAATTGGAAGTGTATACAACACTTGGGTGAACACTTGGGTTCCTTCCACCTCTTCACTATTGTGAACAATGCTGCTGTGAACATAGGTGTACAAGTATCTCTGAGTCCCTCCCTTCAATTATTTTGACTATATTCCTAGACATTCAATTGCTGGATAATTGAATGCTTAGACAGTAATTTCATGTTTAGCTTTTAAAGGAACTGCCAGATGGTTTTCTAGAGTTACTGATGTATTTTATAAAACTGTTTGTGATAATTGTTTTCACTTATTTACATTTTATATGTGGTCTTGAAATTTAAAATTTTCTGTAATAAATATGTTCCTTCATTTATGACAATTAGGTCACCTGTCATTTGTCATATTGCTAACATTCTGCCTTTTGTCAGCTTTTGATATAATAATATAATAATCATTTCATAGAAATTTTTTTCTGGAAATATTTGCCTCATATATGCCATATTATAAAGGAAAATATTCTTTAATATTATGTAATTCTATAAAATTGGAGTTCATAACTTTATCCAAAACTACATGGTGCTGTGAATGGAAATACCCTCAAGTTTAAGCTCCACAAGGTCAGATTTCATTCTATTAATTCCTATATCCTGTGTTCGTAAAAGAATGCCATATACAAAGAAGTTGCTAAATAAATATTTGTAGAGTTATAACTAGTTAATTCTGGATTTTATTCTTCACTCTGGATGGTTGACTGTGGGTGCATGTATATCAAACTAGAGTATTTTGGATGAAGGTAGTCATAATATTTTCAACAGCTTCTTTTCCCTCTGGGATGTAAAAGAAAAGATTAATGCTTCCCAAAATGTGGCATGTGTCAAATTATCTTCTATGGTAGAGATTTGAACAAGATCCCTAGTGATATTTCACCCTGTTCTCATAAAAGTACTTATAAAAAAATGTCATCATTTAATTGTTATTCCTCGGGAGAGTTTTGGGTGGTCATTGTCATAGTATAAAGTCTGGTTATTTCTATGAGATATGCTATTGTAATTTTGATGCGGACAATGAAACTTCTTATAAAATAAACAGTCACTCCTGAAATAGTAAACAGTGTCTTTAGGCTTTATTATATGTAGAAAGAGGGAATGAATGATTAAAAATATCGTATGTAATGATCTTGTGTATAGAAGTAGCCTTGATACAAAGATAATCTTTCAGGCACATGTGAACAGTGAACATGGGACCTATTTTACTCAAGGAAATGAAAATCAAAGTTAGACATACTTATGTGGAATTTTAATAACTAATGTGCAATATTTTAAAATGTCTTTGTTCCCAGAGGTTGTGATTATTTAATTACATATTCCACAATGTGTGTGACACACATATTCATCTTTCTCTCATAGCCAAATAGTGTAACTACTATATAAATAAAAAACCTTCTAATATACATCATCTATAAATTTTGGTAATGTGTGATCAGAGATATACCCACATGCACAAAGAGATATATGAGAATTTTCATATCAGCATTTTAATTTGATAGCAAAAAAATTGGAAGCAAACAAAAATTTTATAAAAGACAATAAATGCATCATGTATGATATTGCTCATAGCATGGGATACTATACAAGAGTGAAAAAAGAATAAAGAGTACCACATTTATCTGAGTAGATAAATCACAAAAAAATATACTGAGAAAAACCAGAAGTTATTGCAGAATAATTCATATAGCTTTAACTTTTTAAAATGTAGAATTATATACAAAATTATATATGCATAAGCATATACATGTGTGCACATATGTATATATTCATGTAGGTGTATATGTACAACAAAAATATATATAAATAAAATATATTTTATATATATTAAAAAATATATATACAAAATCCAATATATAATGGAAGAAATAAATATCAAATTCAGGTTAATTCAAAATTAGTACCTTGGTATTGGGAGTATAGAAAATGCTACTAAAGAGAAATGTCAAAAAGACTTAAATTATAACATTTGTAGTATCATATTTCTTAATTTTAAAAAAAATTAAAAATTTTTAGTTGGACACAATACCTTTATTTTATTTATTTATTTACATGTGGTGCTGAGGATTGAACCCAGGGACACACATGTGTTAGCTGAACACTGAACCGCTGAGCCACAACCCCAACCCCTTAATTTTAATTTTTTTTGCTATATAAGTTCATATTTCTAAAAATGTCTCAGGGGAGGTAGAGAGGAAAGATGGGAGGGGAGGGGAGGGGAGGGGGGATAGTAGGGGATAGGAAACGTAGCAGAATACAACAGTCACTAATATGGCATTATGTAAAAATGTGAATATGTAACAGATGTGATTCTGCAATCTGTATTTGGGGTGAAAATGGGAGTTCAAAACACAATTTGAGTCAAATGTATGAAAGATGATATATCATGAGCTATGTAATGCTTTAGATAATCAATAAAAAAATATTTCATATTTTTAAATATTTCATATTTTTAAATAAAATTAATTAGTCATGAGTGCAGTTTCTCAGAGCTGAAAATTGTCTTTTCACCCTTATCTATTAATGGTCATGGATATAAAAATAAAATTGTGGTCCAGTTTTGATCTCACTGAGCACAGAATAGGATGATATCATATTTGGTCTTAAGCAAACTAAGGGCAATCTCCTTACTAGCTGCAGTTTAGAGGCAAAACTCATAAGTGTAACTTAAACAATCTTGCATTTTTTTTGGTTCCTACCTGACTCTGAAAGCCTTTCTGCCACTTTCTCCACATAATCAATATTACATCAAATTATCATCATCCTCAAATCACAAATGACAACATATACTATCTAATTGTACACAAAATATTCTCTTGGCTTGAGATTTTTTTCTTCTTTCCTTGCCTAAGAGAACACTGCATTCTCTAAGAACAATTATAATTTGGAGGAAAATTTTAATCCTGAGATTCCAAAGTTTCACTATGTTTCCTCTGAGCACCTATTGCCCTTGGTTTGTGCCTCTGTCCCAGGGTTTACAGGTTGCAGTGCTCTCATCCCTGCTTATGTGTGACTCTAACTGCAGTGTGAGGCACAGTAGGGGTGACTCACAGACTGACCGTACTATTAAGAATGAGAACAATGAATGACCCTCATAGAAGGTCCTCACAATGGTTATTGTGCATGGTTTTCTGTGTGATGAGTAGTTATGATACTAATATTTCTGAATATGTCATGGTTATAACATGCTTCCTCTAAAGACATAGATAGCTTTATATTTCATCTTAAGGCAAAATATGTACTTCTGTAGAACAATCTTACTGTTCTCTAAAATAATGAACCAGTTTTTTTTCTCAGTTTAGGAAAAAACCTATCTTCTTCTGGATTGAAAAGTAACAGATATTCAGCATCATGGTGTCTGGAGGTCAACCTGTAATGACTCTGTAGACTCTAATCTTCATCATAACTGAAAGCAGGCTTGAGTTTACTTTTCTGATTTGTAAGTAATTACTTAACATCCCTTAGTTTTTTAAAAAAAGAAATCCTTGTCTTATTTGCACTTAGGGTGGTATGATTGCACTTGAAACATAGTAATTGTTAAACATACTTGGGATCTAGAATGCCCCCAAAGACTCATATGTTGAAGGCTTTGTCCTGCTTTTGGATGGCTCCACCATGTCCAGAGGTGGGGCTCTTGTGAATTGATTGGATTGTGATGGCTTTGATCTTATCCGTGGAATTATTCATTGATAGATTCATAAATTGACAGAAATACTGGAGCTACTGGGAGGCAGTGCAAACTCTGAAAGAAGCACGTCACTGGCAGCTTGTCCTGAAAGGGCATATCTTGTCCCTGGATCCTCCCCAGCCCCTCTTTGCTTTCTCATTGCCATGAGGTGAACAACTCTCTCCCACCAGGCCTTCTCCACACAGAGCTTTACTTCAACACAAGCAATACAACTACTTGACCATGGATTGAAACCAAAATAAGTTTTACCTTCTTTAATGTTGTTTTCCTCACATATTTTGTCACAAAAACAAAAAGCTGACTAAGAGAGTAAGCAAAAGCAGAGTTGTCTGGAAGAGTCAGTTGTGAAACTAGAGGTTAACTTTTATACTTCTGGAACAATTGATGAAATATCTTGCAAAATTAAAAAAAATAAATAAAAGATAAACCACCAAAACAGATGGTGAGGAAAGGAAACTTTTCTTTGGAATTCCTACAAATTTCCCAGGCAAAGAAAACTCACAGAAGATAAACTTTCCACAAGCTAAGAAACTATGCAGATAATGTCAAAAGTGACCTCATTTTTATGCATAACTATGAATTCTGAGCAAAACAGAAGGTTACAATTGAATGCATAAAATAATTAAAGATTTAAAAAAAATGTTATCAAGAAGTCTGTGAAATGGAAGCTTTTTTTTTAAAAAAAAAGGCTTATGAAGTATATCATTAACACAGTTGATACTGCCTCCATATATTTATGAACATGTCATTCTTTCTAACCTTAAGAAAAAAAGTACCTGTTCTGCCATTTTTTTGTTTCCTTACAACAATAAAGTAAACAAATATTAGAACAGAGAAAACTATATAAGTAATTGTACTATTTCTTATGTGGGCTTGTAAAATAAATGTTTATTGTTGTTGATATTTACTTCTGAGAAAAGTGAAGTTTAAAAATATCAGATTACTACTATGACTGCATGACCAACGTGACTCTACATCAGATACAATCAGAAAAATGAGAAATTCTGCCCCATCCATATATGATATATCAAAGTGCATAAGTGTATTCTACTGTCAATGTATAACTAATTAAATCAAATAAAAAAATATTAAAAATCAGGTTAAGGCCCCAAAGCATCGTGGCCTCTTTAAGGTGGAGCTGGGAGCAGACCTCATCTTCTGTTCCAGGCCCACCATACTTTCATTTGTACCATGCTGTGTCCACTTTTTTAGATACTTCAGGAAAGCTACATGAGCATGGTATTTCTTTCAGGCTATCCAATTCATCCTTTTATTTTTGGCCCTGAATGTTGTCCCCTCTTTAGGCGGGATGTTTGTATTGCAGTTTTCATTTTACCAAGAACTGCCTTTGGTACAAGGTGACATTTATTGAAATTCTTCAGCCACTGAGGGAAAAATAGCTTTCGTGTTGTAAAATGCTCACTTCCCATTTCAAGGCAGGTTGACCTATACCTAGCCCAACTCTGAAGACTGAGCAGCAGGTGCCTGGCTCCCTAGAACTCCTCCACTCCCAAACCTTACTCTCTTGCGGCTTTCTGATTCCCAACCCAAAGTGTGTCTGTGACCTTGTTTTTTATTTACTGTTTGAACATGAACTGCTGCTATCAACTGTTAATCTTTGAAATGGAATGGTATATAAATTATTTACTTGTAGCAATGACTTGAGGATTCAAACTAAGAGATTTCCCCCCCTCATATTTCATAATTCACCATAACTTTTAAGAGGAGATACACTATGCCACATTGAAACAAACTATTAAGCTGACCCGAGGTGGGTATATTCAAGTAGCCAATAGATGAGATAAATTTTCTTGCTTTGTACCTCCTGTAGCATATACACAAAGGTAGGTAGGATGTTCTGATAACTAATGGGTAGACTTTATTCCTGTTTTCATACACAAAGTGAGCAAAGTTAAGCACAAATTTTCTAAGTAATAAGACTTTTGGAAGATTAAAAATAGGAACATTTTCCTCACTCCCATAAACTACTTGTGTAGAAAGTGTTTAATGGATATTTTTTATAATGAAGACAAGGAACCTCCATAATGCTCCTTGAAAAGTAGGAGTTTTTCCAGGTCCTGGAAACACCTCTTCCTTGGAGTTCCTATAGGGCTAGAATACAAGATGTGTCTCTTGTTGTGTTGTGCAATGCACAAGTATGGTATGGAGGATGGGGTTGAAGTCCCATTCAGCATCCTGGGGCTTAGAGCATGCAACCATAGAAGTTCTGGGAAATTTACATTAAGCAATGCAGAAGACATAGAATTAACTAAAGAGGGGTTCGTTGGAAGAACCGCAACACAGTAAATTTGTCAAATTATGATACTCAAAATTCAGCTGTGAACTGCTGATAGGAGCTGAGAGTACACATGACAGCCCTTCTTTGGAAATAAAGAAGGAATTAAGTATAGAGAATGAATTGCCCATACCCGGAACACCATGGCAGTAGAACCCCATGTTGTACATCACCCATGATCAGATACCTGAAGACATGAGACCTTCAGGGAGGTAGGATGTTCTGATAACTAATGGTTAGACTTTATTCCTGTTTTCACAGCATTTAGGCAACTCTACCAGCTTATCATTATAAATCCTCTTCTACTACACTAGACTAGTCCAGATAAATTTGGGAAGAGAGCAGGCCTACCATTTCCTTCTTGACTTTCTGTGATTCTCTTCATTTTCAAGAGAATTTCTTGCAACCTAAATATCGATAAATGGTTTTTAGTTGATCATAATGAATGTCTCCCGAATGTGAATGTTTACTAAATAGAAATCAAATATTTAACAAGAAATTGTAAAAGGAAAAAAACTGATATTGATTCATGTTAATCTGGTTCATTTTCATACTACAAGAAGACTAAAAATGCTTTAGATTTAAATACATAAAGCAAATATAAATCTTGGGTTTTAACGTAAGCTCCTCTAAAATGTAAGTGCCATGTGGGTAGTGATTTTTTTGTGGTTTGCTGAATGTCGTATTCTGAGTGCCTAAAGTAGTGTTGGGTCTATATTTAGGTTTTCAATAAATGATTATAAATGCTTAAATTTTTATATATCAGGTTATTTTTAACTGCTATATTGTGTGATAAGGGATATCAGTATAGATAACCTAGGCAAAATGTACAAATAACTTGAAAAACACAAATTTCTAAGTTTAACATAAGAAATGTAAACTCAGAATTTTCCTATATCTGGCAAAGAAATTTGAACTGTAGTAAAAAGTCTTTACACAATAAAACTTCAGGACCAGATGCTATCACTGGTAAAGTCTTTCAACATGTAAAGAAGGAAAATTTCTATCAATCTTAAATCACTTTTTTTCAAAGAATAAGGGAAAGAGTAAATCCTAATAAGTTTTATGAGACTAGCATAAACCTGATATGAAGCCCTGATGAGAACAAAAAATCTGACAAACCGTTATCACTTATGAAGACAGACACGAAATTTTAAATATTTATGAATCAAATCCACTGATAGGTAGCTAAGAATGATTCATCCTAGCTAAAGAAATATACTTCAGGATTAAATATTTGGTTTATATTCAAAATTAATTTAAGTATAATATTAGCACAAAAAGTACATAACAAAAGATCATCTCCATAGATGCAGAATATACACTTTAAGACTGAACATCCATTTATGGTTTCTGAAAATTAATAAATTGGGAGTGGAAAAGCACTCATTTTCAAAAAAAAAAAAAAAAAAAACCAGGAAAGTTAACTTTCCATGTGGTGATGAAATATTGAATGTTTTCGCTCTGAACCCAGGAATAAGCAAGACTGTGCATAAGAAATTTCATTCAAAAATTTATTGGTAGCTAGCCATAGATAGAGCAATAGGAAAATAAAAATAAATGAAAGATATACTAATTTAAGAAGAACCAAAATTCTAAAATTTTCAGATATGATTATATATTTAGAAAAATCAGAAATAACTTATAAACTACCAAAAATAGTAATGGAATTGGCAGGGTTACTAGATATCATGTAAACATATGCAAATTGATATATATATATATGAATATGTATAGGTAAATAGCTATATATGAAATGAATAATTCTAACTTAAAATTAAGAATTAACATGATTTAAAGTAGGCCCCTAGCAAATGGCTTGCTCCATAAGCACACTTACAATGTTACAATCACTTTTTCAAAGCCAAATTGTGGACTTCCTTTTCCAGTATTTCAAATCAGAGGTTCTTATAAAGAAAAGTAACCACAAAAATGGCATCCCAGATCTTCCACATATAACATAACATTATCAAGGTTTTACCTTGCTGGTCAGAAGAGAATGAATTCTGCTTTGGGGGAGGGGAGGGATGTACAGAGCATTGAACTCAGGGGCACTCTACCACTGAGCCATCTCCCCAGTCCTATTTTGCATTTTATTTAGAGACAGGGTCTCACTGAGTTGCTTAATGCCTCTCCTTTATGAAGTTGGCTTTCAAATCTTGATCCTCCCGCCTCAACTTCTGGAGATGCTAAGATTACAGGTATGTGCCTCTATGCCTGGCCAGAGTGAACTCTTGATTCATTAAGATCCCCTGAGGTGTGTCACTCAAATTGTGCAAAATTGGAATTTAATGAGGCATAAGTTACTCGCTAATTCATAGACAGATTTCCAAATTGTAATGAATGAATAAAAGGAGCAAACTATATGTATAATATGTCAATAAATATGTTTAAAAATGTGCATTGGTGTTTGTACTTAAATCCTTAGAGCATTGATAAAAGAAAGAAGAAGAAACTAGTAAAAGTGATCCGTTCTGTTTAGAGTCATTGTGTTATGGGAGCAGGAAAACAAAACAGACTTTGTAATAACCATTTTGTGTATTTACAAATGTGCACCATTTATAAAATCACTTTTCAAATAATAAAAAAGTTTTTCTAAAGGATATGCATGGTGGCTAATTTAGTGCTTCAACTTGAGTGGGTTCAAGGATGAACAATAGCTAGGATAGTAGGATTTCTGCATGTGTCTGTGAGAGTATTCCTGGAAAAGAGAGTTGAGACACTGACCAGAGAAGATCCAACTTCATCAATGTGGGTGGGCCTCATCCAATATGTAAATGTCCAGATGGAACAAAAAAGGTGGAGGAGGATGAAATTTACTTTGTCTGCTGGAGATGGAACACCCTTCATATCCTGCATTAAGACATCAGTGATCTTGCTTCTCTGGCCTTCAGACTTTGGGATTCACATGAGGGGTCTTCTGTCTTGGTCCTCAGGATTTAGTGTTAGATTAAATTACACTACTGGTTTTCCAGTTTGTAAACAATACATGAGGGGACTATTATGCCTCTACAATCATGTAAGCAGATTTTCATAATAAATCTCTCTCTCTCTCTCTCTCTCTCTCTCTCTCTCTCTCTCTCTCTCTCTATATATATATATATATATATATATATATATATATATATATATATATATCTCCTGCTGGTTCTGTTTCTCTTGAGAAACCTAAATAACACAAATAAATATTTTAAAAATTGTAAAATATGAGATTATATAATATATAAGATAAAATAAATCAGAAACATCAAAGGATCAAATAGTACTTCTTCTCTAGAACTTCATATGTCAAGTGAAAAGAAATTAAGATACCTTTGTAATCATGGTCCTTTTGTTTCATTTTTTTGAGATGTGGATCACTATACTGCCCAACCTGGCCTCGAACTCATAGACTCAAGAAATCTTCCTGCCTCAGCCTCTTGAGTATCTGGGACTACAGGCACATGCCATTTTCCCCAGCTAATCATGTTTTTTTAAACTTAAAATTCCAAATATAAAGGATAAGTTACACTCATTAAATGAAAGTAAATTTCAGAAGACTAATGAAACTTTAAATTAATTAACAATTATTAACTCCTGTATAAATAGTAATAAATAAATACAAAATTAACAACTGCCTTTAACACAAATACTTTGATTAGAATCATACATTATGTAGAATCAATTACTAAGAATAACCTCAGTGTAAAAGTGTACAATTTATCAATAACCCACTTGTATAAATCCTGGTATGTTAACTGATGTGGCATTGTGATTTTTATTTTTCAGGTATCATAAGACTGGTATTCCATGGAAAACAGTAATATATTTAGGAACTTATCAGTAAATTGACTATAATTGAGTCTCAATAAATACTTTGTAAATACTCAAAAGTGGGTGACTAGAAAGAAGCTACATTGATTTTCATAAACTTGCAAATATTAACAAAAAATTGACAATCATCTTTTAAAATATCCTGTCTTAATGTCCCAAGGATTCTGAAAGTAATACATAAGAAGTCAAAATTCAGTCATTCATCTGAAATGTAGCCTAATATAAAATGCCTTCAGAAGGCATAGAAGCTTCTCTATAAAAGCATCACAGTAGATCACACATGTGTATGCCCATATATGTGCATGTGTGTATGTATAGATGTATGGATAGGAATGTAGGTATACATGTGTCAATACTTATTTAAGTGCATTCATGGTTTTAAGAATTTCATATATATTAGGTTTTATTAATTATGAATATCTTTCAACACAAATTGGTATGAATATACTTTGTATATAACCAGAGATATGAAAATTTTGCTCTATTGTGTAATAAGAATTGTAATGCATTCCACTGTCATATATAAAAAATTATTTAAAAAATTTTAAAAAAACTTAAAAAATGAAAATCTTTCAAAGCAAATACCATCATTAGCCTCAGTTGAGGAAACCATGACATAAAAAGCATTAAGTGTGAGATCTCTTTGTTTTAGAATAGTAAGCTACAGGACCAAATTTATTCCCAGGCAGTCTGACATCAGAGTTCAAGTTCTTAAATATTGCCCACATAAACCTCTCTGAGATGCACTGAAGTCCCCAGCTGGGAAAACCACAAAGGAAGAAATTAGACTCTCTGAACAGCTTTAGCTTATCCCCCAATGTGAGGCAGGGGAAAATAAATGCAGTTATGGAAAGAATGTTAACTTCTCTAATGATATAATTTTTGATACTAAAGTGTGTCATTAAAACACATACCCTTTTTAATTTCGTATTTTTTTATTTTACTTATTTATTTTTACATAGTGCTGAGGACCAAACCCAGTGCCTCACATGTGCTAAGCAAGTGTTCTATCATTGAGCCACAAGCCTAGCCCTCAACACAGCCCTTTCTTAATAGAGATATTATCATTTTGAAAATATCCAAGTTGGTATGTTTTGCTGCATGAGTATGCCTTAGAACCATCTTTCTTGCAAATGTTCATGTTTCCAGATTTTTAGCATGATTTCTACCAACTCTTGAAGGAAAAAAATAATAATTGTCTGCATGCACGCAATGTCTGCATGCACGCAATGCCTGCATTTCAAAACAACCCTTGTCATCACTCTGTCCTAAATTTGCTGTCAGGGAAATGAGAATAATCGGAATTATATATAGGCATATGTGCCAGTGCTCTGTTTATGTTTTTCCTCTTTGAGAATCTCAGCTTAAACTTTAAAATACACAAGTAGATACCTTTATTCTAAGAAATAAATACAGACTCATAAAAATTAGAACATATCAACATATATTCTAGGTGCAAAATTTAAATTACTTCATTACGAACAGACTATTAGTGCTGCTTATGGCCACTCCCCTACCTGTTTCCAGCACAGAATATCTCATTTCATTGTGTAAGTAAAAAGGTAATGGGAGATTTTGAACAAAAGGCTCATTTACTGGCAAATTTTAAACCATCTATCATTAATTTGTACTTCTGTGCTTTCTTACCCCCACTGATGCATATGCATTTAAGTATACCAGCCTTCACTTTAAAAAATTCTGACTCTTGACAGCACTCATCTCAGTCTATACATAATTCATTATAATTACTATCAATAACTTTCTAGTGCCAAGTTCAATTCTCCCATGAGCATAGAAAAGGAGTATGGCTGGCTGCATGCTTTTAGGCACATAAAACTGTCATAAAAGAGTGTGTGTACATTACTATTAGTGGATACCCACATACTGCAGAAGAAACTGAATACTTTTACAATGTACAGGCATTGTGCTCCCATTGACTGAAGCAGAGAATACTTTACAACCAGAATTGCAAAGCAAAATTCAGAAGCTTAGATTGAAGTTTGCAATAAAAAAGATTACTTTTGGACTTGATTACTTTGTGGCCTATACTTTTCTGAGAGAAAATCTGGATGTCCTGATTGTGCAATGCCATAATCATTTGTGCTTCTTGTGGTTGGGTTGGATAGGAACTTCTCTTGCATGTAGTTGACACTTTCTTAATGATAGGGGAACCATAAAACTTTTGGAAGGAGATAGAATAATGATGCTGGTGATGCTTGCAACCTCCCTTGGATATGTGGGAGAACAGAAGTTTGGAAAATGACCAGAGATTTCTCAAACCAGGAGGAGGCAGGTGTTTCCATTATTGTGTATCTGTGGGAAAGGGAAGGAAGGGCTTGCAGTTATGCACTGATTTCCTATCTCTGTGGATAATCCCTCTGCAATTCAGTAAAAGTTGTCTGATTTTCTTAACTTTCTTGTTAAGGTGATCAGGTCTGCCTCATTTTTAAAGAATTTAAATACTCATTTTGGAGTCAACATATTATTTCAGTTTCTGAGGACATTCCAAGATTTTCTCAGATCCTGCATTTTGCTCTTAGCACCAGTAGGCCCAATGTGGTTGTTTCTCCTGAATTCTATTCTCCTGGATGTGCAAATGAGCCACAAATCTGCTGCCTGTCTATCGGGGATACAGAGGTTGTCAAAAGCCCTCCAGACAGAAACCAATTTGACTTTTGCTCAAAGAAGCATGTTCCTTAATATTACTCTAACTTTTCCTTTAAATTAAGGCATGACCATAAATTACTTAATAAATCCTCATGGAATGCCTAGAAAATCAGTGGATCTAGAAAGGTCAAGATTTTTTAAAAGGTATATTTAAAGCCAACATGCCAGCGAAATACATTGTAATAACTCTGCCCCCTTCAAGGCAATCACCTGAAGAGGCTGTGTTCCATTTTAGCGTTTAGCTGCCATAGCTGTAACCTGTGCTGAATCTCTTTTGGAATTGCCTTCAAAGTTAGTTTACGAGCCACATAAGAAAACCATTACTTTACGGTTACAGATCATAACCATTCCATAAAGGGAATAGGAAAAACAAAGTGAAACAAATGGGGTGTGGCTTTACCCATCCATAAAATCAGCTGAAAAGATGGGCTTTGTATCCTCCTCAGAACACTGACAACTGATGTTCCTTTGGATATACAATAGAAAAAAAACATTGAGTTTTCTAAAAGAATCTTAAGGTATCTTTATCCCTTATCCTACAGTTTTACATAAAATCAGGCAAAATAGAGGATATGTAACTTAAAGATTGTAGGTGAGCTTGCCATTATGTATATTCACCTGTGCTTCTAAACTAGACAGTTACCCTTATACAACCATTAATGGAAAATACATTATTATTATGATATAAAGAAAATGATCTGTTCTCATATAAGCAGCCCCAGTGGCTCTCTCCACATCTACCTTAGTTTAGTCTGTTATCTATTCTCTCATTCTTTACTGCTATCTTCGTTTACCAGTTTTGTGTCTCTAATTCCTTGTCAGCATTGAAGACTGTTAGGAAAACCTCACAAGGACTCCCCTTTGACTTTAAAATGAAGTTCACTCCTTAGCATGAAATTCAAATCTTTCATGATCTGTCCTTATCCAGATTCTACATTAATTAATCTAGCCTTGTGATAGCCTCTCTTCTCCTCAATGCCTCCTGAATTAATGGACTTCATCCCAAGAAAGCACTGTTCTTGTTCTGGTTCCAATATTTCACCCATGCTACTCATTGTCACCTGAAATGTGTAACCAAGCTTTGAATGTACAGAACAGCTATTGTTTTCTAAAGTTCTCTTCAGCTCTAGACCAAAGACACATAGACTGGTACCTTGTTAACAGTGATCCTTTATCATAGATACCTAGCGTGCATTAAGACATGAAGATCTTAGACAATCTCTAAGGTCATGACTCATTAGGTGTGTTCTGCACAAGAATTTTTTATTATTAGAAAAATGTCTGAGGGCTCTAATGTAGGATTCAATACCATAGTTTGAGAAAATCTTTTGGGAAACTCACTCATCGCCCTTACTGACTGTAGAAAATAAATTTGATTCTCCAAAACCCCTGCTAGGAATAGATGATTAAGCACAACAATAACCAAATAGTTGAACCCTGAGAAAGAATTGATGAATAATTAATTTTCACGAAATATCCACATGATCTCTTAATCTATCGTGGTAGCTAGGGTGAAGAGACTGCTGCAAATAATGATGTCCCTCTTGTACATGCACGTTACTACTCCCATCAAGAGATAAGGTTTATATCCTTTTTCTTAAATCTGTGCTGGTTGTGTGACTGTTTTGTATAGTACCATGCAAAGGAAGTAACATTCAAGGGCCTCTGAGTGTAAGCTTCATAGACTTACACTCATGTAATCAGGGGTGGGGGCAGCTTCAGCCTCTTCCATTTTGGAATATTTCTTGAAACTGCAATGAGAAGCCCACAACACAAAGAGGGGCTATGCATATGTGCTCTCATCAGTAGCTTCCATGTAGCTGATGGCAGAACTGATATCAGTATCAACTGTCAGCCAGAAGGGGGAGTTATTGTGGACTATTGCAGTCCCATCAAGCCACACTGGGAGGGTAGAAGACCATCCAGTTGTGTCCAGTACCACAGGATCCTAAGAAATAAATAAGAATTATTTTAAACCAGCATGATAATACATAACTGAAATATCCATTCAGGCTTTACTATTTATGTACACCTGCCATCCATGTGAAAATCCATTATTCCAAATTTGAAGGGCAATATGATGGTTTATTTTACCTTTAAATGGAATTAATATGAAACATGTTAAAAACCAATTTGCTTTTTCCTGTTTCTCTTTAAACAAAGTGCTATATTATACAGATGCCATCTGATGCCTGTGTCATATTTTCCTGACTGGCCTCTGACATCTGCCTCAAGGCCAGTGGCAGTTTCAAGTTACCTATTTTGGTGTCCTATCTGGTCCTAAGTACATGTTGCCTATACTCCTTTATTCTGTGTCAAGGCCCATTTTTACTTGAAAAGAGCTTGCTTGACTAGTGCACAAGTGCATTTTTAACTTCTACAGGTAGATCCTTTAAACAATGAGGTAGGTAAGAATGGATAAATGTTCCAACCTCTCATGTTTCAGATAAAAAAAAAAAATCCTGAAGAGTTTTGCAAATTTCCTAGATATCTTGGCTAAAGAAGAACCCTGGCCTATGTGAATGTGAATTTTTTCACTGACTTTTCCTGGTTCATTCTCCCCATTTCTTTACTTCTGCCTTGTAAACTCATCTTGCAAATTCTTGTCTCAGTCCTTGTCTCCCAGGGAAATCTCACACTCTGCTTTCAGTGAAAGGCAAAGGAATAGAGTTATGCATATACTGTTGTGGTGTGAACTGATAAATACAATCAATAAGAGTATAAATTACAGGTTATAGATTAGTAAAAATATAGATTATAGATATAAGATTTTGATGATAAGACAATTATAAAGCAAGAACTGTCATAGACAGAACTAAGACTCCATTTTGCTGCCTTCTATAAAAAAACTGTTATAAGAGCTGTTTCTGACAAACTGAAATGAAAGCTGTTTTCTTATAAAAAAAAATGTTTTATGTACTTTGTACCTCACAAATTGTACCCTACTCAGGATGCAGTGGTGGTCATGGTAAGCTACATCCTGAGTTTGAATGTCCTTGTGGGTCTACATGACTTTGAAGTAGATTTTCGTCCTGCTCATCCTTGCCCAAATTCAGGATTCGACTGTCTAGAACCTGCTTGAACCCAGGACTGTGGTCAACTGAACTGCAAAGCTAATGCATTTTTTTTAGCTTCTATTTATCGCTTGCTTGCTGACTAGAAAACTCCAGTCCTGCTTAGAGCCCACAGGCTCCACTTATTAATGTTTTAATTTCTGTGATTGACTAGCTTACATGACGATAAACAAGTCACCAAGTTGTGATTTTTGTTTTTATATTCTCCTTGGATGGACCCAGAAGCTGCTGTTCTCCCACAGAGCTTGAGTCTCTGTGGTGGATGACAGTCCCTGGCCAGGTAAATAAAGATCTCTTTTGATTTGAAATTTGAACCTAGAATGTTTTCTGGAGCAGCTCCCCATAACAATACTACTGCTATAAACTGAATGTTTGTGTCCTTCCCAAATTTAACTGTTAAAGTCTTAACCCTCATGCAATTATATTGGAGATGGGGGTCTCTAAGAAAGTATTTAAGGTTAAATGGACCACAGAGTGTGGCCCTAAACCAATAGAACTTATTTCCTTATAAGAAGAAAAAAATACAAAATGTCTATTTCTCTCTCATTCTCTCCTTTTCCCCAAGCACATGCATTAAGGAATGTGAGGCCCTGTGAGTCACAGCAGTAAGGCAGCCATCTACAAACCAGAAAAAGAGATGTCACCAGAGTCTCAATTGGCTGGATCCCTGATCCTGGACTTCCAACTTCCAGGATTCGGCTGAGGTAGGGTGGCTTCCAGTTAGTTGAAAGTTTCAGTTTGCATCTGCTGCTCTTGTCTGGGTTGTCCTTATCTCTGACAATGAGATTGTCACCCTGTTGACTCAGACTCAGGAATAATCCCATCTGTTCTCTGTTAGCCCTTATGCATCCTCCATTAGGGATGTGAAAAGTTTGGGATTTTAATGACGCTGTGGAGTTAACACTCTCTCAGGCCTACCTGATGAGACCCCTCCATTAACTGCTTCTCTTACACCACTATGTGGTACTATAATATTATCCTGAATATCTCAAAATCTTGAGGCTCTTTTAAGAAATTTTTAATTTTCTCAAGTCATTTCCTGGAGATCAAAACATAATGAAACACCTCATACTAGGATTTCACAAACCCATGGACCTCTATTATTAC
Source organism: Spermophilus citellus (assembly GCF_964194105.1). Lineage (NCBI taxonomy): Eukaryota > Metazoa > Chordata > Mammalia > Rodentia > Sciuridae > Spermophilus > Spermophilus citellus. The sequence goes on along the minus strand of NC_138186.1, from coordinate 100,840,704 downwards.
CCTTTTGATTTAGCTCATGCCATTCCAACATATCATATACAAGGTGGCTTAAAATTATAACAATTTTATTTTTTTCACAGTTCTAGAGGCTGAAAATCCTAGAACAAAGTGCTGGCAGATTTACTTCCTGGTGAGGGCTTTTCCTGACTTGAAGATGGCTGCCTTTTCCCCATGGCTTCACATAGTGTCTTCCCTTGTTTGTTTGTTTGTTTTCATTGTGTATAGTTGGGAGGAAGGTGAGAGAGAGGAGAGAGAGAGAGAGAGAGAGAGAGAGAGAGAGAGAGAGAGAGAGAGAGAGAGAATCTTCCTCTTGTAAATTCACTGATAAAGCCAATTCTTGTGACCTAATTGAACTCTAAATACCTTCCAAAGTGCCCATCTCCAGATATCTTTAGTCTGGACATTAGGACTTCAACCAATGAATTGGAGGGATACAATTTAGTTCACATAAACTTTGTTCTACTTTCTCAGATATAGCCCCAAGATTAGTGGATAATAAAGACCTTACACTCAGCTATTTTTTCCCATTATTTAAAAAGTTTATGTTCCCTCTGTCCCTCTGGAAAACTTTCCAGTATACCACAATATTTATATACTTTTCTCATCTTTGTTTGGGTTTTTCTTTTGTAAATGATGTCAATTTTTGCAAAAGTCTTGGCGTCTTAATGAAAAAATCCTCAGAGCCAAGCTTTGATGGTGGGACAGTTCAGGAAAAGGAAAAAATGAACAAATAAAACAAGCAAACAAACAACATAAAATACATTTGGAACAGTTTAAGATAATGTCTTCTTTATGGTATAAATGTCTTGTTTCCTCTGGAGTTCAGATGTTTGACTTAAATATATTAATAACTACCAATATTCAGCCTGCCTTTCTGCACTCACAAGAAGATAAGTAGCTCTTTTCCGACCAATTCCTGGGAATTAGCAATCAACATCCTTTGGTACCATTGTCCAAAAAAAAAAAAAAAAAAAAAAGTGCAAATAATTAAGTCAACTACTTTACTTTATGGGAAGTAGTGAATCTATATTTATGTGATGTATCTATATCTATTCTCTTTCTTGCATGGACAAGCTGAATTAAACAAATCTTGATATAATACTAAGACATTCTCATTCGTAGATTTAATTGAACTACTTTAAGAACAAATAAAAAGCACATGTGTCTATGTAACTATACAATCCAAAACAACAAAATCCAGCAAAATGAAAACCCTGAGTTAGTTAAAAACCCTCATAATATAATATTAAGTTACAAGGTGATTCATTCCATTAACTTATTTTATGTCATATCCAGTGGTTTTTTGATTGTATGTTTTTAGGTTTGAACCAGTCAACTTTTCTTCTTCTATAAGGGTTGCGTCTGGTTTTATTTCTCTTTCACAAAGATAAAAATAATTACGTTAGCTCTTTATTCTCATTCATATCTACTGTCATAGTCATTAAAGAAACTTTGAAATTATATTGTATGGTGAGCCTAAGTCAAATATAATATCAGACAGTCTTGATTTTTAATCTATTCCTGCTCCAGTATTTTGTCTCTGTTAAACTCAATATGCTCAAATCAGCCTTTCAATATTTCTCTGTATTTGAATAACACCAGATCTAAATTTCATGGAAGCTGGTTTTCCTCAGTATTTATAACAGCCTTATCCATGTGAAGTCTTAAAATTTTTGTATCCTATAATTTCAAAGCTTTTAAGAGGATAATGATCTTTACATAAGTTATTTCATAGACAAATTGATAAGAAGTATTTATATCTGTTTGTCATACAGATATATAGTTCACAAAGTTAACATTTTTTTTAAATATAGTGTTTCATTATGCTGCCCAGGTTGCCGCAAACTCCTGGACTCAAGCAATTCTTCTGCCGCAGCCTCCCAAGGAGTTGAGTCTACAGGTGGACTACAATACCCACCTAACTTTTGCATTTTAGTAAACAAATTTAAATAATTTAACAACTAGAAAATAAATGTATAATAAACACTATTTATTGATGTATACCAGATTCTATGATAAGGATTTTATTTTTATTAACTGTCATCTTCAAAATAATCTATTAAGATAGATTTTTTATTCTGTTTTACAGCAGAGAAACCAAAGCCCAGATAGAATAAGTTTTCTATCATGCAGAAATAGTGAATGTTTGAACTAGAACATGAGTCTGATCATTTTAATAAATCACATTACCGGGCTGGGGATGTGGCTCAAGCGGTAGCGCGCTCGCCTGGCATGCGTGCGGCCCGGGTTCAATCCTCAGCACCACATACCAACAAAGATGTTGTGTCCGCCGAGAACTAAAAAATAAATATTAAAAATTCTCTCTCTCTCTCTCTCTCTCTCTCTCTCTCTCTCTCTCTCTCTCTCTCTCTCTCCCTCCTCTCTCACTCTCTCTTTAAAAAAAAAAAAAAGAAAAGAAATAGTGTTTATTCACTGTGATTGTATTTTCATTGAACAATTTTTTTTTTTTTTTTGATACGAGGGATTGAACTCAGGGGCTCTCAATCACTGAGCCACATCCCCAGCCCTATTTTGTCATTTTATTTAGAGACAGGTCTCACTGAGTTGCTTAGTGCCTTGCTGTTGCTGAGGCTGGCTTTGAACTCCTGATCCTCCTGCCTCAGCCTCTCAAGCTGCTGGGATTATAAGCATGTGCCAATGTATTTAGCTCATTGCACAATTCTTGAAGATAAAACTTCTCCATGGCATCTAGTTTCAAATCACAGGAAGCTCATACCTCTCTCCTGCCCTACCCCATCTGCAAATGGTTACCATGATCATATGATTGCCCGCAATTTTATATGCGGCTGTAAATCTGCCTTCCTTCCCTTCTTTCTTCTTGTACTTTCCATAGTTATAACACAGCATTAGTATTCCTAGGCTGTTCTTTTCCCCTAAGAGGTAAAGGAAAACGGCATCAGGGAGTAGGGAGAAGCCCCTTGGATCTTTTTGAGAGCATATTTGGTGACCTGGAGGAATAAATATATTCATGCATTATGTTTTAGTCAGCTTTTTTGGCTGCTGTGACTAAAAGGATCTGACCAGAACAATTTTAAAGGAGCAGGAAATGTTTATTTGAGAGCTCACAGTTTCAGAGGTCTTAGTCCATAGAAGGCCGCCTCCATTCCTTTGGAGCTCCAGATTAGGCTGAACATCATGGTGGAGCCTGTGGCAGAGGGAAGCAGCTCATATCATGGTGATAAAGAAACAAAGATTCCATTATCCATATTTATGTTTTCCAGATATTATATGCCCCATAGCCACGCCCTCAATTAACTACTTCCTGTAGTCCCTTCTCAGTTAATCCCATCAGGGATTAATTCACTGATCAGTTTAAGACTTTCCCAGCCCAATTATTTCTCCTCTCAACTTTCTTGCATTGTCTTACATGGGAACTTTTGGGGGACACCTCACATCCAAAATATAACACATTATTGACTTGAAAACTGTGTTTACTTTTTCCAAGTAAATCATTTTCCTCAAGTTAGATTCCATATACAGTCTGACCACACAGAAAGTTAATAAAGGTATTCATCCAGCTATGCAGAGAAACTGGATCATGTTAAAAAATGGAAGGTCAAACATAGTAAATTTTTCACATCCTGGATAAAAACGAGAGTACTAAACCCTTGTAATAAAAGCCTCTCAGAGGACACAGTCAAGGGTCTCAATAAGAGATATTTTTGAATAAGTAAAATTTGTTATTCAATTTACTCATACTCCATTGAATAGAACTATAAGTTTAAAAACACTGTTTTATATTAACTAGTAAAATTCTTTTAAAAATGATTAAATGATTATTGTTCTCAAAGTTATATAGAAAGTTAGAATAGCAGAGACTACTTTTAAAGAGCTAGCTATCTTGATAATTTTTAATTTCCCCTTCACTTTTAGCAACTCCTCTTGCCCATTGTTGCTAACAGCAAGGTCTCTCAGAAAGGCCCAATAGGCTTCTGTGCTTTGCTCAGGTACAAGAGGATAGAAGGAAGCTCTGAAACAACTTGCCATCTAGCAATGGCCCAAAGAAAAGTGAAATGCTGGTCAGAATCATCAAGACAAATCTACAGGGTCTCAGGGAGACAAAATTTAATGGTTTGTTGCATTTAAATTAAGATGTGCCATAAAGTGGTGGAAATTTGAGATTTTATGCCCTCTTTTGACTTAGCTGATGGCTAAAATGTTCTTTTTATAGCAAACCTGCATTGCTTTTGTAACCAAAGTGTGGTTTAAGAGAAAATAACTCCATTCTATGTCATAATAAAACTTACTGCTACGGGAGGTTTATAAAGTAAAAAGGGAGATTCCCTGATGACTAGAAAATCTACAAACCTCATTTCTAAGATAGCACTAGGGAGATCAGCGAGGATTGCTTTTAACTTAGCCATAGAGAAGAATGTTCTCTTGACACACAAATCCACACTTACAATATAATTTCTAATAATAAAACCATAATAAAAAGACGAATAAAAATATTTCCTTAGTCTATTTGGGTTATTATTAACACAATACTTGAGGCTGGCAACATATAAAGAGATACATTTGGGTTCAGAATTGTGGGGGTAGGAGAATTTTGAACTTGCCTCATGAAGGAGGGCCTTGTCCTGAATTGTAACCTGATAGCTGGCAATCACATGGCAGGATAGCAGGTAAGATCCTTGAGAGGTACATGCATAAGAGTCTCAGCCTGGTGTGGCCTTGCTTTAAAACAAACCACTGGTGGTTCATAATCCCATTGAAACTGAACCCACTTTTATGAAATAGGCATTAATCCCCTCCAAAGTGAAGCTTCATATCCTAATTATTTTCAATTTAAAGGTTACTCTCAATACAATTTCCCAGGGATGAAACTTTCAGTGCATGAGACTTTGGAGGAAAAACCATATTCAAACCACATCTGATATTCTCTAAAGATGCCACAGACAGCTATAATTTGTACTGTTTGCCCATTCTGCACCATTCAAGATGTTCCAGATTTATGAATTCCATAGCATGCACCTTGCTGCATTCTAATTTTGTATCTGCCTGTCTCCTTCATTAAATCTGAAGATTTGGAAGTTAGAACCGACTTATCATCTTAGTATTCTTACCACCTACTACAATTTCTAACTCAGACTAAATACATTTCAACATTCATTGAATTTAGAAGGAATGAAAGGAAGATGGGAAGAAGGGGAGATATTAGGAGAAAGATGAGCATTATTATATATTATGGTTATAGATTATTGTACAATGCAACTGGGCAAGTGAAAACATCAAAAATACACAAACATTGTAACTATTTAGAGTATGTGTGGAAAATTCATATCTTAACTATAAAACAGACACATATGTGTGTGTGTGTGTGTGTGTTTGTAAATAAATATCATATGGCCTCTAAAGACAGCCAGCCCCATCTATAATTTTAGGTATGTAGTACAATGCTTATTGAAATTGTGTGGCAGTTTTAATTTTAAATATTCTAAGACTTATAAACAGAATAAATTTAAATTTAGGCTTAATTATTCATTTGGACAATGTATGTTTTGTTCAAAGATCATAATGTATCTTAAAAATATCATTTCCCCTGTGAAGTGTTTGTTCATGTCCTTGGCCCATTTGTTGATTGGGTTGTTTGTTTTCTTATTGTCTAATTTTTTGAGTTCTTTGTATATTCTGGATATTAGGGCTCTATCTGAAGTGTGAGGAGTAAAAATTTGTTCCCAGGATGTAGGCTCCCTATTTACCTCTCTTATTGTTTCTCTTGCTGAGAAAAAACTTTTCAGTTTAAGAAAGTTCCATTTGTTGATTCTTGTTATTAACTCTTGTGCTATGGGTGTCCTATTAAGGAATTTTGAGCCCGTCCCCACAATCTGTAGATCGGAGCCAACTTTTTCTTCTATCAGACGGAGAGTCTCTGATTTGATATCTAGCTCCTTTATCCACTTTGAGTTGACTTTTGTGCGTGGCGAGAGGAGGGGATTTAGTTTCATTTTGTTGCATATGGATTTCCAGTTTTCCTAACACCATTTGTTGAAGATGCTATCCTTTCTCCATTGCATGTTTTTAGCTCCTTTATCAAATATAAGATAGTTGTAGCTTTGTGGATTAGTCTCTGTGTCCTCTATTCTGTACCATTGGTCCACCCACCTGTTCTGGTACCAGTACCATGTTGTTTTTATTACTATTGCTCTGTAATATAGTTTGAAATCTGGTATCGCTATACCACCTGATTCACACTTCCTGCTTAGAATTGTTTTTGCTATTCTGGGTCTTTTATTTTTCCATATGAATTTCATGATTGCTTTATCTATTTCTACAAGAAATGCCATTGGGATTTTGATTGGCATTGCATTGAACCTATAGAGAACTTTTGGTAATATCGCCATTTTGATGATGTTAGTTCTGCCTAACCATGAACAGGGTATATTTTTCCATCTTCTAAGATCCTCTTCTATTTCTTTCTTTAGGGTTCTGTAGTTTTCATTGTATAGGTCTTTCACCTCTTTTGTTAGGTTGATTCCCAAGTACTTTATTTTTTTTGAGGATATTGTGAATGGAGTGTTTTTCCTCATTTCCATTTCAGAAGTTTTGTCGCTGATATGCAGAAATGCCTTTGATTTATGTGTGTTGATTTTATATCCTGCCACTTTGCTGAATTCATTTATTAGTTCTAGTAGTTTTTTTGTAGACCCTTTTGGGTCTTCTAGGTATACAACAACAAGTGCTGGCGAGGATGTGGGGAAAAGGGTACTCTTGTACACTGCTGGTGGGACTGCAAACGGGTGCGGCCAATTTGGAAAGCAGTATGGAGATTCCTGGGAAAGCTGGGAATGGAAGCACCATTTGACCCAGCTATTTCCCTACTCGGACTATTTCCTGAAGACCTTAAAAGAGCACACTACAGGGATACTGCCACATCGATGTTCATAGCAGCACAATTCACAATTGCTAGACTGTGGAATCAACCCAGATGCCCTTCAATAGATGAATGGATAAAAAAAAAATGTGGCATTTATACACCATGGAGTATTACGCAGCACTAAAAAATGACAAAATCACGGAATTTGCAGGGAAATGGATGGCACTAGAGCAGATTATGCTTAGTGAAGCTAGCCAATCCCTAAAAAACAAATACCAAATGTCTTCTTTGATATAATGAGAGCAACTAAGAGCAGAACAGAGAGGCTGAGCAGGAAGAAATGATTAGCATTAAATAGAGACATGAGGCGGGAGGGAAAGGGAGAAAAAAAGGGAAATCACATGGAAATGGAGGGAGACCCTCATTGTTATACAAAATTACATATAAGAGTTTACGAGGGGAATGGGATAACAAACATGGAGGGAAATGAATTTCAGTAGATGGGGTAGAGAGAGAAGATGGGAGGGAAGGGGAGGGGGGATATTAGAGGATAGGAAAGGTAGCAGAATACAACAGTCACTAATATGGCAGTATGTAAAAATGTGATGTGTAACCGATGTGATTCTGCAATCTGTATTTGGGGTAAAAATGGGAGTTCATAACCCAATTGATTCTAATGTATGAAATATGATTTGTCATGAGCTTTGTAATGTTGTGAACATCCAATAAAAAAAATATCATTTTCCTTTAGTGGAAAGTTGCAACAATTTTCACTAAAATTCAAAGATCTGGATGCATAGAAGATAGCATGCCAAGTTACAGAAGTCTCTCTAAATGGCATCAGGACTTGTCTCTTTCTCTGTATTATTAATTAATCATCTAGAATCAATCAACTTCACCATAAATTTATATAAAGGTTACACAAATATGCTTGGTGTCTAATGGATTCTATTGATATTTAATAATACAGCCAAAAAGTGAGAGAAGAAGGAAGAGGGGGGGAAGAGGAGGAAGAGGAGGAGGAGGCAGATTTTTTTTTTTTTTTTTTTTGCTTGGGAATGAACCCAAGGCCTCACATGTGCTAGGCAAGGGCTGTACCACTGAGTAACATTGCATCCCAGATTATTTTTTCCAAGGAAAAATAATTTCAAGAACCTTGCTGGTTCTTGCATTTTAACAGCTTCTGCTTTTGTGTTATATTTAGGTTTAATTCCTCCCATTGCAACCTAAGTCTTTTGTTTGTTTGTTTGTTCCTTCTGTGGAAAATAGCTGGCTGCCAAAACCCTTTATTTGCCCCTAGCCTTTTCTCAAAACAGTACAATATACCCTTTTTTTCTCATTATTTACTGGAGCTGAGTGTTTTCCCAAATCATAAAAATAGACTATAAATTGTAGAGCCTTTAAGGTCTGCTACACATATACGTTTCTTTTACTTAATCATTTAATAATTTAGCTAACACTTGCATGACAGAAATTCATTAAAAAAAGATGTAAATAAATAAATGTTTCTTCTACTACTCTACTTTATTTTTATTTTATATTTAAAACAGCAACAATTGTAACTCAAGAAATGATGAAAAGCAATCCCTTTGATGTTTTTCTGATTATTTGAATATATTTAAAATTTTTCTCATTGGTGAAAAGAAGCTGAGTGTGAATAGGAAAATATGTATGTTGTAATAAATTGTCACTAGTAAACCAATTCATAATTGGCTAACATCAACTCATAAATACAGATCTCTGTAATTCTGATCAGAATTTGAAATTAACAGAATCCTTTTTGTTTAAAAATTACTTTAAATATAACCTTTGGAAAAATGACCAACAATTGAATTTATGAAAATAAATCAACTAATGTAACTATGCAATATGACTGTATGTCACTTGAAAATGAAAAAGTGTTGTCTTGTCTCATCAAATGTAAAGTGTTCTCTAGGGCAATTTTTCTAATGCTTCACTATCATTAACTTGAGCGTCATTGTCCTACACCTGGACTCTTTCTAGCTTAGATACCAGCATTTACTAGAGGGCTATAACCAGATGCAGCAAATAGGAAAGATGTCACATGCCATGTGGGACTGTAATATAGTGCACCTGACAACTGGCAGAGCCCCTGGAAACAAGGCTTAATGGCTAAATGAGTGCAATTAAGTGTGCTGTTACGTCTTTGCTGTCTCAGAGTATGAGAATGCTTAATGTGACTCATCAGCCCCATTCCAAGTTCCAGACACTTGAAAACTGAATGCATAAATAGCAAAAGCCACAGTAAATCAGTTGCACAAAAGAATTTATGATTATAAAAAAAATAAGAATCATTTTTTGTCTGCTGGCTTCTTTTCAGTAACACAACCAGTGCGGTGATACTAGAGTTGTTTCCAATTCAACCCATTTAACTTTAACTCTATTGCAAGTTCCTTAAAATGTTATCTTCGTTGCTAGAGCAAACTAACTATTTGTAAACCATATCTTCTCTGTCAGGCCAGGGATGTCTTTCAATTCTACTGCAAAACTCAAGACAACATTGCTAAATTAAGGTTAAGAAATAGGTCTGCAATGATCTATGTTGCAACTCCTATCCAACAGTCATTTTGAAACAATCAATAGTACAGACAGCCAAAAGTTCAAGATTACAAAAATTGCCCATTTGGACAATCAGGATAAAAAAAAAAGTGGTAGAACATCATTTTGTGTTTCTCTGATCAATTGTTTTCAAAAAGAGGAAAATATAAACTTCCCCTACTCATGGTCAATAAAACCATAATTTTAACTTTTGCAGAAAAAAGAAGTAACATTACAACTTTGTAAACAGAAAGGAAGATTTCAGACAGGCTGCCACATGAACACCCTTGAAGAGTTTAAAGAAAAGATTTTAGATGATCGCTGAAACAGTCAGCAAGTGCACACAAAATAAAAGTGATTAACCAGCATGAGTTAAAGTCTTTCTGTCATAGAGGACAGAAAGTATTCTCTTGCTCTAAAATTATTTTCACACCAGAAAATTACCTCTTTACTGAAAACAATAACGAAAAAAGTATTTATCATGATTCTTCATTTTAACAAAATATGAACACCAAATGTGTTTTACGATGAAATAATCTGATTGAGTTGAATTATGCTGTTAAAGTTGAAACAGACTTTTTAAATTTGAGTTAATTTTATCTGAAATTTTATTTGCCTTTAAAACTGTATGCATTATTAGACAGCTAAAGCAATACTGAATTTAAAAATCCTAGAGGTTAATACTGTTTATTAGCTATGTGCCAAAGAAGTTTGATAAATATAATTGCGATATTTGGGGTATTTTTATATTTATTTTTTAGTTGTGGTTGGACACAAAACCTTTATTTATTTATTTTTATGTGGTACTGAGGATCAAACCCAAAGCCTCACAAGTGTTAAGCAGGCTCTCTACCGCTGAGCCACAACCCCAGTCCCAGTATTTGTTTTTTATATATTGTTCCATGATATTTTAGTGTGAGTCCTACAAGGATAATTAGGAATAAACAAAAGCTAAGAGAATACAATTGCTTTCATGCCTGATTGATGGAATTAGAAATAGTCAGTGAGGACTTTTAGATGCATACCTCTACTATGTCTGCTGAAGCAGATGGCCATGTTGAGAATTTCAGACAGATTACAACCACACATGAGGTACAAAATCAGTTCTTTTGTTAAAAAGTGCACCAACCTGAGAAAGTCCATCTAATAAGAAAAGGATTTCTCAAATTCTAACCATTGGTTCATTTTGTTCAAGATGGTCATTTTGGTGAAAACTTTAGTATTTTGTCTTTATTTCCAAACATAATTCTGAAAAATCAGATATAGTGTGTCAGCTGTGATAATGGAGAGATGCAGGTTTGGTATAAACCAAATTAACAACTTTGCATTTACAATTTGGAATTCACTGGTCACAACAAATAAAGCACTGCACAAATTTCATATCCATATTATCGGTTGACTGAGGTGACTTTTCCTCCTTGTTACATATTAATTAATAAAATGGTTAACACTCAGCATATGGCATATGGCAATTCTTTCACATCACTGTGAGCCATGCAACATCACCCTTCTAAGAGTTTTTTCCTTCTCCTTCTTCCCCATATGGCTTTCAATTCTAAAATAGATTTTTCTGCATATACTCAGTGCCTCATCCAATATTCCATAGTTGGAAATCAGGTGTGGCTAAAAGATGAGAACAAATTCATATAAACTTTCAGATCCCAATTGATTCAATAGATGAAAAGTCTCATCTCTATATGTATATTTCTAGGAATGCATGATTTCCACAGAAATCAATGGAAAACTAAAAACTAAACTCACCCATTTACCTTGGTAATCCAGATCCTTTAATAGCAGAAAATTAAGATTAAGATTATTTTGCTCTAATTAAACTAGTTAGTTAAGACAATTAACCTAGTCAGAAGTTTGCCTCAGAAATGCAATAAGCCAAATTTTATACTAGAGAAATCATGAAATAAGAAACAGATCTGGGTTTGATGCAAGGAATTTTGCCATGACTTCAATATATAATTAGGTTGCAATCTCCAAGGTTTCATGGTCAGGATTTATGATATGAATTAAATGATAATGTCCTTAGTGCTGACCAGCAGCCTCAGCTCATTTCAGACCTGATGCTTGATTGAAGATATATTTTTTGATTAAAGACGTTTGCCTAAATTATATAGTAAGGTGTATTTTGTCCATGAATATTAGAATAGAAAAATTTGTTAGAAATGTATCATTATTCTCAATTCTAAAATTTCAAGGAAAGACCTTACATAAAATGTATTCTCTAATGAGAGTATATGTTTATGACTATTAGACAAAGGACTTGTCATATCACTGTGTCTGTATCTGCTGAAAAATGTTCTGGGCTTCCTTCTGGACTTCCTTATTTAGAAAAATAAGACCTCCTTTTAAGGAAACAAAATAACTGTGCTTTACTCTTAAAATTAAACTGTAAGATTATTTTTGCTGAATACATTGATATTTCTCTGTTTCTGTTGTATCCAAAACATTTCTCTGATTATCCAAATATTATGTTTAATCTTTCCTGGTAGCACTCAATAATTGATATCTAATTTGTTTATACTTGCACACAAATTTACACATATTAATTTCCTACCATATTAAATTAGGATTATTTACTAACTATGATTCTACTATTTTTCTTACTAAATCTACTCTAAGAACCTTGAAAACCATAGTATATTTACTTTTGTATGCACACTGCATAAAACACAATCAAATTCTTAATAAATATTTTTGGATAAATAAATCTTATGCATTTTAGTGTATATTTTCATTGTATATTAAAGTGAAGTTATTAAATATTTTGTAAACATTAATAGTATTTTTACACATTGAAAAATGTTTCAAATTAAGATTACCTATTTGTTTTCTATTTTCCTTATAATAACTAAAGATTAAATTTTATAGTAGAGAAATCATGAAATAAGAAGCAAAATAAATGACTTAAGAAATTTTGTCTTCTGTTTTTACAAGCAGGAGCTACAGTTTTTAAGATTCAAATAAACTTAATATGTGAACCTATAGAATTATAGAAAACTTTAATTGGAAAAAATTAAATAGAACATTGTTACTGATTAATATTACATTTAGAAAGGAAAATATGCTATTCATTCATCATTGGTATATTCATTAATTCATTGTGCAAGAGTTTATGCAGAATAATAGATGAAAGAAAACATATCAGTTGTTTTCATTATGTGCAAACCCTTAGCATTGTGCTAAAACTGAGGCTACCATAAAAAGTAATCAATTTAAAAACAGAAATTTAAAAACAGAAAATCCTCAGCACTGTATAACAAAGGGTCCTTCCTAGAATGGCACAGGAGTTTGTATCTTTTTACTGGTTCCAATTGTTCTGGTGAAAAAAGTGATTTTTTAAAAAGTCATTTTTGTTTTTGCATTGTTGCATGTATTCTTCAAAATGTCATCCTAAAACAGAATTAACATACCAGAACTTAAAGTAATTTGAATTAAGAAACAGACTAATCAGGTAACAACTTAGCTTATTTTAAGAAAAGTGTGAACAGGTTGATGCCCTTATAATAAATTATTAATAGCTTATAGTTGGTGGATTGACATCAAGGAGAATGATAGACCAATATCTGAGAGAATAGATGCAGGACGTATGTCAGATTCTTACTGATTTAATGAAATGAATTAACAGAGTCCAAGTATAAAAAGCAGCTTGTAGAAATTATATATTTTTGTAAATAAATTTGGATTCCATTGCAAAATACTTTCCAAAACTAAACTGTGCACTTAATGAGAATTATATTTCTTTGTGATAATATTCAAGGTGATAACAAATAAGCTCATTGCATTGAACTGTATATTTGATTTAGTCCAATAACATTCATAGAGATCTAAAATCATCCTTCATCACATTTTTATCTAAAATTCAAAATTATGTTTCTTTCTAACTCACTTTAATCCAGATATGACAAAATGTAAATAATTGAACTCAAACAAAAGTATCCATAATTGAAAAGTGAGAACGTCTTTGAAAGCAGAAACAGAAGACTTATAATGAAGTAGGTTAAGAAATATGAAAATGTGAAATCTTATGAAACAGCAGCATGCAGGCTAAGGATTTGCTTTTGAATCTTACTACAAACAATCCAAAAAAGATATGTGAATTATTTGCATGATTTATGGTAGACATAAGGAAAAAAATAAAATCAGTCATTCAAAAGTATTGTTGGCAATCCTGATAATACTACCAGAGATATATTTGTTACATTTTGATGACTTCATATTATATGACAAAGTGTACTGAATCATTTGTATAGTAGACACAGTAATGTGTTTCATAAAGTTGTAATGTATTTCTCAATGTATATTAATGGTACAATGTTGAAGTTTTAGGTAGTAAAAATGATTTGAACTTCATATGAAAATTCCCTGTGATTTAGTTTAACCCTGGAATAAAATGATATCAGCTACAAAATTATTTACTGTATATTCTTATGTCATATTCTATAATTCTTGCTTCTTACACTTGCATTTCTGAAATTTATTTGGCTTTAAAGGGTCTGATATTACAACTGTCAAACAAATCTCAGAACAATTAATTCCAAATGATTTAAAAATCCACTGAGTGAGAAGTGATGCAAAGTTACATTGTATACATTGAGAATACTATCCTGGTCTCCAGAAGTCTATAAGAAGTAGATAAAAGAAATATGTTTGGGCATTGTCTATATTTCACTCCCATATATAGTTTTCTCTAACAAAAAGAGGAGTCAGAGGGTAAGAGTCCAAAATTCTACACAAGTAGAATGACTTCTACATAAGCATTACATGAATATTTAACTTTGTAAAAGATATTAATTAAGAATTATAAAGATTTCTTGTAACTGTAATAAAATATGTAATGTGAATATATATTTATATGAACTTAATATATCAAATTTTGGTACTACATTTTGGTGTAGAAGCTTGAAGACAATAGAGTTTTAGACTATGACTCTAATTAATGAGTTAACTTGACAAATTATTTCAGTTTTGAAACATTTCTCAAAGGGATGAGTTGGTTTGTTCAGTTGTTATTAAAATATTTATAGCAAAAAATCATACCACCTGAATATAAATATGCATTACATATAAACAAATTCAACATTCAGTTGATGAATAGTTTTAGAAAGACAATAATTGTATACTAATTGTATACTGACAACTGTTGCTTCAGTTTTACAGCATGCCAGACAGCCCTATTCTAGGTGCTGTGTAAGTATTACATAATTAATCTTCACAAAGACTTGCTAAGCCTCTTAGCCAACATCACACAATTGCTAAGTGACTGAGTCATGGTTTAAACCCAGGCAGTTTAACTCCAAACCATATATTTAGATAAAATTCAAAATATAGAATCAGGCACTGAAAATATCATTATAAACAGGACAAACATTATTCCTATCTTTGCATAGTTAGATGGAGGAGTAACTATATTTAATATGGAACTGCAGTGAACATGTGTTTGGGGATGTGGCGATTCACTGTAGGGAAACTAATTTAATTAAAAGAAAAAAGAAACTATAAAGATAGGTAACAACTTGCCAGGAAATGTCTGGAAATGAATAGTTTTCCAGAAGACAAAATTGCATTTGTAAAATCCTATTATTCTATGAATTTGTAACCTTTGGTATAGCTATATTTGCAGTCTGGTGCATGCGGGACAGTTATCCCTAAGTTGTGGAATTAAAGGGTTTACCATCTTATCTTCCATCTTGTCTTCTAGATTTATAGTTTAAATCAAAAGAAGTTTTTAAGTTATATAACTTTGCTTAAAATATCATTTTAGATTATATAGCAATAATTTATTTCATAGTGTGTTTGGTTACTTCTGACAATAACATTCTTACCATCACATTCTTAAATGCAGAAGTGCATGATGCTAAAATGTCTGGCATATTTAGTTCATCAACAAATATGTAAGATAAAGTTTGACATTTTTACTTACATTACCAAATATAGTTTCAGGACCCAGACTACAATGGGATCCAATAATATTTTCAATCCAAGTTGAACACAAAGAATGAGAATCAGTCTCAAAAGCAAATAACCTTGTCCACCTAGGAGAACATTTTATGCAACATAGTGCAAGCTGCACAGCTATAAAACCAGAAGTGTCATTTCTACAATGTGAATTTTGAAAGTAAAGGGCACTTTAAAAACACACACCCAGCCCCCTTGTTTGCTGTAAGCTGGATTGCTCAGCAGTACAGAATCAATGATCTGCACTAATACCACAAATCATTGGCATGGGAAGAAAAATAGAAACTAGAGACCTCAAGGTTTTGCAGTTGTAAATAATAGCATTGATAAAGGAGAAAAAGTACAGGAAAAAGTAATGATTTTAAAGTTCTTTTTCCTGCCTTCACAAAATGGTTATCTGTATTTTAGGATTCCTAGTTAACATACAGGTCCAAGAACATGACTCAATCTTATCTCATACTAGTGTTAATAAACAAATGTTTGGTATTGTCCAAGAAATTCATATTTTATTTTATTTTATTTTATTGGTTGTTCAAAACATTACATAATTCTTGTTATATCATATTTCACACTTTGATTCAAGTGGGTTATGAACTCCCATTTTTACCCCGTATACAGATTGCAGAGTCACATCAGTTACACTTCCACTGATTTACATATTGACATACTCATGTCTGTTGTATTCTGCTGCCTTTCCTATCCTCTACTATCCTCCCTCCCCTCCCCTCCCCTCCCCTCTTCTCTCTCTACCCCCTCTACTGTAATTCATTTCTCCCCCTTATATTATTTTTCCCTTTCCCCTCACTTCCTCTTGTATGTAATTTTGTATAACCCTGAGGGTCTCCTTCCATTTCCAAGCAATTTCCCTTCTCTCTCCCTGTCCCTCCCACCTCATCCCTGTTTAATGCTAGTCATCTTCTCATGCTCTTCTTCCCTACTCTGTTCTTAGTTACTCTCCTTATATCAAAGAAGACATTTGGCATTTGTTTTTTAGGGACTGGCTAGCTTCACTTAGCATAATCTGCTCTAATGCCATCCATTTCCCTCCAAATTCTATAATTTTGTCATTTTTTAATGCAGAGTAATACTCCATTGTGCATAAATGCCATATTTTTTTATCCATTCGTCTATTGAAAGGCATCTAGGTTGCTTCCACAGTCTTGCTATTGTGAATTGTACTGCTATGAACATCGATGTAGCAGTGTCCCTGTAGCATGCTGTTTTTAGGTCTTTAGGGAATAGACCCAGAAGGGGAATAGCTGGATGAAATGGTGGTTCCATTCCCAGCTTTCCAAGAAATCTCCATACTGCTTTCCAAATTGGTTGCACCAATTTGCAGTCCCACCAACAATGTACAAGTGTACCCTTTTCCCCACATCCTCGCCAGCACTTGTTGTTGTTTGATTTCATAATGGCTGCCAATCTTACTGGAGTGAGATGGTATCTTAGGGTGGTTTTGATTTGCATTTCTCTGACTGCTAGCGATGGTGAGCATTTTTTCATGTACTTGTTGATTGATTGTATGTCCTCCTCTGAGAAGTATCTGTTTAGGTCCTTGGCCCATTTGTTGATTGGGTTATTTGTTATCTTATTGTCTAATTTTTTGAGTTCTTTATATACTCTGGATATTAGGGCTCTATCTGAAGTGTGAGGAGTAAAGATTTGTTCCCATGATGTAGGCTCCCTATTTACCTCTCTTATTGTTTCTTTTGCTGAGAAAAAACTTTTTAGTTTGAGCAAGTCATTTGTTGATTCTAGATATTAATTCTTGTGCTATGGGTGTCCTATGGAGGAATTTGGAGCCCGACCCCACAGTGTGTAGGTCGTAGCCAACTTTTTCTTCTATCAGATGCCTTGTCTCTGGTTTGATATCAAGCTCCTTGATCCATTTTGAGTTAACTTTTGTGCATGGCGAGAGAAAGGGATTCAGTTTCATTTTGTTGCATATGGATTTCCAGTTTTCCCAACACCATTTGTTGAAGATGCTATCCTTCCTCCATTGCATGCTTTTAGCCCCTTTATCAAATATAAGAAAGTTGTAGTTTTGTGGGTTGATTTCTGTGTCCTCTATTCTGTACCATTGGTCCACCCGCCTGTTTTGGTACCAATACCATGCTGTTTTTGTTACTATTGCTCTGTAGTATAGTTTGAAGTCTGGTATCACTATACCACCTGATTCACACTTCCTGCTTAGCATTGTTTTTGCTATTCTGGGTCTTTTATTTTTCCATATGAATTTCATGATTGCTTTCTCTATTTCTACAAGAAATGCCATTGGGATTTTGATTGGCATTGCATTAAACCTATAGAGAACTTTTGGTAATATCGCCATTTTGATGATGTTAGTTCTGCCTATCCATGAACAGGGTATATTTTTCCATCTTCTAAGATCTTCTTCAGTTTCTCTCTTTAGGGTTCTGTAGTTTTCATTGTATAAGTCTTTTACCTCTTTTGTTAGGTTGATTCCCAAGTATTTTATTGTTTTTGAGGATATTGTGAATGGAGTGGTTGTCCTCATTTCCATTTCAGAGGGTTTGTCGCTGATATACAGGAATGCCTTTGATTTATGCGTGTTGATTTTATATCCTGCCACTTTGCTGAATTCATTTATTAGCTGTAATAGTTTCTTTGTAGACCCTTTTGGGTCTGCTAGGTATAGAATCATGTCATCTGCAAAT
Source organism: Spermophilus citellus (assembly GCF_964194105.1). Lineage (NCBI taxonomy): Eukaryota > Metazoa > Chordata > Mammalia > Rodentia > Sciuridae > Spermophilus > Spermophilus citellus. The sequence continues at coordinate 100,822,662 of NC_138186.1, read as the reverse complement.
AGTGATAATTTAAGTTCTTCTTTTCCTATTTTTATGCCTTTAATTTCTTTCGTCTAATTGCTCTGGCCAGTGTTTCGAGAACTATGTTGAACAGAAGTGGTGAGAGAGGGCATCCCTGTCTTGTTCCAGATTTTAGAAGGAATGCCTTCAATTTTTCTGCATTCCGAATGATGCTAGCCTGGGGCTTAGCGTAGATTGCTTTTACAATGTTGAGGTATGTTCCTGTTATCCCTATTTTTTCGAGAGTTTTGAACAAAAAGGGATGCTGTACTTTGTCGAATGCTTTTTCCGCATCTATCGAGATGATCATATGGTTCTTATTTTTAAGTCTATTGATGTGGTAAATAACATTTATTGATTTCCGTATATTGAAGCAGCCTTGCATCCCAGGGATGAATCCTACTTGATCATGGTGTACAATTTTTTTGATATGATTTTGTATCCGATTCGTCAGAATTTTATTGAGGATTTTTGCGTCTAGGTTCATTAGAGATATAGGTCTGTAGTTTTCTTTCTTTGAAGTGTCTTTGTCTGGTTTAGGAATCAGTGTGATGTTGGCCTCGTAGAATGAATTTGGAAGTTCTCCCTCATTTTCTATTTCCTGAAATAACTTGAAAAGTATTGGTATTAATTCTTCTTTAAAGGTTTTGTAAAACTCTGCTGTATACCCATCCGGTCCTGGGCTTTTCTTAGTTGGTAATCTTTTGATGGATTCTTCTATTTCCTCAATTGATATTGGTCTGTTTAGGTTGTCTATATCCTCCTGTCTCAATCTGGGCAGATCATATGACTTAAGAAATTTATCGATGCCTTCACTATCTTCTATTTTATTGGAGTATAAGGATTCAAAATAATTTCTGATTATCTTCTGTAATTCTGAAGTGTCTGTTGTGATATTCCCTTTTTCATCCTGTATGCTAGTAATTTGAGTTCTCTCTCTTCTTCTCTTCGATAGCATGGCTAAGGGTCTGTCGATCTTATTTATTTTTTCAAAGAACCAACTTTTAGTTTTATCAATTTTTTCAATTGTTTCTTTTGTTTCGATTTCATTAATTTCAGCTCTGATTTTAATTATTTCTTGCCTTCTACTTCGTTTGCTGTTATTTTGCTCTTTTTTTTCTAGGATTTTGAGATGAAGTATGAGATCATTTATTTGTTGTTTTTTTCTTTTTTTAAGGAATGAACTCCATGCAATGAATTTTCCTCTTAGAACTGCTTTCAATGTGTCCCATAGATTCTGATATGTTGTGTCTGTGTTTTCATTTATCTCTAAGAATTTTTTCATTTCCTCCTTAATGTCTTCTATAACCCATTGATCATTCAGTAACCTGTTGTTCATTCTCCAAGTGGTACATGATTTTTCCTTCCTTCTTTTATCGTTGATTTTCAGTTTCATTCCATTATGGTCAGATAAGATGCATGGTATTATCTCTACTCCTTTATATTGTCTAAGAGTTGCCCTGTGACATAATATATGATCTATTTTTGAGAAGGATCCATGTGCTGCTGAGAAAAAAGTGTAACTGCTTGATGTTGGGTGGTATATTCTATATATGTCAATTAAGTCTAGGTTGTTAATTGTGTTATTGAGTTCTATAGTTTCCTTATTCAACTTTTGTTTGGAAGATCTGTCCAGTGGTGAGAGAGGTGTGTTGAAGTCTCCCATGATTATTGTATGGTGGTCTATTAGACTCTTGAACTTGAGAAGAGTTTCTTTGATGAACATAGCTGCACCATTGTTTGGGGCATATATATTTATGATTGTTATGTCTTTTTGGTGTATGGTTCCCTTGAGCAGTATGTAGTGTCCCTCTTTATCCCCTTTGATTAACTTTGGCTTGAAATCTATTTTATTTGATATGAGTATGGACACTCCTGCTTGTTTCCGAAGTCCATATGAGTGATATGATTTTTCCCAACCTTTCACCTTCAGTCTATGTATGTCTTTTCCTATCAAATGCGTCTCCTGTAGGCAGCATATTGTTGGGTCATGTTTTGTGATCCATTCTACTAGCCTGTGTCTCTTAATTGGTGAGTTTAAGCCATTAACATTTAGGGTTATTATTGAGATATGGGTTATCCTTCCAGCCATATTTGTTTGTTTATGTTACTGAATATGGTTTGTTTTCCTCTTTGATTATTTTGCCCCCTTTACTGTCCTACCTCCCACTGTTGGTTTTCATTGTTATTTTCCATTTCCTCTTCCTGTAATGTTTTGCTGAGGATTTTTTGGAGAGATGGTTTTCTAGCTGCAAATTCTTTTAACTTTTGTTTATCGTGGAAGGTTTTAATTTCATCTTCCATCTTGAAGCTCAATTTTGCTGGATACACAATTCTTGGCTGGAACCCATTTTCTTTCAGTGTTTGAAATATGTTATTCCAGGATCTTCTAGCTTTCAAAGTCTGTGTTGAGAGATCAGCTGTTATCCTGATTGGTTTACCCCTAAATGTAATCTGCTTCCTTTCTCTTGTAGCTTTTAAAATTCTCTCCTTATTCTGTATGTTGGGCATCTTCATTATAATGTGTCTAGGTGTGGATCTCTTATGATTATGCACATTCGGTGTCCTGTAGGCTTCTAGGATTTGGGATTCTGTCTCGTTCTTCAAGTCTGGGAAGTTTTCTCGAATTATTTCATTGAATAGATTGCTCATTCCTTTGGTTTGGAGCTCTGTGCCTTCATCCCATATTTCTTGGATGTTCTGCTCATGGTTTGTTAGCAGTCTTGCTGAGCTGTCTATGTTCTTTTCAAGTTGAAATACTTTGTCTTCATTGTCTGATGTTCTATCTTCTAAGTGTTCTACTCTGCTGGTAGTATTCTCAATTGAGTTTTTAAGTTGGTTTATTGCTTCCTGCCTTTCTAGGATTTCTGTTTGTTTGTTTTTTATAACCTCTATCTCCCTGTATAGTTGATCTTTTACTTCCTGGATTTGTTTATGTATTTCATTGTTGAAGAGATCCTTCATTGCCTGATTTTGCTGTCTAATGTCTTTCTTGAGACTCCAGATCATCTGAAGTATGTATCTCCTGAATTCTTTATCTGACATTCCATCTGCTGCAGATATTACCTCTTCTAACGTTGAGTTGACCTGAATTGCTTGTGGTCCTTTCTTTCCTTGTCTCTTCATACTGTTCGCGTTTCTTTCTGCTTACTGAGACTGTTGTGTTATTGACTTTTCCCCCTATATATTTGTATTACTCTTCTATTGTTGCAAAGTCTCCCGTGCAGGCGCGGGCAGGGGCTCTGCTCCTCCTCCAATTGGGGCACTGTGCCTACCACATCGGCAGGCCGCTGGGCCTGTTCTGCTGGTTGGTAGCAGGTGCGCCTACCTTGCAGGCGCGTGGGGCGGCTCTGCCACTCCCAGGTTGCTGAGCCTGACCTGCTGGTGGTTTGCAGGTCCGGCTACCTTGCAGGTGCGGGGGGAGGGTGCACACCTATTTGTATTTAGACAGTTACGCGAAATGGAGGACATAATGCTTGGGATGAAAATTGGGGGGAAGGGGAAGGTAGGTGCTCTTGAAAAGAAAGAAGGAGAGGGAGATAGATAGCATAGAGGAGAATGGGAAGAGCAGTAAAACTTGGAAGGGGAGAGAGAGAGGGAAAAGGGAGAGAAAAAATTAAAATGAAATAGGAAATAAAATTACGTCTTAGAGATCCATTTTCTTCTCTTCCCGTAGGCAAAGCTGTGCCCTCCGGGCTGATTTTTGCCCTCAGTGTGTCAACAGCAATCCCTGTAAGGCAGTTCCTGGGAGTCTCTCAATCCTGTTGGTCCAGAGCCGTTTCATTTCTATGGCCCCTCCTCCCCTTCCTCCTGCCAGCCAGCCAGGTCCTGCTCTCCGGAGGCAATTCCCCAAGGATTTGGTTACACTTTCAGCCCTACCAAGTGCTCTATTTCCCTAACTACTGAGCACTCTCTCTGTCATTCATCTAAGCCCCAGTGCTGTGGAGCTGTAGTCTGGGAGTCAATTGTTTAATTTTTCCAGACCCCTTTGGTGGACACACCTTCGGAATCTGGCAGGTAAGACCATTGGTGTTGCTGCTGGTGGTAATAGGAGTTGGGGATCGAGGATCCCCTCTACTTCCCTCAGCCCCTACAGTCACAACCACACTGCTGGCGGTAGGAGGAGTTGGGGGTCTGGAGTGTCCTCTGTTTCCCTCCCCCCGTACCGTCACACCCTCTCAGTTCGCGGTTGGGGGATTTGGGGTAGGGAGTCTTCTCTGCTTCCCTCTGCCCCTACAGTCACGCCCTCGTCACTGGCAGTAGGGGGAGTTGGGGGTCGAGAGTCCTTTGGCCCTTACAGTCACGCCCACGGAGAGATTTTGAAGTTTCCCCGTTGTTTGTATCTGGTGTGGGTGGGAGTCACACTCCTGCTAAAGTAGATTCCGCTGGGAAGGAATCTCTTTGGCCAAACTTTGGGGACTTCCCCTCTCTGCTATGGCGGGCCCCTGGCTCCTTGCCGGAGTGTCCGAAGGGAGGGGTGGAACTGGCTTATCTCTGGTCTGACACAATCTCTGGTTTTAGTTCCCAGTTTGCTATTTTGTAAAGGGTTGGTTAGATTCCCTTCACGCTGTATCAGGGGGGGGAGCCGTTCGCCGGGTGGGCGGGGCTGTTAGTAGAGCTGGGAGGGCACAGGCTGTCTGCTGGGCCAGGCGGGGACACTTCTCACTGCGCCGGGCCGCTGGGGACTGCCTTAGAGCCGGGCAGCTGCGGGCGCGTGGCTAAGATCCGGGCGGGCGGGGTGGCCGTTCCCTGAGCGAGAGCGGGGCCTCCCGGGATGGCGGAATGGCGGGTGCCGTCTGCGGGTTTGGGCGGGCCACGCCGCTCTGGGCCGCCGGCCGCTTGTAGAAGTGGCTGGTGGCTGCGGGGCTGGACCTCCGCGCCTGCGTGGCCGGCCAAGATCAACTCGTCTGGGAAAAACTGACACTTCTAATAAACCTACCAATTCCCGGCAGGTCCCCTCTTAACGGAATTTTGCTAGAAGTTCCTCAGTAGGTAGACTGCCACTGTTCCAATGGGTCTTTCTGATCCTGTTAATGTGGAGACATTGGAATCGCTGCTTCCTCGCCGGCGGCCATGTTGGATCCCCCAGAAATTCATATTTTAAAGTTAAAACAAATGTGTGATTTCCATCTGCAAATGCAATACTTTTATTGTAGAGGGAATTAATAACATTGTATAATCTCATTTCAAATAAAAATTAAGCTTGTTTAACTGGATGGGAATCTAGATTTCATTTGATTCATATCTAGATTTCATTTGATGCAAATCTAGATTTCATTTTATGCATTTAACCATTTTAATATCTATATTTATGAAAACAGGAATTTTTATACTCTTATTTTCTTTTTAATACTAAGAAATATAGTGTCTACATAAATAAGACACTTTGTCTTGCCGGAGGCATTCATATTTTATGAAATGTGCTTTTCTTCTTCTAAAAATTTTTAAATTTTGTTTTTTGGTGTAACATAGTTATACACAATAGTGGTATTCATCTTGACATACTCATAAATATATATAACATAGTCTAATCCATTTCAGTCCCTATTAGTAATGCTTTCCTTCCATGCTTCTTTCTCCCTGATTCCTTCCTTTACACAATTGATCTTTTTTTTTAATTTACTTATTTATTTTGTAATTGGTTCATCAACATTATCCATAAAATTGGAAGGCATTGAGATATATTCACACATGCACATAACACAATTTGATCAACTTCATTCCCCAGTTCTTCCCCTTTGCTCCCCTTCTACTTCACCTTTGTTCTCCTTCTTTTACTCTACTCTTCTCCCTTGTATTTTCATAAGATCCCTTTTTTATATTACTTTTCATTCTCTAGCTTCTATTTATGAGACAAAACATTCAACCCTTGAGTCTTGCTGATTTCACTTAGCATGATGTCCTCCAGTTCCATCCATTTACCAAAAAAGACATCATTTCATTCTCTTCTGGCTGAGTGGAACTCCAGTGTGTGTGTGTGCGTTTGTGTGTGTATGTGTATATATATCACATTTTCTTTATCCATTTATTTATTGATAAACATCTAGACTGATGATATAACTTAGCTATTGTCGCTTGTGCTTCTGTGAACATAAATATACACGTAATGAGTAGTAATGAGTGTAATGCATTTCACTATTGTCATGTATGTAAAAATGAATAGATAGATAGATAAATAACAATAAATAAATAAATACACATGTAGCATTATAGAATGCTGGCTTTAGATCTTTTGGATAAATACCAAGAAGTAGGATAGCTGGGTCATATAGTGTTTCCACTCCTAATCTTTTGAGGAATCAAAGTGGTACTAATTTACAGTCCTACCAACAATATGTAAGTGAACTTTTTCACTCACATACTCTCCAACAATTATCACTATTTATATTCCTGACTGCCATTTGACTGGGATGAGATAAAATTTCAGTAGTTTTGTGTTTCCCTGATTGCCATGAATGTTGAAAATTTTTTCATGTATTCGTTGGCTATTTGTATTTCTTCTTTGGAGAAATGTCTGTTTAGATCTTTTGCCCATTTATTGAATTGATTATTATTATTTTCAGTGTTAAGTTTTTTTAAGTTATTTATATATTTTATTATTCACCTGTTGGAAAAGTAGCTAGCAAAGATTTTCTTTCATCTTTTAGGCATTCTTTATATGAGTTTTGCTAGGGTTTGCTGAAGATGGCGATATATAGGCTAACATTGCAAATGGTGATAAGGTATATTGAGGTTCATTGATTATAGAATAGACTCCTCTAGAGGGGTATAAAGCACCTTTTTCCTTTGCTGTGCAAAAGCTTTATTAAATTTAAGGCTATCCTACATTGATTTTTTTAAATTTTTATTTCTTTAGCTTTGGGAATCTTAACTAAGAAAGTCAGTGTCTGTGCCAATGTGTTGGGGCATTGCCCCTATCTTTTCTTTTCTAACAGTTTTGTTATTTTTGGTCTAATTCCTTGTTTTAAGTCATCTGGTTTGTATTAATTTATTATGGTGGACATACAAAATTATATAAGGCCTTGGAAACTAATTAAGATAGATAATATATATAAGGAACACTAAACTTGGAGACAAGAGTTTCAATCTTGACTCTGTCTCACATTATGTTGAGTGCTTTCCAAAAGATACTAAACCCAAAGTTTAAAACCCTGTCATTAAAAACACCTATGTTGGGCCGGCATTATGGTTCAGTAGTAAAGTGCTTGCCTAGCATGCATGAGGCACTGGGTTCGATTCCTGGCACCACATAAAAATACAAACAAATAAAATAAAGGAATTGTGTCCATCTAACAACTAAAAAAATTGTTTTTAAATCCCTATGTTCTAATAATACCTCCATTCTTTGTACTTCCTTCCATTGAGGAAAACAGATAAATATTGTATATTAAAAGTGCTATTGTAAGAATTTTAAAAAAATCATATCTTTCCTTGATTTCTCACTATTTTTATAAAATCACAAGTATTACAGTGATTTGTACTTGTTAGAAAATAAAGGATATCTCAGAAAATTGAAATGTTCAAAAAGAAGAGTAAGGTTTAAATGCTTAACTTAAATTTTTTTCGTTCATCCTAGTTCAAAGAAAACCAAACAATGGTATCTCTTGAATGCAGATATATGTGAAGAGCAAATATGTTATACACTGATAATAGTAGTAGGTGAAAACCAAGTAGGAATACAAAAAAATATAAAGACATTCCCTTAGTCATATAATGTGTGCTTTCCATAGATACGAAGAAAGTATTTAATTAAACGAGTAAGACTAGAAGTCCCATAGGAAACCACAATAACTGCCCTTGGGAGTGTCAGTTCCCAACAAAATTACTGACAGTAAGCATCTAAATAGTCAATAAATTAAATGCTTGTCCTTTTACACCCCAAGTCCTTAAATTCCTCAAAAAAAAAAAAAAAAAAAAAAAAAAACTTTAAAACACAAAAGTTTTTGATGGCCCTTTACAGTTTGGGTCAAAGTGTCATGATGTTCTGTATTAACTTCTTGGATAGCACAGAAGTGTAATATATGGATGAGCCATATAAAAAGTAAGATATTTTAACAACTCCACCCTAGTGCCTAAGATAGAAATTGAGATAATTATATTGACCTTTTACTGGGAGAATCTGGAGGGAAATGAGATATTTTGAGAATGTATATTAACATCTAAAATACAACCTGAAAGTTCTCTCACATTTTTAATAGATTTTATTTTAGAGCATTTTGTGGTTCACATCAAAATTTTGTAGAAGGTACACAGATCTCTGATACAATTCCTGCCCCCAGGAATACATAGTCTCTTGCATTATTAACATCTTCCATCAGAGTGGGTTTTTGTTGTTGTTGTTGTTGTTGTTCAACAATGAACCCAAATTGACAAGTCATTGTTACCCTGAGTTCATAGTTTATATTAGAGTTCACTCTTGATGTTGTATTTCTATGGGTTTAAGCAAGTGTACAATGTCATGGTACTCTCTTTGTAGAAGCACACAGAATAGTTTTACTGTCCTAAAAATATTTTTCTCTGCCTATTCATCTTTCCCTATTTTTTTTTTTTAATTTCTTCACATTTCTGCTTTTTTCAAGAATAGCATATGCTTGGAAGTATATAGTATGCAGTCTATCCAGATTGGTTTCTTTCACTTAGTAATACTCATTTAAGTTTCCTATATTCATTTTAACGGTTTGATACTATTTCTTTTTAGCACTGAAAAATATCCATTTTCCAGATATATCATGGTTTATTTATTCATTCAATTACTAAAAGATGTCTTGATTGCTTCTTAGCCTTGGCAATTATAAATAAAATTGCTGTTAGTGTCTGTGTGTAGAGTTTTTTTGTGGATATAAGTTTTAACTTACTTTGGTAAACACCAAGGACTGCAATTGCAGGGCCATGTGGTAAGACAGTATGTTTAGTTTTTTAGGAAACTATCAAATTATTTTCCAAAATAGTTTAGCCATTTTGTTCATTCTGACTAGAAATGATTGAGAGTCCCTGCTACTCCTTATCTTCATTAGCATCTGTTATTTTCAAAGTTCTGGACTTTGCCCTTTTTCTAATAAATGTTGTTGTGGTGTCTCATTTTCATATCCTAGGTGACAGGTGATGTAAAGCATTTCTTCATATACTTATTTGCCATCTGTACATCTTTCCTGAGGCACCTGTTGAAGCATTTGGTCAACTTTTCAGTCAGCTTATTTGTGTTTTTATTATTGCATTTTATGAGGCTTTTTTGGTATGATTTGGATAATAGTCTCTTATCATGTACATTTTGCAAATATTTTCTCTCAGTCTACAGTTAGTCTTTTCATTCTCTTAGCACTGTATTTAACAGCAGAACTTGTTTTAAATTTAATGTTAATGAAATCTATTTTATTATTTTTTTCATAGATCATGCCTTTGATGTTGTATACAAAATGGCATCACCAAAACTAAAACATGAAGATTTTCTCTTACATTATCTAGAAATTAATACTTCTGCATTTCACATTTAAATCTGCATTTTGACCTATTATCTTATAAACGACCTAAGGGTTGTGTCTGGATTCTTCTACTTTCTTCCTTTCTTATTTTTATTTATTTATTTTTCATGTGGATATTTTGCTGTTCATGTACCATTCAAAGATCTTTCTACTTTGTTCATGGATATGTTTGTCTACTTTTTTTTTTTTTTTTTTTTGCCAATACCACATTCTCTTGATAGCTATAGCTTTATAGTAATTCTTGAAGTAGCATTTCTTAAGCCTTCTAAGTTTCTTCTTGACCTTTAATATTATGTCAACAATTTTTTATCTTTATCCTTTGCATATTAACTTTAAAATTGGTTTCTCAATACCCACAATATAACTTGCTAGGTTGATTATAATTGTATGACAACTACACAAGTTGAGAGGAACTGACACAAAAATATTGAATCCCCATTCCCATTAACATGAAAAGTCTCACCATTTCTAAAATTTCTTCCATCATTTTTTTAAGGTGGACACAATATCTTTATTATATTTTCATGCTAAGCAAGCATGCTACCACTTGAGCCACATCCCCAGCCCCTCTTCTATCAGTTTTGTGGTTATCCTCCCACAGATCTTACACGTAATTTTGCTAATCTTGTACCTTTTCATTTACCTTGATGCTAATATGAATAATATTATATTTTGGGGAATTTGATTTTCAAACTTTTTATAATAATTATATGTACTGAAGGTGTACAGTGTGATGATGTTATATGTAATTATATATACATACATACAACAAAATGATTACTACAATGAAACTAATTAACATAATCATCTCTTTACAAACTTACCTCTTTCATGGTAAGAAAATTGGACTCTAATCTCTTAGCAAGTCTAAATTATGTGATATCGTGTTATTAACTATAATTCTAAGCTATATATTAAATATCTATAATTTACTCATCTTACATAAACTTTCTTCACTTCAATCCAAGTGGGAAGATGTCAAATTATGTTTTTTTTTAATTTTAAATTCCATTAATTTCATCGCTTGTACATAAGATTGTTGACTTTCACATATTACCTTTGCATTCTACAACTTCATTATAATCACTAATTGAGTTCTTGAAGTTTTTAGACTTTTTAGAACTTTTACATTGACCAACATACAATCTGCAACAAAAATATTTTTTACTTTCTTCCCAACTTGTTTATGTTTTGTTATTTTTTCAACATATTTTATTTTTTCTCAACATATTGCATTAGCTAAAATTTCCAAAATGATGTGTAAAAAGCCCTACTTGATCCTGATCTGAGTGGGAAAACTTCAAGTTTCTCTCTACTAATCATGATGTTGGCTACATTTATATTTTTGCAGATATTTTTTTGTCATTTTGAGTAAGGAAGTTCTCTTCTCATTGATCTTATTCATAAGAGCTTGTCTCATGAATTGTTACTGCATTTTTCACAAAGCTTTTTACTGTATCTATAAAATGATCATGATTTTTCTTCTATTCATGTATTGATGATAGATTATATTAATTGATTTTCAAATGTTAAACTAGGCTTGCATACTTTGGATAAATTATGATGAATAATTATTTTCATATATTGTGGGTTATGGTTCCCTAATATTTTGTTATGAATTTTTGTATCTGTACTCTTGAGAGTCATGAGAGATGTTAGTCTATAATTTTCTTTTTTTTTGACATTACCAAATGACTTTTCTTGTGTGTTATTTAGCAGTATTTGCTCTCTATGTATTTTCAGATTTTTTTCCATATTCATCTTTTTATTTAATTTCCAATTTAATTTCATCACAATTTGAGAGTACACAATGTTTTATTTTTATTGCTAAAAATTTGCAAGGTATGTTTTATGGCCCAGAATGTGATCTAACTTGTGCTTCATATGAAGTTAAGAACGGTGCATATTCTTCTCTTGTTATAAAATAGTCTATAAATGTAAATTATATTTAGTTGATCAATGGCAGACATAACTATTTCTAACAGAATGGTATTAAATATTTCAACTATCTATTTCTTCTGACATTTCTGTTTTTACTTCATAGATTTTGATGTTCTGTTGTGAGTCTAATTTTTTTCTATTAATCTAAAATTTTCACTTATTTTTTTCCAAAATTTATAGCTAAACTATCTGGAAAAGTATAAATTTTTCAAAACTCCGTTTTTTGTGAGTTCATTTTAATTACCAATGTTAATGAAATGCTAATAGTTACAATTACGTTAAAGCAGGAAAAGCATATGAGACAGTGAATATGTGTTTTATATATATATATAATATTATATATATTATGTAATATATATTATATATTATATATATAATATTATATATTATATATATAATATTGATCTATGATATTACCCAGAACTTTTCTGATTCCAACAAATACTAATTGTAAAATATATGGGGCATCTAACTTACTAGCTACCTTCTGTAAGAAAGGGGTATAGATATATTTTGGGAAGAGCACTCAACATTATGAAAGTCTTTATTTTGAGGGTTATACTTCTTATCTACGATTCTTACAGGCATATCTGTTTTTTTGACAATGCTAAAGTACTTTCTAATTCAGTTAAATTTTGTGGAATTGTTTAAGCCTTTTCAGAAGGAAAAAAAAAAAAAGGAAAGTGCTGAATTAAGACTTCACACCTACAATTTGTATTGGAATAGTAATCGACCATCCTTTTCCTGGCTTCCTGCCTGAAGCATTTGTTTAGTCAACAGCCTGTAACATTCTAATAATGTGAAACGTCTTCTGGAGACAGAAAAGGCTAACAAATAATTTGAGAATAGTAACAAATATTTTCTATGCCTTGCTAAGCTTGTCCCTCAAAAAGTTGTACTCCTATAGGGTTTTCTAGTAATCCACACTCAACCTTACACAATGCTTAAAAGTATGCACAATCATTACTTATCTCCAAAGAGATTTTCTCTTATAAATGAGATATATTAGATTCAGACATATAAATTATAATTTATAGGTTCACATGCTCAACACTATAAAGCCTTTAAAATGTATTATAAAATTCATCTGATGTCCATACTTTGAATCCAATTGTGTTCAGAAAAAATATATATTTTTTGTAATTTTAATATTTTTACAGGCATCATCACTCACATATATGCACACATGCACACAAACTTTGTTTATTTTTATATAATTTACTTCTATGAAGAGATTTAGTAAGGAACTATAAACCCTGGAACTGATTAAATGTTCTTATATTGGAGTTCTATTCAATAAATTAATTTTAAGAGAAGAAACAGTCTAAAATCCATCACACATTAGAGAGAAATTCTGAACTAAATACTTTTGTGGAAATAAGATGTTGAGCAGAGACAAAGTGTGAATAGGAGAAATGAAAGAGAAACTAAAGAGAGAAAGACAAAATGTGTGAAAAATAGAAACAATTCCACCTGACAGAATTTTTATGTTTTTGTACTAAAAAGGAAATCTCACATTGCCATGAAATACCTATTCATTGTTGAAATGTGTCTAGTCCCTTCTAGGATTCTGTTGAGTTTGGACTATTCTGAGGTTGATCTATGTATTTTTCTATGATTCAGCTGAAATCACACCATTGGGAAAGATACTTGACAATGTGTTTTTAAAGCATAAAATAAAACTAAGTGCTTCCTTTAAAATACATATAGAAATTTGCTAGAATTTTTCTAATCTGTTGAAAACATGACCACCAGTATCTAGTTGTCTATGAGTTCTGGGAAAGATCTACAAATAACACTAAAATGCATTGCCTTCCCAGATGCATAGATTGCCTCTATGCCAGTCTAGTTCCAGACACTTTGGAGGCATTCTGTATACTGAGACTTTTTTTTTCTGTGTGTGCTCTTTAAGTTTTGCACTTTCTCTAAAGCCCTGAAGAATGAAGATGATATTTTTTTCCCTGTTTATGTGTTACTCACACACAGAGGGCTGTTACTAAAACACTTCTGCTCTCTGCAGGATGCAGCACCCCTCTGCAATTTCCTTTTTTAAAAATCATTGTCCTTGAGAAATAACAGTAGCTCCTGCCCCTTCCATGAAAGGGATGTGTGGTGGGGATGAGTTGGGGAGTTGGGGCCAGCTCCCCTTATTTTCCAGTCATGTATTTTTCTTTTGAGGGTTTACCTGATCATGTTTATGTATTTTCTCTTCTCTGACCTTTCCTGGGGTCTTGCCAGGAAGGTTTTCCTTTTTTTTTTTTTTCTTTTTCCATTTTATTTTACTATTACATAAACCTGATTCACTCACCATCTCTCTCACATTGTAACAGGTTATTTCCAGTTGTAGGAATCCCATTTCATCCTTCCATTTGGCAGGCTTCACTTGTGGATAAAATTTTGACAATTTGGAAGTATTTTTAAACCAATATGTCTGCTTCTGTGCTGCACAGATTCTGTACCCAAGATCCCTAATTCCCATAATTATGTGCTGTCATTATTTCCCCCTTTTTATTTGGTACTGGACATTGGACCTAGAGGCACTTTACTGCTGAACTACATCCCTGTAAATTTTTATAACAAAATGCAAAAAGATTTTGCAGAGGTTCAAATATTATATGTAGCTTTTACTTCTAAGCAAGTAAGTGATAATAACTGTTTATCTCTCAGAGAACTAAAATTCGCATCTAAGGAGGAAGCTTGTTTCCAAAAATAGTTAAGCCAAAAGGAAACATGAGATCAGGCATAACATTTCACTCTTGAACAGAATTTCATTTTAATATTTTGAAAAAGTGCAAAGCAACCTGATTTCTGTTATGAACCCTCCTAACTGGCCACAGTTGTCCTATGTGTGTGTGTTACATATTATAAACACAAAAACATATATATATATATATATATATATATATATATATATATATATATATATATAAACACATACTTCAGCCTTGAGAACGAGTGAAGACAAAGAAATATTGAATAAACTGAAGGAAATTAATATAAAGGAAGAGAGCTACAATGGGAAATTTAAAACTTACAAACACCTTACAGTCTTTTAGATTTCTTTTGTAGTGTTTCTTTAAAAAAATTAGAAGTTATCTATTAAATATTTTCCAGCAAAATTGATAATCTACAGAGTAATATGAAATCCCCCAATCATTTGGAGCTAATATTTTTACAAGATTTTTTAATGAGTTAAGTAGAAAAATTATAAGGTAAAAATTCACATTCTATTAAGGTAAAATAGGTTCCATTCAGATGACATTTATACATGCTGGGTGCTAACAGAAAGCCTAGAGATGATGTTTTAGGCTTGAATACCTGGATAACATAAACTTGTATGACTGACCGCAAGTGTGCCTTTTTAATTCTGAATTATTGGGGCATTTGGATGTTGACATAGATCACATATTTTGTATTTAAACCAAACTTATCTCATGCATTATTTTTTCTTTGTAGTTAATCATTCTTTACTATTAGCTACTATAGGTCTAATAAGAAGTAGGATATCAGATGCTTTTAATTATTCTAAGATGCCTGCTTTTCAATATTTAAAATCTCTGATATTGGGGTGAATTTTCTTTACTACAATACAGTCCGGTGTATTTAGCATTTATATTTTTTATGTATTCAAAAAATGACATGTGTTTTTAAAATTCAAGTAAGCCTAGACATGAAATAAAAATGTAAAAGAAAACATTGTATAAAATTTAATTAGAAACATTCATTTTATTTTGTGGTGGTAGATAAAAATTTCAACTTCAGTGATGTCTCAGATTATGTGAAAAGTGATAGTTCCTAGGTTATATAGAACAAAATCTTGCTACTAATACTTAATAGTTTAGAGACAATCTATTCTTTAGCATTTATTTTGTAACATAAATAACTTGGTTTGAAACTAATATGAATCTCTAAGAATGCATCACATCATAAAACCCATTTATTTAAAATTTTTATTTTGGGGCTGGGGATGTGGCTCAAGTGGTAGCGCGCTCGCCTGGCATGCGTGCGACCTGGGTTCGATCCTCAGCACCACATACAAACAAAGATGTTGTGTCCGCAGATAACTAAAAAATAAATATTAAAATTCTCTCTCTCTCTCTCTCTCTCTCTCTCTCTCTCTCTCTCTCTCTCCCCCCTCTCTCACTCTCTCTTTAAAAAAAAATAAAATAAAATTTTTATTTTGAATTAATATTGTTGTGATTTTCATTTTTAATGAAATTTTACAAAATATTCCCAAATGCAGGATATAGTCATATTCAACAAATATTTAACATAGAAAAGAATGGGGTCTTTCTCTGACTTTGAAGTTCACAGTAAAGCTGTAATTCAAATGACTAACTATTTGATGTGGGATTTTAATAGTAGGATCACTTTATAGCAAAGAGCATTATCTCATGGTTCAGTTTGACTCGTTTTCTTAAATCTAGATTGTGCTTTAACTTTAGCTTGGAATTTCTTAATATATTTGACCAGCAATTTTATTACCAGTTTACATTTTAGCAAATAGGTTAAATCCTTAAGATCAAATAATATGTGTGTGTGAGCATGTGTGTGTGTATATATACAATTTTTGTTAGGTTGTTGTTGTTGTTACGGGGGATCAAACCCAGTCCTTACACGTGCTAGGCAAGCACTGTACCTCTGAGCTATATCCCCAGTGCACAAACATATTTTCAATGTAAAGGAATAGAAAAAAATATCTTCATATCTAAACAACTGATTTCTTTAATTTCCATCATTATTTGAACATGGTTTCTCTCAATTTTTCAAATTGAAAAAAATGGTTTTATTGATAAAATTCAGCATAGCAAGAACAAAATGTGGTTGCTATTTCCCTACCTATTTTAACAGTGAATTTTGAAGAATATAAATGAAGGTGCCAATATAAGCTTTTTTTCATATGAGAAAGGAGTTGGCTATAGCTCACCTTGGACAGATGGCTAATGAATGCCTTTACTTTAGGACTCAGTGGTTAGTCTCATTCAAAGTGATGGCCACTTCCTATTTTTATATATGACTATCAGCTATCATAGGACAATGTCAATTAGGAGCAGCAGGACCTCCAGGTGCTTTTCTGTAATTAACTGGTTGTGGAATGTTTATATCAGCAATGCATGGAGGTGTCTTTTTATCCAGTGGTACATACATGCAGGATGTATTATTTTCTAAATAAATAAAATAACCAAATAAAATAAAATGAGCATTTGAAAAAAATAAAAAGCCTTTTAGGTAGGTCTCACAAGAATCATTGGGGAAATTCTTTTTCTGGAGCAAGATGAAATTATAAATCTGTAGAATTACACTCAGAATATGAGATAGACACCACAGAATAATGTATAAAGCCTTCGAGTGGGGAATAGCTGACATGTAGTATGGGGAGGGAAAGGACAACAATTTATTTTTTGCTCTCACTTTTAAATACCTATGACCAATAGGGAACATAAAATGAAAAGCTGAATATTTTAGCTCTAGCTATTTCTTTGAAATCAAGCATTTAGATGAGGGTGTGCATCCCCATGTAATTGCCTGAATTTATTATTTGTATAGATAATCCCACTTGGTACTTCAGTTTATGGGGTTGGGAAGCATGACCAAATGTCAAAACAGACACCAAATGGAGATGTGGCTTGTACACATATAATATGTATTTATTTGTAATATTTCAATGTACAGCTTAATGAGTCAATAGAAAAAAGGCCTCAAACATTACCTCAAGACATCTAGATTCTAACTTTAATCATAACTAGTCAATTTGATATAGGTTCAGGCTTGCTGATGGCTTTTGAAGATCCCACAAATGTATCCCACAAGAGTATCTCCATGTAGACTTCATAATTTGTGTATTCAAAAAATATTATTTTTTTCAGAGACTTTTAAAAATATTTAATTACTCTTTTAATTAACAAGCACTATACATACATATGCATGTATATTTATGTTATACAACCATATATGGTATGTGTTTTATGGTATGTGTGTGTATATATATACACACACACAAATGTGTATATATATGTTTATATATAAATAATGTATAAAATGTGTATGTACACATTTTATATACACGTTTTATATATGTACATACCTATGCACACACATATGATTTATAAGAAGATGTTTTAGTATATGTGCTGCTGAAGCAAGCACAAGAAGTTGTTTTAGTACTTACATAAATTCTTTCAAAGGCTGAATTTGAGGCTGGGAAAGGTCTCATTTTTTGCAGCAAGCAGGCATCATACCAGGCATTGTGAAACACTGTAATATATTTAATCAACAGAGATGCATGAGATAGTACAATTATACCAATTTTAAAGATTTAAAGAGAAACTCAGAGAAAGTAAATAAATACTTCACAATCACACAGCCAGACATTTTAGTTTAATTAATAAACAAGCAAGGGGCTGGGGATGTGGCTCAAGCGGTAGCGCGCTCGCCTGGCATGCGTGCGGCCCGGGTTCGATCCTCAGCACCACATACCAACAAAGATGTTGTGTCTGCCAAGAACTAAAAAAATAAATAAATATTAAAAAAAATTCTCTCTCTCTCTCTCTCCTCTCTCACTCTCTCTTAAAAAAAAAAATAAACAAGCAAGGAAGAATGGTGTGGTGTTCAGTGAGCCCCAGATAGCCTAAGGTGATAATGTGTTAAATTTTGTATTATATGTCACAACTCTTTAAACTTACCAACGAGTATGTATGAACAATCCTAGCTAAAGTTGTATGGCAAATGTGTAAATATATTGCCATCTCCGCTGTTTAATACAGCATTAGAGTTTTTTTCTCTATATATGTTATTTAAATATGTAACTGTGGTCAACAATTATCACAAATGTAAATTAAATGTCATAATTAGAAATTTTTCTAATATTGTGTTCACATTTTTGTTTCTTAAGATATTCAGGAAGCTTATACTTTTAATGAAAATAACAACAGTTTTTAAAATACTTGTTTTGTTTAGTCATATTTAATCCCTTTTTAATAGAACTCACTGAAGAGGATTAAACACATGAGATATGAAATGAATATTAAACACTTAGGAATAAAATAAGTAACTTTGTCACTGGAGAGCACAAAGAATATAGAGTTAATATATTAAAATAGTAAAAAAAATGTAGGAACATTTCATATACTCTTTCCAATTCAAATTCAGATAGAAACAATAAGTTTAAATGTGATTTTTAGGAAAACTAGTCAATAAAGAAAACAAATTAGGTAAACAACATTCTGAATATCTAGGAAAAATTTTGACTTTCTTGATTAATTTGACTCAATTAACTGAAAAGTTTACATGTCAAATTCCATCTGTGACTGAATTTCTCACCAGTTGAATGACTAGATTATCAAAACTTGACAAAAAGTGTAGACATACTTTCCTTGTAAGATAATTATTTGGTAAGATTCAGAATATCAGTTAACTAGAGTTTTTACCTTAGATAGACCTGTGATAAATTATGCATCTCTTAATTATTAGCTCTTTTAATCTTTGTACTAAACACTTATGATCGTTCCTATTAATATCCTACTATTAGCAGGGTATGGTGGCACACTCCTGTAATCCCATAAGTTTGGAAGGCTGAGACAGGAGGATCAAGAGTTCAAGGCCAGCCTCAGTATCACTGAAGCACTAAGCAACTCAGTGAAACCCCGTGTCTAAATAAAATACAAAATGGGACTGGGGATGTAGCTCAGTGGTTGAGTACCCCTGGGTTCAATCCCTGGTACCCATCCCTAAAAAATCCCCCCATTAAATTTGAGAATACTGAAGCCAAGAGTGATTTGGATTCAAGGTCATGTAGGCTTTCATGGTTCCAGAGACTCTGTTCAATCAACATGGCATATTAAAGTTTCACCATTAAATAAACTGTTGATATAAATTGAAATTGGACTGTTGTCTCTTTTAGAAGTTGCATATAGTGTGTACTGAATGAACTTTGCTTGTCAGATACCATATTTTATCTGTAGGTCTGTCTGTTGTCTACTATCTGTGTGATTTTAGGACGAAATTAAACTTCTTGAGCTTCATTAATAAATTATTTGACAAATTCATTAGATTGAGTAGAGAGATGTGATGGGAGGGGTGGGGAGGGGAAGGGCAGCAGAATAAAATAGACATTATTATTGCTGTATGTATATAGGTGACTATATGACCAATGTGATTCTGCAACCTGTACAATCAGAAAATTGAGAAATTATACCCCATTTGATTCAAATGTATGAATTGTTAAGATCCTTGTACTGTCATGTGTAACTAATAAAAATAATAATAATAATAATAGAAATATTTAAAAAATAAATGGTATAAAAATCACACAGATGCAAACTTGACACATGGAAGAAGCCACATAAATATTGTTATATAAGTTATTAAATGTATTACCTAGGGAAACAAGAATGAAATCAATTAAATTTGTATCTCAGATATCTATAAAATAGTAACTTTTATAGGCAATAATATTAACAACTATAATAAGGTTAAAACTAATAGTACTTAGATTCTTTTATTTATCACAACTGCTTTTTTTAGGTAGGTATCACTACTAACTAAAGCTTACTAAATAGCCATGGTTTTTCCAATCTTGTGGTAAGAGACAAGTGTTGTGCAAATATATCCAGACTGATGGATCTCACCAGTCCCCACCTCACCAGCCAAACAATAGAACAGCAAGATACTCAAGGCTTAGAGATATGACTGCCATTTTTCACACTCTTCCTTCTATTCAAGAATGTTAAGAGTCCTCTACAAGCAGTTTCTTTAATAAGGGCTTTTTTCCTTTGTAGCGCAACACAAACCTCTTTTTTATTCCCAATCTTCACTAAAATTGCTGTTGCCAAGGAAAACCTTGTTGATTCAAAATCACTGGATGTTTTCACTCTTTATATCCCTTGTATTCTCTTGACACTTGACTGATCATTCTTATTTTCTGAACTGTGTCAGATTCTTCCTGAATACCATAGTCTGCTGTTCGTTCTCTAGCATCCTTGTCTGGTGGCTTTTTTGATAGACTGTTCTAGTTTATCCTTAAAAACCCAGAGTTCCATCTTCAAATGTCTTCTATAATGATTCTGAGCTCCAGTTCAAGTGCTTTACCATTTGTATTATGAATTCTTTGAAATCACATCCTCTGACCCAGGTGAGTCTTCTCATATCCAGAGACATCATATTTGACCTCTACTCATTATTTATATTTCATTATTCTACAGACATTTCCAATTCAATAAGTTTAAATCTGTAAGAAGTGTTATCAGTCCTAATCTTCCTTTAGTGCCAATATTGCTGCTTTTTTTTAATATTCTGATCTCAGTGAACACCTGGTTATCTACTCTGCTGATGAGACAGGAAACATAGCAATCAACCTTGAATCTCTCCTTCAGAATCTACATCCAAGTGAACAAACATATGTAATTTAGCCTATCTTTTTTTACTAACTCTTAACTCCAGCTAAATACTTTCCATTTTACGCTATAACCTTAGTTCAAAACCCATCTTTTTGGCCTGTGAAATTTTTCAATGTTCCTTGATCTTGCTTTCTATAATTTGTAGCCATAATAATCTAAAATGTGAATTTAGTATAATCACTATTTTGCTTGAATTAAATGGCTTGCATCTTAAAAAAACAAAAAACTTTTATTCTATTTATTCATTTGTATGTGGTGCTGAGGATCGAACCCAGGCCCTCACATGTGCTAGGCAAGCACTCTACTGCTGAGCTATAGCCCCAGCCCCATGGCTTTCATCTTACTTAAGATGAATTCTTAATCCCTTACTTTCTTTAAACTTCTCTTCCTTTCTTCCATCTTTTTTATGTTTATGATACCATTTTTATTTATCTTCCTCCATAGAATTTTTGCCAATGGTTAACATATTTCCTCCTCTTCTGTCACCTAGAGCAACTTTATTGCCACAATTTCTTCATGCTCACTTAGCATGGGTCCTGTCTCAGGGTGAATGCTGCTTTTGACCCTGCCCCTAAACTAACTAGCCTTCTTCCTGCCCCAAGCCTTTCTGAACTTCAGAGCTCAGCTTGATAAATTTATTACTTGTTCCTAGAGCTTTTCTGACTGTCCTCCAAGACAAGTGCTGCTCTGTTGTACTCAGAGCCTCTCCTTCTAGTAGCAATCTTCAAACAGTGTTGCAGTTGCTTTACCACCTCAAAGCCCAAGAGCAGAATATGCCTGTCATGGTTGTGCTTCTTAATATCCCTTACATTGATCAAAGTCCCTGAACAGAGCTGAGTTCAATGAATATTGGTGCAATAAATGAGAGAATGAACGTGTTAAATAAATTACCAAGTGACTTCAGAATAACTGCTATCTGTTCAAAGATACAGAATTGACACCAATTCAGATATAGACCACACTGAAAAAAAAAGTTAAACATGTTTTTCTTGTAAGAATTCTATACTATCCCAGAAAAGAGTGGATTATATGAAGTAACAACAGCTCCAGGAAAGACACAGGGAGGAAGGGGAAGCAGTGTCCCCGCTATAGTAGTCAAGGTGCTCATAATAACAAAGACATCACAAGACATAGACATGTATTTATTCCTGATTAATTCTTATCAAAAATAATCCCATTCATTATGCTTTGCAATATGTGCCTTCAGCTCTGTGAGGAATTCTCAATAAACAGTAAGCCTTGAATCATTTGAAGATCTCTCACCATACATTCCTGCTGCAAAAGCTGTTAGCATACAATACTTCTTAAAGATGACATGCTGCATATTATACCTGAACCCAATGGGAAGAATAATGTGGGTATTTAAAATAAACAGAGCATGTTACTTTTATGTAATGCTTGTGTTACATTTGTTTCATGTCCAGTTTCTAGTCTTTAAAAATACACAAAGAGTACAAAACCTACTCTAAGACACTTCATTTTAAAGTTAGTCAACCAATCCTATACACATCTGCTTTTACCAAGAAGTGATCTCTTTTTTCCTTCATCAATTTGTAATCCTGGAAACACTTCTTCACTTGATGCAAAAGGTATTCAACCAAAAGTTGTTAAAACAGTCTCTCCTCAATGTCTCCATTCTATTTGATTATTTTAGGGAAAAGAAAATCTATATAATCCCCCCCCTTCTTAATTTCCTTGGCTGACCTCCAAAGTGTAGCTGTCAGCTAGTGTTAGCTAAATAAGTATGAGCCATGGCCCAAGGCCCACTTACTGTCAGTCATTTGGATGAGAAAATGCCCCATGTATGAGCACTCCTGAATGTCAGGAATAAGGACCACCAACATAACTCTCTTCAGTCTGATGCATAAAGACTGAGTAAGGACATGAGAAACTGTTATAAAAACACACACTGAAAAGCTCATGAACATACTCTCAGGTTCAGAAGAAGTATCTTATTCAAATACAATTAAATCTCACCTTATAAGGAAGTCTTTTGTAATTAGCCTTATCTATCATCTTTTCTATTTGCTACCTCAACATGTATTTACACATATTTAATATTTTAATCATCATTTTAAAGTATTTTCTCCAGAAATGTAATCTTTGTGTACATAAGTTCATATGTACATATACATTTATATGTTCTATCTGCTCATTTAGATTGTAGGTTGATTAGTAACAAGATTGCTCTCTTAAATTTGTTTCCTATCCTATCTCAGATCTTTCTAGAGTACCTAATCTACATTCATTTTCTGAGAGTATTCACTGAATAAAACTGTAAAAAAAAAAACCTTGCTTGTGACTGTCAGATAATCTGAGTCCCATAAATTATTGTACCATTGTTTTCTTCCACTTGCCCAAGCAAAAGGAGCCTAAGGAAGGTAATGTCACAATTTTTCACAATCCGTAGATTATCCCTCTGTATATGTCATCTTTATTGATAGTTACATATTAGAAATATCAAGCAAAATAAGACATTAACTAATAATAAGAATAATAATATTTTCTTTAGTAATTTTTTCATTTAATAGTAAAATATCTATTTAAAAAATAGAATCATCAACTAAAAAATTTTGATTAATGTTAATTATACTAGAAATTATACCTTCCTAGATTTTCCCTTCGCCATCAGAAATAAAATATAGGACTCTGGCACAAAACGGTAACTTACCATTAAAAAATAAAGCTTTAAAGTCACAAGGAACTAATATTTTTTTCATTTTCTCAAATTTATTTTAAAAAATTTAAAATTACAACAGCATTCCCACCCCGCCCCCAGCACAAATAACATTTTTTAAAGGTTTCTGTGTGGGGGGCATGCAAGTATGCAATTTTCCTATTTTATTAAAAATAAGAGAAATACAACTGCACAGGTTTCTTTCTCCCAGGTCCCAGTGTGAAATATTAAGTACTAGCTCTAAATAGGCATATACACATATATGCTCATGTGCAAAATATACAGACCTATTTCTCTACTACTATGCAAATTCAAAATCAACTGCAGTTTCTTACTGTCCACTTCCTGCCCCCCTCACCTGCACTGCCCATCTACACACCCCTGATTCCCACTTGCCATCTACAACTACTTACAAAAGACTCAGAAGAAAAAGAGGTCAAGAGGTATTAAGTAGCTAGCGGTGAGTGTGCAGCCCCACTAAACCAAGCAAATGAACAACAACAAAAAGTCCTCTTAGGACGCAATCCATCAATGACATGGGAAAACCTAAGTCTGAACAGGCCACACTAAGGCAAAACTAAGAAATTTATTTTAAAATGATTTTATTCACTTGTAGGAACAAAGTGTTCTAATTTTGATATTCTGGAATGTGAAACAAAGTTATATCTGCCTATTCTGATTAAAAGTTAAATATTTTTAATTGGTTAAATATATTTAATAGATCAAATATTTTATGATTTATTAAATCTTTATAACACATAAAGACACAGATGTGTCTTAAAACTAATGATTTCTGATTGCAAGCAATTATTTGATACATTGTAATGGTTCAAACCAGAATGGCTATGGCAATGCCTAAGAATTTCTAATATCTGTTCTAGAATTTTTAAATATTTCACTTATTTTTGTTGTTAATAGTTGCATTAAAATAGAGCATAATTGGCTTTCTAGATGTCTACCAAATACAAAATATCACCTATAGTAGCATGTGAGACACATATACCATAATCAGAGGCCTCATTATAATATGTGGTTAAATCTTTCTTTCTTCTACTCTCTTTGGATGCAACATGGTCATGCCAGGTACTTTTTGACAAAATGCCTCCATTCCTGAGTGTCTAAGAACATTTTACTCCTGGCCTCCAGTGTCAGTGAAAGGCATATATAATGCTGCTGACACTGCTGGCCTCATGATGAGTCAGCCAGTTGTATGTTGGACAGCCACACAGCTACTAGATTACTCCAGTTAGTAATGGCAGAGAGAAAGTGAAAATTAATGGTTAATGTTTATGTTATATAATGAACAAAATAGACTGAGAAGTTGTGTTTTAATACTTACAGAGAATACTTTCTTGACATATTCTCTTTGTGAAAATTCACAGTCATTCACTTATTTTACTATTGATTATAATTTTATCATTTCATAGCCATTTTTTTCTCCTGGTACTGGAGATTGAACCCAGGGGCACTTTGCCACTGAGCCATATACTCATTCCTTTTTATCTTTTTATTTTAAGATGGTGTCTCACTTAAATTGCAGAGGCTGTCTTCAAAATTGTGATCCTCCTGCCTCAGCCTCTCAAGTGTCTGGGATTGCAGGTGTGTGCCACATACCTGGCACCGCCTTGTATTTTGAATTTGTATTTCCAAAGAAACTTGGTGATTCACACAATACTTGCTTCATTAAATTTGTAAACTTTTTGTTATTGAGTCTTCAAATCTTCTTCTATCAGTCTTCTTGTTTAGGGGATCCCAATTACACATGCATTAGACCATTAGACCGCTTGATTTGACTCATAGGAACTGATATTTGTCCTTTCTCCCCGCCACACACACAATCCCCTCTTTCCTTAGAGTGAATTATGTTTTGGATAGTTTTTAATGGTGTTGTCTTCAAGTTCAATATCTTCTTTTGCAAAAATCTCTTTAATTTCCAAAAGTTTTATTCTTTGTATTTCATTTAACATTTTATAATTTAATCTTAGGGCTTTGATTTGGGTCATTTTTATGTTCTTAATTAAAATGCTTTATCTTTCCATTTGTTCAGAAGATAGGGAATGCAGTTAAAATAACTTTTGTTATTTGTTCTTTTCTGTACATTCTGTTTCAATCATGACTAGGTTTGAGTTCATGCATCTTTCTAAGTGTAGATCACATTTCCCTTCTTTTTGTTTTTTGGCGAGGACATGTTTATTGAATGCCAGACACTTAAAAAATTCACTTTTTTGATTTTCTATATTTCTATATTACTATAAATATTATTAAGCTTTGTTATGGACACAGCTAATTTTCTTGGATGCAGTTTTACCTCTTTGGAGTTCTGTTCTCATGATTTGTTAGGTGGAACCAGAGTAATATTTAATTTAGGCTCTTTACTCCTCCCAGGAATATGACTCTGCTTGAATCCTCAGAAGACCTCGGAGATCAGGAGTAAAGTATCCCTAGACATTCATGAATGGAAGCACTTTATGCTGTCAATATATAACAATAAACTATCTATACCTATATCTATATCTATAGTAAGTCTCCAATAACCAGACTAAAAAAATGTTGTTTTTGGCTCCATTGCTCTGAGCCCAAGATGAAGCAAGGCACCTCATAGTGGAAGGACCCAGTCAAGGAAAGCCACTCAGCTCATGGTGGGATTGTAAGCAAAGAGAGAGGGAGGAGGAAAGCAGATGCACCCTTCCACAGTAGTGACCCACCTCCTCCAGTCATGCTCTATACCTGCCTACACTTACCACCCAGTGAGTTCATTAAACAACTAAAAACTAAAAACTATTGTTTTTAGTGTGATTAGTGGAGACTCACTATTTTTGGCCTTGTAAGAGCATGAATGAATATTGCTCCCGCTAATATTCTCAGGTATTCTTTCTCTGATTTGAAATTATTTTCCCACATGCACATGCACCTGACCACTAAGAAGGAATTCCAACAAATCTCTAGACATTCCTCATTTTGTAACTCTGTCCTCACTGGCACTCTGCTCTGGTTAACTCAAACCATTTGACTATTTTGTTCGAATCTAAGAGCTTTCTGGCCTTCAGCAGTCTTTTTTAAACTCCTGCCCCTCATTCTGTAGTCCAAAGTCCTTCTCAAAGATATAAGTAGGAGGAGTCATATGGCCTGACTAATCTCATTTCCTTTGGATCACTCTCCTTTCATTCCTGATGTCCAATATCTTTAAAAATATTGATTTGTGTATTATGTCTGATTTATCAGTTGTTTCAAGTGGGATGTTAAATCACATCTTACGATGCCATCTTGGCAAGAAGTAGAAGTTCCTTTCAAAATACTAGTTGATAGATGATATCTCTAATGTAACATATCACTGGTGATATGAAAACCAGTTGATGTAATTCTGTCAAAGAAATATCAGTATCTACATCAAAAGTCAGAAGCTATTTTTAGAGGATTGTTCCCCAATAAGTTGATTTAACATCAGGAATTGCATAGAAGAAGCTTATATGAAGCATTCCTGTTCATGGACCTCAAACAACCGTTCTCATTCTTTCAGTTTCACTTACATTTTATTTTCAAGTATCCTTGTCTATCCATGAATAATGACAAGATAGTTTTTATTGTGGCAACTTTATTAATTACCAATTTCTCAAATAGTTAAAAAATAGGCTAACTCCAACAAATAACTAAATTTTCTGTTTTCCATTAATGTAAATAATGTTTCTGGACATTTATTATATTACAAGTAAACTTTTGATTCTATTGATAATGTTAGTGCAAAATCAGATAAAGTGTTCAATGTTGGACATAAAATATTTTGCTCTTATTTTAAAACACAACATCAAGCAGAAATATACTTGGAAATATTTTTCCTGCCTATGTAGGAAGCTTCAAAAACTTACCATCAGAAGTTAAATTCATTATTAAAAGTAAATATTTTCTTCATGCACAGTTGTAATTAAATTATAAGATTTTTGTCACAAAGCTGATTTTGAAAAAATGTATGAGTGTGGAAATAGATATTTTCTTCTTTCTCTGTAATCTTAAACATTTTTAAATGTTTTTGCTTTAAAGAACAACTTTGTAAATTCAAGTTAAGCATACAAAACTGTATATTGCCATTATTTTGTAAAAGAGTTGTTACTTTTTTGTTGAATTTTCTTTAAAATCATTAGGCAAAGTATATAGCATAAAATATGTCAGGTTTTTATGTTTGAATTTATTGAAATTATTGATCATAATTTTGAAGATAAACACTATTGAAACATATGTCTAAAAGAGCAATAAAGAATAATGAGATATCAGTACATACTGTTTTACTTAGCTTTGTATCTCTGTGACCCAAATATCTGACATGAACAACTTGGAAAAGGAAAAGTTTATTTGGGATTCATTTTCAGAGGTCTCAGCAACAAATGACTGACTCCGTTGCTCTGAGCCCAAGATAAGGCAATGCACCTCATACTGGAAGGACCCAATGAAAGAAATCCACTCAGCTCATGGTGAGATGGGAAGCAAAGAGAGAGGAAGGAAGAAGACAGATGCACCCTTCCACAGCATGCCCCCAGTGACCCTCTTCCTCTAGTCATGCTCCATACCTGCCTACAGTTACCACACAATGAGTCCACCTAAATAAGGATGAACTGATTAGCTTATAACTCTCACAATCCAATCATTTCACTTCTGAATGTTGCTATATTTACAGGAGCTTTGGGTGGACATCTTGTATCCAGACTATAACAGACACCTACTAGAATGGTCTAAATCTCAAAACCTAACAATATTGCATCAAATGCTGTTGAGGAAAATATGTAATACAGGAAAGTCATTCATTGCTGGTGGGAATGAAAAATAGTGCAGCCATTTTAAGAGGATAGTTTGACAGTTTTTTTGCAAAACTAAACATACTCTTAACATGTTATCTAGCAATCATGAATCTTAGTCTGTACCCAAATTATTTTAAAAGTTATGTCTACCCAAAAATCTGAATTTGGATATTTATAGCAGCTTTGTTCATGATTGCCAAGATTTAGAAGCCACCAAGATGTTTTCCAGTTGGTGAACAGACTGAGAAACTACGGGGAATTCAGACAACAGACAGCTATTCAGTGATAGAAAGAAACAAGCCATCAATCTGTGAAAATACATAGAGGAAACCTGAATGTATAGTACTAAGTGAAAACTGATCCCCAAGGTGTGACATTCTTGATGTTAAAACAATAGCGACAGTAGAAAGGATCTTTGGTTTCAAGAGGTTAGTGGAGAGAGGAGGACAAATTGGCAGAATGCAGAGAATTTTAGGGTTAGTTAAATTATTCTGTATGATGCAGGTCATTATGTACTTGTCAAAAACTCATAGAATTTACAAGACCAAGTGTGAACCCTACATAAATGCTGGACTTTAAATAATATTGATGAGCCGATGTAGGTTCATAATAAATACCATTCTGTGGTGGGAGGTTATAGCACATGCTGGAGGCTGTGGTAGTGGAAGGAACTTTATGGAAACTTATAGTTTCTGTACAATTTTGATGTGAATCTAAAATTTCCCTTTATGAAGCCTATTTAAAACAGAAAAAAAAATAAACAAACAAACAAACCATATGGAACATGGAAGAATCAAGTGATCAGAATTCAAAATGAGAATTTGAATTTTAAAATTTCATAATTGCACTCTAGAAAATGCAAATTTTAAAGAAAACTTTGTGTTGATGTTTAATTGGTTCCATGTTCAATTTCATAAATTTATACTGAACATTGGAGTAGAATGAAATTGACAAGGTTTACAATTTTGTAGCAGCTGACTTTGGCAAAGTATTTAAATGAATCACAAAATAGACACATTTGAGGAGTTAAACCATATAAAAATATTTGTCAAAAAAAAGAACCCTGAATAAAATAAAAAGGCACATGCAAAAATATTTAGACATAAGCATACACATGTCTCTATACAAAATAAAAGGTTATATTCTCCATTTAGCAATATTTTCTGAGTTTATGAAGCCTTACACACCTATTTAAGAGCATTTTTATTTAAAGATATTATGATACACAAAGAAAAGTTGAATGAAGTCATCAATAACTTTATAAATTAATAATAAAAAGTACATTTTGAAAAGTTTCAAGGTGGTTTTGTATTTAAAAGACCCTACTGGAAAAATGTCTTTTTTTTCTTAAGTATATCAATGACATAATATTAGAAACAGAAAACTAGTTACACTCTGTGAAATCTTCTAAAAGTATTTTGCTCATTTTAATTATTAAAATGCAAATCAACAGCATAAGACATTTAAAAATTGCTTTATGGATATTTTTTCAGAGAGAATTTTGTTTTTGAAAATCACACTTGGTACAGAATTATTTTATACCAACAGTTAATAAACACATATTTTAAATTTTATATAACTAAATATTTTCATAATTCTCTGTGGCTTATAATTGTCAGACAATATGTCTTATGGATGCCCTCCCTCTCAAACCTGCCTAAGAAGCTTTTGTTGATTCCTTCTCCTGAAGTTCATATTCTTATTCCTGCTGTTGCTTCCTTCTGGGTTACTGACAAGCCCAGGAAAGAAATAGCACAGGGATGAATAGCCCAGAGAGCTGAAGCTCTTGTCCTGAACAATGATATCACAGTGGTCTCTCTGGGAAATGCAGATTTTCCTAGTGGCTTTAGATAATCCTCCTACAACTCCCATCCACTGCAATAATAATATTTTTCAGAAAAATATTTAATGCCTCATGATCAGGGAATTAAGCAATGGGGCCAAGACTAAATTCTGCAGATAAATACTACACAAATGCTTACTAGACACTGAGAATTTTGACCTTCAAAATGTCTCTTCATCTAATATTGAAACAATAATAAGATTAGTTTCCCCCTTCATTCTTTGAATTCACATTCTTTCTTTCAGTATCCAGGCATCCACATTAGCTTTTTATGCAGTGTATCATACTACATGAAATGAAGAAGTGGAATGCCTCGTTGAAAACATTTTTAAAGTTTGCCCTGCCCACCCATCGAGTCATAGAAATTGTTTCCCACCCCTCCTTACAGGATATTTTTTGGACGATCATAAGCTAAATCCAGAGGAAGAGAACATAAACACAATAACAAACAGTAGTGGGTAAGAAATAAGCAAATTTTTTTCTTCACTGAGAAATATGGCAAATATTTGTATTTGTAAAAACGTTTTATACAAATATGGTGCATAAAAGGGTCTTGATACTTACATATTTTGTTCTTCATAATCCTAGCATAACAGTGTTTTAGAAATAGTGTTTTAGAGTATAATCTATAAGCATTAATTACAACAGAGAAAAAAAGTGCTATTAATTTAAATATCAAAGATTTAGGAATGAATAATATGCATTTTTGAAGTTTTTTTTTCATTTTAAAGCTTTTGGGGGTAGATATGGGTATTATAATTTGGTGCTTAACCACTGTTCTACATTCCCATTCCTGTTTAATATTGAGACGGTGTCTCACTAAATTGCTGAGGGTCTGGCTAAGATGCTGGAACTGTCCTTCAACTTGAACTCTTTGTACATATCAAGTCACTGAGATTACAGATATGCACTGCTATGCCCAGCTAAAAGTTGTTTTATAAAAGTACTTAGTAGAATGAAAATTCTAACACTACATTCAGTAAAATGTAAGTAAAATATAGGAAAGTTGGGTGGGAGAAACTGGTATGTATTTTTTTTTATAATTTTAGTATGGATGAAATATTTTATACAGTGTAATTTAAAAAATGATAAAATTTTTCTAAAATAAGAGAACCATAAAATCTGTATTTTGCAGAAAGACATTAACTTTTTGATAAAAATCAAATATGGTATAATGTGTAATCTCTTTGATTCTGGATTTTGCATATGAAGTATTCCCAAAGTTCTTTGTTCTAAGGAAATTATTTGTTACAAATTTCTAAAATCCAAGCTTAATTCCAGATCATGTGATGGTGACACAGATGAAATACATATTCATCTCCTTTTCCCCTGAGTTCTCACATTATGCCTTATTTATTTCATTTGTTCTGGCACCAAACTGTATATGTGTGTTTCCCTGCAACTTCATTTAGCCAAACTTGGACAGCATTCTCTCCCCACTACAGTTGCAAAGCAATAAAAAGCCAACTAGGGCAAGGTTTGAACAGGGATCTCATACTCGAAATGTTTCTCTCTTTTTTCTAGTCCCATGCTTTGTCTCACTTCATAGGTAAGATAGTAAATCCTTTCTACTAAGGGTATGTTTTATTTGTTTATTTATTTTTGTCAGTTATTGTTTTATACCTGTCACTGAGTCTACAACATACTGAGTTGGCTATCCTAAAATTACTTGCATTTTTCTTGTACAAATGATTGTCATAAAGAATTACTATTGATCCCTCTTATCTACGGGTTTGCTTTCTGTGGTTTTACTTACCCACATACAAATGTGGACTGAAACTATTAAATATAAATTACAGAAGTAAACAATTCATAAGTTTTAATTTTTGTTGTTGTTGTTGTTGTTGGTAGTCTGATGAAATCTCCTGCCATCCTGTCTGGATCATGAATCATCTCTTTGTCCAGCCTGTCTGGACTGTATATGCTCCCTACCCATTAGTCACAGAGCAGCCGTGTGGATTATCAGATCCACTGTCATTAAATCATAGTGCTTATCTTCAAGTCACTCTTTTTTACTTAATAATGACCCCAAAGCACATAGTAGTGATGCTGGGTATTTGGATATGCCACAGGCAAGCTGTAATTGATTCCTTGAAATGAAAAGGTAAAAGAACAATAAAGGTTCTCTGTGTGTGTGTGTGTGTATATGTGTGTGTATGTGTGTGTGTGTGTGTGTGTGAGAGAGAGAGAGAGAGAGAGAGAGCACTTTTGTAAACTATATTACAGTATATTGTTATAATTACACTGTTTTATTATTACTATTGATAATCTTGTTCTGGGCTTAATGTAGAAATTACATGTTTTATCATAGCTGTGTGTGCACAAGAAAGAATATAGTATATATAGAGTTCCATACTCTCCATGATTTCAGGCATCCATTTTAAGGTCTTTAAAAGTATTCCCTAATGATGAAGGTGGCCTACTGTATTTGTCTTTCACAGTAAACTAGTGCAGTGCTTTCCTTGATAGAATGAACATTCTCCCTTGTGAGGTGCATCTCCAAGTCAAGTCACATTATTCAAGGCCTTGCTCTAGAACATAATATGTGAGGGCAGTGAGTAAGTGTTTCTATACTTAGATAAAAGATGAGCCTCTAATATTTGCATGTTGTGTGGATTCAAAGTTACTCTAGACTGTAGTAGACTGTAGTGTGCAATCAATTTCCACCAATATTTCCTATTAACTTATTTATACATCATTCAAACTGGTAGTCCACTTCCCGTATGCTGGCTGAAGATACAGGAAGAAGTATCCTCACACATTTTATATTGGCATGCCCTGTTAGAGATAAAAAAGTTATTTTGAAAGACTAAACTCATTATGCATATCTACCTACTTATCTATCTATTGATTGATTTTCTTTATCCTCCTCCACAGACTATTTAAAAGTTGAAGGAACTACACTTTACCTTAAAAAAGGTTAGTATATATTTCCTAACAATAAGAATGATCTCTTAGGTGTCTTACATAGCAACAATAGCAATATAAAAATCAGAAAATTATCCAACATAAAATTTTCATCCAAATCTTAATGTAAAATATTGAAATCTCACCAGCAGTCCTAATAAGATCATTTAGAGTATTATTTTTATGGTTCAGGTTCCAGTCCAGGATTATTCATTTCCTTTTGTGTCATTTTTCTTTAGTTATTTTTAATATGCAATAGTCCCTCTGTCAATACCTGGAGGTCTTGACATTTTCTTGTGAAGAAAATAAAAGTTATTTCCAAAGGAGTATTTGTTTAAGAATTAGACATCCTCTTTAATAAAATGTTTAGTTATTTGCATGAATTTTGTGAAGCTATCTCAGTTAAGATAATTGCAAAAAGTTAGAGATAATGGACTTTAGTTTATAATTTCTCTGGCTTTCTACATAATTTCTCTGGCTTTCTACATTCCTTTGGATTGAGTCCAGTATTATTTCCCATACCAATACATGATATTTCAGTCAAGATATTGACAGCTGTAAAAGAGATGGTAGAAGGACAATGAGAAGTAAAGGAGAAAGGAAGAAACAGTACAGGTTTCTTAAGAATACCACAGAAGGAGTTTTCATACTTTCCTGAGAATTATCCTGAAGGCTTTTACACTATTGAAGATATATTTAGCAAACATATTGAAAGTGCTTCCTTTTCACTCCAAATAAATAAGTCAGTAAATTATTCTTCCAGTTCTTCCCAAAATGTTGCAGGAAAGAATATTTCTCTTGGATATCCAATTTAATTATTTCAGGAGTGTTTCTTGTTGCAATATTTCATGGCCAATGCATCTTCCCTAGAGATTTATGAACCTGCTGTGGGAAAAAAATGGTGGGGTGCCTTGGTTACTTTTCACAAGTTACGTGTAAAATTAATGTAACTATAGCTGTGCTTTGGAAAATGTAGAGTCCCCATGCAATAGTACTAAGCAAAATTGATGTAGAAAACATTAGAACTTGTAAAGACTCTAGTGCTTTGTTATAAAATCTTGTTTTTTGTATATTACTAAAATGTGTAATAGGAAAACAATGTTTGCCTTAATGTAGCCACTTGGAATTATTAAAAAAACACCTTAAAATCCAAAATGGTTAAGTCCCTTTAAATGACATAGTTCTTTGTT
This sequence comes from Spermophilus citellus, assembly GCF_964194105.1. Lineage (NCBI taxonomy): Eukaryota > Metazoa > Chordata > Mammalia > Rodentia > Sciuridae > Spermophilus > Spermophilus citellus. The sequence goes on along the minus strand of NC_138186.1, from coordinate 100,788,443 downwards.
TCCACAGAAGATAATTAAAGCATTCTCTTGCCTGTTGGGACAACAGGAAAGATGGAATATATTTAATAATTTTAAAATGAGTTATGAAATTATTTTAATTTTTTCTATCTCTCTTGCCCTCTCTGATTACAGTATGAATCTTTTAGTCAGGGTCAAGACCAGAGCAGTGGTTCAATTCCTTATTTAAAAGATTAAACATGTTCCAATAATCATTGAAAGAAATTAATTTTACTGAGGGAATGGTTTTGAAAAATATTTTCTAACTTATGCATATATTTCTTAACTGTCTTAAAAGTTACTTAGACAGTGAATAGTCTTTTTGTTAATGTATGCTATTTTTCAGCTGAACATCTCTTGAGAGTTATACTTAACATGCTGTAATTATTTTTGTCATTTTCATATAAATCAGGAAAATACATATTTAGTGTTACTGACATAGTGCTGTGGGCAATTAAAAAGACAAACATTGTTGATAGCTTTATTTTGAAAATAACTATTTTTTATTCTAACCTAGTTTACAATTTTTCTGTTTCCCAATATCCCTGGAGTACAACTGTAAAACTATATGCTCAAACCTTCTTAAGAATAGCTTTGTGGATCCCACTGGTGGTTATAATGACCTCTTTCACCTTGTCAAAAGGGCAAACTTGTCAAGCTCACAGTAGTCAATACTCTGTAGAGCATCCCTTTAGCTCAGAAACATGGACCAAACAGGGACTTTGGAGTGCAGATGCTGAGACATGTGGGCTTGACAAAGACAAATAGTATCAGGACTCACCAGCTGATCAAGGACGAAGGGACATTCTCTGAAGCTGAAGCCCACTTAGATTTCTCCTATATCACTTAATGATGTGAGCAGAGACTTAATTCTTTGAAGTTACTGATTTAAGGAGCTGAAGAGCAAAGGAGGCTTTTTGCTTGATCTGATCCTTGTTATTAAAAGAAGCAGAGGAGATAAAACACTTTCTATTTTTATCGACTGATGTATTTTGAGGTCAGTATTTTCGTCTGTTCATCTATATCTTGCCCTTTGCCCTTATTTCAAAGTATTTATTCACTTCTGATTAGAATTTCAATTAATTTGCTGAAATATCTGTTAGTTGATTAGAGTTAACTCTTCCCAATTTGAAAGAGACTTTATTTTATTTCAGTTGAACTGTTGATCATCAGTTATTTTGCACTGCAATTTAATTAAAAATTCCAATTGAAACGTCTTAGAAAATGTACTGAAATAAATTAATCTAGTGTGACACCCATTCCAAAGTAAGTAAGTAAAAAATCTGGATCTTCCTTTTCTTCAAGAACAGTCTATCCTCTTATGTCACTCAAACAATTCCTTTTAGGGGATAAAATTATATCACCCTTTTCTTTTGCTATCCAGATTCACTTTATGTCACTGAAATACTAAGAAATGCTGAATTAAATGCTATTCCATCTAATAGAATTCCAATGACCTTCTGAAATATTTTGCAGATTCCCAGGTCAAGAATGTGACTTCAGTTATCACAAGACATTTACATGAAGTAGATACGTTTGTGGAAGATTTTGGAAAGATGAGGAGTTTTAGAAGAGAATCATACTAATAGCACCATGTTTAAAAGTTCAATATCTGAAACGTTGCAGGTCTCTGAAGTCAATTTCCTCACAATTTAATTTTTATCATAGCACTGTCTTATCTCCAAACTGCTGTCATTTTATAATTTGAAAAAAAATTATATCTCTTTCTGTATTTAACCCCTGCTTACTCACTTCTATGGAACCTTAATTTCCATCCCAGAGAACTTGTTTGTCATTAATGAACAACGTGTTATTTGCCTAAATTTTTTCTAATACTTTTCCCTAAGAAGGGAACTAATGCTAACTTTGAACCTTTTTTTAATTGACAATTCTTCAATCCCAGCAATTATATACCTTTATAACTATATTAATGTAGTTGGTAATACCTACATGGTTTGCATTTTGTGTCAGAATTGATATTTAAGTTTCAAAAATAGAACTTAGGTCTAAAAAACATGGCACTTTATTTTTTTTTTCTTTCCTTTGTCTTTCCCTTGACTTTCAGCCCAAGGGACAACAGAGGCTTTCATTTCAGGCATCATAACTGAACTCACATTCAGTTGTAATGAAGGTTCAATTACCAACCACCATCAGCATTATTTTCATCTCCTCCCTGGTAGTATAAAGTCTAAACTTCCACTTTTACAAGGAGTTGGTGCCTGTCCAGTATTTTGAAGTTCAAATTCATTCTGTGAGAGAAGCTATGGATTCTGGAAGCAAATCTGATTTCCTAAAATAAAGATGATCAATACAGATCATCTCCCTTTGATACCCAATACCCGCCTCCACACCTTCCTATGTTTCATTGTCGTTTCCTAGAATATCTCGTGTTTTTCATGAGCATCTGACTATTGATGCTCAATTGATACTCCTCCACTCTGCAGAGCATATTATGAAGCAGTTATTACTGAGAACCAGCTCTGCAGCATGAGCTATCTTTATGCAACTGCACTTTCCTATTCTCCATGAAGCTTAAGTACATGAATCTATGACCTATATCCATACCTTGATATAAATTGTGGTTTGCTTTGTAGCCATCTATTAATTATTAGAGCCAATAGCTCACAATGAATGTAATTAACTATACAAGGCAATATGCTAAAATAAACTTTATCATAGTGATAACTTCCATTTCCCCAGCTTCTAGCTGAAGCTTCCTGAAGTTGGTGATTTTATTTTTAAAATTTTAACTCAGTTGCATAGATTAATAGAATACATTTGGGGAAATTACTTAGTTTCTAAGAGTCTCAGTTTCTTCATCTACAAAACTAGAACAGTGGAGTTGGTTTCTAAGGCCAATTTTATGTATCACAGTGGAGTTGATTTCTAAGGCCAATTTTAAAGATCACTCTCTCAAATGCCCACAAAATTCAGGTTCATATATTTTTAAATCCAGATACCATAAGGAAATAGGGATTTGGGGGTCTTTAGGAGACATGCAATATACAAATGCATTCAGATACAAAGGAAAAAATTTTCGGACATGCAAAATATTAAGAAAGTCATCCACAAGTTTTTGGTTACTTATAAAAATATTTAATATGCAGGAAGTTCAAACATGTTCATTCTTTCTTGATCTTCCATTTTCTGTTTACATATTACCCTGACATATGAGTGACACCAGCCTTCTGAGTAGTAATGAAGTGAAAGATGGCTATAGAATTTTACATTTCCTTAAAGATTACTGAATGTCCTGGAGAGACACAAAAGTTAAGACATAAGCAGGAAAGAGCAATAATGGAAATGTAAACCAATTTTTCTATAAACACTGAAATCACCAAAGAAGGACTTGTTGGGGTCATAAGGGAGAATTTTATAGATAAGCTAATATATGGGACACGTTTTCAGTAAAATAAAATGGTGGAAAAAAGAAATGAAGTCAAAGTTATCTGAAATTACAGGAAAAAATTGTGCAAAGGTATATAAAAATATGAACATATATGGTAGTGATGACCAATAGTGTGATCTTAAACTCAACAACCAATTAGACAACCATAGAAAAACACATTCTGCATGACTATAAACTAGATAAACTCTTAACTCAGATGTTTAATTATTCAGCAATATTTTGAAGTACTAATTCTTCTTTCAAAGATTCATTCCCAGCATCTAAAATAATTTGAATGGATATTTCATTATAATTTATATTAAATTTGAAAATGTAAACTCAGCATATCTTAATATATTTCAACAACATAATAATTTTGGGAGAATACTTTGGGGATGTTTTATAATTACTACTGGCATGTCTTGTCTTTTCACTCATGCAAGAGGGCACTAATATTCAATGTCAGTTGTTCTTTAACTCCTTAATGGCATACTTCTTTGTATTTTGAACCTAACACCTCAGATATCTACTGGCACAATAGTCTGCTACCTTCAGTTTTTCCTTCCTCATTTGATTTATCAAAGTAATATTTCTAAAACCCATTGTGATTCTATTATTTCTAAGCTCAACCAACTTTAGTGATAACTCATTGCCTACCAAATAATACAAATAATTACAAAAATAAATAGAATTATTCATCTTGGTTCAAACAGTCAATGATGAGTATTGTGTTGACATATAAGCCTGAATTAGAGTGATTAAGATGAGAAAAAACAGGATAATAAGAGTGTTGATTTAAATCATAATTTGATGGTCAACTAAACATTTTCTAGACTTGGCTTCCACGCTAGGCAATCAGGTTCTTTTTTAGGAGTTAGTATGAAGGATTGTGATGGAGATTGGAAATAATATAGTATGTGCTTCTGTATCTATGGAAATGAACAGCATTACACCTGGTTGAGGTGAGAATTTCTGGCCACAGAAAAAGAAAAGACAAATTTTGCTGAAGAAACAAGGAGACCCAGAAGTATGCAAAGATGGAGAAAGGAGAAACAAAGAGGGCAGGAAAGAATGGTAGCAGGCAACAGGTAGAAAATAAGAATGTCGGGGTTGAAATCAGGATGAATATTTTTAATGAAACAGGGTAACAGGTTTAGGAGTATTTTATCAGGAAGAAAAGAATCACAGAATCAATTATTTGGTATCAGAAGTTTTATGCAGTAGATAAATGGCACTCGGTTTAAGTAAATAGAAAACTCAAGTACCATGAGTAAAGACAACATGAAAACCAGCAAGGAGACTCAGCCTATCCCACACTCCTATTGGGTAAATACAGTTGTCACCCTTTTGCACTTTCTTAGGAGATGGACTTCAGAACTCAGAGATGGTAGAAGCTGCAGGGCAATGACATCTGGAATACATTGCATCCCCCTGGAAGTGTTTGAACTAGAGCAGAGATGGGGAACCAATCCAGACCCCTGTGTCATTCTTTTATTAAATTTGTACTGAACACTCTAACATTCAAAAAAAATTATTTTAATTTATGAAAGAGATTTCCACTGTAACAATAGATTCTCAGTAGAGTCAGAAGTCATATGTGTGTATTCTCAAAGAAAACACTGTAAAATAATGTTCTGTAGAGAAATTTTTGCATATATCAAATTGTATTTATTTATTTATTTATCTATTTTGGGCTTCCAAACTTGAGCTCAGTAGTGAAAATAAAAAAAAGAGATATGCCACAGCCACATTAAGGAATTTTAGATTAAATGCACTTAACAAAATTCATTATTGTTGTTATTAACCAGGCACTTTAATTAGGCCCATTTTATTGGTGTAGACACTGAGCAAAGAAAACTTAAGTGACAGACTTTAGTTCAGGCAAACAAAAAGTAGAATGATAAGAATTCCAACTCAGGAAGTTTGGCTTGAAGACTCCATTTTCTTAACCATTATCTTATCCTGACTCTTTATAAATCTTGATGAAGAACTAAATAGTGTTCAACTGAAATAAAAAAGCCATTCAGGTCTACATAAAAATGACTACACATGTATCAGTTAGTTTTACTGCATAAAAAAAACTTAGAGAACTAAAACAATGATCTTATTTTACTCAACTAATTAGACAAACAAAGAAGAATACATTCTGTGGGACTACAAGAACTAGATAATTGCCCAGCAATACTTTGAACACCTGAATGCCTTTATCAAATATTTGTTCCCAGAATCTAAAATAACTTGAATTTATGTTTCATTATGTCATATATTAAATTTAAAAAACTTTAACTTGACTTTCTTAAGTTTCAACAACATAATAATTTGGAAAGTCAAAGTTCTGTGTGAGTCAGTGAGTGTTTTCCTACTCTCGATTGGTTGGGAAATCTCTGAACATACTCAGGTGATTGTCTGAGACAACCAGGACAATGCAGCAGGACACAGGTCTGGCAGCTGACAAAACTGTCTAGAGTACCTTCAGTTTCTTCTTCATGATTGCTAATCCCACAAATTATCCCAGGCTCACTCCCATAGATGCTTTAGGAGTGCAGTGAGCATGAGGAAGTAAGTACCTATGTGAAGTCTCTTTTCAATGTTCTACATCATGGTTCTCAAACTGGAGCAATTTCCTCTTACCCAAGGGGATATTTGCAAACACCCAGAGAGAACTTTTCTTTGGGCATAATGAGAGGAGAGCTAAAGGAATCTAGTAAATTGAGGCAAGGATGCTACCTATGCTGCAAAGAATAGGAAAACCACATTCAATGAAGAATTATGCATTTCAAAGGATGAATGTCACAGAGGTTGGAAAACCCTGATTAAATTTGTATTGCAGTTGTTAGTGTCCCATAAGTCAACAAACAGCCCTTGCATGGCTAACTCAGTTTTAAGGGATAGAGAAACTGATTCCATCTCATGATAAAAGAGAATAATTTGTGATGATTTTGCAATCTACAATTGCAGGTAATAATGTTATTTGACAAAAGAAGAAAATAGGAAAATGAGAAATAAGACAAAAAAGAAAAAGAACAGAAGGTACTGATGAAGGAGGAGAGGAGAAGGAGGTGAAAAATGGGAGGGAGGAGGAGAGGAAGCAGAGTGGAAGGGGATAAGAGTACAATAAGTATTCAACAGGAAAGCAAACCTACAGAGATTTTCACTAATATTTTCTTTTTATTTAATTAACTCATGCACTTTTATATTGTTATATATGCTTTAATGACAGATGAATGTCATTTGGGATTTTGTGCAGTTAAAACACAAAAATAATCTTAAACAGTAGGACATTAACCTACATGTAGAGTATTTAAAAACTCAGTAAGAAAAATAAATTGTAATTGATTGAGATAAGCTTGTCCAAAGTAATTACAAAGACATTCATATAGTTCATCAGCCATAAATCTATTCTTATATTTTCTCTCTCCATAAACATATTCATTGCTAACGGATAAGTTTAAGTCAATGTGTCTTACTGAAAGATCAATATGCCTGACTGTATCATAAATAGAGTCTTACCCAAGGGAATTGGTTTATTACATCCATTTTCTTTTGGAGAAGGTCTTTAAATCTTGGTCTATTTTAGTTAGGAAGAAGAAACAGGAAAGGAATAAGGAAGGTTGTAGCTACTTCAGTTATCTCCTGCTACTTCAGGAATATCAAGGCACAATAATTTGGGGTAATTTTTGTATTTGACTTAGCTATAGTTGTGCGACATAGGATAACTGATAGTAAATGACTTTCTTTTCCCCCCTTCAATATGAATGCTTCCCAATATGTGAGTTTGGGGCATTAATTAGAAAAATTACTATAATATATAATTATAATGTTATCATTATTGATATGACATATACTGATAAACAGCTAAAATTACATAAAATGTTACATGAATAAACTATAAAAATTACTGACAATTTAAACATTTTCTGTCTATAGATTAAAACATGTATGGGTCAAATTAATGTCACCAGGTGACTCAAAGATAATCTGTAATAATTAAAAGTTAAGATGACTTAGATTGGGCTGCGGATATAGCTCTGTTACTAGGGTACTTGCCTCACATACACAAAGCCCTGGGTTCAATCCCCAGCACCACACACACACACACACACAAAAAAAAAAAAAAAAAGACTTAGAAATTTTTTTATTAGACTATTATAGTTATGAAAGGAAGTTGGGTTCATTTTGACAAAAATCATACACACATGGAATTTGATTTACTTCATTTCAGTCCTCATTCTCCCTCTATCTCTTCCCTCCTCCCTTTCCTGTTTTCCTTCTTCTACTGACTTTCCTTTCACTCATTTATTTATTTATTTTGGGTGGATGCTTTCTACATATACACATAGGTGGTATATAATATATATATATATATATATATATATATATATATACACACACACACATATATATGTGTATATATATCACTGTAATATATTTATATATGCACACAAGCAATTTTGTTAAATTCATTCTGCAATTCCTCCTTTTCTGATTTCTTTCTTTCAGAAAATTATAGCTATGTAGCCACTTCATTGTTTACAGTTGCATAATTCACAATATCAAATTATGGAATCAGCCCAGATGCCTTTCAAAAGATGAATAAATTTAAAAATGTGATATATGTATACACACACACACACACATACTCACATTTGATATATTTATATGTTTATATTTTCCTTAATATGTATATATACACACATTTATATACATACACATATGATACAAAATATGTATACATACACATATACACACAATAGAGTTTTACTGGGCCCTAAAGAAGAACGAAATTGTGCATTTGCTTATCAGTGGATGGAAAAGGAGAACATCATGCTAAGTGAAATAAGTCAGACTCAGAAAATCAAGGTGTAATGTTTTCTCTCATATGTAAAAGTTAGAGCAAAATAAGGGAAAAAAGGTAGAGATGGAAGTCAGATATCATAAAGATAGAGGAAAGATCAGTAGGTAGTAGAAGGAGTCACTTAAAGTTTTGACAAATCTACATGTAGTGAGTGCCTAAAAAATAGTTCTACATGATTCTGAGTGCCTGAAAAAAAATGTCCTCTTTATGATGCCAAACATATGTGCTCGTGTTCTGTGCAAATTAAAACTTACAAAAAGGTGTTAGACAGATATCACCATAAATTTAAAAATTAAAAAGCTGCTCCGAGAAACTTCCCTATTTTTCACCTCATACATTTTACACCACAGAATCTGAAGTCCCTACATGCCTGTTATTGTCCTACTTCATGTGCACCCTCTCATTTTAACAAGGGGTGAAATTTATCACAGACATCTACATATTATTTTCCCATAATAAATATAATTTCCTCCTTCCAGCATCTATTCTTCAAAATCATAATGAGGAACAGGGCAGAGTGGTGGACAAAACAGCCTCTTAACCTGGCTTTTCACCTCAGCCCTACTGTTTCCTAGAGCTGGGTCTAGCCTTTGCTATTATTAAATAACTTCTCAGAGGCCTCACTTACTTGTATGTAGTAAAATAACTGCCGTCTACATGTTAGTTTGCTACAAAGAATAAAGGAAATAATGTACACAAACCACTTTACACTTTTTTATTTAGTGTATATGCCCACTTAACAGAATACATGATTAATTTATATCATCATCATCATCATCATCGTCATCATCATCATCATAGCATTGGGGATTGAACTCAGGGGCATTTGACCACTATGGGGCACTTGACCACTAAGCCACATCCCCAGCCCTATTTTGCATTTTATTTAGACAGAGGGTCACTGGATTGCTTAGCATCTTGCTTTTGCTGAAGCTGCCTTTGAACTCTTGATCCTCCTGCCTCAGCCTTCCCAGATGCTGGGATTACAGGCATGCACCATCACGCCATTAAAATTTGTGATTCTGACAGGAAAGGGAAGGTGAAGAAAGAACTCTACTCTACCAATTTTAATCTACCTATTTATTACCACTCTTTCATTTTTCTCTTTATTTTTTATTCTAATTTTTTCTTCCTTACTTTCTTTTGCACACAACATCACCCTTGCTCAAATTTTCTAATTAGTTAAGGATTTCATAATAGCTTTAGTTGATATCTTTACAAATACATTTTTAAAAGCATCAAATAGAAAACAGATTTTTAAGAAAAAGTATCTAGATGATCAAGTACCATTAGTACATGACTGATTCATCACTCTGTATTAGGAGCAGTTACAACCAAAAAACAACATAATTTCTTTGTTAATTAGAAAATACGTTTTTTTTTCCTGATATCCAAGTAATTTTAAGTATATCTCAGATGTGAGAGATGGCCAAATTGAACTTAAATAGAATGCCATGTTCATTATTTCTATCCCTAAGGAAAATATTAGGCATAATCAATATTCCTCTTATTGATTGTGTACAGTGCTAAATAGCCATTTTATACAACTTGAAGAACAAAATCATAGTTATTTTTAGACTACAAATAACCCCTAAATAAAATATTTTTACAGAAATCTTTGGTGACTGGCTATGGCAAGAATGCAATATGAATTGATGGGCTCATTTATCTCTGCATCTTTGGAGACCACTTTATATTTTTTACTAACTACATTAATACATTCTGCATGTTTTCCTACGAAGAGTCACTGCTATGAGATACCTTTCAACAGCTCAGAACAGTTTAATATTATCAAGGTTACAGCTGTACTTGTTCATAAATAATTCATTTAAAATGCATTTTTAATTAAAAAAATAGGTCATATGATTCATTTTGCAGTCCTGTGGGTCATCAGTAGATCATCTGGGCATGATTCATTAATACCTTCTCTATAATCTGCAGTCTGCTATCCCACATTTGTTCATAAATGAACTGAGTAATACCGCCTATGACTCCCAGGCTTTCTTTGCAAAATCACAGAGGCACCTTTGACTAGCTCCTCCATGGATTTAGAAACAATATGGGTTCATCATATTTCAATTCACAGATACCAGCCATGTGGTGCTCAGAAATCTTTGCCCATTTGTCAGGCAAAATTGTAGTTCAGACTTGGCAGCAAAGAAAATAGGGCATCGTAGTTTTACTTTCAAGTAACATTACCAGGAACTGTAAACTGACACAATAAAATAGAAAATAGTTTAAGATATCTGTGGTATCACATATCTATTCCTGCACTTGAGGTCTTTGGAAAGCATCATTTTAAAATGGAGTACTTATATTGCAAAGTCTATTTTGGAGGTATGTTTTGTTCTGTTTTCAAAGATTACAGAATAATGGCCAATAACTTGACAGGCAAATAAAATTCTCTGAAGATTTTGCATTCAAGGATGTGCATAAACATTTTAGGAATGACTATCATTTCCTGTATTACACTGCAGGACCAGTGGCATTCTAGTGGTCTACTTCAATGATATTAGTGGTCAATACACCTTAAAAGTACAAGTTATTAGAACAATTACTTCATCTGACATAGGTACTGAACCTACAGATTCCATCTTTATTCAAACCTTTTTTCTTTGCAGAAGAAAAAGTTCAGTTCAAGACAACAGATAACACATTTAAATTTACCTTGCAAGGTAATAACTTTTTTTTGAGACAATATGGCTTGTAAACATCTATAATGTCCTTTTATTCGCATGCATTTTCAAACTTTAACTCTCCACTAGCTTTTTGCATTGCAATCTACGAACACTTCCAAGACTTGCTGATCTTGAAAATTTAATTTCAAGTATAAGCCTTCAGTGTTCGTCAGATTTCATTACTATGATAAAATACTGAGTAAAACAACTTTATTTTGGCTTATGATTTCAGAGGTTTTAGTCTATGGCTGTCTGGCTCCCTTTTATTCTGGGTCCTTACATCCTTGTGGAAGGGTGAGGGGAAGCATTTCCCTCCTGGGGGCCAAGAAGCAGAAGGAGAGAAGAGAGTGACAATATATAACCTTAAAAGACATGGCTCCAATGATGAACTTTTTCCAAATGGACCCCATCTTCTAATAATCAATTCAGCTATGAACTCACCAGTGAATTAATCCATTGTTGAGATTAGCACACTCATGAGCTAATCAATTCCCCAAAGCCTCTGAGAGCAGCTGCATTGGTGACCAAGCCTTCAATATATCAGCCTTTGGAGACAATCCGGATCCAAACCATAGCACTTTCATTGACTTTGTCCTGGTCTCCACTGTGTATATATGTTTATCTTTCTTTTTAAGACATGATGGTCTCCACTCAACACATCCATATCATATTTATCCCAAAATGTTGCTTGTTAAGGTCATCAATGATAGCTTTCTAAAAACACCTGAGCACTGAATGGTCTTTTTTGTTGTTGTTGTTCTCACTGTTAACAATTAAACTCATTACATCTCCCCTTGATTATATGACATTATTTTCTCCTCCTACCATTTTGAAAGCTATACAGAGAAATAGTGTTTTAGGGTTTGTTTTTTTTTTTAATGTCTGTGTTTTCAAAGCTTTGCTTCTTTTCTCTTTTCACTGTGCATCCTAGGCAGAAGACCATATTAAAATAATTTCCTCATAAACATTAAGTTCTTCTTAGAAGTTACTTCTAAATTTTTATATATACAGCTTATTATATAGACTAAGCCATAGATTTTACTAAGAATTGAAATCATGTTTCCAATAATTTATTACAGATCTCCACTTACAAGTCAGAGCTACATCTTAAAATCAAAGCTCAAAGTACCATCAGTTTCTTAAACTATTCTTTTAACTTTTTCAGTAAATGACATTATCACTTATGCTCAAACTATAGAGAAATTTGGGCTATAGTTTGCCATTCTCCAAGTATGGCTTGCTTTTCATTTTTCTTTATTTTCCTTTCCTTTTTTTTTTTGTTATTGTCTATACAAACACGTGCTACTTCCTTCTCCCAAGAATTTTACAAGTGACTTATGATACAGCTCTCTTCCTGAGGCTTATGGATATACTATACAATTTGTGTTGTGGAAAAATTTTCCAAGGCATAAACTGAACAGGGACAAAAAACAACTTTGCCTAATGAAGACATATTTGTGAGCCTTGCTTCTGCTGGGCAGGCATTAATCTGATTTTTTTAATTGCTTTTATTTTTTAAATACTTGACAGCAGAATGTATCACAATTCTTATTACACATATAGAACACAATTTTTCATATCTCTGTTTTGTATATAAAGAATGTTCACAGAAATTCATGTCTTCATACATGTACTTTGGATCTAAATGCTAGTTCTTGACCAAAGGGAAGGTTTCATCTGGCTCATATGGCTACAGCAACCAAAATATATCTGGGCACAGAGAAAGTAGTAGCAAATGTTCAAATTCCCAACTGGCTTTGACAGCTGAAACAAAGCCCTTCAGAGAGGACATTGACCAATGCTTATAACATGATATTTTCAGCTGTAGCCCTATTTCTAGGGGTTCATGGACATGCTCACTCCTTTTAACTCTGCTTTCCCTCCTTGTGGTGGTAGATGGCTAAAGCTAAACAAACATCTGTGTTTCCTTCTGTTATCCTCCTGATAAATGAATGCAATACTGACTGTTAGAATTGGGGAAATGGAAAAAGAGGAAGGAAGAAATCTGATAATATTACCAACGTAATTTCCCTCTATTCTATCAACAAGAATATTCCTACACTCTCTTCCTTCTTCATATGATACTGCTACTCATCTCTTTTCCTTGCTGAGGGTGACAATCTACCAATTTCTGGATCCCGCTGTCTTCTGAATCAACATGAACACCTAGATGGCAGTTTGCTTGCTTCACATTCCTCTTCCATTTATTAGTAAGACATCATTTGGTTGCATTATTCGGAAACAGGAAGTGTTTCTATACTCAAAATTCATGACACATTAGAATTTTATCTCTATGACATATTTTCTTTCTATAGCTATGGCACTGTACTCTCATCTCCATTCATAACTGTCAGCACTGCCATATTTATAATTTAATTATTTACCTTCTTGCCTGCTCAACCCCCCAAATGGTTTGGTATTCTGTTACATTTTTCCTTTTGTTTCTTAGAATAGATCAAATTTCATATCTTTGCCAGTTTTCCTCTATTTGACCATAACCTTCATCCAGAGATGAATGAACCATCATGGAATATGTCAACCAGTTATTTGAAAATGCCACTGCAAAAATATCCATTTCTATCAACAGAAATTGTGTACCTTACCCCAAGTAATTGGTATGCATTTATATTTCTTTATTTTTACTACAAATATGCTTTCTGTATTTGTTTCTTTTTCTTCAAAATGATCCCCAGAAAACATACAAGATATTAAAAAATTACTGGCTACCCAGAAAACAATTTCAACCACATTCCAAATTGCCAACTGACAGTCCATAGAGTGCATTGGTTTCTAGGTCAGGGAACTCTCTTCAAACATCTGGTTCTACTTCATATTCATAAAAATCATCCACACACAATGAAGGACAAAGGACCTCAGCTTTTCTCAAACATAGAGGATGCTGACCTTATGATCTTATGACCTCAGTTTTTCTCCATCTTATATCTCTTTCTGTTATGTCTGAAAAACTGATAATATATAAATCTAAGCCAAGATTAGAAATTGAACATCAGATCTGAACATCATTAAGATCTTGATTTATGCCATTCCATACCCATCTCCATTGCTGGCTTCTCTGGTTAGAACTTACAGATTTTATTAACTCTTGAAAACATACCTTTCAATTGCTGAGGGTGACAATCTACCAATTTCTTTCAACAAAGGACTACATAGAATCACAATAGTCTTATGAGTATCAGAAAGGGAAAGGTAAATCTTCAGAAAATATACAAAAGAGAATTAGACATCAATTCACATCTCCACCTACAGATTTATTTATCAAGTGTCAATTTGTCAAGTGTAAAATGTTAAAAATATCAAGTCCAAGATTTTAACTTAAATCTTTTTAAGAAATATCTTTATTCATAGATAAAGAATAACAAGAAGGGCCACCACTGGAAATAACATGAGAGTCATGTATTTGTCTCTGAACAGTCTTTTGTCTTTTCTGGATTTCTTCAATATCTGTAACATTGCTTTCTTACCTGAATTTGGCCTTTTCTTTGCATTACTTTTTTTTTAATAAATTGATAGGAAATTCTACCTTGTTGTGGTTCTTCTGTTCCCTTGATATCACTTCTCGATTCACAGCTATTCTGGCTGGTTAGCAGGACACTACATCTTCTCTCATTGTTCCATGTGTAAAACTGCCCATGGGTACATGCCCATCTAGGTATATACCATTTCAACAAAAATGTAAAGAGGCATAGTTGATATAATCCATGTGGAGAAAATTCACCAAATAAGCCAGTGATAAAAATTTAATTAATGAGTTCTAATGTAATTGAATTCTTTTTTCTTTTTTTCAAAAGACTTAATAGTAATAAGAAAAATTATTTCCAGAGAGTTGTTCAGGATCCAAAGTTTACTAGTTTAACATTTGTAAAAGAATTAGAGTTAGTGTGATAGATATTTGTAAATATTTTTAGGATCATCAGTTTCCAAAAAGAGTTGATGTATTCTATGTGACTCCAAGGGTGTAGAACCAAGACCCATGAGTCAAAGTAGAAGGGAAATTAATTTTAATTGTTCCAATGCACTGGGCTACTTTGGAGGGTGGTGAGTTTTCAAAATGTGAGCCAGGTCACAGGTCCCCTTTGGAGATATTTCATAAAATTTCTACAATGAATAAAAGTTGGACTACAGCACTTCTAAAGTGACCTTTCAACTTGTAAGGCTCTGTGCTTTATGTGCTTTCATGAAAGATTGGGTATAGAAACTACGTGTTCTGGCTTCAGGTCTGAGTTTCTTTTTATTATTTTCTATTCTTGCCATTATAATTTGTGATTTTTTTAAGACATAAGAAGATATTCATTTATTTGCTGGCTATATATTGTTTTACATAATTGTATTCTGAGTTTCACAAAGCAAACAAACAAACAAAAAAGGCAACACCTTCAGATAGCATCAAATTGTTATTACTCTGACAGAACCAATCACTTGCATGCCAGATAAAATGCCTCCTGAGTGTATCTTCTTTTCTTAGTTCTGTGCTGCAGTGTTGATAATTACATGTTTGAAAACTAGCTCACATGAAATATTAGACAGGCAATACTAACTGTTCAGTCAAGGACTTTTTTTTTATTAATCTGCCACAAGCAACTTCATTCCTGATAAGGCAATTAGAGGATAAGGAGATAATTCATTAATCACGCACTCAGGAGAAAATGGTTTATGTGGTCTCTTTTTGCCTGCATCAAACAAATCACCAAATGCAAAAACGCTTATTGTAAAGTACTCTTCCCTATAAGAATAAAGAAAATGGGAAATAATGTGAGCATTTTAATTTCTGTAGAATCCTGTTGTATTTGCAACTATCTCTTTTATTAATCATCATCTTGATACACAAATCTTGGGTTCCAGAATGACAGACTAATGATGAGGGAGAACTAATCATGGGGCAAAGACATTTAAAGAACAGGAGCTGGGGCCAATGTGAACCAATTAACAGAATATAAGATGTAACAATATGATCTAACAAACAAAATCTACAGAGTTGACAGTAGGAATCAAATAAAATGGTGTATGTGGTTTGTGTACTGTTAGCAAATTATGTTATAACAAAATTATGGTTCTTTTTCATAGTAGTATGCAACATTTACTTTTTGGATGTTATCCAGAGAACAAAGGTAACATTTGTTAATAATTAAAGGTCATATGTGCATCTGGCTTTATAATTTAATATATTTCCACTATTCTGTTCAAGTTTGTTTCATCAGATTAATTTATATTATTGTGATGTTGATTCTGATATTTTAAAATTCAAAGTAATATTTATTCAGTAATAATATTTATTTGCATTAATAGAATTAAATAATTTCTTAATTTGGTTTGAGATTTACAAGATGTAATTCTTTATAAAGACAATATTTAGGTGAATGTTTTTTCATACCCATGTCATTTTTAAAATTGAAAAGCAATAGATTATTTGACTCTAACATCCCAAAATCTAAACATTCATTTATTCCTTTCATGTAAATTTTGGTTTTGTTCAGGGGAACACACACACACACACACACACACACACACAGCACATACTAATGTCTCCTGGATAAGTGATAATGAGCACAGACCCAAGAAAGATCAAATTTAAAAAGTAGGATTCAGATATATATATGCACACACACACACACACACACACACACACACACACACACATATATATACATATATATTGTATATTTAAATTGTCTTTTTGCAGTTTTAGATAAACAGCATGGCTTGATTGATTGATTGATTGATTGATTTATGGTACCAAGGATTGAAACCAGTACCTCACACACACTAGGCAAGTGCTCTGCCACTGAACTACTGTCCTGACCTCCAGAATTATAGTTTTTTTAATACCATGTTCTGTAGGTAGGTCAAATCCTGTTCATTGTTCTGTTTCACCTTTTTCTCATTCCGCTTCCAGCTCTGGAGAATTATAGCAGGCCCTTCTCAGAGTATTCAGTGTCTTGAGGATGCTTATATTGCAATGCTACCCATTGTAGCCACCATTGCAAAATGAACCTTCCATGCCCTGCCATTTTTAGCATTACCCCTCCTATCTCATTATCTAGATTTTTCCTTCTATTCATTTTAAGTTTGAAAACTATCAAATGCACAGACAGACTTGATGTTTGGGTGGAAGAAGTGAGAGCAGAAATGAAATGGATTATAAAATGCCTGTTTTAGTCTATAGGCTTTGAGGCTCTATTGAAAGCCTAAAGCAGATGAGTGAATGATGAATAGTATTTGTAAACAAAAATATTTTGGTGCCATGTGTGAGAAACTGGGCCTACGGGAGGGTGTTCAGGCAGACATACCAGTACCTACAACTTGGGAAGTATAGGAAAGATATGCAAGGATTATGACCTCTATTCCAATGAAGCTTATGCTCTTCTTGAAAGGCAGAACAAAGGCACATAAAGCTACTTTCTCTGTTGTCTAAAATTAGCTAGACAGTGTTCCAATCAAAGAGTGGCTCATTTCATCAGGTAACAAAAACAAAATGAAAACAATACTCAACTATGCTAATGTTCTGAAGTGTGTGAATGGGAATATCCATGCCATTGTAAGTCAGCAAATGTAAAAGCCCAAAGAATACTACCTCTCTGAAAACTTGGATTCATGCCACAGATACCAAATGAAACACAAGAACAAAAACAACAACAAAAGAAAAGAAAGAAAGAAAATGGGCAGTAGAACCTTATAAAAATGCTTCAGGTCTATTATGAAATATTAGCCCTTTTACAAACTCAATATTTGCCTGGTGATTTCCTTCTGCATGTATTTATTTAGGAAAAAAATAAATGGAAGAAAGAAATGGGAAGCAGTTTGATTTAGGGTTACGAAAACAAGGCAAGGGGCAGATATACAGAAGTGCCAGTGTTGGACCAGCTTCTGCTGAAGGTACTGTTGTCAGAATGTAAAAGGATAACACAGAAAATCAGCATGAGAACAGCAGCTTGTCCACAATAACTGTATAGAAGAATAGCCTTGGTTTGTGAATAAATGCTCTTTGTGTTTCTGGCTCAGCTTTACCTTGTCTGCTACCTGGTTCGGTCCACATTTTACCTGCTGGCCTCCGCGTTTCATAGATAAGCTAGCTCTACTGGCACTGCTCAGCTATGCAGTGTCACCTAAGGTACCATTACAGTGTCATTTTAGCTGGTTAGAACAAAATGCTCTATCATCGAAAACCTTGGGAGATGGTTTATTCAGGCGATTTGGCTTTTTACAGAAACTCTCTCCCCCTAGGGCCTCAGGCTGTCCTCATTCTTGCTTCTGAGAGAAAAGAATCATCACTGTAGCTGTCCTGACTCACCAGCACTATCTGGAAAAATCTCTTCAAAGAGCCTTCTGTGAGTAAGGGACAATTTAAGGAGCACCATCTGTGGGAAGGCCACCTTGTTTTTCCAATAGTCATGTTGTTTGGTGATATGTATGACTTTGCTACTTAAAAACTGCTTGGTCTATCAATCACAACTCGCCCTCTTCACATTTAGAGAGCACTGAGAGAGTCTTTGTAGCAAGTATGTAATCACAGTCTGTCTTGGCCTTGGTTGGGATCCAGTATTTGTAGATAAGGTCAAAAGGTGATGTTCTTAAGTGGCATTCTCCAGGCAGCCAAGAAGCCCTAGACAAGTGCCTCAATAGATGTGTTTCTCAGAGCCATAAAGAATGAAAAAGTTTTGCTGCTAACACCCATTGTAGACCTTTGGTTTGGTTTAAAACTGGAGGGTATACCGACATCATGTCCTGACTTTTTCAATATTACAAACAGAGTCAGAGATGCTGAAGTATTCTTTATATTTAGTCTGAAGTAATTCTCATTTGCTGACATTGGGATGTTGCTTGCTGACATTGGGACATGTGAAAAAATGACTTCTACTTGAGAAATCAATGAGAATTTTATTCTACTATGTAGCATATTTACATACTAAATTTAAAAACATAATATTCACAAATATATTAATACATACAAACTTTAAAAATAGATTAGAGACTCATAGAATCATACTTGTTCAAGAAAAAAACAGTCTCAGGTATATTTCATCTCAACTATCATGACATCACAAAACAGGAAAATAAGGGTTTGCTGTTTTTAAACCAGGCACCATTTAAACTTTATTTACTCTTCAAAGTATATTAATAACCTCAGTTGATTAAAAATTTAAAATATATCAAGGTAAATTGGGCTATGGATTATGGTTCCATCTAGTAACTTGAGAATATGATATATAGATTTTCTAATACATTGTGATAACTTAATGTGAAAAGTCATATAACCTACAAACACTGGAATAGATGACAGGTATCATTTAAATGCATAGTTAAGATTTAAAGTTATTTTTAGGGAGATCCAAAGAACCAGAATCTTATGTAGAACTCTGGAGAAGTTTAGAAAAGATGATTAGTGTTAATAACCTAGGGCTATTGTTGTTATCATAGAAGCAAACAGAAGAGATAGGCCTTGGGCAAGAAGAGTTATTTCTTCAAAAACTGAGAAAGTAGGGAAAAAAATAAATCAAAAGGCGATCCTTATCAGAAAGAAGTTTGTCTTCTTTTGGGGGGCCTGGCTTCCTATAGATTTCATTGGGAAATACCTTTGTGGCTAGACCAAGAGTTTCCATTTTGTGAAGTTCTTTGTGTGTTTCTGTTCAGTGTCTAAATACATTTATTCATCACTGCTATTGGACTGCAATTATTGTATATGCTTTTCAAATTTGGGTTCACAAAATTAGAAAATATACAAGTAAACCATTTGCCTTGAACAAGTCAATATAAACAACCACCATGATATAATGGAACTTCAGCTTAATCAAACTTTCAGATAGACACTATAAAATAAGACAGTATGAAATAACATCAATCAGGTTTGAAAAAAAGTCCAATAAATCTTTTAATATTTAAAAATACAGTCTTTGAAACTAAACGCTCAAAAGGTGAATGAGATAGCAGACAAGACACAGCTGAAGAAAGATTTAACAAACACCAAAGAATTTATCCAGAATGCAACATAGAGATAAAAATGGTAATATATGAAAGACAGACTATAAACCATGAAGGACAGAATAACAAGTTATAATAAAAATTTAATACAAACTCCAATGAAGCAAATGGAAAATAGGGAAGAAGTTATAGTTATGTTCCAGAGTTGATGGAACACGTTTTCATGTCAGGCAGCTATAACAAGAATTACATGTCCTGGTTTGATTAAACAACATTTATTTCTCCTAGTTCTAAAGCTGAGAAGTCCAAGTCAAATATGCCAATGGGGTTGGTTTTGGTGAAGGAGCTCTTGCTAGTTTCCTCATATGCTGCAGTGAATGAGTTCAGATTCCTTAATCTGGTTATGAGGGCATCAATAAACACTGGAATAGATTACAGTTATCTTTTAAATGCATAGTTAAGATTACCAGTATGTTAGGGAGACCTAAAGAACCAGAATCTTGGGTAGAATTCTGGCAGAGTTAGGAAAAGGTTATTAGTGTCAATGATCTAGAGCTACAGTTGTCATCACAGAAGCAATAGAAGAGGTAAGGCCCAGGGCAAGAAGAGTGAACTATATCTAAGGCACCCATTATGGTGCATCTATACCTAGGCCCCCGTCTGAACCTAATCTCTACCTACTGATATACATTGGGGATTAAGGCTTCAACATACAAATTTTGAATAAAAAAACAATATTCAGTCAATAGCAGAAGTGAATCTTGAAATTTGGAATAATTTAGTTTCAGTCAGGGTAGAGACACTGAGACATACTATAATGACACTGGAGTACACCAAAAACAAAGGTAATATTGTAAATGAAACAAGAAAGAAAATTATTGGCTATTATAGACTCTAACTAGATGTATAGCAGATTTTTAGAAGAATCAATGAAAGCCAGAGACAATAAAATTATACCTTTAAGGGACTTGAGCAAAGATCTAAAGCATATATATGAGTTACCTATGCAAACTTCAGGAAGAGAGGGCAGGAAAACATCCTGAGTCAAGGCAATGGCAGTACTAGGTTCCTAAAAGAAGGTATGACTGTTTGCTCCAGTAAGAGGCCAGTGTGATAGAGTAGACCAAGAAAAGGGGATAGAAGAAGGGAATGACATTAAAGAAAAGAGCTTAGGTTATGTGGGGCCTTACCAGCTACATAAGTACTTTCACCACATCTGTAGTATAACGTGAACCATTGAAGGGTTTTGAACAGATATGAGACAGGATCTGATTTGCACTTTAAAAAGATTACCATGAAAAGTAACTTACTCTATGCTTAGGCAAAACAACAAAGATAATTAGAATTTGGCTCTGGTGTTGCAATAAAAGTGGTAAAATATGTACCAATTGGTGATCATTTTGGTGCTAGAGTCAGGAGAATATCCTAATTGATTAAATATAGAATGTAGGTAAAGAATAGAATAAAGGAAAATTTAATGATTTTGACTTGAGAAGTTTAAATTTTGAATTGGTTCAACCTAATGAAGAAGGTTACAAGTGAAATGCACTTTGGTAAAGGGATATTATTTTGCTTTTAAATACATTATTTTTTATAAGATAAAACTTGAGTATAGGATGAAGTTTCTGGATCTGTGATGCTTCACTAGATTTTTCTGCTATTATCTAACCCTGTCCTTAAAACTGTAAAGAAACCCTTCATTAAACTCTCCTCAATTAACTTGAATGGAGTTTCTGTTTCTAGTTAGGACTACAAATGGTACAACTATTAAACAAACAATTGAGTAAGGAACAAAGCCCCTTTCACTTTCTTGAATCCATAGTGCCATAATCCTTTAAATGGCATAAATGGATTTTCAGAATTTTAAAAAATATTACTATATTTAATTAGAAGTGTACTATTGGATTTTCATGAATTTAATTCAAATGTAATGATATACTATTGGAAAAATAATTATGAACAGACCATGTGTATTTGGAGATTTTTTTTTTTTTTTGCTTTGTGTTTTTTTCCTTACCCTAAAATGAAAATCCACATTTGCAGGATGTAAGAATACTATTAATCACATTTCCATAAAGATAGAAACACTATTGTCATGTTTGTAAAAAATAAATAAAAAATATAGAAACATTAATGCATATAAAATTTATCTGAAGTTGTAGTCTACTAAGAGATTTTCATAATGTGAAGCATCAGAGAACATTTTGAGAAAATGGTTGCCCAAATGTGGAATTGATCGATTAGCTTTATGGACATGGAAAATAAAAGTTGCATAAAGCTAATGAATGTATCGACTCTATCAAGTGATAAATTACAGACTTAATCTTCTTTTTACAATTCCACCGGTGAATTAATACACACTGGTAAGCCTCTTTTCCTTGCTTTTGGGACAGTGTACAATGTGAGGATAAGGCACCTCCTGCAATACCACTGTTATCCAAAACAGATGCAGCTCATGTTGTAGCATCTATTCAAATAATACCTCTCATAGGTGTCATGCTCAATAAAACATTTTCTCTCCAAAACTCAGAATGAATTAATGAGAGAGGAAAACAAAAGCCATACTTTTTTAGAACTAGGTTTATACTGAAATTTAAACACCCAAGTGAAAGAGATATACATAAAAGAATATGACCTACATGATATAATGTACATGAGTGAAAATTGCTTCTCAGATCTTCATAAAAGTTTAGCTTGATTGGCAAGTACAATGTAAAAACAATATGTATGCTCTGCTTTCTTTTAGATTCTCACTCTCCCATGCCACATTGGATTATATATTTATTTAATATTTCACCACAGCAATAATTATATCAAAGCATATTAGTACTGTGCTCTCTGCATTGTAACAACAATGTGCCAAAACACAGAATTTTTGCCTTTACTTTTGGTCTAACATAGCTTTCCATAACATTACTCCTTCATTTAGTTGAAAAAAATATATATACAAAATAGTGGTACTATATACTACATGCACATACAACTGTTCACATATACTAAGTCAACAAAATTTTATAAAACATTTTTGACACAACTGGAAACTAGTGTCTTCACTTAATATATACATTGAATTCATACTATTATGTGGGCTCATAAGGGTCTTAAGTGTGTACTACATGGCAGAAAACGTACTAAATATAGGGAAAAAGAAAACAGGTATACTTCATACAGTATACTTGGAAAAGAGTCTATAAATCATGAATACAAAATTTCCATGTAAAGTATTATGTCTTAAAACAGATACAGACAAGAGTAGGTTGTATGGCAACAGACAAGGCCCACAAAAACCCTGAAGCTTCAAGGGGATTTTTATAAAAAAGATAATTTGATATTGTTTGCTAGATTTTCACACAAAATACACCTAAGGTACTTTAAAATTGAGAAAAAATAACACTTATCATGCTAGAATTGAGTTTCAAGCTTATACTTTTAACATATTAAGCATATTAGACACTGTGTCTTTAAAAAAAAATACCTTTTCTTGAATATAGTAACCCTATAATCTAGACCTAGAATTATTTTTGATGGTTTGCAAAAGTAAACCTTAATTTTTACACTATTATAATAATGAGATAAATTTTATGGTCCCTAAATAGATGTGGTATTTTGTAAAATATTGTGATATTGAAGTTGGGTACTTCCAGCAAGAATTTCTGTAAAGGACCTTTGAAATAGTTAATATGAGAACATAATTAGCCTTAAACTTGGTCAATCAATATGTATGTAGAGATCTCTGAATTGTGTATATGGTAAAGTTGACAGAAATTAACTCTATGGCAGGATAGGAAGTGTGAAAGGAAGTCCTCTGAGTTCTTGCAGATTCTGACTCGGAGATGAGGGGTGTGTGGTAGTGACAAGTGCAGATGGAAGAGCAGTTTTAGGCATATTGAAGAGAAGGTACATGAAGGACGTCTAAACACCACATATTAACTAAAGCTCAGAGAGAAGAGAGCTAGAAAATATTTGAAATCTCTTTGGACCTTATTGACGATAATTAAAACTGGGAAGGTAGATGAGAACATTCAAAGAGAATGCAGAGGAACAATATAAAAGCCAAAGCAGAAACCAAGTAATAATATTTAAGAAGAAAGTATATGGGCCAGCATCAGAGCTCACAATGGGTGTAAGTAAAGAACCAGAGAAAAACCTAACAGAGCCACATGGAAAACCCAGAAGAGAAAAGATAGCCATGAGAGTCAGATGAATAGGCTGTTCTCAGAAGGAAGTCAGCCAGCAGTATCCGTTGAATGAGAGCTGTCCAGCAATGTTAAGGACTAAAAAGGGAATATAAACATCCATTTCCAGTAATGGATAACTGGAGATTCGGGCCAACCTCCTGCTGAGGGGAACAAAAACATAAAAATAACATAGTTGGACTAAACAACAAAATGAAGTCATCAGACACCTAACAGTGTGGAAAAGAAGATACAGAAGTGGAATAATTGATTGACTATTTTTTTTTTTTTGCTTACTTTCAATGAATTATGAAAACAAACAGATGCAATTAACAGAATTTATTCTAGAAACATGATGAATATCATCTGGCCAAGCAGGAGAGAATTTAAGAATTGAAGAAAATGCAGTAATAATTAGCCCTGAAAAGTGTGAAGCATTCACATGCTTTAGTGTACTTCTTATGTGTTTCTCCATTCTTTGTTTCTCTAAAGATTTAAGTGGGTAGGCCAGTTCTCCCGCTTTATAGCCTGTATGGAAAACTGTCTTCAAATCTAACAATCTGAAAGAGGGAGTTTCAGAAGGAAATCTTCCTAGGGAAGGAAACTCCCATTGTTTCTTTCTGGTGAAGATTGTTGACAACATTAACTCTTGAAATTGTTTCCAAAACGTTTTGTTCCTCTTTGTTTTTCTTCTGTATTAGAAGAGTTATCTTTCCAAGGGGAATATTTAAAAGAGTGAATGTAACAGCAAAACAACACGTGTAGAAAAGCCAGCTCTGAGAGAACTAGCTCAGCCTCTGGATAAACATAAATATATTATT
Source organism: Spermophilus citellus (assembly GCF_964194105.1). Lineage (NCBI taxonomy): Eukaryota > Metazoa > Chordata > Mammalia > Rodentia > Sciuridae > Spermophilus > Spermophilus citellus. Next base: position 100,763,595 of record NC_138186.1, on the reverse strand, counting down.
TTTTACAATCAGTTTTTGAACTTGAAATTCAGGCTTTGAAAAAAGTACTTTTTTTTCTTTAAGTAACATTGTTTTTCTAGATGCCTTAATTGTTTCTCTAAATTTAATTTATTTTAGCAACATATAATACTGCTAGGTTCGGAGCAATTAATTTTAATATCCCTAAAAAATAGAATTTTAAAAGGACAGTCAATGGTGATTCCCCCTAAGAGCTTGAATTATGCGTTTACATAAGAAACGAATTTTCACAATTGCAGAAAGATATTAATTTAATATTTAAAAAACAAACAAATAACCCCTGCTTTGGGGGGGCCCATGAGAAGATATCAGATAGTACAGTTGTTTATGTAGTAACCAATGTAAATGATAGGAAATAAAAAGCAGAAGGGAAAAAAGGCTGCCTGTAAATCTCATTGATTCCAGTGTTGTGTACATAGTATAGAAAGGGCTGTAGTCAAATGACCACTCCAAGGACTTCACATTCTGTGTTCTGTCCACTCTAGTTCATGCTATGGCTTTACTAGCAACTAATCACCAACAACTCTGAAGTCTTTATTCTCTATTCTTCACCTCTTCTTTGACTGCTTCCACTTGCTGGTCTTAAAGACACTTCACATTTTAATGAAACTCACAATATTTCTACATGAACTAGCCTTCTATAGTTTCTTGTGTTTTCATAAATAACAACATCATCTGTGTCATTTAACAAACCAGAAACTTGCAGTCATATTAGACACCCCTCTTCTCTTTTCTATTATTATAAAATATTACTGTATACATGATGTATTACAACATGTATTGATAATTTTGCATTCTATTTGGAACATATGTAAATAATCATTAGTAAAAATATTTCAGTACTTTTAATGCTCACTGTCAGGACCATACATTACATTCATGATATATCTGTCTCAGTCTCCTTCCCTCTCCCTCTATTCCTCTTTTCCTCATTTTTTTTCTTTTACTTGTTTTTCCTCCCACTTTCTTTCTTCATTCTTTTCCTTTCTTTTCTAAACCTATTATAGGGCTGGAATTTCTTACTAGAGTTGCGTGTATGTGTGTTTCTCATGGATTCATGCATCAAATTATGCATTCACCGGGTATATATCATGCACCTATTTTGTAGATTGAACCATACTAGGAATTCATATCTCAGCATAAATTATGCCAATTCCCCAACCTAATTTTCAGTTATTGTTTGAAGCTCTATTTTAAAACTGTTTCAGTTATTCTTTGAAGCTCTATTTTAAAATTGTGGTTGAATTGGTTTCAGACAAACAAATGTGCATACCTATCCTACATTATTTTTAGGTGTTCCATGGAAATGTCTGTGAATTGGGTTTGGGATCCTTTTCTACCCCGCACTATGGATTCATTTTCATCAAGTATAATAGTAACAGTTGTTAGGACTAGAATACAAAGATGCACACAACATAATTCAAACTTATACTATAGTAGAGAAAAACAATAAAAAAATAAGATGTGAACTATGCTCTGGCAGGTTGGACAGGGAGAACAAGAGTCATAAATTCCCTGGAGGGAATATGTCTGGAAATACTTCATAGTAAAGAATATCCTCCTTATAGTTCTTATAGTAATTCAGGAAATCCTCTCCCCTACCACTAGTAGTAAAAGAGTGCTCACCTTTTCACAACAAACTGAGATTCTTGATCTTAATTTAGTTGCTTACAGCAGGTATATGGTGTTCTTAGAAGCTTCTCTCACAATAACTTGTGAATCAGTTGAAGGAATGTTCTTCTTTGGTAACAATATGTAGTATACTGGGATTCAAAAAATAGAAACTAAATTCATTTTTTTGTGAAATTTTCAGATAAAATGACCATTTCTATTTTATTATTATGATTTTCAATAATAGTTGTAACAATCATATCTTTCTTGTTATCCAGATTAACATTATCCAAAGTAAAATTGAACCTCTGTCTCCTAAGCCACTAAAGAGGAAATCTTTAAAGTTTGGGAAATAGTAAACAATTATCTTTATTCTCCAAAATATGGAAGTCATATTTTCACTGAGATAAGAGAAAAGATGATCTACAAGGCAAACTAAAAGGAACCAGTGCAGTTGGGTCTGAATACTAAGCCATGTCTGGTCAACAGGAGTATGGGTACAGGTTGTCCAAGCCAAGATTAGACTACTCAAAATCAGTGTGGAGGGAGCAGAGAAATCATTCCAGGTCAAACTCCCAGGTTGAAAAATAAGAGGACAAAAGTGCATCAACATTGAGGAAACTTCTCAGTGATTTGAAACCCACTCAAAAATAGAGATCCACCCTGAGAACAAATCATTCACATACTCATTTAGTTCCAATAAAGTTTGTCCAAAAACCAAATCAGCAAACTTTTTTGGTTACATTGTTTCAGAAAGTAGTATGATAATATGCAAATTTCTACTTTTTTGACATTTGATATATAAAATTATATACTATGAACCCAGATATTTGCTTTTATATTAGTAATCCAGCATTTTGATTATCTATCATAAGCATTGATATTTATGATGGTTAAACTTGAAAAGAATCTTAAGTATCACTCAGATCCATTCCCTAATTTTAGTGATAAATTTCAAACCCAGGGGTCTGCATTAGTCAACTTTCAACTGTATGGAAAAAAATGCCTGAGATAATCATCTTAGAAGGGGGACAGATTTGCTTTGGTCCACCATTTCAGAGATCCAGGCCATGGCTGCTTGGCCTCCTAGCTTTGGGCCTGCATCAAGGCAGTGGATCATAATAGCAAGTTCATGGGAGAGGAAACTGCTCTCCTCATGGTAACCAGAAAATGAAATGAAGAGAGAAGGTTTCAAGTACCCAATATACCCTTCTAGGTAACAATGTCAGTTGCCTAACTTCCTTCAAATAGGACCAACCTCCTAAATTTTTCATTACCTTCCAATAGTGCCATCAGCTAGGGACCAAGCCTTCATCACATGAGCTGTTGGGGGAAATTTAAGGCCTGACACATAAAAGGGTTAAGTGACTTTGTGAAGGTACATTTATGTAGGCAGGTACTGTTGAAACCAGGATTAAATACTTGATGTCCTAATTTCTAGAATGTTGTATTCTACTAATATGCCACTCTGGGCATGGGGACCTGAATTTGTTAACACAAACATGATAGCTACAGTGATTATATAAATTGTCCTCTACTAAAATGTAGTAATTTTAATAATTAAACATATTTTATTTAAGTAATCTGTATAAAATATGTAAAGATGTCATTTCATATTTGAAATATTCATATTTGCATATGCTATGACACCCTGGTGAGAAAATCCATACACAAAAATGTAAGCTTTCATGCAATGAACATTCTACAAATAATAATTTTACTTAATTCCATGACAGATATTGCTTCAAACTACATGCATGTTTTAGATAAGAATCATTTCCTTAACAAATGCCCTAAAACACTAAATGCAATAATTTTCTATGATATAAATTTTTTAAAATGAATGGAAGATGAGGAAGAAAAAGAGAGATACAAACCTTCAATCTGTCAAAGAAAGCATTGTGTTCTTAAAGCCCTCAGAATTTGAAGGGGAGAAATGAATAAGCACAGAAGCATTAAAAATGAACTTCATCATTTCCTGTCATCTTGTACCTTCATAAGATAAAACCCCCCTCAGCTGCAAGCAGCCCTCATGAAGGTAGACAAAGAGGGCAGAAAGATCAGCAGCACAGCCTGTGCCACCTTGACAGGTAAATGGAAGTGGCACTTCTAATGCTGTTACTAATTTATTAAGTATTCCAAAGTTAGAATTTAATCGGAATATTTTTGTCACATTATCCATCACCCATGCAGAAGAGATGGAATTTTCTTAAAACATTCGTGCAGTACAGCACCCTTAGGCAGGCTTTTAGTCATTTTATTTTGTCACAATGGACTAGTTCCATTTTAATGATTTAGTTAATTGTGTGACAAGCTATGAAAAATGGGAGTGACCCATGCCTAGTCCAAGGAATATTCTCAGGTCTAGCAGCTGAATCACTAAGAACCACTCCCATCTGCAAGTGAGAAAAAAAAAATCTACCTTTTCCTTATTCTTTATAAATATCAGATTTCATGTTAAACAAAAGCCAAGTCAGTGAATAGCTGTTCATAATACAACTGACACTAGGATTGCTGTATGTATACACGTGGATGTACAACCAATGTGATCCTGTAATCTGTACACGTGGAAAAATGAGAATTCATACCCTATTTGAATCAAATGTATGATATGTCAAGATCATTGTATTGTCTTGAACAACTAATAAAAAATAAATTAAATAAATAAAATCATTAACCAAGGGGGGAAAAAAGAGGAAATGAACAAGAAAAGTCACCTTAACAGCATAAATGATCAAGTTAAATAAGACACAATTTAGATGAAAAGATAAATAAATGTTGAAAATGTAATGATTCACTTGACAAAGGGAGGAAAGAAGGTGCGGAGAATTACAAATATAACCTCTCCATCTAGAAACCACATTCATTATACTTTTCAGGAGAATATATGTATCTAATATTACTTCCTCAGTATATTAATCAACCTATCACTTAATTAAGGCACATTAATATTATGTTACAATTATTATGCATTATATTGCACTTATTGATTAGCTATCAATAAAAATAACAATGTCTTGTTTTTAGTATGCTTTTATTTTTACGTAAGAATTTATGGCTATAGCCAGGTGTGGTACCACATATCTGTTATCCCAGTGGCTCAGGAGGCTGAGGCAGGAGGATATCAATTTCAAAGCCAGACTCAGCAACTTAGCATGGCCCTAAGCAACTTAGTAAGACTCTGTCTCAAAATAAAAGCAAAATAAAAAGATTGGGGCATGTAGGTCAGTGGTTAAGTGCCCCTGGGTTCAACCCCTGTTACAACAACAACAAAAAAAAGTATAGGTATAATCCTATAGTGTCCTGATAATTTATTTTTCAAAGCATTAATATTTGTGTCTCACACTGGCAAAAGATTAACAAATAAATGGGTCTAGAAATAAATACAAATTAATTAATTAATTAATTAATTGCAAATACAAATTCAGTCCAATCAAAAAATTATAGAATGTTTGAGTCAGAAGATACAGGCTCAAGTAGATGATTAAACCAACTTAGGAAATCTCTGAGATGTGGTTCCTGTACCTGTGAAGTTGGACTCATATCTAAATTACAAGACTGTTGAGAAAATGCAAATTTGTGTGAAAGCAGTGATACAGATCTATATCAGTAGGGCCATGTGTTATTCTGATGAAGATTGGGAAGTTAAGAGAGTTAAGGAGCAACCTCTCTGACACATTGAAAGAGACAACAGGAACATGAAAGAAGAGTATCAAATCCATACCATAAAGGTATCTCTAACCAAAAAGCAGCCACTTAATGATGTTTCAAAAGTACTACAGCACCATTCAGAGAAAAATAATAATATCATCCATTCTACTTAATAGTTAAAGTACTATATATTCTAAATGAGTATAAATTGAGATTCATTATTGATCTGTCAGATAAATGGATTGGATGACGAATTCCATCTCTTGTTTATCTATTTTTATAATGTTTATACATTATATGCTCCCAGCACTTTATCATCATGCTCTGAAGAATCTTAAGTGGAATAGATGCACATTGAAATTCAATGCTGAAAAAATAGTTGGGGAAAAAAAAAACAAAACAGTAACCTGGCCATAACAAACAAAACAGAACAATTCTCTGAAAGGCCACATGCCAACAGTTTACAGAGTATATTATACTCATTTCAGTCTAGTCTAAATGACTTTCTGAAACACTTAACAAAGCCATACAGGCTAACACTTTTTTAAACAGATAACTTATGAAAACAGGTGAGTGGTTGATGGTATCCATTTATAGTTTTTTGTTTAGTTTTGTTTTGTTGGAATTTGCTACATTTTTTTCATTACATTCATAAAATTTCACATGCAAATATTTAATGTAAGCATAAAAATCTCTTAGAATATAGAGTTGTTATTGCTTTAACAATGTGCTTAAACCAAAAAAATGTCTTAAGCCATATTGCAAAATGAAGATATTTCAATAAAAAATAAAATAAAATAATTTATATTTTTGATTCATGGAATACTTCTAGAATGAATTTATTTACATAAAAAATAAATTAATTCATCAGAATATCCATACCAACATACAGGATTCATTTTCCTGAGCATATACAAAGTTTCTAGCTCCAGAGTTGAGACTATATTAAAAGTTAATTCAGTAATTACTCTTAATGTTGTAGTATTCTCCTTATGATCTATTTACAGATGACTTCTCTTCCAAATTAACTCAAATGGCCAAATGTGATCCATTATTTATTATTAATCAATCAACTTACTATATATAATCTGAGCCTTCCAGATGTGCTAGTTTATGCTTCATTTATACCTCCTGACCAGTAGTCTCATGTGTTTATATACCAACTGAAGCATTACTATATAATTATTGATGATACTTCTGCTCACAATTGCTTGAGCCCTGATATCATGTGAAGATTTCACTCACATTTAAAGTAAAATTTGTGTAGTTTAAGAAGGAAGATTCCTGTGAGGAAAATTTTAATTTCAAATTTCTGGTTTTCAAGGTAAGATAATTAAGCTATTGAGTAAAACCCTTCCTTGAGTATTTGTTTCTGGAAACTATACATGAACTGTCTTCATAGGTCACATAACTGTGTTTCATACACCCCTTAAATGAGAGATAAGGACAGGTGATCTCCAAGACCTTCGTAGTTCAAAACATGATATGTGCAGCCTGGGGTCCACCACTAAAGATCACTGCCCAAAAGCACCTCCCTAAACTCTAAAGACAAGACGTGAAATCCTTCTTCATCATTCTCCTTTTGTCTAATTCTTGTGATTACAAACAGTGACAAAGTGTTTAGGATCTCCAAATACTGAAAGAAAATTTCTCATTGGTTACCCTAGGTAATATAGAGGGAGTTATTTGGTAACTCAAGAGGCTATGAGAGAAAAAGTGAAAGATCATCTAACTTTCCTCCTAAATGTCATAGCATAGAGTAAATAAAGAGAAAAAGTGTGTATGTGCCACTGCCAGCATCACATTTTACCCCTTGGGTTAGCTACCTCACTGAAGTCTCGCATAATGTCTCAAAATCTCAGCTTCATGAAGCAATGTTTCACAAAGGAAAAAATAAATAATTTTTTTTTTAAAAATTCAGAATGTAGAAACTGATAGTACATAAAATCAGCTCTGAAGATCATAAAAAAATTCTAGCATAGAACACAAATTTTGTTTTTTCCCATGATATTAGGAAAAAATATTAATAATATTGATAAAATAAGAATGTAGTGTAAACTCTATATCATTGGGTATTTCTTAAATATTTTACATGTCCCCATTCTTCCCATCCCTTCGCTCTTCCTACCTCTCACCTCAAGTCCCTTTTCTGTACACATTTACTCAGTAATTGCATACCCAAATCTGACCCACCTTCACTCTTCTCAGCCATCCTTCATACCAACCACCCTTCATAATCACTTAGGGGTGATTCACTGGCAGAATGAACCTCTTCTTAATTCTATCCATACTTGAGTGGCCTCACTCAACCTCATTTCATAAATACTAATTTCTTTCATTTTCAGAATCCACAATTCAACTGTGCTAATGTGTCAAAAAGAGTGAATTTTTCTATTTAGGCCGAGTCTTTCTATTACATATAGATCAATTTATCTTAGATTTTGTGTATATCCTAGCAGTCATCACCAACTAATTTATGTATTTTCCCTTCATAATAATTTTGTTCTCTTAAAAACATTAAATATTTAATAGAGAAACTCAGACTACTTCCCAAGTGCGTGTGTGTGTGTGTGTGTGTGCGTGCGCGCGCTTTCTTTTTGCAGGCAAAAATAGGAAGACAGAAAATGTACTTTTTGCTAAATTTACCACATATCAAGAAAGTAAAAAACTTTCATTACATATCAAGTACTTGGTGGTGAAATAGTACATAGAGGCCCCAACTCTGGGAAACATGAAGTTTAAAAAGTGAGCTTATGAACTGGGAATTCAGCCCCATAGTTTCAGCAACCCACTGCTGCCCTTTTCCATCAACCTCTCTTTCCTTTGTTCTGCCAGATGAGGATACCATGTGGGTTACCTCCCAGAAGGGGTTACTACTAGTAGGTGAGGGTTAGATTTGTCCTGTTCCAAATTCATAGCCATGATTGGAATTAAAGTTGAGGACTTTGGTAGCATAAATAAGGAATTCCTAAAACTTCCAGGGAGTCAGCAGAGGAAAACAATTTCCCAGAATCCCCAGTTGTACTTATAATAACCCTGCAGAAACCTAAGTTTACATTCTGAATGGCTCTGTAGTGTTATTATTATACAATTAGACTTCAGCTGAATGTGGATTTATGCATGTTCAGAAAACCCTCTGATCCAACTTCCTTATTTGCTTCTGGATTCCTAAAGATCAATATCAAAATTAGTTTTTTGGTGAATTTTGAATATTTGTGCCTTTATTCATTATAATATTATCAAAAAGACAAACGAAGTAGCATATTCAGAAGAACTTTAAGAGCCTACCTAAGTAAGCATTACATAAGTGAAGGGTATTGTAAACAGGCAATGGAAGAAAATGTGCTGCCTGAGGAATGAATTGGCAACTGGGAGACGCCACATTTCTTGCAGCTGGACAGAAAATGTGAAGCAACAGAGAGCTAGGTGAATGGAAAAAGGATTTAATTTTATTGAGGAACATGACAAGTGCCAGTAACTTTGAAAGAAGTGGAAAAAAAGATTTGATTGTTTGGAGAACCCTATTGTGGAGTACCTGATGAGATTTCCAGATTGTCAACTGGACATTCACCCTAACTTGCCCAAGTGACAACTCCTTGTCACTGAATTTCAATAGACATGTTATTAAGGTTGTGCAGGTGGATATTGGTACCCATGTGTGTGGAATACATAATCATTTACAGAAGCGTAAATAACCACTATTAAAATATTCAGAAAAGACCTAAGCTACACAAAGAAAAGACTGCTCAGAGAGGCTAATGAACAATATTCTAAATAACACTGAAAGTTTTGATTAATGTAAATTAAATATCTTTACTAATTAAAATTATATTAACAAGTGTTTTTTTTTTCTTAGAGCCTTGTTTTTAGTTTTAATTTGTTAACACTGGTAACATTAATTGCTAATTGAAGTTTTATCTGCACCTGTAATGCCTTATTTTAATTAATAATGATATGTCAACTACCACAAAACTCAAGATATCAAGAGAAGATATGATCTGTAGTCAGTTGGTATACACAAAGAGAGTGTTCTTATGGGATCTAGAACACAAAGTAAATTTGGGATTGTTGAAAAGCATAAAATTATGAGTACATAAATTTATTTATTATTTAATTTGTATTTATACAAAATGATACTCTTGTGAAATTTATTATGTGCTTTATTGACACATCAAAGATCTCAGCTCTGTACTGGGATTGTGGCTCAGGGGTAGAGCACTCACCTAGCACGGGCAGGACCTGGGTTCGATCATCAGCACCACATAGAAATAAAATAAAGATATTGTGTCCACCTAAAGCTAAAAAATAAATATTAAAAAAAAATCTCAGCTCCACTACTTCAGGGATGTAGGGGAATGTGGATGTTCCTCCGAGGGCCCTCATTCTCTGCCTTTCATGAAAGCCACATTCTCTTGAACAGTGGCACAGTTGTCATCCTAAAATGGCCATAGGTTAGTATTTGTTTCTATCTCATGCTCTGTACTGTCTCCTGATTTTACATCCTTCTCTTTGCATTAAGGACATTTCTCTGATATGGATGAAACAAACTTTTATAACTTTTTATAAAGCATTTGTGAATGCTTTATTACTTTAGGATTACTAAAATTTTTATTACTGTTAGGATTTTTAAGAATTTTAATGCCTGAAATGTCTCTCTGACATCACTCTTGCTTCATATTTGGGCATGATATAGAATTTCAAGTTGGACATTTCTTTTTGGTAGCTTGGAGGCAAAATTTTAAGAATTCTTTCTTTTTTCCATACTCTCTTTCATAAATGTGATGTTAGTCTAATTCACAAAACTTTGCCTCACCCAATCTTTTCTCTCCCTGGAAATATTTGTTGAATTCTCTTTATTCCTGTAATTCTGAATTTTAACACAGTAGATGTTAGAGTGGGTCTTCTAAAATCCCATTATGTTGGTTATAGCAAGGCATTTGTTTTCAGCGTGTAACTTCCTTCCTATAATACCATTTTAAAATTTAGAATTCAGTGGCCTTAGATACATTGGAATATAACTACAGTCTATCTATAGAAAATTTAGAAAATCTTAAATCTTAACTAACAATTTTGTATTTATTTCATTCAGTAAATGTATTATGAATATGTATCCACTTTTATCTGTTGTAGTTGCTTTATTTTTCTTAATGCCTGTTTCATATCATAGCATATTACCTGCTGTCCTGTAGATAAATAGCTGAGAACCGGATATGTGGCATCCCAAATGTCTTAGCCTCTTCTGTGTTCTGTTGTTGAATCCTCTTCATAAATTCCTCCTCTGGAGCTTAATGTGCCTATCTTTATCATATGATTAATCTATATACTTGCTACCTTTCAAAGTTCTGTTGTCATCCTTTGACTGCTGTTTCATTTTTTATTCTCCATTTCTGTTAGATAATTTTAATTTCTCTACTGCTATATTTGAAGAGAAAAGATAAAGAGGTAAACACATGCATTGCACTATACTTAATATACTTGGTTCTGGTCCTTATAAATGATTTCAGGAAATGTATTTTATAGAAGAACAAAGTTCTCCCAGAAGATTCACTTCTGGCATGATGGAGTGAGGAGATCTGCAAATTCTTTCTTCAAAGAACTACTATAAAATGGACTCAAATTGTCAAAAGCAATAATTTCAGCACTCAGAAAATCAATCAAAGTATACAACAAACAGTAGAACCTATATGAAATTGTTAAACATGGCATAGAATCAACAGCTGTGTGGTCCTCCTCCCCCGAGAACATTTCCATTGCCCTCCCCCACTGGTTCTGTTGCTGTTGAGGTTCAACCAAAGCATGTGCCACTGGAAAACAAGCAGCTCTCACATCCACTGAACTGCTAGGCTTATTGGCTTCGGAGTTTGCCATTTAAAGTGGAAAGCAAACAGGGAGAGCCAACAAACAAGAGACCTGGGAAATATTGATAATTGCCTGGGCATTCTAGAAGGTGAAAGAACCATACAGTACTCAGTAAGTTTCTTTCTTATCTCAGGGAGATCTTTGACCTAATACCCAGCAGTAACCAGGGTAGGTGGAAACTACTCACATGACTCTAGCAGAAGGTGACTGCACAAACATGCATGGGGGTCTTGCAGTAAGTAAAAGTGAGGCAGATTCTGAAACTCTCTGAAATCTAATACCCTCTGGAGCCCATCAGTTTTAGATGCCTATTTGCTTACTTGCATGAATTAAATCTGTGAACTCTGTCATACAATATGTGATCATTGATGTTTCTGTTCCACTTCTCCCCTTTTGATTTTACCTTTAGGTTTGAAACTTTGGAGGTGTCACCCCTATGTCTAAATAGCTCAGTGTATAACATAGACAGGTTGTAAATTGTGTTCAGACATCTTCAGCAAGGCTTCAACCTACCCATGCCCAAGTGTTGGAAAGATATTGAGAAACCAGAACTATCTTTAATTTTTAATGCAAAATTAAAATTGTACAGTCAATTTAAAAAAGATTTGACAATTTTCTAAAAAGGTAAATATAAACTTAGTGTTAAATCCAGTAATACCACTGTTAGAAATCTTTCAAGACAAATGAAAATGTGCAAGAATACAAAGATGTGCAAATGAGTGTTCATAGAAATAACCTTTAAAACATCCCAACCTGGAAAAAGTCCAAAATGTTCATTAAGAGGCAAATAAAACCAAATGTAATGTTTCCAAATATTAGAATACTATTTAGCAACAAAAAATAATGAAATATAAATACATATTATACCATTTGTAAATGCCAAACATATAATGCAGTATGAAAGAAATCCAATGAAAAAGACTAATGGTGTCTGATTCCATTTATGTTAAACACGCACAAAAGCCGCATCCCTCAGGTTATAAAATAGATCAATGGTTTTCTGAGCCTGGGAAAGGTGTGGGGAGAGGTAGTGATTGGAAAGGCAGTAGGTATTGACTATAGTGTGGTACAAGGAAATTTGGAAAATGATTGAAAATTTTTAAAGCTGAATTGTTATGATGGTTTCCCAGCTTATCATTTTTTAAAAAGTAATTACATGATAAATAAATTTCATGTTAAGTAAATTAAATTTTATCTCAATAAAGCTGGGGAGAGAGCAAGACAGAGAAGCTAGGAGAGAGAGAGAGAGAGAGAGAGAGAGAGAGAGAGAGAGAGAGAGAGAGAGAGAGAACACAGCCCAGATGAGTAGTTTGAATAATTGCCTGAATTGTTACCTGGCCAAATTTATCTGGGCAAGTTTTCAGCAACTTTCATTGAATGTGAGACATATTATCCCTGTGATCTTGGTCAAATCATGTAATTTATCTAATCTTAAACATTTGTATTTATGAGTTTCTGTGTTTTACAATGTTATATTTCTTAATTTCTTCCATTTGCTAATATTGTATGATTCAGGTTAGAAGTAAATATTTAGTTGCTAATATAGAGTCTCAGTAGAAGTGTTGGAGTTTTCAAAAACAATGCAAGGAGAAAAGGTAGAAGTTGACAATATGTAAAACTTCCTACTTGAACATTACAATTTATTACAACATCTTCACTAATGCAGAAGAAATGATCATAGTGATAACAGGGGAAATTGAAGCCCTTTTTGATTTTTCAGCTTAACTACCAAAAAATGATTATGATAGAAAAATATTATCTGAAGACATTGATATATAAAATAAAACCACTCTGTTTATCTGAAGCGTTAAATTATGTTAGAGAAGATGTTGGAGACCCATTTCCTTGACTGCTGAAGGATATACATATGAAGAAAATATGAAATTTATAGATGAAAAATTTAGGCAGATGATAATATATTTGATTTCCAGAGTAACAGTGATTTATAAATGGAGAGAAAAATGATAAAGATAGATTATACTTCGGACTGGGGATGTGGCTCAAGCGGTAGTGCACTCGCCTGGCATGCGTGCAGCCCGGGTTCGGTCCTCAGCACCACATACAAAGATGTTGTGTCCGCCAAAAAACTAAAAAATAAATATTAAAAAATTTTCTCTCTCTCTCTCTCTCTCTCTTTAAAAAAAAAGATTATACTGATGTCATCATACATGAAGAATATTTGATTAAGGGGGGAGGAAGGAGATCTGAAGATTAGTGTCAGAAAAGGAAATAAAAGTTTTTAACACTTTAAGAGTGGATATGCATTTTAACTACATAATAGCAGTAAAGGAAATTAAAGATTTTAAAAATATATGTGAAAACTGAAGAAGCTTCTTATTGTTTATGTAGTTTTTTTATTAGATAAAATTATCACCTATAAATGAATGATCTTTAAAATACAAAACCTTAGAATATTATAAAACATGTTGCCTTGAAGGAATGAATCCCCAAACAAATTATCTTCTAATTATATGTGTGAATATAAACATAAAAAGAAATCCAAGAATAAGGAGTATCAGTTACCTTAAAATTATGACATTTGAATATTGCCTTATTTGCCACTGTAGTGAAAGTCTAGCTTTCTTTCTTTCTTTTTTTAATTTTTTTTTGTACTAGGAATCATAACCAGGGACATTCTGCCATTAAGTTACATCCCCAGCCCTTTTAATTTTGAGACACAGTCTTGCTAAAATGCCTAGGCTGGCCATGATTTCGTGATTCTTCTGCCTTATATTCCCTTGTGACTGGGATCATAAGTGTGCACCACTGCAAAAAAATCTCTTGAAGTTTTAATGTCATCTACTCTTTTACTTCATGACCCCCTAATTCTGATTCTGGGCTAATTTAAAGTATCTGTTTCTTCCTTCGAGGAAACACAAGATGGTTTGCATATCTGCAATGCATAAAATCATCAAGCTCAAAACAGCTCTCTGTGAAAATGACCCTTTCCATTCTTCCACATGACAGAGTGTCTTGTGGAATAGACACATCACATGAGCTTTCACTGAGGTGTAAACACTTTGCCAGGAAAACTATCCTGTCCAGCTACAGAGATGTAGTGAGTAAACACAATTCACTTTCCACTCGCTTTATTTTCCAGAAATGCCACAGGTCCAAGAAGAAAACCTCTCTTTCTCTGCTCCCCCACATCTGTCTCATGAAGCATAAACCTATTCATCAAACAAAGGACCTTCTTTTCCACACTGCTGTGAATGGTGCAAGGCTCTGCTTAAAATTGCTACCATTAGTCTAAAAATATTGCAGCCGCTTGCCTCAACCTGTGCTGCAGCCACGTTCCTTGCTATAGACCTTTCAGTCAGTTCTGCTTGATGCATGATATTAGTTTTAAGTTAGTCCCTTGACATAATCCTACCACTGTGAGTGTGAACATTTTTTCTACTTTTGGAAACACTTTTTTGAATCTCTCTGCCTTGCCGATGCTCTTACCCATTTCAAATGTCAACCAAATGCATTCTATTTTTCATCTCCTGTGTTCCCTAGATTCATTTTGCTCCTGCTATTTCTGGTTTTCACTATAGAGCTACATGACTTTAACTGTAAGGTTTTGGGAGAAATAGATTTTGTGATAAATGCAATTTGAATAAGTGGATTTTAAGATAGAAAAAAAATCAAATAAAAACTCAAAATATACTGTTGATAATTTCAACTCACAGCTACTGTTTAAACCTTTATGGGACTAATTGGAAATGTGAAATTAAAAAACAATTCTATTCAAGGCTTCAGTTGCAATTCACCAAGTTGAAATAATTGAAGTGAGAGAAACTTGCAAGGAAAAAAGAACCAACAATTATATTTGTCATAGGAATTGAAATGTAACTGATCTTACACTTGAGATGAGTCTTGTAGTGAACTGCAGGTTACACTCTTATATGTCTATATACCTTGTAAACCTGTGGGCTCAGTCATTGAATAACTAACAGGCAGACACAGGCTTGGAATATAAGTGTTCATAAATATGTAGACTTGATTTATTGTATTAAAATGATTGTTCCAAGAGAACTTAAGATGTTATCATTTGTTATTTCCTTTCTAATGAAAATTGTTTTGCTGATTATATATATAAAACATTCATCTCAAATATATGAGGTAGCAACAGGCATTTAACATATAAAAACATTCAAATAGAGACTTAAGGAGTTGAAACTGTAGTACAAAAATACCTACGTTTATAAGCAGGGAAATGGTTGAAGGCCTGTCCTACCTAGATTCCTTGATCTAATAACTTTTAGTAAGTCTTTTTTCCCAAAATCTTTGTTTCCTCTTCTGTAAAAAAGAAGATTGTTTTATAGTATTATTGTATATTTTGCCACAATATACTTGGTCTAGAAAGCAGTTTAACTTCTATTTCAGAGATGTGATATTGCTGCTTGGATTTATTTTTCAAAATATTTTAGTGTTTCTTAGCAGATACTCATGTGCCTTGTTAATCTGTGCTCCGCAAAAATGCATTTGATACTTTGAAAATTATAAAAGGTGTGGAAACATTTACTCACTTCAAATGGCATTACCTCAGAAAGGGATGAAAAATAAATTCTGGCATGAAGAATGAAAATGAAGAATGAAGAAGAGTGAAAATTGCTAAGATAAGAAATGCCTAATTAAGTACATTAAATGCACTGTTTCTGGTATGCTACAGCCTCAAACATGTATCTGACTTGATCCTTTCCAAAGTAAAAAAACAAACAAACAAACAAACAAACAAACAAAAAAAAAGTATGTCTTTCAATCTAGTACAGGACTTTTTCCTTCTTAAAATTGTGTTTATTTTTAAATGGAAGTTTGAAGACAAAACTGACATAAAAAGCTATTAACATTGGTTATTCCAATGGTTATTCCTTCATTGAAAGTTTATCCATTGTACCAATCATTACATAATGAACAAAAGACCAAATAATATTATATTCTGATTCTAAACACAAAATGGGTTTTAAATGTAACCAGGTTACTTGATTGTGTGGCATTTCTGACAAGAAATGTTGAAGTCTGAAATATCAGTATATCCAGAAGATACATCTTTTAACTTAGAAGAGAAAATCACTGCTTTTATATTATCCAAGATTCCAGAAAGTATATATGAAATATGAAAATGTAGTAATGACAATTAGTGCTTTAATTTCTTATATTTTCTGAAGAAACATTGTTTTAGTCAACTTTGTGTTGCTTTAACCAAAAGGCCTGATAAGAACAAGAATAAGGGAGAAAAAAATTATTTGGGACTCAGGGTTTTAGAAGTCTAAGTCCATAGACACCTAGCTGCATTGCTCTGGGCCCAAAGTGAGGTAGAGTGTCATGGTGAAAAAGAGTGATGGAGAACAGTGGGTCAGGACATGGCTACCAGGAAGCAAAGAGAGGCGAGGCTCAGCTCATCAAGAGCAGAATATATACCCCGAAGGCATGACCCAGTGACCCATACTTTACCTGCCTACAGTTATCACTCAGTTAATCCATCAAGTGGATTAATTTACTGATTAAGTTAAGACTCTTATAACCAAATCACTTCATCTCTAAATTTAATTGCATTGTCTCTCACATGAGCTTTTGGGGGTCACCTCATATCTAAACCATAACAAACACTATTAGAGAAAGTTATCTGGGGAATATGTCACATGTATTGTGTATTTGCTCATATTTTTGGAAACATTGTAGTTGGAAAATTGGGGGTTTATTAAATTCCATGGTGCTCATTATATTCAAAGCATGATTTTCACTAACTTACACTTATCTAAATGCAATGCACATTTATTTTAACAAATTATATGTTAACCAGTACATTTCTTTAAAATGCATGTTAATTAAGACAAATATATAGAGATATAGAGATAGTACTGGCACTATTTTTTACATGAATTTTCTATTTTAGGTTCAATGATGGTAAATGTTAATATCACTGAGGAACTTATTACTTTTAGGATACTTTTAAAACTACATGAAGATATGCAATATCAAGCCATCTACCATTAATGAAGCAATTAAAGAGACAGGATTTCACTGGGGTATAGAGTCAAGCACATTTCTTATAGAACGGAACCACCTCTAATATAACACACAAGTCTGATTTGAAAGAGACATTTGAACAACACTTATGTAAGTGGCTCTTAGTCAACCTAAGAAAACAAAAATCATGGTCTGAAGCCCAGTCCTCCTTGTGTTTTTATTTAATGAGTACTTTAAGAACCAAGTGTTCTGGGTGTGTTTAGTAAGTTCTGCTATTTCCTATGTGTCATAGGAGCTTAATGATAACTAATTAAATTGAATTATCTACAGTAAAATTTTTAATAAACAATAGCTCTTGAAATCACTATTACCTATTAATTGAAACAAACATACAAACAATAAATGAGATTCCTTTCATGTTTCCATTTATTATTTAGACTATATATTCACTGAGATATCTGGTTCTTTGAGAGTTAAACAAACTGGAGTCAATGCCCATTCAAGGCAGACTGGGATCCTCACCAATATCTCTGCAAAATTTCCTAGGGAAAGAGAAGGCTTTAAGTTGTCACACTCATATCTTGCTCAAAGTGCCAGTTGCTTTTCCTTAAGATTTTCCAAAATTTCCTACTCACCTTAGGCCTTTACTGGATTTGGGGGCAATAAATAAATAAATAAATAACTTTAGGCTGATTCCCTGGTTTTAAGGTCTTTTGCTATTCTACCTCTGCAATTTCTCCAGGTTGCTTGTCTTCTACTATACGTTCCTATCCTGTTATTTATCTCTGAGGTCCTTTAACACCCTCTTCTCATCTTACTTTAGCTAATATTCCTATGAACTCTGAGGCTAAGTTTGCATATCTAAAATCTCACTAATTTGCCCTGTTACCTGGTTTGTTTTTCACAGTCACCCCCAGAGTCATTAAAAGTGATTAACTAGTGTAGTCATGCATGCATAACTAATTAAAACAAATTTTAAAAAATGAAAAAATGTACTACCTAACCACTGAGGAAAGATACTTCTTGTTAAGGACAGTAACAACTACTACAAAACTGTCAGGTTAATGTAACTATTAAATATAAAAACACTGTAAAGTACGTATTACTATTATTATTCCTGTTTCACAGATGAGGAAACTGAGGTTTAGAGTTATTTTCTGTCTTTCGATGTTCACAAGAGAAGGGAAGAAAAACTAAGGCTCGACTATTAGCATTCAAATCCAGCATTGCCCCATCTTTCTGGCACCCATGGAGTTCTCTATTTTTGGTAATAAGTTACCAAATCTGTCAGATATGAGATTCTTTGTAAACTAAATATATGTATCTCTCTTTTTTGCTGTACATTTCCAAATATTTAATGAGTCTGGAGATTACCCCATCAGATCTTTTTCTCTGCCTGGCTTCTATCTTCCATCACAGTTTATGTGTGAATGTGAACACTACAGAGCCACCAAGGGGAGTTGCATCTGGGATGTGCACCTTCCATTATTTTTCTTCTTCCCCAGCAAAATGCTATGGCATTGCTAGCACATCTACATTAGGATTGGAAGGATGGGAACACTAAATGAACAGAATGGTTCTAAAATATTCTGACAGATGTGCCAATTTCTCATTGAATGCAAACAGCACACCATCTTTTGACATTTGCTGCATCTCTTTGGTTCTGCTCAAGAAAAGAAAAAGCACAATAGATTTTGCAAATAGAGTGAATTTTATATAAGAAAGTATTAGATATATTGGATATGTAGGTGAAGAAAAATGAGAATGCAATTAAGCAATCTGAAGCAATTAGTCTATCCAGATTAGCAGCAGGAGGTAGGTGGGGAAGACCCAATAGTTCAAAGGAGAGTGAGAGAAAGTAGGATGGCCCGAATCTGGAAGCCAGGTCATATGGCTGGGCTTCCTACTGATATATGCAGCCAAAGAAGAAGTACAGCCTCTTCTGCAGGCTGTGGATCAGATAAAGAATGGGCAAATATCTCCCATCCCACAGCCCTCTGGTACTCCATACCAGACTGGCCAGAATTCTGCAAGCAAATAAACTTGAAAAACATGTTATTTCCTAAAATACATCATAGAGCAGAGGGCAGGGAATTGAAGAATAGGCAAATAAAAGACATTCTTGTCCTCAAACATCTACAACCAATAATTATTTTCATATTTTGCCTTCTCTAAGTTTGGTTAATAAATGGATCTACAAAATAGACACTTTACAACTCTGATATATCAAAAATCATTTCTAGGATACCACAACTACCTAATTTAGTTTTAATATTAACAGTAACAATTTTACTTTATTAATATATAGTTAATAATTAAGTATTATCTTAAGTAAAATCATAAAGGCGAACTACAGAGCTATTCATGACCAGTGTCTTGATTTATCTCTTTAATATTTCCGACATACAATCAATCAACAAGTACATGAAAAAATGATCACCATCTCTAGCAGTCAGAGAAATGCAAATCAAAACCACCCTAAGATACCATCTCACTCCAGTAAGATTGGCAGCCATTCTGAAGTCAAACAACAACAAGTGCGGGCGAAGATGTGGGGAAAAGGGTACTCTTGTACATTGCTGGTGGGACTGCAAATTGGTGCGGCCAATTTGGAAAGCAGTATGGAGATTCCTGGGAAAGCTGGGAATGGAACCACCATTTGACCCAGCTATTGCCCTTCTTGGACTATTCCCTGAAGACCTTAAAAGAGCGTACTACAGGGATACTGCCACATCAATGTTCATAGCAGCACAATTCACAATAGCTAGACTGTGGAACCAACCCAGATGCCCTTCAATAGATGAATGGATAAAAAAAATGTGGCATTTATAAACAATGGAGTACTACGCAGCACTAAAAAATGACAAAATCATGGAATTTGCAGGGAAATGGATGGTATTAGAGCAGATTATGTTAAGTGAAGCTAGCCAATCCCTAAAAAACAAATGCCAAATGTCTTCTTTGATATAATGAGAGCAACTAAGAACAGAGCAGGGAGGAAGAGCAGGAGGAAAAGATTAACATTAAACAGAGACATGAGGTGGGAGGGAAAGGGAGAGAAATGGGAAATTGCATGGAAATGGAAGGAGACCCTCAATGTTATATAAAATTACATATAAGAGGTTGTGAGGGGAATGGGAAAAAAAAAAACAAGGAGAGAAATGAATTACAGTAGATGGGGTAGAGAGAGACGATGGGAGGGGAGGGGAGGGAGGATAGTAGAGGATAGGAAAGGTAGCAGAATACAACAGTTGCTAATATGGCATTATGTAAAAATGTGGATGTGTAACCGATGTGATTCTGCAATCTTTGTAATGTTTTCAACAACCAATAAAAATAAATAAATAAATAAATAAAAAAGACTGATAAGCTATGGTCTAGTTTTTAAAGCGCTGGTTTGGGTGCTCATTTTTCAAGATATGTGATTATTCATTTTGTTTGGACTAGATTTTGTTTCTTTCTACTGAAAAATTTTCTCATCCTAAAAAATAAAATATTTCAATGTTCTTGAATGTATAGGCTAAAGGAGAGGATAGTTTCCAATATAGAGGAGAGGCTTGGACAAAAAAGAGGAAGGAGATGCCAAATGAGCTTCCAATGTTTGCTCTGAAAGATTGGTTACGGCAGGTTCTGCCTTCTAAGATCCAGTTTTCTGAAGGTCTCAATGAGACTGAGGGTAATAGAGGCTTCTGCTCATAAGCTGGAGCCCGCTTGCTCAACACAGCAGTCCCTCACCTAAAAGGTTTTTGAATTCCAATGACATCTCATATGTTATATAAGGTGACTTCTCCTGTCAGATCCAATGCCCTGGTCTGAGAACCCAGGGATACTGTAAGTGGACATTCTTCGTTCTTCTCTTTTGCTTGTTTTGAGAAACTCATTAACCAAAATAGATTTTTCTTGCTTAAGAGGTATTGGATTTGTCTTTAACAAAAAGGGTTAGTTGAATATTTTGTCTGTGTATACTTAAACATATATCTTAAAGTGTTTACCAGTTGAGATAGTTTTCAGGCTGAAAATTACATTGAATGATTTTTTAAAGTATTATTTTCTACAGAAAGGAAGTTTTTAATTAATAAAAACTGCTTAAAAGATATGCATATTTTATTTATAATTTCATTGTAAAATATTAAAGTTGGAATTGTTTATGCAAACATATCACTAAATTCACAAATTTGAGAGTACTGTTGGTAATAATTCTTTATCACAAGCCATGCAGGTGTTAGGTGGAAAACATTTAGGTAAATTTGGTAATATTTAACATAGCTAATTACTTTCCACTCTTTCATGTTCGTGTGATATCTTGCATAATAATTTTTTTCTTTAGTATTTTGTCCTGTTAGGTTTATATTTATTTCATTTTTCCCAGGGAAAGCAAATTCAACAGTTTTTGTATCTAGAGATAATTTTCATTACACTCCAAAGTTGGTTGAACATACTAAAAGCCTTTAATATGTTAAGAGTCTATCTATCCATCAATTCATATATATATATATATATATATATATATATATATATATATATATATATTCTACAAGTTTATCTAATAATACTTATCTCAATTAAAAAAAAGAAAAAAATATATAATAAAAATTCAACATTAACACAAATATTAGGGTTAGGCCACATCTTCCAAATACCAACCTACACCTTTAGACAAAATACAGACTATAGTTTATAGCTTTCTCAATTTTTTAGCAGATTAACTTCCTCTAAATAGACTTTGATCCAAAAGCTCAGAGTATACTAAAGTAATTTATGTCCTCGAACTTTGGCCTTAGTATTTTTTAATAATGGATATTGTTAATTAAGAAATATTGACAATCTCATAAATTGAATGAGTAGCTTACAAAACTATGAAAAAGGGCCCACTTTGATGAGTCTCACTCATGTTCAGAAATCAAACTTTGCCAGACTCCCCAGAAGGCCCCATATGTTCCCTCAGTCACACCCTGTCTCCAAGGCATTAGTTCTGATCACTTTTAGAGTACCTACCTATTTTCTCATTTAATTGTGTTTCTGTAGATATTGAAGATTGGTTTTCCTGGGTTTTTTTTCCCTATTTTTTTTAACCCATAGATCCTCTTCTAATTATTTTCTTTTCTGAAGCTATTTGTTAAACAGCTTGGTTGATCTGTGCTGTAGTTTCCTACAGGCTGTATCTTGCTATACATCCCTGTGTACTTTCACATTTTTCTCCACATTTTCTGAGAATTGGTGGTTGAATCTAGAGGCTTAATGGAACTCAGGTTAGCCTTTATTTATTTAGGTAAATCTACTAATATGGTGTGTTATTCATTAGGAAACCTAGGAGGTATTTAATGACCAATTATCTCTTTTGATAAAGTAGGGAAACCTTCATGCCTAGATCTTTTCATTCCTAAGGATTTGCAAAATGTTGACATTGCAATTCAATTATGTCATTCCTTTCCCATGTGTTCATTGAAATATTTCTATAAAAAGATACTTTCCTTCATCTACTCATTCATTACCCAGTTCTATTGTTCATATAAGAAAAGAAGAATAAATGTTTGATGCTTTCTTTTATTTGTATTCAGTTTACATTTTGAAGATGCATTGGTTATAATTCTTGTATATTTTGGAACACAATTTCTATAACTCATCTTTAAATACCACAGCTGTGCCTTTCAAAACATTAAAAAAAATGTTTATTCTAGTTTTGGTCACATATCCAAATTAATCAAAATTTGCATTTGAGATATTACACTCTGAGATATACAATAATATCTCAGAAATAATAATAAAAAAATCCAATGCTGTGTAAATTACACTTCTAAATCAAAATTCCACCTTCCCCTGTATCAGATTGTACTCACTTTAATCCATCTAATTTATGGTAGTCTAACATGCTTTGTACCTTTTCTCATGCTACCAGTATTATAATATTATTTTATACATTAATGATTGAATATATCAGACCCTTTCAAAATTGTGTTTTCATTAACTAATGTTTTTTACTCCTCTTAAAGTTCTCATTTTCACCTTATATCACAAGTGGAGAAAGGTCAATTTTGAATGACTAAACCTGTGATCAAGCTGATTAGATCTTACTACTTCTTATATAGTGAATTTTTTAAATAGACCTCAGTCTTAGTGAAAAAGAATTGAAGAAATAATCTGAGAGTCTTCAATGTCAGTGTTTAACTTTCCAGGGAGGAAGATCCAGTGGGAATGTGATTACAACAATTTTTTACATATGGGCTCAGAAATACCCAGTCGGAGGCTGGAAGAATCATGGTGCGCCACCCCAAGTGAAAGAAAGTATCATAGAAGAAGAGAAACAGCAGGGTAGGAACCAGATAATGGAGCGACTTTATGTCAGTGATACTACTTTTTATGCTTAAGCAGAGGAGATTTTCCCATTTCCATTTTGAGATCACTGCAGATATAAAAGATTTAGAAGGATCAAGAATGGGTGTGGAGAAACTTGTTAAAGAGATAATAAAATAATCTTTTTAAAACTGTGATAGATTACAAAAATGGTTTTAAAAAAGAAAAAAAAATTAAATTAATATATGAAAAACATTTATTCTTCCTTTTTACATTAGTAAAATTGAAACTTAAATTTGCAGTGTAACTAGAAGCAGGTGTTTTTCATGTAAAAAAAGGAGGCCTTCATTTCATATTGACTTACTCAGGATATATGTCTGCTCTCTCCCGTCTTCTCTCTCTTTCTGTTCCTCTCATCCATCCACATAGTTCTTCCTTCTAAGTCTTAGTGCTGTTCTATAAGAGAGAGTGAGAGAGAGAATTTTTAATATTTATTTTTTAGTTCTTGGCGGACACAACATCTTTGTTGGTATGTGGTGCTGAGGATCGAACCCGGGCCGCACGCATGCCAGGCGAGCGCGCTACCGCTTGAGCCACATCCCCAGCCCAGCTTGAGCCACATCCCCAGCCCCTTAGTGCTGTTCTAATCTTGGAATTAACAAATGCATGTACTCATTTGGTATATAAATAATATGTATTAGACAAATGGCACAACACAGGTTACTTTGGATTTTTTTTTTTTATTAAAGGATACAATTAAATGTGAATGTATTGTGATTTCTCTTTTAGTTTGTTCATGGGAATTAACAGGACCAACATTTTAAAGAGCTTATTCTGAACAAAAAAATATATATCTTATATGTATAACCTTAATCTTATTAGAAGTAAAAGCCTGTGCTAGATACTAAGATTTATAACAGGATCAAGATGCCAGTAAATACAACATTTAGCAGCTTTTTTCATCAAGGTATTCAAAGAGAATTTGAATTGAAATGGTTATGGAAATGATAGGACTTGGAAGTCTTGGTAGTTGAACGTGAATTTAGGATTGTGGTAGCCATTTTGCAACCAAATAGACACATCAAATGGGACCATAAAAACACAGCTGTGATGAACTAAATCAAGTATTGATGATATCACACGAGAAACTTGTCTAATCTGTTTATTTCTGGATTTCTTGGTTATAGGAGCCAATACAAATCCTGTTTTGTCTAGGACAGCATTTCATTTGCAATTACGGTGACTCATATGTTGTATTTAATTATCCTGATAATTGTCTAGATGATCACAAAAATGTATATTATTGTTGTAGTCAGCAGTTTTTGTCACTGTGATGAAAGGACATGACAAGAACAACTGTAAGGAGGAAAAGTGTATTTTGGGGCTCACAATTTCAGAGGTCTCATTCCATAGATGAACGACTTCATTTCTCAGGTTCTGAGGTGAGACAGTTCATCATGGCAGAAGTATGGGGTACAGAAAAGCAGTTGAGGACATGGCACCAGGAAGTGGAAAGAGAGTATTCCACTCACCTAGGACAAAATATATACCCCAGAATTATGCCTTCATTGCCCCACTTCTTCCATCCACACCCTACCTGCCTACAGTTAATACCTATCAGGGGATTAATGCACTGATTGGGTCAAAACTCTCATAATCCAATAATTTTACTTCTAGACTTGTTTACATTGTCTCGCATGTGAGTTTTGGGGGAGCACCTCATATCTACACCACAACAATTACATTCAATAGAATGCATGCTTGGGTACATCATGTAGTAAAACAGTATAAAATGGGAAGATTCACACTCAGAGACATTACCATTCCTATCATGATTTTTTTGTAAATCCTTATTTAATTCATTTTAAATTTTAATATCCTTTCTATTCAATATGTCAATGTCATACATCTTTGACTCATCAGCATTAGACAACATCTTAGATCCTCAATATCTGTTGTGATTTAAATTATTTAGTGGTAAATCAATGGCTTCAATTTATCTATCTAAGCTTCTATTTGATAGCACATCATCTTTAGTGTTTTCCATGTAAAACAAAGAATTAGCATAGATACACATTGTTCCTCATTTAATTTTCTTATTTGTTTCATCTATGTCATTATGCTTATGTTTCAAAGATTTACTATATCTATTCTTTGAAGTTTTCCCCTGCAATTATGTCTTCAGAACACTTTGCCTGTTAATTGATTGAATTTTTAAAGTCATTTAAAAGTATGAAAATATTTTTTCATTGTAACATGAGTACTGAGATACACAAAGAAGGAACTGTATCCCTAAACTTGAATAGCAATTCAAAGAAAAACCTTCAAAGCATCAATTTTAGATTCTTTCTCCTTTCAATTGTTCAGAATCATACAGTATTTTAAGCTTTATGTTAAGGTCGTAACTTTTTTCTCGTTATTCTGTTTTTCTTAGATTTAATTTTTCATTCTGTGTTCTTCATTGTTGAGGGAAAAGAAGCAAAAAGAGCTGAACTTTGAATTAAATATATGTTGAATATTCTCCATTTTCTCATAAAGATAGTCACTATTCATGAAGTCTTCCAACTTCCTATTTTAGTTTAAACAAGATTATTTTTCTGGGACTATGTGCAGCTATCTTCTTTGGAGGACTCTTCATTGGAATAATAGGGTCAAGACGACTATTTGCCAATGTCTTGGCTGGGCACAGAATCACGAGCCACTCAAGCAGGAACAAAACTTTATTTTTGAAAAAGCCGCCAATCCTCCGTAAGAGCCTGCAAGCCAAAACCGGTCCACCCCACGCGGGCCTACCGGAAGTGGGGGGGGCCCTGACCTCCCCAGGAATTCCCTCCTACTATCCTTCCCCAACCAATGGGAACTCTCCAGGAGTCCTGTAACATGAGTCCCGTAGCAGGCCAAGGTGAACAGCAGGAGTCCAATTTCCATATGAATGTAAATCTTAACATAATCATATCATCTCAGTGGCTAGCTGGCTTCACCTTACAACCGAAAGTGCTATGCATCATATTATTTGCTTGTGGCTCCTAGCAACTATTTCATATACTTTGTGTCTTTTTTGTTTGTTTGTTTGTTTAGGGTATTTATTCAATATACCATGGTGTGCAAGTTAATCTGAATTTTCAACTTGATTGGATTAAGTAATGCCTATAATTAAAAGGCTCTGGGTGTATCAATGAGTGTGTATCTAGGAATGATTGGCATGTGTGATAGCAAACTAAAGTGGAGAACCTCCCTAAATATGGGCAGCACGTCTAATAGGTTGGAGACTTGGATGGAATAAAAGTTGGGAAAATAAGGAAGCAGTTGTAGACATGTTTCTATTTCTCTTGAAAGGGTTCTTGATTGCTATTATGATCGCCTGAGGATATGAGACTCCACTTCCTTCACTCTTCCAAAGTGGATTCTGCCATTGATTCTCCAGGGAGTTTCCAAGCCTTTGATCCAGGATTGGGGTAGCATAGTTGCTCTAGGCTTCAGCCTCTTGGACTGTGCAGCTACTGATTCCTCTAGCTCTCCAGCCTGCAGACAGCCATTGTCAGACTATCCAGTTGCTTCTGGTTGTGAAAGCCAATCTAATAAATCCCCTTTTTTATAAGTATATGTACATATATCTCCTGTTGGTTCTGTTCCTCTAGAGAACCCTTAATAATACACGAATACACATGGCATTTATTCAAGTATGTTTTTATTGAAGACATAATGAGAAGAAGATTTAGTTTTGGCACATGTTGAGATTTTGTTCTCACTTTTCATTAATGAATTGAGTGGTCTAAAAATATCTAGCTTTGAAGTAATTTTCTCAAGACTGGGGTTATGGCTCAGTGGTAGAGCGCTCGCCTTGCACAGATAAGGCCCTGGGTTTGATCCTCAGCACCACATTAAAAATAAATTAATTAAATAAATAAATAAATAATTTTCTCTCAGTTTTTTAATGCTAATGCTACAATGTCTTTTCAAATCTGAACTTTCTAATGCTTACTAGAAGTCCATGGTCCTCTATGTTTAAGGTGACCCATTTGACAAGGTGTAATTACTGGTTTACTATTGTTTTGCTGTGTTGGCAGGATTTAAAATTCATTCTTGAAATATTATTTTTTTTTCTTTTCCAAAATATGACTAGACATGAACTTTTCATTCATTTATCACATTCAGTAAGTATTGAGCTTTTCATTCTGGTAATGAATAACCTTTTGTTTGTTTGCATTTCTTACTTGGTTTTGTTGTTGTTGTGGCTGCTCTAACTTTGTGGGGGAGAGTCTTTTTTTTTTTCAATTTTTAGACAGATGGCCCATTAATTTTCCTGAAATTTCCAAGACATGATGCTGGACATCTCTTAGTTGCATCTTGTCTGAAACTTCAGTTTCTTTCATTTTTTAATCTTTAAAGTAATTGTTATAAAATGTTCATTTTCCTGCTTCTGAGAAAATCTACATTTTTGTGGTCTGAGAGAGCTCTCCCAGAATACTTTTTTTTTTTTTTTTTTTTTTTTGGTTTGATGAAGTATCCATTTCACCTTGCAGATGTGAAAAACTAATAGTCAAATTTTAAATGTTCATTAACATCGTATCTGTACTGCTGTTTACTCCTTTTCCATAAAAAACATTTATTTATTGTATGAATAAACTGTTTTGAAGTTTTCTGATAACTATAAATAAAATTTTTTTTATCTTACATCAAATAATTATTTTCTTGGAGTTTCTCTTATTAGATCTATGTATCTTAATTGTTCTCTTCTGTATATGTTGTGTTTCCCCCATTTAACAGCTAACACTCTTTGTCATTTATATCTAAAAATAGGCCCAAGCTAGCTGGGAAAAGGTTCTTCAAGAGGGTTTTAGGTTTATTTTCTAACAGTTTTCTTCCTGACAAAGGAAAGTTAAATGTGGTTTTTCAGTCCTAACAGGGTGTTGTCTACATAATTTATTTTTAGCAAATGAAATAAGGGAGAGTGGAAGGCAAACAGGCAGGCTTGGGCTTGTTCCTCCTCCAGCATCACAAATCAGAAGCAGCATGGAATAGGAGACAAGTGCATCTGTTCTGTAACCAAGTCTGTCTATTTCAAATTCCGGCTCTGTCACTGATTAAGTTCCATATCATGGTGCTAGTTACTGGATCTCTTTCTTCCTCTTAATTCCTACATCCAAACAATAGATTTCAACACTGGTTCTTGTATGCTACATATAACATTTAGAACAATAGTACATAGTAAGAACTCTGAGCTTAAAAGTGGAAAAGGGTGAAAATTTTTATTTCAGCATATTTTTTCTTGGAAAGAATTACTTTGGGTTGCTATGTTTTTATCTGTTGCAAAATTCTAAAACTATGTGAATTCCTTACTGTTTCTCTTGAAGTCTCACCCACTCCAAACCTCCTTGGGAAGATTTTTGCTTACCTCCAGTGTTATTCTCCAGGATTAGTTTTAGATGCCACTGTTGCTTTTGATAACAGTGGTGAAATGTGGGGAAGAGTAGGGGATTCTCAAATGTGTTCTATCATTATGAATGGTAAAAACTACTCATAGTAATCACAACAGCCAAATTCTACTTCCTGTAAAATTTGAGTTCAGAATTTGAAATTCCCCTACTCTGAACTTTGAGTATTTACAGGACATGGGCTAGAAGAATGACTTCAATCTTTACTGAAATCCTCTCCTGAATTTTATTTTAGGCCACCCAATTGATGCAAATCCATCTACTTTCCTTGTTCCTCATATTAGATGCAATTTGCAGTTTAGGATTCCTTTGTTTCCCCACTCCATGTATTCACTTGTCTCCCTAATGTCTTGTGGCCATTTTGAATGTGAAGAAACTCTTGATATTGTCACCCTGAAATTTTCAGGTTGGTTTCTGCATCAGTTATATTCCTTAATTCACTTTTATCTATATCTAACCTTTGTTCTTAGTTTCCTAAATATTTTAGTTTGCATTACTGTATTCTATAACAAATATTAGCTTTTGAATTTCCCAATTATGTTATTAAACAGAGTAAAGACTGTATTTTAATATCTATATATGTGACTATCCATGTTAATATCATTTAAAATGTCAACAGAATTCTTTGTGTTAAATAAAAATTTTGAATGGAATTAACTTTTACCAGGGCAAACTTAAATTAATGCATGTTCCCATTTTGTTGTTATTAAAATTTAAAGGCATTTTTTTTGTGTGTAACACCTCAGAGACATTAAGGATTTAGACTGGTTCTCTTTATCTTAGAAATACAATCTGTCTACATTGAAAACAATGAATTCATTCACCATATTAACAAGTCAATAATTTATGGCCCTTATTTACACATAAGATATTAAACATATGCAATGTAAACTTTTAATTATGAACAAAGAAATTTATATATTATGAATAATACTGACCTGAGAAATTAAACTAATGGAATATTTTCACCTTTAAGGTCAAGGTCATGGCTCAAATAAGGGAATATATTTACCTGCAAATGGAATAAAATGACCTAAAATACCTTTTCAGCCTTCTACTTTACTGTATGGTTTGCAAGTGAAAGTTTCAGTGTGGATGAGTTAGCAATGAGGAAAAAAATCAAGGCTCTGTGATATGACAGGGATCCTGAGTGCTGTAAATAATGGCAGTGTTCCAGTTTTTGAAATTGTTTCATTTAAAAACAAAGCATTCGGTTGCCACACAGTGTTATAAGATTCTCAACCTTTTTGATTCAATTTAGAGGAAACATTTATGAAGTTTAAATTGTTCCTGGAAATTCTACATTCTGTAGCATTTTAAACAAGTGAATTTTATACCAAATTCCCACACAGAATGTAGGTGAATCTCAGAGTATGCAATCACATCCAATTCATAGACTAGTTTTACATTTTGTGGCTTTAATTTTTCTGTTTTAGCAAAAGGATAGTCAAAATTGATGAAGGCAAAATTTAAATTCTCAGCTTGTGGTCTCTCCAATAAAAAAACTGCTCAGATGAACAAGAAAATAAAATAAATACTGCAAGAACAAGACAGGCATGTGCTGAGGTTGTCCTATGTTCCATGTCCCTTGTCTAATCAGATAGGAAGTCAATTTGAAAAGTCACGAATCCGCTTATCATCTGCTTTTGTCTGCCCTTTTGATTTCCTTTATGGGTAAAAATGTAATAAAATCAAGCAACCATGTCCTAGCAGGAAAAAACTAATACACTTTAATGTTACATGGATTATATTTGACCTGAGGTTTAACTTGTTTTGTTGCTTAAAAATTTTCTTGGTATTTTTTACCTCCTTTGTTAGCATTTACAGTATAATTACAAGACACCTATGGGGTCCATGGCATGTGAATGATGAATGCGTTCCCAATTCATTCTCCTTGTTAGGAAATTTGGGTGACAAAACACTTGGAAAGTGTTTCATGATCTCCAAATTTGACACTAAGTGGTATATATAAAGGTTATTCTTGTATATTTGGTCATTTCCATGCTGATTTCTGTTTTCCTTCAGGACTCTGGAGGAAATCACCCCTTCTACTCAAAGACTTTCATTCACATCCAGCCCTAATGTACAGTGATTAGCAGAGTTTTACTGGTTGGGTGAGGAGTTACCTTTTATTATTAAATTTTATAAGCTGACTGAATTAAGTTAAACCTGTACATCATTTTTCTTTCTGGAAATTAAAAAGATTTACACTCACTGTTTTGAACAAGTACATTTTTACTTGCAGCTGTCAAAACAAGCTGTCATTTCAATTATCTAGAGTATCTATTAGTCAATTTTTAATAAAGTTCCAACTACGTGTTCCTGGTTTTTAATGAATGGCATCCCTTACACACCTTTTAAATATGTGCTTTGTGGCCCCTAAAGATTTCAGAAATTAGGTAGAAAATATTAAATAATTTAATTGCAAAATGCTTTAAATTTTTCCACATTGCATGAAGTGCACTCCTTTCTATCAGTTGTCTTTCATTTAAAACCCCTACTTCTTAGCAACCACAGCAGCAACAATTGAGGTTGCAGTATTGACAGCTTTGAGATACAGTTATATTTTCAATGGAGCAGTATATAAACAACTTGTTTCATATATATATATATATTTCAATTTATTTTCAAGGTATGACTCTCCATTCTATCCTGACTATAAACTCCTGAAAAATAGTAAACATGGATCAGTTTTGTCTACATTTTTACCAATAAGTGCTTAATTATTACTTATATAATTTGTCTTCATTAAATTTTTCACTAAAATATAATTTTATTATATATGGAAATATAATAAATACTTATATTCAGGACTTTAAAATCTCCAAGTACTCTCCACTTCAGAGATTAGGTAGGTGAGTCCCAGTACCCTTGGCTGGTTGACAATGGGAAGAGGATTTACTTCTCTTAGTGGCCAGAGCACTAATGCGGTGTTCAGTCCACCTTTCCAACTTGGCCCTCGTGCCTAAGCTGTCTTTATTACTAGAATGTCCTCCTTTCTCTTACTGTGCTCCTATTAAAGCCATTCATTGAGGGCTGAGTTCAGTTTTCAATAACTATCATATAGTTACCACCAAATCAGTAGTGGGCACTCAACAACTCTCTAAACTTCTGACATGTCCCTACTATGTCTCAAGTCCAACTGCTGCTTTGTTCATACTTAGCATTTTCTAACTTCACCACATTTCATTTTCTTTCCATACATTCTACCTTCTCCCCTAGAAAATAAAACGCCTTAAGAGTTATAGGTCCACTTTAGGTTGTCTGAGTATATTCATTATAACCCTTATAATACTTAAAGAATAAATAATCTTATTTCACAATGTAGATTGTCTAATCACAAGTATATAGTTTGAATCCATTATCATAATTTAATTTGTGATATATTGACCATTTATTTAACATTTCTTTGCTTTACTTTTCTGATATGTAAATTCACTAATAATAGTACCCATCTACTGGTTTCTGCTCATCTTTAGATTGTAATGAAGACTAAATTACCTAATACATGTAAACAATCACAGGTAAGTGCTTAATAGATATTATTTTTTGCTATTATAACTTTAATGAATTCAGGAGCTCCATACACCTTTTTAAATGTAATGGATATATGTACATTTATGAGCATTATTTTTCAATAAATAAATGATTCATAGATTTTTATAAAACTGTCAAAGATAACCACAAACCTAAAAGTGGCTAAGATCCAATTTTATAAGTAATGGTAATATTCAAACCTAGGCAGAAGAAAAAGCATTCTCAAGGTGTGTCCTTTACTACCGGCACCTAGCTTCTTGTGCCGGTAGTAAAGGCATAGCCAGCTAGTTAGGTTAACAAAAGAGATAGGCAGTGCTGAGGGATTCAGTTACATAACCACTATGCCAGAAACATTGAGAATTTTTGAGATTCAATCCTGTGTCTATGCTGTGTCTATACCTGGTAGTTTTTTCTGCCTAATGCCCATTGAAACTGCCTTGTAGCCATCCCACTACCATTCCAATGGATCACCCCACTTTTGTTTTGGGTATTTGCCTCTTTTCCCTTAGAAACTTCTCCAAGACTTGTAATCAAGGTGCTTTTTCTTCTTTTAATTAAGGATCAGCTATTTGATTCTCTCACTTAGAAATTCCTTCTTTCCCAAGAAAATATTGACCAGAATGTTGAATAATTTAGACTGTATGAATTTTCTATTGCATCACTGATACTCTGAAATGAACTCTTATTAATTGCTTTGACTTATACTGTAGAGTGACGTTGGCTCTTAGCCCAAGCCTCTCTCCAGACACTTGACCAATTTTACCCCTATAACTGCCAACATTGTCCTTCTCCAAACTCTAATGCTTACTTAAGTAACACAGTCATCTCTGAGACTGGCTCCCAAAGGCTCCCTGCTGATAGATTCAGCAGTTTATCATCTCCCACATCTCCTGTCAGAAATTTGTTTAGGCTACAACCTAAGGACGCGAAGGTAGGATTAGAAGGTTAAGTGAGCTAAGGCTCAGGGAAGGGAGGATATAATATGCTGAACATGGAAGAACAGAGCAAGACACACTCACTTCAAATACACACACACACACACACACACACGCATATATCTTGATGATGAGAATACATTCTGAGAAATATGTCATAGGGTGATTTCATCATGGTGTGAACAGCATGGAATGACTTACATAAAGCTAGAGGGTGCAGCCTCTACACACCTGGGCTACATGTGATAACCTGTTATTCCCAGACTACAAACTTGCACAGCATGCCCTTATACTGGCTGCTCTAGAGAGATGCAGCACAATGGCATTTTTTACATCTAAACACATCTAAATATAGAAAACATAAAGGAAAAGTGATTTAAAAAATGGCACACCTATATAGGACACATCATGAACAGAGCTTACAGAACTGAAAGTTGCTCTGTTTGGGTCAGAGAATGAGTGGCAAGCAGATATGAAGTCCTAGACTATTATTCTACACTACTGCATACTTTCTGAGTACTGTGCATTTATACTTGGGCTATACTGAATTTATAAAAAAGTTTTTTTTTCTTTTATCAATAATAAAATAAACTTAGTTTACTTTAATATTTTTATTTTAGATTTAATTTTAATTTACCAGTTAACTTAAAATATACACATATTTGATAATTCTTTAAAAAATAGTTTCATGTCTTATCGCTTTTAGTTAGCTTTTTCATTGCTGAATACCAGAACACCTAACAAAAACAACTTGAAGGAAAAGTTTATTTGTGGCTCATGGTTTCAGAGGTCAGTCTATAGAAAGCTGGTTCCATTGTTCTGAGTCAAACTTGACTGTGCACATCACGGAGGAAGGGCCCAGTGGAGGAGGAAAGCTGTTCAATTTATGACGGGTCAAGAAGTAGAAGGGGAGTGGGGCTACAAGGAAGAATACCCTTCCAGGGCATGCCTGCAATGACCAGCCTCCTTCAGCCACACTTTACCTGCCTACAGTTACCACCATACCCATTCAAACTAGGATGAACCCATTAGATCACATCTCTCATAAGCCAGTCATTTCACCTCTGAATATCCCTGCATTACTAAGAGATTTGTGGGTATACTCATATCCTAATGCTAACAATATCCTTATTCTATGAGGGTTTTTTTCTATTTTTAAAAAATATTTATTTTTTAATTGTAGTTGGACACAATATTCTTATTTATTTATTTTTATGTGGTGCTGAGGATCAAACCCAGGGCCTCGAATGTGCTAGGCGAGTGCTTTACCACTGAGCCACAACCACAGCCCATTTTTCTATTTATTTTATTTTCAAAATTTTTTTTATAAACCCAGATACAAAAATACACATATTACCTTAGGCCTTTACAGGATCAGAATCATCAATACAATTATTCTCCATCTCCACATGTTGTCCCACTGGGGGTTCTTCTGGGACAATAACATGCAGGAAATAATATAACCAGGAGGTCTTCTGGAATACCTCCTGAAGAGTCTACCTAAGAATTTCCTAACAAGGTATCACTCTTTCCAAAAATTTGTCTAGGGCGATTTGATAGGTTTGTTTCTTTTTACATTAAATATGTAATTGTAATTTGATGAAATATCATTAACCTTCCTATTACTAAAAACCTTTTCAGTGTTGGAGTCGATGTAAACTTTTTAAAAACTTTAAGTCTGCAAAAGTTTCTGCTCTACCCTTTACTGTGAACTTTCTTGAAGGTTCTTCTCATGAAAATTACTTTTCTCTTGACTTTTCATCTGTCATGTGTTCCTGTTGCAGTTTCTGCAGCTCCTCAATAGGAAGTTCCTCAGAAACCACCTCTAGTATCTCCTCCATGTAATCCTTGGACACACCCATGTTAAATCTGTTTGCCATCTCAACTACAGATTATTGATCTTTTTTTTTTTAATCTCCTGATCCTTGGAAAATCTTTTGAAGTAATGAATGAAACTCTTAAGTGTCTTCTTTAGATGCCATTTATATAGCCCTTGGAGACATTAACCTAAGCCAAAACTAGGTTCTTGACACAGTAATAGATATTATAATTCTTACAAAATTGCATCAACTTCTTCTCTTTTTCAGTTGCAGGAATACCCTGGCAAAGGTCTCTTTCAGGTAGCAGGCCTTAAAACCTCATTGATTCATTGGATTTATCAACGACATAATGTTTGGAATCAAAAATACCTCTTTGATTTTGGGATGAATGTAACCAGTGAAAGGAGCATGGTTAAGTCAGCTTTTTCATCAATATGAATAAAATACAGGTCAGAACATTTGTTGAAGAGGAAAAATTTACTTGGGGGCTTATGGTTTCAAAGGTCTCCATCCATAGACAGCATGCTCTATTCCTTGGGGCTTGAGTTAAGGCAGAACAAGATGTTCGAAGAGTTTTGTGGAGGGAAGTGGTTTACATAATGATTACAAAGCAGAGAGAGAAACTTCCACTCACCAGATAGAAAACATATATTCTAAACCCATGCCCCCCAGTGACTCACCTCCACCAGCCACATCCTACCCCTTCAGTTCCCACCCAGTTAATCCCATCAGGGGATTGATTCACTGATTGGGTTAAGGGTTTCTTAATCATTTCTCCTCTAAACCTTCTTGCTTTGTCTCACACAGAGATCTCAAGGGACACCTAATACCTAAACCAAAACACATGTGCAGAACCATTATCAACATTGAGCAAAATCTTGGAAAGCATGGCATTCTGAAATAGTACTTCTCCATAGTAATTCAGAAGGTCATTTTAGAAGAGAAGTTGGTTCACCATGACTTCTTGCTGCTTCAATAGTACATTGCCCAAGTGTGCTTACTGATATGTTTAAGGGACTTGGGGTTTTCATGACCCCAAAATACAAAGAGTTTCATTTGGCAGCCTGTGACACTGATCCCAAACAAAACTGTTGTCTCTGTCCTTAAAAGCCTTTGAACCTGGCATTGACTTGGACTTCTTTTGGATAAAAGAACTTTAAACCATCAATTTCCTTATGAAGGTATGAATGAGGATTTCTCTCGCATCAAAAAATTTCCCTGGTGAATGATTTTTCTCCACATCTAAAATTTAGAAAAACTCTTGAGTTGCCTTCACATTAGCACTCCCAGACACCCGCACTTCCATGTTATATAACATAAAATGATTCTTTAATCTCTTAAGCCACCCAGAGCCAGCAGTAAATTCACCATTGCAGTCAGATCTAGCTTTTCCTTTCAGTGTCACAAACTTTGTGCTTTGGCTGTGATTGTCCCGGTGTTGACAGGTGTACCCTTCTGTGTCTTGTCTTTAATCCAGATCATGAGAAGTTTCTCTGTGTCTGATGGAAGTACTTCTTGAATATTTGTTAGTATTGTTTCTTTAAATGAAACAAATGCCTTAAACAGCTCTGTCACTTTGTTCTTGTTCTTCACCATTATAGCTATGATGGAATAGGACGTGTCTGCCTGACTAGCAATAACCATCACTGATTTTCCACCTTCATAGTCTTTAATCACTTTTAATCTAGTTTTCAGGTCAATCACTCAATGTGGTCTCTTACTGGCAGCATTAGCAATGGATTTTGGATGCTTAGGGGCCATAATGAATAAAACAACATGAGAGTAAATCAAGCACAAGAGAGAAGGATAAGATCAGGAAACATGGTAAACGAATGTATGAGGCTGCTGCCAGCTTACTAGGGCATACTGATTTATAGTTAGAAATATTTGGTTTATTTGAGGCTCATACGCACACATACACAAAACACACATATAAACAGAAAGATTACATTCTAAAATAATGAGAAAAATATAGTGTAGTATGTATAAGCTAATAACATAGTAATTTATTATCATTTTCAAGTATTAGGTACTGGACATAATTGTTTTAAGACTGGCAGGTAAATCATTCTTTTTTTAACATGAGCTTTACCACAAACAGAGCAAAACACTGCATATAATGCCATAATGCCTATGAGATCACTGGGAAATTGGAATTTTTCAGCTCCTTTATAATCTTAAAGTCCCGTCATCATATGTGCTTTCTGCCATTGACTAAAATGTTATGCAGTGCATGGCTACACTTAAAATCCATAGATGATTACACATAATCCCTTGTCACAAGTGACTAGGTATACTGTTAAACAGAAATATAACATGATGCATAAATTTGAGGCACATGTTATTTTATATTTTGTAGTGTTACATCAAGAAAAAAAGAACAAGGTACAATTAATTTTGACATTTAACTCAGTACATTTAAAATACGATTTTTACCAATTAATCAATTTTTAAAATTATTAATGGTTTACTTGACATTCTTTTTTCATACAAAATTTCTTAAATCTGAAGCATTTTACCTTTATAGAACATCTTTTTTCCACATAGTTATATTTCTGCCTAAACAAATAAATAGAACTACTCACTGTGCTTCAGTATAAATTCACCATTACAGTCAGATCTAGCTTTTCCTTTCAATGTCACAAACTTTGTGCTTTGGCTGTGATTGTCCTGGTGGTCCAAGTGTTGGAAAAAGCTAAAGTCCATGTTTGGTTCAATGATGACAAATTTTTCAAGGGCTGAGAATTCCTATGAAGACTGGCACCCCTTGGGTAGTAGCCTTATATGCTAAATAGGGTATTAGTAAGATTTTTCTTCATGTTAAAGACTGGGGTTGATACAAAATAAGAAAGATTATATCACCTTATTATGGTCCTTATTAAAAGTTACAATAAATGAATAAAACATTTCCATGGGTATCTTGAAATAATTTTGTTTAACTGTAATGTTTAAGACAAATAATGTGGAGCTTTGTTCATGAACCAACTAATACTTGGGATAAAAAGGTCAGTCCAAATACATACTATGAAACTAACATTATGCTGATATCAAAACTAGATTAAAAAGAAAGCAGGAAAAAAAGAAAGGGAGAGATGAAAGAAAGAAAGGAAGGAAGGAAGGAAGGTAGGAAGGAAGGAAGGAAAAAGAAAGAAGGGAAAAAATAAAATGACAGCCCAATATGCTACATGAACATAGATGCAAAATTCCTCAAGAGGCTAGCAAGTTGAATCCAACAGCATGTTAAAAACAGTATTCAACATGATCAAATAGCTTTATCCCAATTGTGCAAGGATGGTTCAACATACAAAAATTAATAAACATAATACATCGCATCAACAAAATTAAGGGAAAAATGCATATGACCATCCTAATAGAGGCAGAAAAGGTATTTGATAAAACTCAATATCCCCTCATGAAAAAAATCCTGAACAAGTTAGATATAGAAGGAACAGAAATAAGTATAATAAAGGTCATTTATAATAAAACAATAGCTACCATCACACTAACTGAGAAAAAGCTAAATGCTCTGTAAAATCTGGAACAAATCTTATGGTTTCTTGATTTGGAGCCTATTTTGTATATTTCCCAGGATTTAAAAGCAACAGTGTAAAACTGTGACTCTTTCTCCCTTTTGCTTAATTATTTTTAGACACATTTAATTTTCTCCAACAATTATTTATTATTATTTACTGTTAAAGCAGCACTGGAATTATTTAAAGTATAGGGGGCTCCCCCAATCTACTCTCTCTGCATTAATTTCTGTTTACAGATATGCATCAGGTTGCCACACCAAAAAAAAAAAATAGTTTACGCAGGAAATTGTGCTTGGGGTAAGAAGAATTTTCTTGACTAACAGATAAGGGGAACAGGGCTCCCTATTTTTTGATGTAACCATCAGGTAGCAGAAGGCACAGGAGATTTAGTGGGAGTCATTGTAGTAGTATTATATTATCAGTCTCACCTTTGTTCCTTTTAGAAACAAGCCATAGAAATTTGACTGCATCTTTCACTTGAGAGCATCAGCAACATTTGTCCTTTAATATTCTTCCTAACTAATCTGTATATATCTCTAACATCATTCAAGTTTTGTTTTCCTTTCATTTTCTTTCTTTCTTTTTCCTTCCTTTTTATTTTTTTTAACCATGAAGCTATATTCCCAGCCCTTTTTATTTATATATCTTTGATTTTAGACAGGGTCTCACTAAATTACCGAGGCTGGCTTGAACTTCCAATCCTTCTGCCTCAGCCTCCTACAATACCGGAATTACAGAATTATAGGCACGCACCATGGCACCTAACTCCTTTAGGTTTCCTGATTAACTGGTGCCCCGACTGAAACCCTATGGTTTTCCTTTGTTAACTGCTAGGTTTCTTTGCACTGAGAGTAGTAATTTAGGCATTTTTTTCTATTCCCAGTCCTTCTTCTTCCTTTTGTAATATAGTAAGCCTCCTCTTCCTCCTGGAAGAAGGGAAATGGCAATCAATCACTGCTGAGTTCCTGTTTATGTCCACCCTCCACATAGAGGATTTAATTTAGATACCTCCTGGCCCTATATTCAACAATCCCAGAAGTTTTTGATTAGTCCAGAGTAGTAAGGTCAGTAAAGACATTGCAGATCTTTGGAGTAAGGAAGAAATATTTTCTAACTTGAAAAGATTTTTCCACAGAAGAATGGGATAGAAGCTAGAAAATAAAAAGATCCTGTCTCCATAGCAAGTAGAAAATTAGGATTTACATCTGTCCTTATAGACAGTTTGGCGGTTGCTGCATCAGGTGGTCCAGAGCAGCCTATTCAGATCATGACTGATATTTCATGGGCAACTTAACTTGTCATAAGCAATTCTCCTTCAACATGCCCTCTTTCGGGAAGTGGTACAATAGGTACCCGTTGTTCATGTCAGACATCTAAGAATCATTCTATAGGATCTCTAACTTCATCAGCCACAAATAATGGGTCACCAATTTTCTAAATTCTAACTTGAAGTCATCTGTTTCTTCTCCCATCAACACTGTCCTTGCCATGTCATCATCTCTCCTGGACATTGTAATGCATCCATTAGTGGTTTCTGGCTTTCTGCTCTCAAACCCTTACCACTCAAACTTTACAGTACTCCTTGAAAGATATTATAAAAGTGCAAGTATGATCATTTTACTTGCCATTAGTTCAATGGCTTCCTATAGCTTATAATGATTAACATTCCAAGAATTAAAGATTTAAGAATTAAGATCTATATTCTTTAACAAGTTGTTAAGGCTGCTCACCTATGCAGTCTTCTTTCTTATATAATTCTTTTAAAAAATATATGCTTATAATTCTCATATAATTCTTTTAGAAAATATACCGGGTACAGTGGTGCATGCCTGTTATCCCAGCAGCTTGGCGGGCTGAGACAGGAAAATGACAAGTTCAAAGCCACCCTCAGCAACAGTGAGGCGCTAAGCAACTCAGTGAGACCCTGTCTCTAAATAAAATACAAAATAGGGCTGGGGGTGTGGCTCAGTGGTTAAGTGCCCCTATATATATACTCAAGTAAAACAGAATGGCAGTTCTATGAGTCTTACAGTTTTTTTTTCTTTTAAAGAGAGAGAGAGAGAGAGAGAGAGAGAGAGAGAGAATTTTTTAATATTTATTTTATTTTTCAGTTTTTGGCGGACACAACATCTTTGTTTGTATGTGGTGCTGAGGATGGAACCCGGGCCGCGTGCATGCCAGGCAAGCGTTCTACCACTTGAGCCACATCCCCAGCCCGAGTCTTACTGCTTTAACTCAGGTCTTCTACATGATATTCTTTTTTTTTTTAATTTTTTTTTATTGTTGATTGTTCAAAACATTACATAGTTCTTGATATATCATATTTCACACTTTGATTCAAGTGGGTTATGAACTCCCATTTTTACCCCGTATACTACATGATATTCTTTTGGTGCAAGATATTCTCATAAAAATTTCACTCCCTGTTTGTCCTTTTGCCTCAGCATAGGCAACCTTTTCTCTCTAACTTTACCTGGCCACCCTGATGAATTTGGCTCACATGTTAAATTCACATTCCATGACATGCTGCCCTTCATTTGTTTGGAACACTTGTAATTGTGTATTTTGTGTCTATAAGTTCCATGATGATGTGCTGTCTGTATTTTTGATCCCTATATTCTCCAAACCTGGTGGGAATGCCCGACCCACAGAGAGTATTATTTATGGAGTATATGCATGAATGGGTGAACAATCATACTACTGTAACTGGTAGTTTACAGTTCTGTCACACATCATACCTCCTTCAATAGCAAGTATTGAAGGCTTTGTATCTCAGTACTTAGTGCACTGTGTGTTTTATAGTAAACTCTAAAAATACCTTGATTGAAAGGAGAATGAAAGCAGATGATGACTGCTGTGTCAGGCAATTTCAGCTCATTCTATTTAATTCACCTTTCTTCTTTCTGGAGAGCTCCCTTCAAGGACATTATATCACTGGATCACCTATGCTTCATTTGTCAGCATGAAGTCAGAGGACCAAACTAACTGTCTCAGCCAAGGTCCTGAACAGAACCTTGGCACTAACCTATGATGTAACTGACAAGCACAGGGCTACTGAGTTCTGCTAGAATCCCAGAGATTACAACTTCTTTTATGACATGAGTTTCTAGACGGATGAGAATTTCAAATCCCATATTTCTCTTTTCTAACTCCTTTTACTCTATTAATTGCCGAAAACAGCTGTTCCACAGAGCACCGCAAGGCTCAGTCTTATTTCCAAACTTTCACAGGAGAGGCCAACAGGTGACAGGATGCAGTGAGGATCTTACTTTTAGGAGCAGCTCAAACCTCTGCCCTGGGATGAAGCCCTTGCAAAAACTCTCTGATTAGTATCTAAATCACCTCTCTGTCTTTTCAAAGGTTTACCTTGTCATTTTTCAAGTTATCTCTCATTCCTTTATTAAAAACCTGAAATACAGCTGGCCAGATGCATTAGTCATTGGAGATAGAGTAAAAAATAAGATGTGGGTCTTGTGAAATATGCTTATTGGCCCTTCTTGCAGAATTTTCATCATCATGAATCAACACTATGAATGCCCCTGGGCAACACTCATTTGGGAATAGAAGGTTAAAGAGAAATGCTAGATCAACTGGGGCTACTGAAAGGTTCCTTAGAATAGAGGGGGAAAATGCTGATTGTTTAATTTTTTAAGCATCTCAGAGAGTTCATATCAATTTTACCACAGAAAAGAAAAGTAACAATTCTTTGGAAATAAATAATTCCAAATATTATTTGTTTAGAAATGTAAATAAAATGAAGAACAAAGGGAGGAGTTGTGTATAAGTAATTGTAAAGTGTACAACTATTGCACTGCACATGTAATGGGGACTCACACAATTCTATGGAATCATACAAAAATATTTTTCATGGGCTATATGTGCTGTACTTTGTTTCTGCTTCCTGCATTGGAATCTGTTTATACCTTGGCTGTAAATTTCACTTCTAGATGATGGTATATCATCCCCTCACCTTGGTGAGGCCTTCTTTGGTGACCTTCCCAAGCCTCAGCATTGGTCAGCTTTCCAGATTTTCAAAGGATGTTGTTTCAGTCACTTATCAGGTACTTATGGTTTTCTTTAAATAAACTCTCCTTGGTTTTTCTTTCTTTCTTTCCTTTTTTTTTCTTGCTCAGCTAACCATACAGAGTTCCATGGCCAATGTTCATACAATTCTTTAGTGTATTAGTTTCCTTTTTGCCATCAAAAAGTTCTACAAACTTTGTGCCTTAAAACCAAAGAATTTTAACTCTTGCACAGTTCTAGAAGCTGAAAGTATGTGATGGAGATGTTGGCAGAAATACATTATTATACAAGTTTCTGGGAGGAAAAATCCTCTTTTGCCTCTTTAAACTTCCTGTGGCCCCATCTCCTGTGGTATGTAGCAGCATAACTCCAATCTCTCTCTCCTTCCTCACACGGTTATCTTTCCTCTGTAAGAACATATCATAATCCCAGCTTGAACTCACTTTATCTAATTACATCTAAAAATACCCTATTTCCAAACCAGATCTCATTCTCATGCTTTGGGTAGACACTCTTCAAATCAATACACATGCAATAAAATTTCCTTTAAAATC
Organism: Spermophilus citellus; assembly: GCF_964194105.1. Taxonomy (NCBI): domain Eukaryota; kingdom Metazoa; phylum Chordata; class Mammalia; order Rodentia; family Sciuridae; genus Spermophilus; species Spermophilus citellus. The sequence goes on along the minus strand of NC_138186.1, from coordinate 100,720,373 downwards.
TCCACCATTCTATTCTTAGAGTTCCTTTAGGTAAATGTGAGCTCTTCTTCCAGGGAGACAAAAATGATTCAGTGGAAGAAACAAACTATTGGAGTGCACATTTGCTACTGTAATGCTTCCTAGGAAAGATGTATGCATTTGAAAATCCCATACAACCTTGAAAAACTGCATTGGGCAACCAATGCAATTGTGGATAATTTGTTCTTCTGGTCAAAAACTTGCCCTGTTAATTACTCAAGGAATAAACATAAAGATGAAATGAATAATCTCCATGCTGTATAGGTTAATGACACACTAAAACTGTTTTTATTTCTAGAAATGGGTTTAAAGTAACTGATATAGAATAAAATGTACATATAACATATAATATTTGCATATTATAATTTCACTTAAATAATAAACATAGGTTTGTTTCTTTATCAACATTTATAAGGATTTTGAGGAGACAGTAAATGCTTTAAGGCTAATCTGATGGCATTTATTTTCTTATAAATTTTCTTAGGAAATTGAATGATATTTAATCATTTATTCCCAAGTGTTAAATTCAGTACTTAATAAAGGTGACAAGGATGATGGCAATTACTTGCAATGAGAAACACCATAAAGATGAGTCATGCAATCCAACATGGCCGCCGGCGAGGAAACAGCGATTCCAATGTCTCCACATTAACGGGATCAGAAAGACCCATTGGAACAGCGGCAGTCTACCTACTGAGGAACTTCTAGCAAAATTCCGTGAAGAGGGGACCTGCTGGGAATTGGTAGGTTTATTAAAAGTGTCAGTTTGTCCCAGACAAGTGGATCTTGGCCGGCCACGCGGGCGTGGAGGTCCAGTCCCGCAGCCACCAGCCGCTTCAAAAAGCGGCCGGCGGCCCCGAGCGGCGCGGCCCGCCTGAACCCACAGACGGCACCCGCCACCTCGCTGTCCCGGGAGGCCCCACTCTCGCTCAGCGAACGGCCAATCCACCCGCCCGGATCTTAGCCACGCGGCCGCAGCTGCCCGGCTCTACAGGCAGCCTGGCGCAGCGAGAAGTGTCCCCGCCTGGCCCAGCAGACAGCCCGTGCCCTCCCGGCTCTACTAACAGCCCCGCCCACCCGGCGAACGGCTCCCCCCCCCCAGATAGAGTGAAGGGAATCTAACCAACCCTTTACGAAATAGCGAACTGGGAACTAAAACCAGAGATTATGTCAGACCAGAGACAAGCCAGTTCCACCCCTCCCTTCGGACACCCCGGCAAGGAGCCAGGGGCCCACCATAGCAGAGAGGGGAAGTCACCAAAGTTCAGCCAAAGAGATTCCTTCCCAGCGGAATCTACTTTAGCAGGTGTGTGACTCCCACCCACACCAGATACAAACAACCGGGAAACTTCAAAATCTCTCCGTGGGCGTGACCGTAAGGGCCAAAGGACTCTCGACCCCCAACTCCCCCTACTGCCAGTGACGTGGGCGTGAGTGTAGGGGCAGAGGGAAGCAGAGAAGACTCCCCACCCCCGAATCCCCCAACCGCGAACTGAGAGGGTGTGACGGTAGGGGCAGAGGGAAACAGAGGACACTCCAGACCCCCAACTCCTCCTACCGCCAGCAGTGTGGTTGTGACTGTAGGGGCCGAGGGAAGTAGAGGAGATCCTCGACCCCCAACTCCTATTACCACCAGCAGCGACACCAATGGTCTTAGCTACCAGATTCCGAAAGTGTGCCCACCAAAGGGGTCCGGAAAAATTAAACAATTGACTCCCAGACTACAGCTCCACAGCACTGGGGCTTAGATGAATGACAGCGAGAGTGCTCAGTAGTTAGGGAAATAGAGCACTCGGTGGGGCTGAAAGTGTAACCAAATCCTTGGGGAACTGCCTCTGGTGAGCAGGACCTGGCTGGCTGGCAGGAGGAAGGGGAGGAGGGGCCGTAGAAGTGAAACGGCTCTGGACCAACAGGATTGAGAGACTCCCAGGAACCGCCTTACAGGGATTGCTGTTGACACACTGAGGGCAAAACTCAGCCCGGAGGGCACAGCTTTGCCTACGGGAAGAGAAGAAAATGGATCTCTAAGACCTAATTTTATTTCCTATTCCATTTTAATTTTTTCTCTCCCTTTTCCCTCTCTCTCTCCCCTTCCAAGTTTTACTGCTCTTTCCATTCTCCTCTATTCTATCTATCTCCCTCTCCTTCTTTCTTTTCAAGAGCAACTACCTTCCCCTTCCCCCCAACTTTCATCCCAAGCATTACGTCCTCCATTTTGCGTAACTGTCTAAATACAAATAGGTGTGCGCCCCCCCCCCCGCGCCTGCAAGGTAGCCAGACCAGCCAACCACCAGCAGGTCAGGCCCAGCAACCTGGGAGTGGCAGAGTTGCCCCACGCGCCTGCAAGGTAGGCGCACCTGCTACCAACCAGCAGAACAGGCCCAGCGGCCTGCCGATGTGGTAGGCACAGTGCCCCCAATTGGAGGAGGAGCAGAACCCCTGCCCGCACCTGCGTGGGAGACTTTGCAACTATACAAGAGTAATACAAATATATAGGGGGAAAATTCAACAACACAACAGTCTCAGTAAGCAGAAAGAAATGCGAACAGTATGAAGAGACAAGGAAAGAAAGGACCACAAGCAATGCAGGTCAACTCAACGCTAGAAGAGGTAATATCTGTAACAGATGGAATGTCAGATAAAGAATTCAGGAGATACATGCTTCAGATGATCTGGAGTCTCAAGAAAGACATTAGACAGCAAAATCAGGCAATGAAAGATCTCTTAAACAATGAAATACATAAACAAATCCAGGAAGTAAAAGATCAACTATACAGGGAGATAGAGGTTATAAAAAACAAACAAACAGAAATCCTAGAAAGGCAGGAAGCAATAAACCAACTTAAAAACTCAATTGAGAATACTACCAGCAGAGTAGAACACTTAGAAGATAGAACATCAGACAATGAAGACAAAGTATTTCAACTTGAAAAGAACATAGACAGCTCAGCAAGACAGTTAAGAAACCATGAGCAGAACATCCAAGAGATATGGGATAACATAAAGAGACCAAACTTAAGAGTCATTGGGATACAGGAAGGCATGGAGGGCCATACCAAAGGAATAAACAATCGATTCAATGAAATAATTCGAGAAAACTTCCCAGACTTGAAGAATGAGACAGAATTCCAAATCCTAGAAGCCTACAGGACGCCGAATGTGCATAATCATAAGAGATCCACACCTAGACACATTATAATGAAGATGCCCAACATACAGAATAAGGAGAGAATTTTAAAAGCTACAAGAGAAAGGAAACAGATTGCATTTAGGGGTAAACCAATCAGGATAACAGCTGATCTCTCAACACAGACTTTGAAAGCTAGAAGATCCTGGAATAACATATTTCAAACACTGAAAGAAAATGGGTTCCAACCAAGAATTGTGTATCCAGCAAAATTGAGCTTCAAGATGGAAGATGAAATTAAAACCTTCCATGATAAACAAAAGTTAAAAGAATTTGCAGCTAGAAAACCATCTCTCCAAAAAATCCTCAGCAAAACATTACAGGAAGAGGAAATGGAAAATAACAATGAAAACCAACAGTGGGAGGTAGGACAGTAAAGGGGGGAAAATAATCAAAGAGGAAAACAAACCATATTCAGTAACATAAACAAACAAGTATGGCTGGAAGGATAACCCATATCTCAATAATAACCCTAAATGTTAATGGCTTAAACTCACCAATTAAGAGACACAGGCTAGTAGAATGGATCACAAAACATGACCCAACAATATGCTGCCTACAGAAGATGCATTTGATAGGAAAAGACATACATAGACTGAAGGTGAAAGGTTGGGAAAAATCATATCACTCATATGGACTTCGGAAACAAGCAGGAGTGTCCATACTCATATCTAATAAAATAGATTTCAAGCCAAAGTTAATCAAAAGGGATAAAGAGGGACACTACATACTGCTCAAGGGAACCATACACCAACAAGACATAATAATCATAAATATATATATATGCCCCAAACAATGGTGCAGCTATGTTCATCAAACAAACTCTTCTCAAGTTCAAGAGTCTAATAGACCACCATAGAATAATCATGGGAGACTTCAACACACCTCTCTCACCACTGGACAGATCTTCCAAACAAAAGTTGAATAAGGAAACTATAGAACTCAATAACACAATTAACAACCTAGACTTAATTGACATATATAGAATATACCACCCAACATCAAGCAGTTACACTTTTTTCTCAGCAGCACATGGATCCTTCTCAAAAATAGATCATGTATTATGTCACAGGGCAACTCTTAGACAATATAAAGGAGTAGAGATAATACCATGCATCTTATCTGACCGTAATGGAATGAAACTGAAAATCAACGATAAAAGAAGGAAGGAAAAATCATGCACCACTTGGAGAATGAACAACAGGTTACTGAATGATCAATGGGTTATAGAAAACATTAAGGAGGAAATTAAAAAATTCTTAGAGATAAATGAAAACACAGACACAACATATCGGAATCTATGGGACACATTGAAAGCAGTTCTAAGAGGAAAATTCACTGCATAGAGTTCATTCCTTAAAAAAAGAAAAAACCAACAAATAAATGATCTCATACTTCATCTCAAAATCCTAGAAAAAGAAGAGCAAAATAACAGCAAAAGAAGTAGAAGGCAAGAAATAATTAAAATCAGAGCTGAAATTAATGAAATCAAAAGAAACAATTGAAAAAATTGATAAAACTAAAAGTTGGTTCTTTGAAAAAAAAAATAAGATCGACAGACCCTTAGCCATGCTAATGAAGAGAAGAAGAGAGAGAACTCAAATTACTAGCATACAGGATGAAAAAGGCAATATCACAACAGACACTTCAGAAATACAGAAGATAATCAGAAATTATTTTGAATCCTTATACTCCAATAAAATAGAAGATAGTGAAGGCATCGATAAATTTCTTAAGTCATATGATCTGCCCAGATTGAGACAGGAGGATATAGACAACCTAAACAGACCAATATCAATTGAGGAAATAGAGGAAATCATCAAAAGATTACCAACTAAGAAAAGCCCAGGACCGGATGGGTATACAGCAGAGTTTTACAAAACCTTTAAAGAGGAACTAATACCAATACTTTTCAAGCTATTTCAGGAAATAGAAAAAGAGGGAGAACTTCCAAGTTCATTCTACGAGGCCAACATCACACTGATTCCTAAACCAGACAAAGATACTTCAAAGAAAGAAAACTACAGACCTATATCTCTAATGAACCTAGACGCAAAAATCCTCAATAAAATTCTGGCGAATCGGATACAAAATCATATCAAAAAAATTGTACACCATGATCAAGTAGGATTCATCCCTGGGATGCAAGGCTGGTTCAATATACGGAAATCAATAAATGTTATTTACCACATCAATAGACTTAAAAATAAGAACCATATGATCATCTCGATAGATGCGGAAAAAGCATTCAACAAAGTACAGCATCCGTTTTTGTTCAAAACTCTTGAAAAAATAGGGATAAAAGGAACATACCTCAACATTGTAAAAGCAATCTACGCTAAGCCCCAGGCTAGCATCATTCTGAATGCAGAAAAATTGAAGGCATTCCCTCTAAAATATGGAACAAGACAGGGATGCCCTCTCTCACCACTTCTGTTCAACATAGTTCTCAAAACACTGGCCAGAGCAATTAGACAGACGAAAGAAATTAAAGGCATAAAAATAGTAAAAGAAGAACTTAAATTATCACTATTTGCAGATGACATGATTCTATACCTAGCAGACCCAAAAGGGTCTACAAAGAAACTATTAGAGCTAATAAATGAATTCAGCAAAGTGGCAGGATATAAAATCAACACGCATAAATCAAAAGCATTCCTGTATATCAGCGACAAACCCTCTGAAATGGAAATGAGGACAACCACTCCATTCACAATATCCTCAAAAACAATAAAATACTTGGGAATCAAACTAACAAAAGAGGTAAAAGACTTATACAATGAAAACTACAGAACCCTAAAGAGAGAAATTAAAGAAGATCTTAGAAGATGGAAAAATATACCCTGTTCATGGATACGCAGAACAAACATCATCAAAATGGCGATATTACCAAAAGTTCTCTATAGGTTTAATGCAATGCCAATCAAAATCCCAATGGCATTTCTTGTAGAAATAGAGAAAGCAATCATGAAATTCATATGGAAAAATAAAAGACCCAGAATAGCAAAAACAATGCTAAGCAGGAAGTGTGAATCAGGTGGTATAGTGATACCAGACTTCAAACTATACTACAGAGCAATAGTAACAAAAACAGCATGGTATTGGTACCAAAACAGGCGGGTGGACCAATGGTACAGAATAGAGGACACAGAAACCAATCCACAAAACTACAACTTTCTTATATTTGATAAAGGGGCTAAAAGCATGCAATGGAGGAAGGATAGCATCTTCAAGAAATGGTGTTGGGAAAACTGGAAATCCATATGCAACAAAATGAAACTGAATCCCTTTCTCTCGCCATGCACAAAAGTTAACTCAAAATGGATCAAGGAGCTTGATATCAAACCAGAGACAAGGCATCAGATAGAAGAAAAAGTTGGCTACGACCTACACACTGTGGGGTCGGGCTCCAAATTCCTCCATAGGACACCCATAGCACAAGAATTAATATCTAGAATCAACAAATGGGACTTGCTCAAACTAAAAAGTTTTTTCTCAGCAAAAGAAACAATAAGAGAGGTAAATAGGGAGCCTACATCATGGGAACAAATCTTTACTCCTCACACTTCAGATAGAGCCCTAATATCCAGAGTATATAAAGAACTCAAAAAATTAGACAATAAGATAACAAATAACCCAATCAACAAATGGGCCAAGGACCTAAACAGACACTTCTCAGAGGAGGACATACAATCAATCAACAAGTACATGAAAAAATGCTCACCATCGCTAGCAGTCAGAGAAATGCAAATCAAAACCACCCTAAGATATCATCTCACTCCAATAAGATTGGCAGCCATTATGAAATCAAACAACAACAAGTGCTGGCGAGGATGTGGGGAAAAGGGTACACTTGTACATTGTTGGTGGGACTGCAAATTGGTGCAACCAATTTGGAAAGCAGTATGGAGATTTCTTGGAAAGCTGGGAGTGGAACCACAATTTGACCCAGCTATTCCCCTTCTGGGTCTATTCCCTAAAGACCTAAAAACAGCATGCTACAGGGACACTGCTACATCTATGTTCATAGCAGTACAATTCACAATAGCAAGACTGTGGAAGCAACCTAGATGCCCTTCAATAGATGAATGGATAAAAAAATGTGGCATTTATACACAATGGAGTATTACTCTGCATTAAAAAATGACAAAATTATAGAATTTGGAGGGAAATGGATGGCATTAGAGCAGATTATGCTAAGTGAAGCTAGCCAATCCCTAAAAAACAAATGCCAAATATCTTCTTTGATATAAGGAGAGTAACTAAGAACAGAGTAGGGAAGAAGAGCATGAGAAGATGACTAGCATTAAACAGGGATGAGAGGTGGGAGGGACAGGGAGAGAGAAGGGAAATTGCTTGGAAATGGAAGGAGACCCTTAGGGTTATACAAAATTACATACAATAGGAAGTGAGGGGAAAGGGAAAAATAATACAAGGGGGAAAAAATGAATTACAGTAGAGGGGGTAGAGAGAGAAGATGGGAGGGGAGGGGAGGGGAGGGGGGATAGTAGAGGATAGGAAAGGCAGCAGAATACAACAGACATGAGTATGTCAATATGTAAATCAGTGGAAGTGTAACTGATGTGACTCTGCAATCTGTATACGGGGTAAAAATGGGAGTTCATAACTCACTTGAATCAAAGTGTGAAATATGATATATCAAGAACTATGTAATATTTTGAACAACCAATAAAAAATTAAAAAAGAAGATGAGTCATGCAATTATTTTTCTTTATATCCTCTCCTCCTAGATCTTTATTTGATGTTAACACACAGTTAAACTTTCCCATAACTAAGAAGAATTCATTGAAATCAACATGAGCATCAGAGTAGAAGAAATCTACTGAGATTACTATGAGTAAGCAAATATGAAATGCCTTGGAATAAAAATGAGTTGGACATGAGGCTTCACTATAGAGGAAGACCAAGAAGGGTATGAGGAAATGAGCTCATAGCTGTAATAGCCTTGGACCCAATGGGCTGAGGAGCACAAATGAAGGTGCTTCCTGCATTAGGGCCACGCAGTCCCAGGAGAGGGTCTCTAGTAAGGGAACATCTCCATTAAGACCTGAGGGTCAAGTATGGAATTGCTACATAAAGAAGACAGGGCAGGAATGAAAGAGAGGCACAGTAGGGAAAGTCAGAATTAAAAGCATAGAGTCAAAGACAGGCATGATGGCACTCATCTGTAATCCCAGCATACAGGAGGCTGAGGCAGGAGGATTGTTCAAAGCCAGCCTCAGCAACTTAGTGAGGTCGTAAAGCAACTAAGCAAGACCTTGTGTCTAAATAAAATATAAAAAATGGCTGGGGATGTGGTTCAGTGGTTAAGCACCACTGGATTCAATCCCTGGTACCAAAGAAAAAAGAGCAGAGAGTCTAAAAGAACCTGGTGATTCTTATCACACTTTGACACATTGCATTGGGTTGTTCCTTCCACATTTAAAATGATAATAATGATTCTATAGCTTTTTGAATACCATAGTATTTATTAGCCCAAAGTTTTCTTACATCTACCTTTGTGGTAGACAGCCATGAGAGTTATTATCATATCTATTTTACAGAAGGGGAAATTAATTTAGACTCACGAATGTAAAATAAACTGTTTTAATTGTAACACAGAAGAAAAGCTTTCACTTTGGTTCATTCTCCGCTATTTTTTTCTGTTGAATATATTCCTGTTGCATATATTTTAAATGAAAAAAAACCCATAAATTAAATGAAATAAAATACACTTTAAACATCAAGACCATCTATCACAGAATTCTCAAAATAGAATAAATGACTGTACATTCATTTCAGGCTTAGCAGTTGAACAATGAAAGAAATTAGCAGTTGAACAATGAAAGAAAATAGTACTTGAAAAGCAGCACTGTGAGGTGCTTGTCCATATCTCCAAGTCACAGAATATGAGAGTAAGACCCACAAAACATTTAATCAACAAGTGAGTTCTCAGTAATCTCTGTGCACAGGGCTGGACATTTTTTGTTTGAATCAGTTGTACCTGACACAGTACAGGTGCAAGTGCACATATAAATACCTGTTAAAGGAATAACTGAAGAGAATTGCATAATTCATATACAGATTCAAACACCATTCAGGACTCTTGAAAAAAATCTAAAGAAATGTCAAGAGAAGGGGACCTAGAATGGATTAGCAAATTTCTGGTGGCAGCAGGTCTTTACTTTGAAATCAATAATTTTATTACATCCTTTTCCATAAAAGGCTCCTTCAGAAGCCAGAAGGTTCCTTATGACAGTATAGAAGTCTCTGAGCATCCTCTTCTTCCTTTCTCCTGCTATCAGTATTGTAATCATTTTACATTTTTCAGAGAACCCTGGTGATTTTCATTTTGTTCCATGTTGTGACTCAGTGATGTAGTGGTCACCACAGCTATCTTTTGTTCTCCCCAACACTGCTTCAGTATTGAATATATGATCATAATTCCTCCAAGTGAGTAGGTTTCCACTTCCTGCAAGATGCTCAGAATACTTAGTTTCTAGAACAACCTTAAATACCTGTGATATTCAGGCAACCTGAAGTCTCATCTCACTTTAAATCAACACTAAACTCATTTCCATGCTAGAACATGTAGCATAGAGCTCTATAATCACAAAGCTATAATTTGAAGGGCCTCAGATGAGTCCATTTTTATTGATCCCATTGGTCCTGCTAACTCCACCATTGGTGTCTCCTTTAAGGGTTCTCTGCCTTACATTTGTGGCAGAACTTGTATCACATTTTTAATTCTTTTTATCAAAAATCACACTAAGTTTCCGAAAAAATCAAGTATTTACTAGGTATGGTGGTACAGGCCTGTAATCCCAGAGACTCAGGAGTTTGAGGCAGGGGAATCACAAATTTGAGGCCAGCCTCAGCAACTTAGTGAGTTCCTAAGCAACTTAATGAGACCCTATCTCAAAATTTAAAAAATAAAAATGAAAATGTCTGAGGATGTACTTCAGTGGTAAAGCACACCTGGGTGCAATTCCCAATACACGCCCCCCCCCAAAAAATAAGAATTTTAGTATTTATTGATAAAAAGTTTACTTGTAAATATTCTTTTTTATAATTGGTAGAAACTGTTATTTTGAAAATTAAATATAAATAATATGGTTTGGAAAATGCCAAACAATGGCATTCCATCTCTTAATTAACTCAGGATAGACTTATATGAGTTCCTCCACCAGGAGCCATAGGGTAAAATGAACTTGAGCCTTATACCTGGGACCTTCCCTCTGTTATCCACATTTATCTTGGGATTTCTCTAAAGCCAAATAATGTGTTTACTTAAAACCAACAGCAGCAATCCTCCTATGAACTGAGTCCAGTCCTGGGGCTTAGGTAGGATGTGGTCTCTGCTGGGGTGGCCATCAATTTACCCAATCAGGTCCTTAAACCACTAGAGCCTGCTGCCAATGAGGACCAAGTCTGTCCGGTTCTCTGCTGTATCTTGTGCTTGCACATTGCCTGGCATCTAGTGGAGACTTTAAAAAAAATCAGCCGAATAAAAGGATTAATGTTCACATTTAATAATTAAGTACTCCAAGGAGAGGGAGATATTTTACTGTCTGCTTCTGTGTTTGAAGGGCAAAGTAATGCAGTAAAAATCTCACTGCAGCCTCAGTGAAATGATTACATTTCTTCTCTAAATAGAGTAATTTGCTCATCTGCATAGATTTTTTTTTTATTTATAGTACTTCTCTGTACTTTTCTTTTTATCTTAAAATATATTTTGGGTCCCTTTCTTGAAGTTGGATACTAGTTAATTAATATTGAAATCTTTACCTTATCTGTTTAATATAATATGTATTTAAACTTACTGTTTACCTTTCCTTTGATGTTTTGATGCTGCATTTAGGAATATATCATGGGACAAGCTATAGGGAGAGTGCCAATAGAAATGCTGGCCTTTTCAGAAATGATTGGCTAGTGTTGAATATTTTAACAAATAAACAAGAGAAAAGGAAGCATGAGACCTCAGGAATAAATGTGAGAATCTCACTCAAGGCACTTCTCTCCATAAAAGATATGTTGCTTATTAGGGGATGAATGTTCTTGTAATAATGGCAGGAATTGTGTGAATTAGAAGGAATCATGTGTAACACCTCACTGGGAGAGGTGTTTTAGAAATGAAAACCTTGAAAAAAAATTAATTCTTATGCTTGAGACTTGAAAAAATTTCTCCCTGATATACATCAAGGGTCAATAGGGTCTATTAAGCTGAAGAAAACCAGTATATTTTATGTTTACTATGATAACTTGGTGATTCTAGGAAGCAATATGACGGTAAGAGGGTAGGGGCTGTTGAATCCTGGACTTGGGCAGCATGCATAGATTTTGAATGTCCCTATGAAATAATTGAACTTTTGAAAGTTGATCAAATAGAATTTTATTCTGTATATATATTAACTTATCCAAAATCAACTATGTGTCTTTTAGGAGTGGACACAGGGAAAAAATAATAATTCATATATAGAGAATATAGTAAACTCCACATAATATAATCTGTCCTAAATGAATATGATGAGGTGCTTGGTGCTTAGCAACCCCCCCACAACAGTCTCTCCCCTCTTCCCTCTGCTGGCCGAGGACGTCATAAGAACAGAGTACTATTGTAAATTCTAAAATATGTGTATCTTTATTTCAGAATATTCCCTAAATGTGGAAGTCAGCTACTTCCTCTGTTACTCAACTCAACAACTCATTTCAGTACCAGGGGGAAAACTCTCTTTGAGAGTTTTGAGAGACAATACTTTTTTTTTTTTTTTTGATCTAGTTGATTTTCTTAGCTAATTGCCATTCCATTTAATTTCAGTATATACATTAATTTCAAAATGTTATCATAACACAAAATCATGCACTTGGACTTCCATATATAATTATCTTCTTAGAGGGTCTACTAATTTTACAAGTCCAGATAGTACCCCTCATTTTGTGCTCAACAAAATGTAGAGCCTAGAAAGGTTTGGATGGCTGTAGATGACCATCATGAATCTGCTCGTCTCATTAAGGACAGTGTTACCTGAGACACAATTTTAGAAATAACTGGATAATTCATATGTGTTCAATGTTGTGTGTCAGGTAGAATTCAGGACACTGAAGAGTTTAACGGTCTTTGAGGATAACTTGGTAAACATCTAATTAAGTTCTTAACAATAGAGTTTCTTAGGGGAATCTTGTGGTGAGAGAAAACTCAGTTATACCAGGCATGCAATTATTCTATTGGATCAAAGCAAAATATTTTCTTGAATTCTAATTTTGTTCTTGGAAGCATAAACATTTCAAGTTCCTTTTCACTATTGCAACCTCTAGATATTTTTCCCATTATTTGTCTACTCTTCTCCCCTCAACATGGAAATATTATCTTTGCTATGTTAAGCATCTTCTTTCAGGATTCTTTATATGTTAGGATTTCCCATTGATTCCCATCTTTATTATTGTCTCTTTATAGTTTCTTGCCATTTCTGTTCTCTTCTGGGACGTGAAATAAGATGAGCCTACTGGATGAGTCTCTTCTACAACATGTTTGAGAGGGTTTAGTCCAAACCTGCCATAGTCACACAAGATTACACGGTCTCGTTGCTCACACAAAATTTGGAAATGGCCACAGAACATATCACATTTTGATAACTGACTTTAACCTTCTCCTTTCTTTGAAAATATTTGCTCTTTATATAATAGATTTTAAAGCAAATCTAACTAGGCTAACAGCTGTCATAGTAACTTGGAGTTTATCTTTTTTGTTGTTTCTCCCCGAACAGAGTTACCAGATACACAGGTAGGTGGGTACTAAAAATAATAGAACATAATATCTGAATTACAGATCTGAACAGATGACTATGGAAGATATACAGTTGACTACAAATGATTTTACAAAATATTTTTGTAAAAAACATCATTTAAAACATATTACTTAAAATATGTTAAAATTTAACATATTATATTACTTTGAATTCAAGTTTTTATAGGTATATAATAATTGAAGTTCATAGATTAATTATAACTAAAAGTTAAAAATATCTTAAATTTCAGATTTTTTCAGGAGAATGTGTTAAAATATTGGAAATTTCCTTTGAAATTCATAGAATGTTTTATATTTCTCTTTTATTGTTCAGATATGACATTTAAAGTTTTACAATTCAGCAAGGAAAATCTATCCTGCTATGATTACACTATAATGAAAAATTATTGAGATTCGTAAAGAGGGAACTGTTGCTCCTTTAATTACTTACACAGTGTTATTTATTTTTATGTAATTACATTTTATAGACAGTTCCACATGCTTTGTCCACACAGTGCCAACACATCTGGATGAAGAGTGGAAAGTTCTGTAACAAACCCAGATGGTTTGTAAGTTCAAGGCCAAGTATCCAGATGGAGTCAAGAAGGCAGAGCATCTGGATGGCAACTCTCAGACCTTTACTTCAGATGTCAGGCATCCTACAGACATAGGGCTCCAGTACTCTGTATCTAGACTGTGCGTGTGGAATCAGCTAGAAGTCAAAAAGAAAAAGGAAAATGCAAAAAAAAAAAAAAACAGTGTATATTATTTTTTTTTTTACTTTTAACAAAAGTAATTTATACTTCTTTGATTTAAAATGTAACTAAAAGGATCTAAGTGGAAAAAGCTCGGCAAAAAAGACTCAGCTTATTAGATTCCCTTTCTAATTTGCTGTAATGTTTTCTGCATTTTTGATTTGGGAGCATTTTCAATACAGCTCACGTGTGTAATAAATGGGCTCAATTAAAAATTGCATTTGATGCCGATTAAAAGTTCCTTGATCTTTAATATTACAATATACTACAATCCCGAATTGCATCTAGCATGTCACATTCAATAAACAGACTTCTTTGCTATCTCTGAATAATTAACTTTATCTTTGTCACAGGGAACAAAAGTAATGAAAGCAGCATAGACATTACTCATTTATTCTTAGCATGAGGATCTCATTAGTTTGCCCCGTCTCCCAACAACCTCTTGATTGGAGTCTTATGGACCTTTCAAGAAACTACTTCTGGCAGAAAACTTCAGTTTCAGCATAATTTCTCCTTTCTCAGACCATGAAAGAAATAAGAAAAATGTGGCTATACAGATTTGAAGAAAATCATTTAAATAGTCATTTATTGTACATGTATTCTTACTAAAGCACTCAGATAAAGTACAACACAGACCTCCTATCCTCAAAAAGTTCTATACCAAGAAGAGTTGTATACCCCCAAAGAATTCAGATTCCTTCATGGTGATCCCAGAAGGGCTACAGCCTTCATATGTGCTTTTGAAAGTACTAAATATTCTTCATATTCATCTATTTGTAGTTTTATTTTTTACATATTTCATATTTACAAATTATATAAGAAAATCAGTCCATTGTTTTATAATTGTTAAAGACTGAACACCACTATTGAGAAAAGATATATTGCTGTAGAATCACATTAGTTATACAGTATCTCAGTACCTCAAAATGTGACCTTATTTGGAAATAGCATGTTGCATTGAAAAAGCATCAGGAGTTGGCCTGTTCCTACCTTATATGTCAGTTTATGTCAGCTTGACAAAATTAAGATTGTAAGGCAGGATGTAAAAGATGCATACAACATGAACCTTGCCACAGAATTTGCTTTATAATTTTGAGTAAAATTATCATCATGTAGATAAAAAATAAAAGTCACCTGGAGATTTTCATATAAGCAACACAGAGAAGATGGAGCTTGATGAAAGCCAAGGATTAATAGATTGGTGGTTGACCAAGAGTAGAGGAAGTATGTGTATGGCAAAAGAAAGACTTCACAAAACCTAGAGAGTTGGGGAGAGAAGAGACAGGTGCTTGCCTTTGAAATATTAAGCAGTGATGAGACTACACTGAGTAAAGGTGTGTCTCCTGGGGAATAATGAAAGACAAAAAGTTTATAGGTAAAATGTCAAAGGCAGCAATTTGGAGGATACGGGGCTGGGCAGAGTAGGCATTACTGAAAGAGTATGGAGCATGGGAATTGTAAAATCCAAGTTACTTTTAGAAATATCAATCATTAGCTGGACACAATGGCTCAGGAGGTTGAGGCAGGAGGATCATGAGTTAAAAGCCAGCCTTAACAACAGCAAGGTGCTAAGCAACTCAGTGAGACCCTGGGGATAAAATAGGGCTGGGGATGTGGCTCAGTAGTAGAGTCTTCCTAAGGTCAATCTCTGGTACCCCTTCCCCTCAAAAAAAGAGAAATATCAATCATACACACACATAGACTTTTTTTTTTCCTTTTTAGACATACATGACAGTATAGTGTATTTTAACGTATTATACATGCATGGAGTAGTGTAACTTATTCTAATTAGGGTCCATTTTTGTGATTGAACATGATGTGGCATTTCACTAGTTGTATATTCATACATGAACATAGGAAAGTTATGCCTGGTTTATTTTACAGACTTTCCTATTCCCATCCCCCCTTTCATTCCTCTTTGTCTAATCCTAAGCACAGAATTTTCTGAAAAAAGTTGATTGTATAATGATAAATGGAAGGCAGAATAATGAGTTAATTATTCTATGTATTAAAGGCCAAACTCAATATCATATACACAGTTTCACAAATACTTATAAAACTGAGTTGCAAAGCTGATGTGAGGAATATCCTAAAGAAACCTAACACTGAGAAAGGTAAAAACAAGGGTTTCATATTCTAAAGAGAAAGTAAGGCACAGTTATTGTTTTTAATTTTTATTTGTTTTAATTAGTTTTTAATTAATTAGTTTGTAATTAATTTTTATTTGTTTTTAATTTTTGTTTTAATTAGTTATAGAATGCATTTATGCACTCTGATATTCACACATGGCATCTAATTTCTCATTTTTCTGAGGGTACATGCTGTAGAATCACATTAGTTATACAGTCATACACATACATAAAGTAATGATGTCTGTTTCCTTCTATTATCCCTCCTATCCTCCCATCTCCTTTCCTCCCCTCCCTTCACTTTCCTCTACCTAATCAAAGTTAACTCTGTTCTTCTCTAGACCCCTGCCCCTTAATGTGAATTAGCATCTGCATATTAGAGAAAACATTCAGTCTTTCCTTTTGGGCTTATTTCACTTAGGACTTAATGTTCTCCAACTCCATCCATTTACTGGCAAATCCTTTAATTTCCTTCTTCTTTAAAGCAGTTAAGATTTTTATTGGTCAAGCATCAGGCTCTGTGATTCCCTGAGTAGCAGAATGGGTCCCTGACAGGTTGCCAACCATGAATAATATTTACCATGTGATATCATACCTAGGAAAGGGTACTCTTATCTGGCTTCTATGGGGCTAGGGCTCTATTGGTGTAGGTAAACTAGGGCTTGAAGATAAATGTATTAGTTTCAGAAGAGACTTTTTACTTGAGCAGAACTGCATTATCACAGCTTGGTGCAAACAAAATTTGTGAGAAGTTCTTTCTCTTTTGCTCCAGAACCTTCAGTATCTAGTTCTTTGAGGATCAGGAACTCTGTGAGCCTTAAGAAGTTACAATGCTAGCCCAACATCATTTTAAAAATAATCATGGACAGAAGAATGTAAAGAAAGACCCAAATGAATTGAATTTATTTATAATAATTATAATATAGAAATATTAATTTGACAGGAAAAATAGAATATTTATATATAGAAAAATCAATTAGGGTATATTAACTTAGGAAATTATTCTGACAGCCAATGTGAAAAGAGATTAGAATGAAGCCGCAGCAGCGCACTGATAATTCTAAGGCTTCAGGTGTTAAGAAGTGGTAGCTCAAGGTTATATTAAGCAAACAATGCAGACAGGAGAAAGTATTGTTTTGGATGTGGGAGAGGATAATAAGTTTGATTTTGGATATGTTTAATTTAAAATCCAGTTTTGATTATAAAAAAACGTTAAATTAGAAACCATCAACATTATAACCAATAATTAACCATTAGTATTGGAACATGTAATAGGGAACTAAATCATTAAACCATGATATAGATAAGTTCACCAGGGGATGAATTAAATATTTGCCTTAAATCAGAACACACACACAAAAAAAAAAAAACACACTGGACCTAATGTGTTTTGTCTACTTATTAAGATTAATGAATGCTTAATTATAGACAATGTGGACAAAATAATTATGTTTAGTTTAGACTACAGAAGTTAAATCCCTTCTTATTTTTACCTTAGTTGTGTTCATCAGTGTTTATCAACTTTCTATTCATCTTAATAATATTCTTTGTTTAAAAAAACTGTGTTTATGTTCATCAGTGATGTTGGTTTGTAGTTTTCTATCCTTAATGGTTTCATATCAGGGTGATGTGGACGTTATAGAATGAATATGGGAAAGTTTCCTTTCTTTTCTATTTCATGAAATGATTTTAGAAGGATTAACATTAGTTTTTCTTTAAAGGTCTGGTAGAATTCAGTTGAGATTCCATCTGGTTATATTTGTTGGAAGGCTTTTAATTACTGCTTCAATCCTGTTGCTTGATTTTGTTTTGTGTAAGTTTTCTGAATCTTCCTGGTTCAATTTGGGTAGGTCTTATGTGCCTAGAAATTTGTCAGTATCTTCTGATGTTTCAATTTATTGGAATGTGAGTTTTCAAAATAGTTCCTAATGATCCTCTGGATTTCAGAAATGTCTATGGTGACATCTCTTTTTCTTTCAAATTTTTTGATTTGGTCTTCTCTTTCTTTTAGTTAGTCTGGCTAAGGGTTATTAATGTTATTTATTTCTTCAAGCAACCAGTTATTTGTTGCATGATTCTTTGTATTTTTTAAATTCTTTTTATTTATTTATTTTTTCAGGTGTAGTTGGACACAATGCCTTTATTTTATTTATTTATTTTTATGTGGTGCTGAGGATCGAACCTAGGGCCCTGCACATGCAAGGCGAGCGCTCTACCACTGAGCTACAACACCAGTCCCATAATTCTTAATTTTAATATTTTCAGCTCTGATTTTAATTATTTCCTGTATTCTGTTGGTTCTGAAATTATTTTGTTCTTGCTTTTCTAGTGCCTTGAGATGTAACACTTGATTATTTACTTAGGATCTTTCTTTCTTTTTTTCAAGTAGATACTCTATTCTATAAACTTCCCTCTTAGAACTGTCTCCATACTGTCCAAGAGATTTTGGTATGTTGTAATTCTGTTCTCATTTGTTTCTAATGACTTCTTTGATATAAGGGGAGTAACCAAGGTCAGGGTAGGGACAAGAGCTTGAGAAGAAGATTAACATTAAACAGGGATGAGAGGTGGGAGGGAAAGGGAGTGAGAAGGGAAATCCTATGGAAATGGAAGGTGATCCTCAGGGTTATACAAAATTACATATAAGAGGAAAGGAGGGGTAAGAGAAGAATAATACAAGTGGAAGAAATGATTTACAGTAGAGGGGGTAGAGAGAGAAAAGGGGAGGGGAGGGGAGAGGAAGGGAAGGGGGATAGTAGAGAATAGGATAGACAGCAGAATACATCAGACACTAGAATGGCAATATGTAAATCAATGGAAGTGTAACTGATGTGAGACAGCAATCGGTATACGGGGTAAAAATGGGAGTTCATAACCCACTTGAATCAAACTGTGAAATATGATATATTAAGAACTATGTAATGTTTTGAACGACCAACAATAAAAAATAAAATAAAATAAAATTTAAAAAAAAAAGAATTTTTTGGTTTCTTCCATGATTTCTTCTATTTCCCAATCCTCATTCAAAAGCATACTGTTCAATCTCCATGTGTAAAATGAATTACTTTTTTATCTTGTTGCTTATCTCTATTATGATCTGCTAATATGTAAGAAATTATCTCAATTATTTGTACTATCTAGGACTATCTATGGTCTATCTTAGAGAAGTTTCCATGGAGAGTTGAGAAGAATATGAATTTGATTGTCAATGGATAAAATATTCCATATATGTCTGTCGATTAATCATGTATTTTAGGTCTAAAAATTCTTCACTTTTTTTATGTCTGGAAGACCTTTCTATGGATGAGAAAGGTGTATTGAAATTACCTACTATTATTGTACTGGAATCTATGAGTTTTTATATTAAGTAGGTTTTTTTTTAATTTATATCCATATGTGTATTGACATTCAGGGGCACAAATATTCCTGATTAACACAGAAACAAACAAACAAAAACTTTAATAAAATATTAGCAATCCACATTCACAAACACATTGAGAAGATGCCATGGTATGGCCAAATTGGCTTCATTCCACAGAGGCAGGGTTTTTTCAGCATGTTTAAATTAAGAAATAGAATCAATAGAATTAAAGAAAATTCCATTGATGATCGCATTAGATTTAGAAATATTCTTCAGCAAAATCCAGCAACCAATTCTTTCTAAAACACTGGAGAAATTAGGGATAGAATGAACTTACATCAGCATTGTAAAGGCTATGTCAGGCAAACTGAAGGCAAATATAATGTTAAACACTATGATATACTCACCACTCCTACTCAGCACAATTTTGGAATTCTAACCAGAGAAATTAAGTTGAGAAGGAAACTAAAGCAATAATAGAAGAATAAGAGGTCAAATTATCTATGTATGCCGATGACAGGATCCTATATTTAGAAAACCCCCAAATCTCCACCAGAATATTTCTAAAGCTGATAAACAAATTTAACAAAATAACAGGATGTAAGATTTATACATATTAACCAATCGCTTTCCTATACTCCAATATGAATCTTCTCAGAAAGAAATAAAAAAACTATTCCATTTATAATAACCTAAAATCTGGGGGGAATAAATATAATCCAGAACGTGAAAATCCTCTATAATGAAAAGTATAGAATATTAAAAAAAAACTAAAGAGACCTTAGGATATGGAAATAACTCACAGATGCTTAGATAGGCAGAATTAACATTATCAAAATGGCCATACTACCAAAAGCAATATCAGATTCAATGCAAGCCCCAACAAAATACCAATGACATTATCATGGAAAAAGAAAAAAAAACATTTATTGAATTTAGTTGGAAGGATAAGAGACCTAGAATAGCCAAATTAATCATGAACCAGAGGATCTTTGCTGCAGGCATCAAAATACTGGGCATCAAATAATACTACTAAGATGTAGTAACAAAATTAGCATGACATAGGCACCAAAACAGACATGAAGACCAATGCAATAAAATAGAAGAAACAGAGACAAATCCACTTTTATTTAGTAATCTGATACTCAACAAAAGTACCAAAATATATTTTGGAGAAAAATATCCTTTCTAACAAATGGTATTGGAAGAATTGTGTATGCATATATAGAAGAAAGAAACTAGATCTTTTTCTCACCTTGCACAAAAATCGACTCAACATGGATGAATGGCCTATGAATTAAACCAGAAACTACACTTCAACATTTGGCACAGACATTGACTTTCTTAACAAGATTCTTAAGTGGAAGAAATAAAACCAGTAATCAATAAGTGTGACAGCATCAAATTAAAAAAAAAAAACAGAAAACAAACAAACAAAAGACTAAACTTCTGCACAGAAAAGGAAACAAGAGTGTGAAGAAAGAGCCTACAGAATGGGAGACCTTTTTCACTTACTCCTCAGACAGGTGTTTAACATCCAAAATATGTAAACTTTTAACACCAAAAAACAAATAACCCAACTAATAAATGAATCCAAGAACTACGCAGAACCTCCTCAAAAGATGAAACACAAATGGCCAAAATAAATAGGAAAAACTGTTCAATCAGGGAAAAGCAAATCAAAACTACATAGAGATTTCATCTCACTCCAGTCAGAATGACAATTATCAAGAAAACAAATATTAAATGCTGGCAAGGAAGTGGGGAAAAGACACACTCATCCATTGTTGGTTTAATGGCAAATTAGTACAATCACTCCAGAAAACAGTATGGATATTCCTCAAAAACTAGGAATGGAATCATCATATTATACACTCCTTGGTAATTATTCAAAAGATCTAAAATACATACTATAGTGATATAGGCACATCAGTGTTTTTAGTAGCACAATTCACAATAGCCAAGTTATAGAACCGGCCCAGGGGCTCATTAACAAATGAATGGATAAAGAATTTGTAATATACATACATAATGAAGTTTTACTGAGCCATAAAGAAGAATAAAATTATGGCATATGCTGGTAAATTGATGGAACTAGAGAATATTGTGCTTCAGTAAAATAAGCCAGACTCAGAAAATAAAGTGTTGAATATTTTCTCTCACATGCAGAGCAAGACCAAAATAAGTGGGACAAAGGAGCAATCACATGAAAATAGAAATAAATGGAGGAAAGGAAATGGATTGAGGTGTAGGAAGGAGGGATGGAAGAATGGAGGACATGTGGAATGAAATTGACCAAATTATTATATGTACATATATGGATATATGAATATATGTACATAGAATAATATATAAATATAGAATAACATATATATATATATATATATAGTAATTTCATCTTCATGCTTATTTATAAAGCACTAATTTAAAAATATATATAAATAAATAGAAGAAAGACCATTTGAGTAGAAGAAAGGAAAAAGGGGGAAGAAGAAGGTATGAGAAGAGGAAACACTGGGACTGACTTGGAGAAGATTATATTCCTTAGTTGTATATTATACCAAATGGAACTCCAATATTATGTGTAACTAAAATGCACTAATAAAATATTAATAATTGAAATTTCAAATACAAAGTAAATATAAATTTCAGTTCAATAATTCTTAAACAAGTTATAGAAATTTTGAATTAGCATAGAATTATATATGCCAAAAATATTGATCTAATTTGCCTATGTTCTGTTCTAGAAATCAAGTTAACAGATTGAAATGCAGCATTTCTCTGTGCACTTAACCAAGTCCAGTGAGACGAATCACTGGAAAGCACACTAAACTTTAATTTGTGTAAACTTCTTTAAGTTTAATGGTTATTATTAAATATTATTAAACCATATATAGCCAAAGGATGAAGAAAACCCTAAAAGTTTTCTGAGTAGAATTGAGTAAGTCAAAGTTCACAGTTGCATAGCATCATAACAACTAATTTATAACTGTACTTTAGAATATATTTGGAAAAGAGTAATAGAAGCTTCCCTTAAAATAAACTGCAACTTTGATTTAAAATATTAGGAGGAAAGTTTTAGCATTTTTGTATATCATTCACTTATCTATTAAAACTTCTAGTTGTAAAAACTTTAATTTCCTTTTTAATTCTAAGAAGACTATGAAACAGAAAAAGGGCAAAAGGTATCAGAAGAGTTTTCTTTATTTAAATATCCATAATGATAAGCAGATTATTAAAGACTTGAAAAGTATAATTAGGCCAAATGTTAAGTTCTATTTTATCTCAGAATAATGTGACTTTTGTAATGGAGTTCACCATGAGCTTGTTTGCTTTCAAAGATTTGGATTAATTCCTTCTGTATTCAAGCATCAACTTTGGTGGCTTATTTTGGGATGTGTGCATACACTTGGGTGGGTTCTTGTGTATGTAGACCTAGTCATAAATTATTAGTAGAAACTTAATTTTATGATTTTGTGAAAAATCAATAATATATCATTATTTAAATAAATGTAACCAATTTTCCCAGGACAGTGATTCTTTTGATCATTCAAAATGACAATATAACATGATATCAGAATCAAACCTATTGAATCATTCATGATTTCTTAAACCAGATACAGGAAGATAGAGAGGTCATACTGATGATAATTATTTTGCAGAGTGTACTCTCTCAAGTTTTAAAATATTATACACTGACTTGATAGATAAATGTTTATTATAGTCTGAAGAAAGAAAAAAATCATACAGTTTTATTTACTGAGTTAAAATCTTAAGCAAATGATGCCATTCAATATGGCCATCACTATTAGGACAATGCCAACTTAAACTGTAATGAGAAGAGTTGTAGCAGGGTCTGGGTTAGGGCTTCAAACCCAATCAGACTTCCAGCTGCTGTTACAGTATCTAAAGCAAGTCCAAGATAAGATATTCTTCCTGTGACACATGGTGCAAAATGCTCTATAAGAAATGAGTCCTTGTCTCTTTAACATCTGCACCTCCACATGATTAACATAAACCACACATTGCAGTTTTCTTCACCAGAATTAAATGTTCCATAAGATCTGTTTTCAATTTAATAGTAAACTTCCAGTCTATTTAACTATAATATGAAGCCTATAATTGAAAGAGACTTTGGATATTCTTATATTACTCCAACTGCACTTATAAGTACAAGTTAATTATGATAATGTGAATTGAAAATGGAAGATAATCTAATCAAGAAAATTTTGTGGATAATGAGTTAATCACAAATTTCCAGAAATCCCCTATATACCAATTATGACAATGCCATCTAAATACTATACATATATGTGCATACATACATACTCTTATACCTATTTTAGTTTTGAAGTTATTCCTTATAATTACAGTTATGACCCAGGAGTGAGGCATTGTCTGAGGATCAATGGTTGGCAGGGAAAACACACCTGGCCATTAACTCCAAATACATTGCCTGTGCTTCCATTATTATATCAAAGATTTTGCAAATGTATATGAGGTGGAAATAAGACTTCCAGCGATCTCTAGTTCAATGTCTATTCATTTATTGAATGTTACCAACTTTATCAGTTATCTTTAAGAGTTGTTGAAAGTATATTATGAAATTATGTGACTTAAATTTTAAAAACTATCAGAAATGTTGACAATATGTTATAAATGTTCTTCTAAAACAATGAAAGAAACTAT
The DNA here is from genome assembly GCF_964194105.1 of Spermophilus citellus. Lineage (NCBI taxonomy): Eukaryota > Metazoa > Chordata > Mammalia > Rodentia > Sciuridae > Spermophilus > Spermophilus citellus. The sequence continues at coordinate 100,696,450 of NC_138186.1, read as the reverse complement.
AATCAAGGGAAAGAGATTAGTAGTACATAGAACTGGGCAAATTAATCAATTGGAAAATGGTTTTAAAGAAATCACTCAGTATAAAACACTATAAATATAAACACATAGCAAATGTGACAAGGAAGTTAGGATAAACACAAGACAAATGAATGATAATACACACAGTAAGGGAATTTATAGAACGCAGAAAAAAACAAGATATTTGATTAAAAAGAAAATCCTGAGAATTTTCTAGAGGAGAAAGTGGAAAAATAAGATCAGGAATTAAAGAAGAAAACAGAGTCTGCATGGGGGTAAGTACAAACAAATCCATACTCAAATACTTGTGAAGTTCAAAAAAGCCACAGACAAAAAAATAAATAAAAATAAAAACAAAAGTCTCAGAAGTTGCTACAGGACAGAGTCAGATTGGCTGTACTACAACAACAATTTGAATAATATGCATTTTCAGCCCCATAAACAAATGCCAGTGGAGAGTGAAATACATTTACTATTCTGAAGTACTAAACCAACCAGAAAAACTAAACCCAAATAAATCACTAGTCAAGAATAAAGTAAAATAAATTTATTTTCAAAACAGAAGAATGCATATTTTACTAGTTACAGACCATCTAGGAAAGATTAAGAAATGAGCAAAAGGGAAATTGAAAGCAGGAAAGAAAAAAAGCAGGATACAAGAAACAAAATTGAACAAAGGAACAAATAAACATATTTTAAATAAAATAAATATAAAATAAGCATTAAGAGAAAACTAATGATAATCTAAAGGAGTTTGAAAAAAGGTGAAAAAATAATACTCATGTAAATGGAGAGTGGGTGATGAATTTTACATTTATTACATTCTGTTTCTAATATCACTCAGAAATGATAGAATACAAAATGAAGGAGAAAGGAAAAAAGTACTGTCAGTGAAAACAAAGGGAGAGAAGGAAGTAAAATACAATGACACTAAATTATTTATATATTAAATACAGTCTCGATAATATGGTAAGTGATATGAGTTATTTGTGGGACATATCTGCTACACATGCCATAAAAGTTATCAAAAACAGATGGTGGTATTGTTCCAGGTAACTTGAGATAAGCAGCTATTACCAATGCTCAGAATATTTAGGGGCATCAATCATGGTTTAGGATTAGGAATAATTATTCCTCAGTAAAGGGAATTCCTATTAATGGAATTTCTTCAAGGCTATACTGGAGAAGGGTACAGTGTTGGATGTGGGTTTAATGAATTGATCTTTTGATACTAAGAGTGTATCATGACAAAGCTTCTCTGGTATATAAAGCCAAACACTTCTACACATAGAATACATTTTTTTTTTAATCTGAAATGTCATCAAGAAAAAATATTTTGAGGATTTTGTTTTGCTCATCATGGTATTCTAGGTCCTTAGTATGGGGTCTGACACTTAGCACAACTGTATAAATAGTTCTTTAATTGAAATGAAGACTCTGGCAGATTTAATATAGCTTAGGAAAATAATAAAAAGGTGAAGAGGATAAGTAGCATAGACTATGAAGTAGAAATAGGAACAAAGTTATTAAACTTTGTAAAACCGTGTACAGTGGGAATATGAAGTGCCTACAGAAAGTCATGAGTTTTTTCGAAATATATGAGAAAGTGCAATTTCATCTGATGCATTTGGATATAACCAACAATGATAGAATATAATTCTAAACTGACAGTATCTAGACAAGTATTTGCTCTTTTCAAAGACAAAATTATTAAAGTTGGTATTTTGTATCTCTTTGGAGTTTGTTAAATGCACATATTTTATAAGCAAACTATACCCAGATTAATAAATCTTTGAATTCTCTATTCAGAGAGTGGACTGGGACATTAGGTTTACTCTTCCATTTGGAAAAGACCAAGTAGCTTTCATTAAGAGAGGATTCACCATAACTACATTATTGCAAATCCTACTTCCTGGCAGTATTTGGATATATGTCAGGGGGTCTTATCCATAAATATATATCTTGCAAAAGCATTTCTAAAAGCTATAAATTGCTTTTGAGTTTTACTAAAGTAGAACAGTATTTACGAGACATGATTTTATTTCATCTAGCCCATAGCAGCAGAGGATATGAATTTTAAGTTCTTTCATCAGATTTGAATTAATTGCTTTTCCTATTAATTCATAGGGGGTCCTCCCCCCCCCCCAGGACTATACACTTACTCCCTCTTTAATGGTCAGACACAACAAGATGGTTCCACATCCAGTTCTTGTAAAAGTATAATGATTGTACAAAGATTTACCTATAGGATAATTTGAAATAGACTTTACCTCAACTTTAAGCTGCTAGAATTCTTTTGGGATAACTAAGGCCTTATCTGATCCTTCAGATCTAAGGCACATCAGCTCTGACAGGTTTTAAAAGTTTTATTTATAAACTGCACTTTCCCCAAAAGTATTTACCAGGTTTCTTTGTAGTACAGTGTTTCACAATCTTTCTGGATCAAAAGATCCAGCAAAGGAGCTCTAAAAAATTCAGACTTGTGGATGAAGCTTTTTCCCAGGAGATTACAATTTGGTAGCTCAGGGACCTAGGAATCTGTGTTTCTAAGATTCCCCAAGTGACTCCTTAAATCAGACAAGGTTCAGAAACATTGACTCACTGAATGCTGCAGCTTAGGCACTTGCTCTGCAAGCCATATGGTGATCTGTACCTCTAAAGAATGTAATATACTCTGAATGATGAGCTCATACCAGGAAGATAAGCCTCAGAGCACCAAGACCCTTGCCCAGAAGTTCAGAAAAGATCAGTGGCAGGATTTGTTTTGCCTGCATTTAGCCAAAATCTATCAAATAATAGTATTGAAAACATCTGCTTTTTTTTGAAGCAAATGTGGAGGTAATCAAACAAACACTTTGTTGCATAGGAAGAACCATATGGAGACATGAGGAAGAAAACTTGAAATAACTCCACAGTCAAATTTTTGTGATTCAAAACTGCCAGGTCAAGAAGAGGAACATCATAGGCCTAGGCTATTTGCTGATGGACTCCTGTTGAGAATGCAAGTCATGTTTACTTTGTTTTTATATGATGTTTGCTTTAATATCTTCCTTCTTTAATAATAAATATCAGTGCCTAACATTGTGCCAGCCCTATAGAACACAGTCGATAAATGTTGAAAAGAAAGTATGGAGAAATAGATGTGTTTTAGAAGATTAAAAGTAATAGTTTGCATGAAATGTTTGTTTTTAAATTTACCTATTGATTTTAATCAAGCTTTGCTGAATTTGCAAACTCAAAGAGAATTTTAGGCATAAAAAATTATATCCTTCCCACATGATTTTCATTTTCATAACAGATAAAATTTGACACTTAAATATTATGACATATACACACTCAAATGATGGCTGATTAAATCAACCTGTATTTTCTGAGATGAAAATAAGACTGAGATAAAAATAATGCTTTGTGTTCTTCATATAAATAATAAAGACAATAGCTCTTCTAGCTAAAAACATAAAATCTTTCTTACATAAGAAGTATTTTTATGGTAGAAAAGTGTTTATTGAGCTTGAGTCTCTATTTAGAGATCAATATATAAGATCTTCCATTGCAAGTTTGAAAACTTTAACTTTTTCCTTCAACATACACATTCTTTTCAAGAAAGTCTATTTACATCAGGAAAAATCAATACTTTTACAGAGACAAAAATACATGCTTATGTTTGTATAGTTCTTTGAAATTACAGATGGTACAATTAACATAAATATAATGAAAAGCATCTTGACCTAATTGGTACATTTCTGAACTTTGAACTTGAAACATTGCTAAGATAGTAAGGTACTTAGTCTTTTGCTTTGTATCCAAACAGAGGTAATTAATTATAAAATGGGTCATTCTCAGCAGCATTTTTATTCTTATAAATATTTAAATCCTCATAATGTGTTTTAGTCAGCTTTTTGTGCTGCTGTGACTAAAAGACCTGCCATAAACAATTTTAAGGAGGAAAAGTTTATTTGGGGGCTCATGGTTTTAGAGGTCTCAGTCCATAGACAGTGGGCTCTGTTACCCAGGGATCCAAGTGAAGCAGAACATAACGATGGAAGATTGTGGTGGAGGGAAGAAGCTCAAGACACATCACACCAGGAAGGAAGTGGGGGGGAGAGAGAGAGAGCTCCAGGGAGCCAGAGAGTGCTCTGCTTAACCAGGACAATATATAAACCCCAAAGTCATGACCCTAGAGATCTACCTCTTCCAGACTCATACTACCTGCCTACTTTACCACTCAGTTAATTCTTAAGGAGATTAATCCACTGATTGGGTTAAGACTTTCATAGCCCAGTCTTTTTAATTCTAAACCTTCTTGCATGGTCTCACACATGAATTTTTGGGAGACATATCACATCTAAACCACAACATAAAGTTTAGTAGAAACACAGCAGAACCATTTTTTCTGTTTTTATACAAAGTTGGTACTTCAACATCAGAAATTTCAAGGATACATTTCATAATTTTTCCTTAAGAATATTGTAATGAGGGGCTGGGGATGTGGCTCAAGCGGTGGCGCGCTCGCCTGGCATGCGTGCGGCCCAGGTTCGATCCTCAGCACCACATACCAACAAAGATGTTGTGTCCACCGAGAACTAAAAAATAAATATTAAAAATTCTCTCTCTCTCTCTCTCACTCTCTCTCCTCTCTCACTCTCTCTTTAAAAAAAAAGAATATTGTAATGAAACTGATAAAATAGCACTATCTTAAATCAAACTCTTCTTCTACAATGAGCTTCTATATCTTTAATGTGCAAAGACATCCTAAACTATAGAACTTAAAAACTGAAAGAGACAAAAACTATTCAAAGAACAATTAAAAAGGTAGTTTTCTATAAAGTTGTAAATTCATGTAATTCAATTCTCCAGGAAACTGCATAGTTTAGAAATACAACAATATTAGGAAAATGTTGAAGAGCTTATAACTGGCCCTCGCTGTAATTACTATATTTGAGATATGCTTGGAGTAGGCATTGACAAGTGGGCCCTGCGACTGACCTTTAGCTGCTACTTACACACTGGATTGATTGAAAGATTGGCCCTGTATGATGTTCTTCATTTTGTTCCTGCTCATTTATTCTTTCCTCAAGCAGAAAAACAGATGCAATCCTTGCCAATCATACTTAAATAGTTAGCATCTGACATTCATGCTAACCAAAACACTCAGGGAAAGAGTAAACAGTTTAAAATCTATGTAAGTTTTTGAATTTCCATAAAAATCATTTAAACATGAAATGTAGGGTAAGTTGTTTGCTTGTTTTCATCTTAGTAGCTTAAGTTTTTGTTGGGTTTACTTAGGCGAGAGTAGAAAATAAATGAAGGTACATGCACATGCTTTGTTTTCAAAAACTGCAGCAGTTTCCTCAAGCTCCAAGCTAACATAGCACACTGAAAGAGAAAGATAGGGAATTGCCTGGCCACTTGGGTGCTGTTCCCAGTGCCTGTCTGAGAGTATGCTTTCCTTTGATAATAGACACTCGTAAATACAAGTCAATGAAATGGTGGGAAGGGGAATACTGTGGCTCCACATATTCTGAGAGGCTTTGAAATTCAATGTGATACCCTTTATGTTGGAGAGTGGCTCAAGATCAAGGGCAATAAATCCTGATGCTTTCAAATTTATAGATATTTTGGCTGGAGGAAATGGAAAAGATGTATCCTTCTGGAATATTTCATGTCTGCAAGCTCGCGCGCACGCACTCTCTCTCTCTCTCTCTCTCTCTCTCTCTCTCTCTCTCTCTCTCTCCCTCCCTCCCTCCCTCCCTCCCTCCCTCTCCTATTTTGTCTCCAGGTCCACATACTAGTGGAATAGTAGAGTGTTTGCAAATGAATATCAGATACTGAGTCTAATTAGTAGCTATTAAATAATAAATATTTTAAACAAGAAAACAAACAAAAGAAATATTTCTTCATTTTTGTTCTAGCAGTATTTCTTTTTATCATAACATTTGCTATCTTGCAATGGGGAGTAGTTAATGTATATTTTACCTCTATCTTATTATAAAATCACACCACAGAGAATGTAAGTCAGATTTGTTATTATTAATACTCTGAAAAAAGACAAGCATTTCCTTTTTGACCTTTTGCATCACTCTTTCCACCATCCTTCCTACCTCTATTCTGTCTCTTTCAGGTTGTCCAAAATGTGAGAAAAAAATTGTTTTAAAATTAATTCTTCCTTCCTTCCTAATTCTTAAATGACCTTGGACAATCTTTCCTCATTTAAGAAGAATAATACACACTTGTTTCAGGCTGTCACAGTCTCTTAGGCCTTTTTGTTAATTGCTGCTGTTACTTTATGTTATAAATTACTTTATTTTCCCTAGGAAGAGGCATCTCCTCTGGATGAGCTGCCTTTCAACCTCTGTCTTCCTTTTCATTTTTCCAACCATTTCTTCTTTCCACCTTGCATCCATAATTCCTTTACAATGTTTTCTTTAAATAAACATATTTTTTACATTGAAAGGAACATTATATTAATTCTCATAGGTTTGGAAAATAGAAAACAGGACATTTTTAATTTGTCTTAAGGTGCATTTTCTAACAAAAATCAATTAATATAAAACAAGTTTTAATATGAAATTATAGAATCGTTAATTTTATAATAACTTCAAATAATTTATAATAAGTGCAGGATAATACAAAAAATTTTTTTCTCTACAATCTAACATATCCAAAATTATAACAATAAAAGGAGATATTTCAATGCCTGGTTGCTTAATTGATGGTATTATGTAAGAAAATTCATAATTATATAAAATAATAAACTATATAAAATATAGCAAAAAATATATAACCAGCCAAAGAAAACATGAAAGGAGATAAGTAAGAATATTAATTTGTATTGTTTCAAACCTAGTGATAGCTAACATATTTTGGAGGCAAAGCAATATTTTAATAAATGTTGAAGATTTGGTTTGGTGATTTGCAAGAGTCAATTAAGATTGTGTGGAGACCCATACCTGTAACTATTTGGGGAACAGAGGCAGGCGGATCACTTAAGCCTACAAATATGAAACCAGACTGACAACACAGCAAAACCCCATGTCACACCACAACAATGACATCAAAAGGATTTATATAATTAAAAAACAAATTACTCAATGAAAACTACTAGATCAAAAATATATAGAATAAGAGGCCATTCTTCTTTGGTTTCTGGGGATTATAACCAGTAATTAAGATTATACAACAAATTTTATATAATATTTGCTTCAAACTATATATTTAATTAATGAATTAATATGGTGTTATACTTAACAAAAGTTAGAACTTTAGGAGAAAGAATTCAGATGAATTAAACTAGAATCATTAGAGTTCTATAAATTTTAGATAACAAAACAAGTAGTTTGCTTTTGATGAAAACAAAAAAGAATTGCTTTTAAAATAGTGTTGCTTCAGTTAGTAGAACTAGCAGAAGTAAATAGAGAAAAGCAATAGCATACCTATTACAAAAGAACTAAAGCTACTGTGCATCAAGACAAAACTTCCTTAGTAATTGAGCTGATTAACATATTCCACTTGCACATCTTATAGAATTTGAAACATTTTTTCCAAGTGATAATTATAAGGACACACAATTTCATGTTATTGGCCATATCATGAGGAAAATCTATATCTATATCTATATCTATATCTATCTATCTATATATATATATATACATACATACATACTGGGGAATATATATATATATTTTTTTCAAATGCAATAGATCAGTAAGACTAGGGATAGTACATTATTTTATTCATTTATAAAAACATTAGCTAGTAATGTGAATTTTATTGTAATTTATATAAACAGATAGGCCAAGAATGGACTAATCCTCCATATTCCCTCTAAGCAGAAGCGTTAAGTATGTTACTATGAAAAATGGTATCTTGAAGTCATGATTTTGTTAGACGCCATCTACATAATTTGGCAGAATTTAGTAAATTTTGCTGTATTAGTGAATGAGTAGGAAAGCTACTATATTTCCAGTGTTTTTTGTCATTCAAGATTAGCTAATTTCCTGAGCAAATTTGTCTAGACTTGACTTAATGGAAAAGAAAAATCAGGTCAGAATTTGATTCCTTGATAACTTTGCAATCCCTGAGACTTTTCCAGCATTTTAAAGCCAACATGTGTAAGTTGCAGTCTCAAGTTCCCAATATTTCAAGTGAACAAAGTAACATTTGCAACCTAGCAAAAGAGCTTAGGGAAGTTTAATGAGGTGACATATCTAAAATGTTATCTAAGGGAAATATTTTTATTATCTCTGTAGATAATACCTCAGCTTGACTGAACAAAAAAAAAAGATACCACAAGATATCATTGTGTTATGATAAAGCAATGAACTACCACCTGCAGGAAATTGGCTTCATGAAAGGCAACGACAAAGAGCACATAAGGATTACATAAAATCAATCAGAGGCAGGCAGGAAGAACACAAGCCAGATGAAGTAGAGTCTTTCATGACAGGCTGAAGAATATATCAAAGCCATCCTTGCTAATTTCAAAAAGCCCACTCCCTCCTCTAGAGGTGAGAACATTACTTCAGACAGCTTGCTGGCTCTGCTGGACTTCTGTGAAGATGCTGTGACTCCATTTGTGGGTTTCTTAAAGAATGATTTAGGAATGAAAAAGGCTAGCAAACCTGAGCACTGTGAATGTGGATCATCAGTGGGAGGAAACTGAGTGCAGAGATTTCCACATTTATTTCTCCTTTAGAAATGTATTTGCAGCAGCTGCACCCTCATGATTGCACTTTAGTTCTGAGCTAACATTCATTTAAATACTGTCTTCCAAAACTGCTAAGTAGTTTTGCTTTCAGTTTAAGCCATGTATCTAGATTAAACAGAACAACAAAATGAGCCAGTTAAAAGTATATGACATCTATCCTAGAAAGACAAAATCTAAGTTAAGAGGAGAGATGGTCAAAATGACGGGTATGATGATCATGGATTATGACAAGAGTTCCATAGGGGTAATGTACACAGGAAGGATAGAAACTATACAGAGATCTGCCATACCCATATTTCCAGGTACTCTGGAGGCCAAGGCAGGATGGCTTAAGCCCAAAGGGTGAGGACAGAGAGAGAAACAGAGTTATACCATGTCTTCAGAAATAAAATAAAGAAAAAGGAAGGAAGGAAGGAAGGATGGAAGGAAAGACTAAAGGAAGGAAGGAAGAAAGAAGGAAGGAAGGGAAGAAGGGAGGCAGAAAGAACAAGAAAGAAATTGAGCATTCCAAGGCTTCTAATAACAAATGGAAGAAATATCCTTAGAAACTTCATAGTACTCAGTGTTCATGGACCAAAGACTACACCATGAGGCATGTATGCATAAGCAATTGAAAATAGTGAGATAAGACTACCCATAATTGGAAGTCTAATACATATAAAGATTCTTCAAGGGACAGCAGAAGTTGATGTTAACAAAGAAAATGATACTGCCTAACAGTATAATTGTAGTTTTTTAGTTGAGAATTACCAAATCTCGTCTTTAAATGAATATTGGAGGGCAAATAAATTAAATCAACACAACAGTTGTATTTTTACCTATGCTTTCTTACTCTTCCACACCTTTCTAGTAATAAAGATACTGTAATAGAAGAATAAATGGAATTTGAGGTAATAAAAGACTTTTAATTAATTCATATAACTGTAAAGTTCTAATGAAACCATTTGAATCAATTGCCAGTAGCCCTATTCTGGAATTGGGTAAACAAAGAGTAATATTTACATTTGTGAAGATAGAGTTACCAGAGAGCATTCCTCAGTACCCTCTTCTGAAGAGTATCTGTTGGAATTACATTTTCCAGGAAGGATGTTCATAAAAGAAAAAAAAAAAAAAGAACAGTTAATTTAAATTTTCTATAACATCTTAGTTTATAAAACATTTTATTTGCCAAAGAGCTAGAATGCACCTTAAAAACAAGCTCTACTGTTTTCAATTCATGTTCCAAGTGTTCCTGACCTGGGATAAGAGTGACAAAACCCAGTTCAAAGAATAGAAATAATTTTTAATGTTTAAGGCAAAAAAAGGAGCTAATAGATAAATATTTTAAATTTTATGATCTTATCCATACTCATTTTCTTAAACAGTAAGTGCTTGTTATCATTTCCATTTAGTAATTTTGGTAAGCAATAAATGATTAAGCAGAAAAATCTTTGTAAAATTGCCAAAATTAGACAGCGAAATGAATGACACAACTTTCCTATGTACATATATTAATATATCACAGTGAATCTCACCCTCATGTACATCCACAATATATATTAATTTATAAATAACTGGGTAAATGGCAAAAAGAAAAATAAACGAAAGGAAGCAGGGTTTGGAGGGAGAAAAGGGAACGGAAAGGTACTGGGGACTGAATTAGAACAAAATATATTCTATACTTTTATAATTATGTCAAAATGAATTCTAATGTCATGTACAACTAAAAAGAACCAATAAAATATAAATAAAATTGTCAAAATTAATATGTGTTAGTGTTTTGATTATTTCCAGAGTTGCTTACTTGTTAGTGGTGACTTGATCTAGATTACCTGTAAAAGAGTCATATTATATCATGGGAAAAGTTCCCACTTAGTGGAATTAAATGAAATAGGTTTTTAAGACATGATTTTCCTTAGTCTATAACATGATTTTCAAGCATGCTCTCATCTGGGTAGCCACAAAGTCCTTGGACATGGTCTGACATTGAGATCTGATTAAGTCACTGATGTGGGGAATAGCACAATAAAACTAAAATGCCAATCATCAGACTTTGAGCTCAAAATCTGTCTCATTTAATTAGCCATTTGAATGCTGAGGATTTCATTTTCATGAAAGAGAAAGAGCCATGTTTCATAACAAGGGAAGCGTGATGGTTAATTTTAAGAGTCAATTTGGCTGGGTCACAATGTGCCCAAATAGTTGTGTAAATATTATTCCAGGTGTTTCTGTGAGGGAGGTTTTGGGTGAGGGGAACATTCAAATATGTAAATCGAGTAAAATAGATTGCCTTCCACAGTATATGTGAGCCTCATTCCATCAGTTGAAGGGCTGAATAGACAAAAAAGTTGACCTTCCCCCAACAAAAGAGAATTTCACGTGTCTGATGGTTTTCAAACTAGGAAACTGGCTTTTCCTTGCCTTTGGCCTGGGACTGAGAGATGGGAAACAAATGAGCTATATAACATGACTGACCCCAGCTCACTGCATTAAAAGGTTTCAACATAATTGTTACAAGAAGGAGATAAAGGTAGAATGCACTGAACCTCCGGAGTTGAAAAGGAAATGAGAGTTCATGGAATCCAAGGAGGCTGGAGAACGCACATGAGGGTCCAAGAGAGAAGAGGTCTGTGCAGAAAAAGAATCCAGGGAGCTGGGGATAGAGCTGAGGTACTGTGCTTGCCTAGCATGTACAGGTCCTTGGTTTGATGCTCACAACAGCATACACACAGCAATAACATTGATAACAACAATAATAGCAACAATCAGAGATCTGCAGAGCTGTAGAATAGAATACTGATCAGAACATTCATGTGAATAAACTATTAAAGGACAAGGATATAAGAGCCTAATATATATGCAAAGTGCTATATCACCTGACCTTAGAAAGTGATAGATGAAAAAATACTGCAAACCATAAAGCAATCATTAAGTGAAAAAAAAAAATAGCACCAATAAGCCACCAATGAAAATAAAATGAATTTTAAGGGCTTAATTAATTCAAAATAAATCAAATAAAGAAGAGAAAGTGAGTAAAGAATACATGTGAAAAATGAAAAACAAGAAAATAGATAGAGACTCAATAAGCATATCAAGTGCAAATAGTTTAAACATACCTTTCAAACTACAGAGACTGTTAGATTAGATACAAATAATAGCCCCCAAAATGTCTACAAAAATATTTACATATATATGTACTACAGATTAAAGAATGGAAAAATATATATTATATTAGCTCTAATCACAGGCAATATGGTGTGATAATATTTATACGAACTGAAGTGAATTTCAAAGTAAAGAATATTATCAGGAATTAAAGTTTATTTCAAAATAATGCCATCGTTTCTAATAGAATATAAAATCCTAAAATTTGCACCTAAAACAAAGAATCAATATATTTGAAACAAAAAGATAGATATGAAAAGATAAAATAAATTTAAAATTATAATTGAAGATTTCAATATTTTGTCTGATCGAACAGGGTAGAATATGGAAGATGATATGGAAGAGTAAAATCACTATCAACCCAATTGAATTCATTGATATCTATAGACCATTGCCCACAATGAAAGAATACACATCTTTTTTAAGCACACATGGGACATTTGTCATCGTAAATAATATTTTGTGCCATAAAATAAATTCTTAAAAAATTAAAATGATTAATGATATACAAAATATATTCTCTGGTCATGGTAGAAGTAAATCTGAAATAAGTTACTGGAAGATGCTTAGGAAATTTTCAAGAATTAAAAAATGAAATAACATCCCCTTTATAACTTATAGGTCCAAAAAATGAAAAGGTATGTTAAAGAGTATTTTGAACTCAACAAAGGAGATAACACAACATGTCAAATGTATAGGATGCTAGTAAGGAAGAAATTAGAAGTGAAAATGTTCTCAAATTTATAAGTTTTCACCTTAAGCAGGAAACTAGAGGAAAATTGAAAATTAAACTTCAAGTAAGTAAAAGAGAGGAAATATACATCATAGAAGAAATTTCAAAAAAATAGAAAACATTAAAGCATATCAAAATTATTGATTATTCTCAAGATGATTACCAAGGGAAAAAAAGATAGAAATCCCTAGTACCAGGAATGAGAGAGATCATATTATTGAGTATCAAATATTTATGTATATAATATATAATATATAAAAGGTGTGCATATACAGTATAAGAAATATTGTGAACAGGTTTAAACCCATAAATCTGATAATTTTTATGAAATTGGCCAATTCTTTGAAAAACACAAATCCCAAGGCTCCTTCAAAAACATGATAACTCAAATAGCTATATATTTACTAAAAAAATGCATTTGTAGTTAAATTTCTTCTTACTAAAAAATATTTGTCTCAGATGTTTTACTATTGAATTCTACTAAATATTTAGTGAATATATGATATCAAGGTTTACACAAAGTTTATCAGAAAAATACAAAGGAGGACAAGACTAGACCCAGAATTTTCAACATCAAGAAACAGACAGAAAACATGATATAAAAACTCGAAAGTTTTGGCAAATTGAAATAAAAAATATAAAATATATAATACTAACTTCTTACAGGAACAAATATTCTGATTTATTTCAGATTTAATTCTTCCATGACCAAAGAATATATTTTGTATATATTATTACAGGAACATTAGAAGATCTATTAATATAATTTGCCTTATAGGAAGACAATTTTTTTTCCTGGGATCATCTCAATAATAAAAATCTATAAAGAAAATAAAAAAGACTTGATTCTAGTTCAAAATTATCCAAAAAAACAGTAATACAAGATTAGTTTTTGCAACTTTATAAATGGTGTCAATAAAAATCTAGAGATAATTTCATTTTTATTGGTCAAAGACTGACTACCTTCCCTCTAAGATGAAAAAAATAATACCCAAATGACATTTGACTAAAAGTTCAAGCCTGTGGAATTAATGACAGAAAAAAGAAGTAAAGACATCTAGATTAGAAAGAAGTTATTTGTAAAAGGCACGTTTGTACATGTAGAAAATGTGACAGAATCTACAAAGGCTACAAAATTTATGAGATTAGCAAAGCTTTCTGTCATGCCAAATACACAAAAATTAATTGTATTTCTAAATACTAACAGCAAAAATAGAAATTGAAAGTTCACACTTTTACAATAACCTCAAAAAATATGAACTACCAGGGATAAATCAAATGTGAAAAATCTGCACATGAAAAAACAACAATGCATTGAAGAAAGAAATTAAAGTAATAAATGAGAGCTAATCCACTTTTATGGTCCACTTATCATTAAGCTGTTACCTCTTTCAATGTTGCTCTATAGACTTAACATAATCCCAATCAAACTCTCAGGAGGATAGGAGAGTGTTAAAATTAATTCTAAAATTTATTACAATGAAAAGGCCCTGGAATAGAATCAATTGAAAATTTCAAAGATAATATTATTTGATTTATACACCTATGATAAAAAAACAATAATCAAAATATTGTGGCATCACTAATAGTGATTGAGAAAAGTTTGGCAGGTTTTAAAATGCTAAATATGCACCTCCCATATGATCCTTCCCACCACGCTTAGGTATTTGTACAAGAAAAAATGAAATTGTATGTCCATAACTAAGACTTGTCTATGAATATTCATAGCAGCTTTATTTGTATTACTGAAAACTGAAAACTACCAAGTATCTTCAACAAATGAATGGATTAACAGAGAAATAGCTGTGCAGTGAAATACTACTCATCAATATAAAGTGATGAATTATTAATACACACACCATGGATAAATCTCAAAATAATTATGCCAACTGAAAGAAGACAAAAAGAGTACATATTGAATGGTTTTATTTATATAAAATTCTAGAAACTAGGAACAAATTTCTTATTAGTGCAAGTAAATGAGATTACCTGGGTATAAGATGAGAAAAAATTTAGTAAGGAGTGGAAGGGTACAATGAAGGCTTTGGGGAATGATGAATACATCTGTTATCTCAATTGTAATTATATCTCCACAGGAATATTCATCTGTTGAAATATATTAAATTGTACTTTTTAAGTATGTTCAGATCAATGTATGTCAATTACATTTAAATATATCTTATTTAAAAAAAATATTTGTAAAAAATACTTCCTTTGGAGTCAGGCTGCTATGACTAGAATACCTTTTGTAGTTGTTAATAAGGTGACCTTGAACAAGGCATCAGGCATCTATCTCAGTGTTTACAAAATGAAGAACATGATAGCAATTACTTACATGGTAATGCACATACACTTCTTAGAACACTGCAGCACACAGTAAGGGCAATCTCAGTGTGGGCTGTTATTATAAATATACTAGTTTTTTTAAGCAATTACAAACATCACACTGCTATAGACCATTGTTCCTGGAATTATAAAAAGAATATCAATGATATTTTATGAGATTCCACAGATCAAATAAGACATGTACTTACACACAACCACATACATTCTATTTATGTAAATATAAAATTCAATACAGACATTGAAGTTTCTAGAGTTTGGTATGAGTTAAGATAAGGTAAAGTACTTGCCAAAAAAAATGTTAAATCATTATTCTAAAAAGACATGGATTTCATTAAAGATTACTCAGCAGACTAACTTAAAAAATGAATAAATAAAATAGTCCTAACTTCCCCTGAAAGCTGTGCGAGTTTTCAGTGACAAAATTCCCAAAATAAACTAAATATTTGAAGCCAATGTGGAAGTATTCTAAGTTAAATGCTTTATTACAATCTAATGAAAGCTGTTATTTATTTCTAATTAGTTTTTTATTGCTGGTGTTTCATTTGTGCTTCTTTTTCTGCAATCTCAATTATCAAAAGTTATATGCCTTAATTTACACAATTGCAATAATCATGTCAGCTTTCCTCATTCTTCTGCATTCAGATTTTTTTTTTGCCATTATATTTTCAATGAAATGTATCTCTTTTCTCTAAGAATCTTCTTAAGCATCATTTCTCTAGCTTGTAGCATTTCCCTTATGTGGCTTCTTTGGTGAGTCAATAAATTTAGCACTATTTTGTGTCTCAATTAGAAGGAGATCGATAGAACTCTAAGATGCACTTTAGACACTCTAATAATGACACATTAATTACTTTTTTCTTCACAAAAAAATTTCACCATATTTAACTCTATTCAATTTCTTTTCAGCATATACTCCTTAGAAGTTTTCTAGAAGATGGGAAATTATCCTCTCTGTTAAACATATGAAAAGAAACACAAAAGGAAAAAAATATGTATATACTCATTATCTGGTGTTCATACTGAACAATAATAGCATTGTGATGTTATCCCCATAAAAAATAAATGTCTTAGATTGACAATGCTATGCAATGTTTAATGAAGATTCAAGACTTTGGAACAGCTACCAGTTGAGACTCTTCATTGTGTATCCATCCTAAAATACCCTGCAGTGAGTAGGTACTGAAGTAACATCCTAGATTATCTAACTAAATGCTACAACACTGAAACATTTTATACTAGAACTATTTTCTTTCAGGTAATAAATCACCCAGTTGTAACAAAAAAATAAAATTTATTTGGAGTATACCTTTGAATAATCATTGAACAGCTTCTTCATGATGAAATGACTTTAGTCTGGCTTGGAGTAGGCACTTAACATGTATTTACAAGGATATAAGGAGTGCTTTGTATAACTAGTAAAGTCTTAAAAATGTAAGCTGTATTCCTAATGACTCTTTTTTAAATGTTTTTAAAAAACATTTCAAGAATTGAGCACTATGTGATGATTTTACACTAATAATTACTAAAAATGAATGTATGGGGTAAAAATTTATTTCAAAAGTTTAATAAGATTGACAGATGACAGATTGAAAGCATATATACATATATCGATGATAGATAAAAATGTTTAAACAGGTTTAAACATGAACACAACAGCTATTACCAGGCAATACTAGTACTTGGCCAGTAATTAACATTACAAATAAGCCCCACCCCTTTTTGTATCCTGTTGTACAGAAACAGCTCATCATTCTTCTAACATAATGATATTGACATCTTGATATTTTCTGAAAACTTGAAAAATCATCAAACATATTTGGTTTTCAAGTAACAAGGAAGAATCACCTGTTATATCTGACTTACAATTTACAAAGCCTTTACAAATAATGCTGGCTAATCAGCCCAACAATAGCAGGGATGAGAAGTGTGCAGAGGATAATGGAAACACCAGGCCCTGATTGTTCTATTAAAATTGGAGCAATTCATCACTTAGCATCATTAGGCCCTGAAAACTTGAACTGTACAAAGAAGACCTTTCAGAGTTTCCAGTGTTCTTCAGTCACCAGAAAGTTGTAGTTAATAAAAATGGCACAATCTTTATTAAAATACAGACACTGGTTGTTTATGGGAACTAAAAATTTTATACTCACATTTTCAGTATTAAAATAATATATTATGCAAAATTAAATTATAACAAATGGACCACATGGATTTTTTTGGTTTTGTGATTTTATTATGACACTGGAAAAGGCATATAATTTATAACATTGTCATTTAATAATTAAAATGGCCTTTATTATTTTGTTTACGGGTTTCTCATTTCTAGGCGGTGTAATTTTGCTGTGTGATTAGTAATGAATCTCACTCAGCAGCACCTTCTAATAGAACTCAGCATGGACAATTTTCCACGCAGATTCAATCTCTGCCTGAATCACACTAATCCTTTGATTGGGCTCAAGGAAAGACTTGGATCCCTGTAGAGTTCCTGATGCACTGACTATTCATAAAAATAATAACAAGGCATCAAACAGTCAGAAATATAGGTCTTGCACTTGTTCTTTGCTCTAGTGAAACAGGCCACAGGATGAGTTTTGTGGCTTCTTCACTGAGGCTAGATTTATAATTTAGAGACTAAAGGCCTTTGCAAAGTTTGTGCCAAGGTAGTATAGAGAGAATCTTTTAATTGTCCTTCAACGCATTGAACTTTATTTCAATGAGTAGAAGTTTACTCTCCAAACAAACTAAAAACACAAGTACATATGAACATATGTACATGTGGGAAGTAATTACAAGTTAAGGTGCTTGCATATTTTTTATCGTGGACAAGTAATGGGACAGTTTTTCACTACCAAAGGTTTTTGATAGTATAATAATTTTTTGAAGCCCTGTTAATACTTACTTCTACCTAGGAAACTGTTTAGACTCTCCCAACACATTGTCACCATGTTTGCTCTGAAAAATAAATCATTGGCTTGTGCAGTGTGCTTCTGTTCAACTAGGCAACAGAGATAATTGGGTTTCCCATGTCTGAGTTTCCTTTAAACACCATCATATTGATAACTCAAGATTCACAATGTAGAAAAAGATTTGATAGTTCATAATAAGAAGATAATTAGAATACTAGTTCTTCGTTAGCCAACATTACTAGTGAAAAAATGGAAGAAATAATTTGCTTCATGAAAGCTTTAGTTCTACTCAGCAACTTGGCAAGAATAGGTTAATTCATGGGTATGAAAATAGGCAAGAGGGTGTCACAGATGTGGCTTCAAAATTAAGTGTATCTGGTTCATGTCGAACCACTACATACGGTTTTCCTAGTAAACATTCATTTTATTTAGCAAGTTCACTTCTACAATGTATATAAATGAGATAAGAAATATTTTGATAAAGTAAAGTTTACAAAACAGAATAGGTTAATAAATTCTATTGTATGAATATTTGAAATTTTCAAATTGAATTTAAGAGAGAATGTAGAAGAGAAATTTGAAAATTAATGGATAGAATAATTTTGTTAACAGATTAAAATTCAGAAAGCTCAAAAAACTTGAACAATATAAATAAAAGTAACACATTGCACACATCTTAGTAAAATGTGGAACATAAAATAAAGGACTACCTTCAAGAAGCACAGAAAGAAGAATGGACCAATGGCAAACAAACTGCATTAGATTAAGTACTGACTTGAAAATAGTAAAAAGATTGAAATAGGAAACATTCTTAAATATGCTGAGTGATAATAATTTTAATTTAGGATTATATACCTACTGAAAATATCTTTTGATGATGACAATAACATAAAAATATATTCAGATACAAAGAATTGATATTATAATGGTAGCATTACAGTAACAATTATGGGAATTAAAAATTTTAATTTTTATGAGTAAAAAGCAAATTCTAAGTCATATGATAGGGTAGAAGAAAATAGTTCTCAATGGATAATTTTAAAAGTATCTTTAACTTCCCTATTAATCAGGGAAACTCTAAAACCAAAATATGCTTTAATTTCACAGTCACTAAATAGGCATATATTTAGTATTATTGAATATCTCCAGCAAGGAAAAACTTACTCAAGGCTAGTGAGAAAGTAAATTGGCCCACCCACTGTGTAGACAGCGTTTTTCAGAAGAGTTGAAAATTCTACAATCTATATTGCACATGTGTATGTCATGACCAGCATGAAGTTTACTCAGTTTTCCTGAGCTAGAACAGTAAGTCAGATTTAATATTAAAAGTATGAAAAATTAAGAAATGAGACAAGACATGAAATAAGTGAAAAGCTAGAACACATGGGGACCAGCTCTCATGGAGACTGCATCTAACCCCCCAAAAGAGAAACCTTGGGTTTTACTTAAATGAGTGGAAACACCAGTGGAATTCAGTGTAAATAACTTCCTGAGGGAACACGAAGAAGATGGCAGAAACAACTGTGCTGGAAATTGAAAGTTTAGGCCCACTCTACCTACAGGGCAGTTGCCTTTGAATCTAGAGCTATGAACTAAGGTAGGGTATCAGCATAATCTGGGCATTCTAGAACCAGGGAATTTCACTCAGTAGTTCCCAGAAAAGCAAACTTCCGGCCTTGTGATGGCTCAAACACACCCATAATTCAAACATGGGCTCCATCATGTCTACATACTATATATATACACACGCACCAAATATACATATACATATGTTTTACCATAAAGGCAATATGATGCAAGTTAATCATAACTGCAACATGATGCAAAATAAAGTTACAACAGTATAAATCAATGTAATTAAATCTCCAAAATTAATATTAAATTTTAAAAAAAGTCATGCATGGATGTATGCAATATATTTTAATTATACAAATTTCAAGAATAGGCAAAAGTAAATAATTGTTACATATATATGAAACAAAAAGCTAAAAAGACTAAGAGTGATTAAAACAAAGATTGCCTAGTGGTTATTTCTTGAGGGATGAAGAGGTGGTGGGTTATATAGCAAATGATACAACTACTGAAGAACACATGGTATTGCAACTATTTTTAATTTTTAATGGTTAAAATGGAATTGATTCACATCTATGCCTTTTTAAAACTTTAATTTATGTAAAACATATATGTCATATACACTGTTTTGAGTAATGATAAATTTTAAAACCACTATAAAATTTATACATGTTTTCTCACCTAAATATGCATTTCAAAATTTTGTTCTACATTTTTCTTGCCTGAAAAATTAAAGTTCAAAAGCAGAGTGAGAACAAATCAGCTTACCCATAAGAAAAGTCAAGCAACACCAGCTGCTAAAGACCTAATCTTTAGGATTGTTGCCTGCCAAAATGAATACAAGGTTCATCGATTTAGGATTCTAACCCCAATGAATCACAGATTTGGAAATATATTAAAGTAAAATGGCTGCTTGAAAGTCAAGAGGGTGAGTTATGTAGCAGCTTCAACCCTGTCCAAACTTAAGAGGACCCCATACCCCTTTACTCTGGACTTTGGTTTTAGCAAAGTAAATACTTATTATCTTGGGGCTAGGGTTAGGAGAAGCCATTGTCAGGGAAAATGTTCACAGTATAATAATATTGTTAAATTCAAACAAAAGAGCCTGTTGGATAAATAATTTGGCTAAAATGTTATGGAAGTTATGTCTGTGTCTCTTTGAGACAATAATGCATAGTATTACACACCTGAGACTTGGAATTAGACTAATTTTATTGAAAGCTCAGCCCTGCTACTTACTAGCCATATATCCCTCAGAAAGATCATTCACTTTTAGGTTCCTTAATTTTTAGAATTATAAGAGATAAGGTAGGTAAAACTTATTCCATGGCATTACGGGACATTTAAGATTGTCAAGTGAATGCTAACCATTTTGGTTTGCATTGGTCTCCCTTTCAATAAAACCATTAGAGTTTAAGTACACTTCCTCATCTAGGAGTAAACTGTTTTCTTATCAATAACAATGCTCTTGTTCCATATGTGTTCATACATATACATACATAACGTTATTATATATGTACATACCCAAACATATGGCCAATGTACAATGAATATTGAAAGAGCTTAAGAAATCAATATTTTTTGAGGGGATGGGGTAGTTACAGGTATGAATTTATAGGATTCTACAAAATGACTTCTCAACATCTGAATTTAGCATGTTTCATTATATCTAACAGTGCTTTTAAAATTCAGCTAACATGTAAATATTGAGACATTTCAGACATTGTAAATATATAGATTTCTCTTGCAAAATTAGAACAACTGGCTATATACAATATGTTTCCCTCATTTTCAATTGGCCATAATTGACTGAAAATTATTCCCTCATTTTCAATTGGCCATAATTGACTGAAAATTATTACCTCATGCATAGTTTAATGGATGCCTCCTTGCTCCATTCTGTGTTACCTGCCTAGTCCCTAGAACCACTTGAATTTAAAACCTGGGAAATTAAGATGAAAAGGGCAAGGGACAGTTGGCTTCAGTCTTAATGGAGGGTCTTTTTACAATAAAAAATGAAAAATTCAAAAGCAGGAGCCCTAAAGGCCCAATCATAAAATAAATGACTGTTTTTAAAGTGTACATTTTCTTAGGTTTTATGAATGGGATGAAAAGCACTACTGCCACAGTCCGGCTGCAGCAAACTAAGGGGGGGGGGGGGTAACGAACAACTTGTGTATGTTGATACAGCAGGAGTGGAAGTTGATACAGCAGGAGTGGAAGCCATTTATTGTAGGACAGGAGGGGTATTTATACATTCCACACAGCTTATCTTAATTAGCATAAACTAGATACATCAGTCAACCAATAAGAAATCTCCACACTTAATGGCTCGATGGCCTTACTTCACAAACCACTCCCTCTGGCATTTTGCCAGGCACCATCCAGACTTGTTTACAGACTCTAACATTTCCCCCTTTTGTTTAATTTAAATAACGACCATAGTGGTTTTTACACAAACACCATAAACAATCTGCTACAAGCAGAAGGGGAGGATACAAAATGCCACAATACCAAGCCAACTGATGGCTCCATGCAAGAAGCCCTTGGAAAAATTATACCAGCAATGACACCGTTTACAAAGATACCGAGTTACAATTTGTTGTAGATTACAGTTTGTTGTCTCAGTCCAGGTACAGCAGTGGCTCAATAGATTAACTCACAGTCCAGGTAAGTTCTGCAGGCAGCTAGCTTGATCCGAAGTCTCGTCTGGTTCTCAGAAACACTGGAAATTCTTTCACCTTCGTTTTCACCAGCACTGGGATGAAGGCAGGAACTCTGCAATGCTGACTAAAGAAAATCCAGTAGCATTCCACTAAGAAAACAACCTTCTGAACAATTTAGTACATTATCTCAAGGTTTTTTACATTTGAAATAAGCCTTAATGGTGCTCATTACTCATTAGCTTCCAGGTGTGGGAGAACCATTGTAGTTACTGGCCTTGGAAATGATCAAACTTCAGGGACACAGGCGCTTTTCGCCTGCAGCATCCTGGGCAGCCCCAGATGGCCCCGGGGAGAGTCCCAGACTCATACTGTTTTCGGGCACAGGTTTGGATTTGGGCTCTCTCAGCGGCATCCCGCTCCTGGGCGAGGGGCAGGGAAGAGCCGGTTGCCGCCACTTGGAAAGCCCTTGCTGTGCCATGACCGGCTTGTATAGCGGCAGCCTCCATGTGGCTTCATGCACCCTCCTATAATGAAAAGTATTCAGTAACAGCCTTTTGCTGCAACTTTTTTCCTGATAATCCTTCTTCTTCTGAACTTTCTTTTTCTTTCTGACTAGAGTTCCTGGGCTCTTATCAACACATGCCCTAACTGCTCTTGGTTCCACTGGGGTGCCTTCTTCCCTTAGTAATTTACTTCTCACCCCTTCCATATTTTCGTCACAAAGACAATACAATACACTGAGACAAAGCAAGACACAAACATACTGTATCAATCTTCTCCATTTTCTCAAAATGGCCATTTTTTCTCTCGCCCTATCTGCCTAGGGACGAGCAGATTTGCTCCTGTCCTATCTATGATGGGCAGCTTTTTTTCATCACTTACCCCCCAGTGTCCCGGGGCTCCCCATAATGGGACACCATCTGCTGCAGCCCGGCTGGCTGGGCAAAATAGCCAGGGGGTGACGAACAACTTGTGTAGATTGATACAGCAGGAGTGGAAGCCGTTTACTGTAGGACAGGAGAGGTATTTATACATTCCACACAGCTTATCTTAATTAGCATAAACTAGATACATCAGTCAACCAATAAGAAATCTCCACACTTAATGGCTCGATGGCCTTACTTCACAAACCACTCCCTCTGGCATTTTGCCAGGCGCCATCCAGACTTGTTTACAGACTCTAACACACTACTCCCTCTGCATGAGCCTTCATTATTTTAAGAAGTCGCATTACGGCTGTTAAAAATATTTGCTAATTTTTCTAATAGCTATTTAGTGATAATTACTACTTATAGTATCAAGTACTATTGTGTTTCTTACAAATTTTTATTTCAAAACTAGATAATTCACTATTTTATCAAGTTAGTAAACATGTGCACTTCCATACAATTCTAAGTGCCACTTACAATTCAACACATTTCTTCACAAAGAAAACTCTTCTTTACCTCTTTTGCTTCATCACAATAAATAAAATTTCTATTGTTAGTGGCTTGAGCTAAACTTCTATGTTCCATCCTTGTGTCCTTTCTTTCCACACATTGTGCACCACATCTCTCAGATTTTTTTTTTTTTTGTGTGTGTGTGTGTGTGTGGCAATCTCATTCACATTTTTATCTAAAACCCCAAGTGCTTTAGTCTTCTTCATATTGTTCAACATCAACTAATTTATTTATATGTTTACATTTTATTGTCCATCACTGTTCACTGCAATGTAAACTTCATGAGGATTGGGGTTTACTGTGTCCATTAATTAAGTTCATAAAACTGTGTCCAGCACATATCACAGGTGCAATAAAAGTAATTCTGTTGAGAATGAATTAACTTACAATGAAATTATAAAGGAAAATCTATTTAAATTTTACTACTTTGGGAACTAATATTAGGAATTTCTATATATGCTTTATGTCACAAATTCAATAGGTACTAAATTGAAAAAAAGTCTATTTCTTAATGTGAGCTAAGTTAAATTTAAATGAGACTGATATCTTGATTAAAGAAAAATCATGCACAAAATGATTACTGAAGTGAACCTTCCTTTCATGGTCCATGTATTTTAGAAAAGATAAGAAGATGATAAGAATGCTAACTTCTATCTCTCTGGAGTTTTCTTTCCATTCCATATATCAACTACAGAAAGTCAGTTTAAGATTAACATTTTCAGGAATAGCTTGCTGATAGATTTGAACATGAATTAGCTATTCTATTAGTTCAAATGAACTGTGCCTAGTGGAAAGGTATCTGACTTTTAATTAATAGGAAACTTGGGGGAGAACGTGAACTCAGTTCCTTTGGGTCTTCTAGGGTACAGGTGTGTTTGCACACTGTCTATGAATACGTGCTCCACCCTGACCATTGATAAATGGACCAGGATTAGACTGCGGACCTGAGTAGCTCAATCAGAGGTCCTCTCCTGAGAGTTTAAACTGCTTAAGGCATTGTAAGTTTATTCTGGACTGGCTTCTTGAAAGAAGCAAATTGAAAACAGTGGAATGACCATGTTCTGCTCATTGTAGGAATGAGGACAAAGGAATTCTTCTTCTTTTTTTTTTTTTTTTTTTGTAAGGCAGGAGGTTAAAGCAGGTGAGAGAGAAAGACAACAAGAAAAGAAGAAAAGATATCATCTTCCCCCTTCTCCCCTTATGGTGTCCTCCCCTTGATGCTAAGAATCTGGACCACATTTCTGTACTTAATTTCCAGGAGAGAGACATGTAGCCTTCTGATTTTTTAAAAATTGTACCTTTTAAATTGTATTCAATTGCTTGTCTTGCTTCAGCTATTGCCACTGAATTTCTATTACTTGAAAACTTTTGATAAGTGAGAATATAAATGAATACCAGTCTCCACAAAGCAATCATGTATGCCCTAATTATGAAATTAAGATAATCTGCTTGCTTGCTTGCTTGCTGTACTCTTATTCTTAGGAAACTGAAAGAACGAAATACATTTTATATCTTCAAAAAATTCATGGGAAGAGGTATTCTAGCTAACCATCTGGAATATTGACTAGCAAAGAAAGGCCATTTCTGAGAATCAAATGGGAGGTATATAATTAGCTAATAGTGAGTAAGGGCTTCTGTTTTACATAAGAGTGTTGTTTACACCCATAGCTTTTCACTGTGTAACAAGACCAAAAATTCAAAATGATTTAAAAAAGGTTCAAATTCTCTGGAAGTATACTGTGGCTATTTTGGTTTAAGAGCACCTTTGTGTTAATGTAATTTGTTCTGGTTGAAAAGTCTATCTTTTGACTTGAGAAAAAAAAAAAAAAGAAGTGTAAAATGTACTGTGCAGATGAGTAGTCAACCTCTCCAGAGAACCACAGTCTTTACAATTGGCTTGGCATTTGTCAAAACCATTAAGATTTTTATTTCTGACTTTTTTTTCCCAGTCAGTGCACAATTTTAATACAAAAATTTTGTTTTCAGTTACTTTGTCATTTTAAGTAAGTTATTCTATTTCTTTAGATTATTGAGCCAGAAATTAGACTTATGGAACAAATTATTTTCTCAATTGCTTCACAATTTAAAAAGTGAAGAAATAAAAAAAAAATTGAATGTTTTACCTGATTACTTGAACCAAGTTTTATATAAGTTATATAAGTAGAAATGGGCGAAAAATCATAGAATTTATAATACATTAAATAAAAAAAATCCACATATTTTCCTAAGGAATCAGTTTTCACATTTTTAATATTATTCAGGACATATAAATCTGCTAAATGTACAAAAATAATGAATAAAACAATTGATAGTAAAAAAATATACACACATTATACATAAACAGATACCTATGCTCCAATATGTACCTCTTATTTCTTCATATCAGTAATTTCTAAGTCCAGAATTGGATCAGGCTCCTGAGATAACTTACCCAAAGTGTCTGTCACGTGACTCTGGTAACATTTGCAATCATTTCTTTCAGAATCCCATGATTATGTCATTCCTGTGGAGTCTAGACTAATATAGTATTCTTTCATGGAAATAAGTGGACTTGAAGAGTCACCTGGGGCTTGAGAACCTTTGCCTAAGTACTATTTCTCCATATCTCCACAGGGACTCTGAGACTGTGGGCATACCCAGCATTTGTATATTATTTTTAGACTGAAGTCATGGAGAAAAGGCTAAAAGCTCTTAATTTTTAGTAAGCAGAAAGCTCTGTGAAATTTTAGTTGCTTAAAAATTGTTCTGGCAAATAAATTATCATGTATTCTAAACACTGCATCATCAGATGGGCAGAATATCCATCATGGAAGCTCAACCATTGTGCACCTTTGAAACCTAGATATGTCTGCTGTTGTCCAGATATAAGAGGTTTAAGTCTATTTTCCCTAAACACCATCTCCATGTCTGCTCATTTTCCTTTATTATGCTTATTTAAGAAAACCCTGGAATTGAGCAAACCAAGACTCTGGGCTCTCCTCTGGAGAGTAGGGTTATCCCAAAGTTCAAATCATCTCTGTAATGTATGGGTCTGGCAGGAGGCAGAGAGATGAAGTTTCATCACAGAAATAGTCAACATTCACAATGAACCTTAGGAGTGTTTCATTGATGAGTGAGCTACATGAGGAATATGAAAATCAAGTAACAGTCTGTGAGGCTGCTGAAACTTAAAGAACCATACCCATTACACTGAGAAGCAGTGTTGATTGCATAGACTTCATTGTGATTTGTATCCATCTGCCAAGTGTTGGAACCAGCTGTCCATGGCCAAGGGTGGAGGCTGGGAGTGACTGTGTGTGAGATGCTGTCCTGTTCCAGGGATGCTGGTCCTCCCAGAGCCAAAGTTAGGCCCTGCAGCCATGATGGCAGGAAGCCACAGTGCTGGGACGACAGCTGTAGCAACATGAAATGTCTGATTGCCCTCCCGGATGAACAGTGCTTCCTTGTTCTTAATGACACCAGATGGCACAGCCTACCCTGGGATACTCAGGATGCTTGGTTTGAATGTGTGATAACCTTATGAGGAAAACTAGGAGAAGAGAGAAGACAAATGTGCTTGGGAGAATCTGGAGACATTGCTCATGGTGGAAGAATAAAAATGATGGGTTTTCCCAATTGTAAAGGTAAAATTCTAACCCAAGTTTTCATTTTGGAAATTTTTTCGATTTTGCTATGTGTTTTATGTGTTTATTATTACAAGTTTGGAAACAATTAAAATGTGTACTATAGCAAGGGATAGTGAACAAAAGCAAAACTTGAGTAGGGACTGAACATGGTTCTTATTTAACAAATTGGAAATTCCTCAAGGTATAAATAGTGTAGACAAAATAAGAGAAACCTTAAAAGTTAAAGTTCTGAACCTATGCCACAAAAATATAAAACACAGACATATTATGCAATAAATTTGTGTTCTCATACTTCCCTAGAGAATCCTATCCAAAAAAAGAAAAAAAAATATATTAGGGGGTGGGCACCAAAAAAAAGTAAATAATAATAATAATAAAATACACACACACAGTGTTTTCCAGCACTTGAGCACATGGGAATTTTAAAAAAAACCTGTCTGAGAATTAATCCACTCTAAAACAGATGGTTTCGCTATTAACTTTGTCTTTGAATTCCCCTTTTAGACGCATTAGTGAATAAAAGGACAATATAAATGATCATCGCCTATGGAAACTTAATGAGAAAGAAGCCAAGCACTTACCCAACCACTCTTGGTAAGCTGACACATACAAAAATGACAGTTCTCTAACAAAATTAAGGTAGTCCAAATACATTTTCCATTTGACAGTGATTGGTATTAGATTAAACATTTGAAACAGAATAACAAAAACATCATGTGTTAAACTATCTAATCAATTAAGGGCCCAATGCCACAGGTTGTCCTTACAGTAGTTTAAACACTACATATGCTGGATGAATAAGAGTTAGGACCTTACCCCACTACCTTACCTCCTATCTCCTTGACAGTAAACATCTTTATAAATGGAAAAAGATATGAAGCAACATATTGGTAGCAGTGAAGTGCAAATGGAGCACTTTAAATCAATGGAGAATTTTTTAAAGTGCTCACTGTCTGCTCCTGAGCCAAATCCTAATTTGGAATACTGTGAAGAGCAAAAGGAGAAGAGTCATATATTAAGCCATTATGCTGAGGAATAATCTTTACTTGAAATATAATCTTTTGTCATAATATGTTATGAAAGCACACACATGGATAGTTTCATAATTATAACATTCAAAACTGTAAATGCTAGAGTGAAGCTCTCACATCTACTTTTATAATAATCACTTGTTTTTGATCACTGATTAAAATTTGAAAAATTGTCCTTAGGACAAAAAATTCTCACAATGTACCCAATAAAGGAAGGTACAATCAATTTATGTGTCAAAGTGAGAGTAAGAGAGTGGAAGAATTTTAGGGGTGAATGCTACATTGTTAATAATAGTATCCACATTAAATAGGGACCCTTATTCCCTGTGTCTCTATGTGAAAAACTCCAGAGTAGGCTGTGGCCATCAAATGACAGCTTCAGACTGCACTGAGCGCATCATCTGAATAATGCATGGCCCCAGCCTGCTATTAAGAAGACAGGTGTAATTTTCTTCTGAATGATATAAATTGTTTGTTGCTTAAGCAGTATAAATGTATCAGATAATTTTTAATCTCCCATTCCATTTTCTCAGTAGTGATTTAAGTAGTAAAAGTCAAATAATTATAAGCTTGAATAAAAATAATTTTAAACTTTCATAGGGTACATGAAGTCACTTTCAGTATAACTTTTAAGTTTTAAAATTATGTCTTTTTACTTGAAAAAATTCAAGAGATGATTATTAGAATGTAATATACATTTCAACAATCAGCATGTGTGTGATTAAAAATGACTGTAAATGGCATTAGAAAAGATGTAAAATGTAAGAATAATGTGCTGGAGTATCCTTTTGAGTTTCTGAAATTTTTGATATTTTGAAATATTTAAAAATCTTTTTAGGTTAAAAAATGTGGCAAAGCATATCCAATTTTACTGAAAAGATAAAATATAATCAATGTAAAGTTAATGCACATTGAATAAAATCCACTAATCTGAGGAATTAGGAATAAAACTAAAGTCACTTCTGCATACTTAAAATAAGACAGAAAATTTGGGAAAATCTAGAAAATTATTTGTTGAACATTTGCATAGGTTATTAATGTTGGGTAAATATTTATTACTCCAAAAATATTGAGTATTTTATTTCTACTCCAATTTGAAAGGGTAGACAGATATTTTTCCTGATTTTTTTTTTTTTCAGTATATACTAAACTACTAATAAGTCTAATATACATCCTACATTCAAGATCTGAGAAATTTTAATACTTGAAAATCTTTTAATCATATTTAAGAGATTATTTGCTGCATACTACTATGTATCAACAAATTCTACATATATTATTTTGCTTAAGTCTTGGAAGCCTTCAACATTTTGATAGAAAATGTAGATATTAATCCAATTAATCTCAACTCAACTCCTATTATTCACTTTCCTGACCGTTTTTTCACAGTAACTATCATCAGGAAACATTCTTGCTCTGGAATAGTTTAATTGATCTATTAATTAGTTTATTTGCATATATATATATATATATATATATATATATATATATATATATGACTATGTTTCACAGGCTGGCTTCAAAGTCCTATGCTCATATGATGCCCTGCCTCAGCCTCCCTGCAGGTGTGCTCCACCACACCTGGCTCTTGCTCTGGAATGGTAAATGCTATTGGTTCCGGTTCCATTGTTTCACTAGAACCTTTCACCCTTCATTTCCTTAAGTCACAATATATTTTCTCTTTTTTAACTTATCTATTCTAATTTATTACACATGACAGCAGAATACATTTCAATTCATAGTACAAATATAGAGCACAATCATTCATGTCCCTGGTTGTACACAAAGTAGTGTCACACAATTTGTGCCTTCATACATACACCTAGGGTAATGTTGTCCATCTCATTCAACCGTCTTTCTAACCCCTATACCCTCTCCCTTTCCAACCCTCCCCTTTGCCCTATCTAAATTTCCTCCATTCCTCCCATGCCCCTCCATATCCCCATTATGGATCAGCCTCCACATATCAGAGAAAACATCTGACATTTGGTTTGGGGTTAATGGCTTACTTCAATTAACATAATATTCTCCAACTCTATCCATTTACCTGAAAATGCCATGATTTTATTCTCTTTTAATGCTGAGTAGTATTCCATTGAAGTCATAATATATTTTCTACCTAAAGCACAATCCAACTATTTTTTTTTCTTTCTCATTCCTGTGTTTGGCTGCCATGCAGTTCTAATGCAGTCATATAACCACTGTGGTCATATAGTCATTTTTACCATTATTGTTCATTAACTCCTTATTCTCCCACAATGGTCCTGCAAACTCAGGATTTAGAACAACCCCACCTTTCCTACAGAATGCTACAATGCAAAATGTCATTGTTGGTCAAGTTCTTACAAATAATATGTGATCAACAATCCCAAGTAGGCCCTTATTCAGAATTCCTAAGACCTAACACTGGACATATAATTTCCTTTTCCCCAGAGCAACTATTCAAAACATTCATAATTCTCAGTCACCAAACTATTCAATCATTTGTATCACAAATCTTTTCTATGGCTTTATCACTTGTTTTTGTCTTCATTAGCATTAAGAAAATTGAAGCAATTTGGATATAAACACTTTCATATTTGAAATTACCAAGTATCATTCACTTAATAATATCCATACTTCTTTCCTAAGAATCTCAGAGTAAAAGAAAGTTGTCTTATTATTTAAGAATGATTTTTGGACATGTGAACCAAATGACATCTTTGTGATCTTCTGTAGACCTAGTTTGATCACTTATTTACATCTATAGTTTCAATTCTTTTTCCTCAATTAGCATTACATCACTTTCCATCAGCATATAAATATATTAACATTTCTGTAATTTTCTATCACTGTTTGGTTTTCAAAATCAAACATTTTCTTTTTTTTTTTAAAGAGAGAGTGAGAGAGGGGAGAGAGAGAGAGAGAAAATTTTTAATATTTATTTTTTAGTTCTCGGCGGACACAACATCTTTGTTGGTATGTGGTGCTGAGGATCGAACCCGGGCCGCACGCATGCCAGGCGAGCGCGCTACCGCTTGAGCCACATCCCCAGCCCAAAATCAAACATTTTCATGAGAACTTTCTGTTTACTTCTTCAACACATATTTGTCTCACACTTATAGATACCTGGTTATTACAGTGTCACTCCTTATTTGTCAGTAAGAAATCTTTCCCACTCTTCATCCCCTTTGGCTTTATTCTTTGCTATTCAAAGTTCTTGCCTCCATGTTTTTAAACTATTTATTTCTTACTTCCAGTTTTCTTCAATTCTTAGTACTTCAAAATTTATTTCTACGTAACATCTCTTTTTTAGCCTATCCATTCAAAAGTCCTGAAGTGTTACTCAGCATTCTATGTTAGATTTGCCTTATTACATCATATTGTCACTAATATTGTTATTATTTCTTTAATAAGTATGTTTTTTTTAAATTTCCACAAATATTCTGTGACTGTTGTATGTACATCTTAAGACATGAGCCCTAGGCTCATAAACCCAACTACTTTTTCACTTAAATGCTCTCAAACACTCCAGACATCTTCCTTATTTCTATTTAATAAGAAATGGTAAGGGCTGGGGATGTGGCTCAAGTGGTAGCACACTCACCTGGCATGCGTGTGGCCCGGGTTCGATCCTCAGCACCACATACAAACAAAGATGTTGTGTCCGCCAAAAAACTAAAAAAATAAATATTAAAATTCTCTCTCTCTCTCTTTAAAAAAAAGAAATGGTAAAACTAATTAAGAAAAACTGAGTCTTTGTGTTCTCTCTATCCATAGTCAACACCAATATATCAATTACACACTCATATTTTTGAATCCCTTATTTATCTAGGATGATGCCCTCAGAGACCTTTCCAGCATGTCAAAATAGAAATTGGGGAAGTTTTGTTAGATCCCTAACTTGTATTCTAAACTTATAATTATTTAGAACTACCTCTTTTAACATCTACTGAACATCTCACTTACTCAAAAGCCAATTGCTTCTTTTTTTTATTTTAGGCTTTTAACATCTTAACTGTCATAGTAACATCATACCTTGTCTCTTGTTAAAACTTTTCTCCCAATCTGTTGTCTATGTGACCAAGAAAGATAATATGCTCTCTTAGTTCATTAAAGAAAACTTAATTTATTTATTTTTTAAAGTTTTTATCTGGTTGTATGTTTATTATTAGTAGTACCAGAAGGTTTTGTTGTTGTTGTTGTTGTTGTTATTGTTGTTGTTGTTATGGTGCAGGGGATAGAGCCCAGGGCCTTGCACATGCTAGTTGCTAGGCAATCACTTTACCACTGAGCTACATCCTCAAGCTGAAAAGTCATTTTAATTAATGATAGTTAATATAGTATAAAATAGCTTCAAATCATGCAAAAGAGTGTATTTTATATATATATATATATATATATATATATATATATATATATATATATATACATACATTGACAAACTGAAGTCTCTCTTCCTCATCACGGCCTATATTTCAGGAAATTTTTTTAAAACAAATTTATTTTTTTCTTCCAATTATCACTATAGATGTAAATAAAACATTTATGTTATTTTTGATCATTTTAAGAAGCATATTTTTGGTCTACATTTTTATAAACTTCCCATTTTTGTGGTTGTACATGATGTGTTGTTACACTCATTTGGTACACATAGGTAAGTTATGTCACATTCTATTATCTTTTCCATTCTCATCCCTCCTCCACTCCCTTCTGTTTAATCTTGTGAACCTCCTCTCCTCACTCTCCCCCACCCATTGTGAGCCAACACAATTAACAGAGAGAACATTAGGCCTTTGGTTCCATTCATTTACCAGCAAATGCCATAATTTCATTCTTCTTCATGGCTGAGTAATGTTCCATTGTGTATATGTAGCACATTTTCTTTATCCATTCATCTGTTGAAGGGCACCTAGGTTGGTTCCATAGTTTACATATGGTAAATTGAGCTGCTATAAATATTCATGTCATTGCATCAATATAGTATGCTGATTTTAAGTTCCTCAGGTATATACTGGGGAGTGGGATAACTGGGTCAAATGGTGGTTCCATTCTAAGTTTTCTGAGGAATCTCCATAGTGCTTTCCAAAATGGTTATACCAATTTACAGTCCCACCAGCAATGTATGAGTATACCTTTTTCCCCACATCCTTACCAACATTTATTATTATTTGCATCTTGATAATTGTCATTCTGACAGGAGTGAGATGGAATCTCAGTGTAGTTTTAATTCACATTTCTCTAATTGCTGGCAATGTTGAATGTTTTTTCATATATTTGTTGCCTAATAGTATTTCTTCTTCTGTAAAGTATCTGTTCAGTTCCTTTGCCAATTTGTTGATTAGGTTATTCATATTTTTGGTGTGAAGTTTATTGAGTTCTTTATATATCCTGGAGATTAAAGCTCTGTTTGAGGTTATGCTATATTATTATTTTAAATGCTTTCAATTGTCATTGTAAATGTGTAAATAATATACTTATATTTTAATTTATCGATGCAATAATTTCATTTTAGTTATAGTCTCTGCTTAGAGACTATACCGTAAGTCACACAAACATTTATGTATCTTCCTCTAGCTTATCTGTTCCCTGTACTTTCTGACCTCTGTGATTATGCCCTTTTGTTTTCAATAGAAAGCAGTTCAAAGTTGATAAAATTGTGACACTTAAGCAACATAGTCAGCAACTCAACACAATTTTTTTATATCTCAGTGCTCTTCCTATTTCTTTTCTATGACTATCTTTAATTTCCTATGTTTTTTTTCTGTTAGATCTTTCTAAAACAATGCATAATAAATGGCATACAGCTATTTTCATTGTTTCCCAAATCCCAAGGGTCCCTGTCTTCTTGAATTTTTTATTACTGTTTCTGGCTTTTTGGACATGGGTTTTCCTCAAGAGAATTCTTTTTTTAAATGAAAGTAAAAAAATAAACACTTTGGTGCTTTCTTAAATAAAATGATTTGGTGTCACAGTTGATTAACATGTTTGTGTCTTATACCAGTTCTCTCAGCAAACAGCCTGAGGCAAGACTTATGTGCAAATGCAGTCCCAGACAATAGAAATGAGACAAGGAGAAACAGAAAGAAAATCCTCATGCAACAAGTTCACAGATTTTGGCTCTACAGCTTCCTCAAACTGATGAAAACAAACTATTTGAAGAAAGAAAGGGACAATTTTACCTTCAGGTACTTCCTCTTTTCTTCATTCTCCCAATAGTCAAAGTTTGTCGTGAGGAATGACAGCTCACCTATATTTCTGGATTTCATCAACTGGTTCCCTAGAAACCAATTGAGCAAATATCTTCTCTTTATTCAAGCCTGAAAGTGATGGACAGCCCAAAACTTTGGGCATGGCTGGCTGATTTCTATCAGGATTAGACTACTATAATCAGTAGACAGGGGTCTGAGAAATCAAGGGCAACAATGTGATAGGCCTGATATAATTGGAATAGAAACTTCTCTCTTATAACTTTAAGATTTTGCTTTGTTTCACTGTCAAAGTCACCAACAGAAAGTTTGTGTCAAACTTATTTTAATTCTCTGGAAGTCTTGGATTGTATGTAGAGTCCTCAAACATTGCCAGACTGTTTCAACATGGTGATTCTTCCTCTTCACCGTGTTGGCACTTAGTGACTTCATCAATTTGTATATCTATGTGTTTTTTTCCCCCTTGGGAAAATTTTCTTCTATTATTGCTATGATCATAACTCCACCCATTTTTTGTTTATTTTTATATTTTAATTTAATGTGTACTGTGTACAATTGTACTGTGTACAATTTCTTGTACTCAATTTCTCAAATTATTAATTTAATTTGATTAATTTGATTAATTTTAATTTAATTTAATTATTAATTTAATATTCAATTTATTTTATCAGCAATTACATTTCTATCTCAAGATTATTTTGTTCATTTTCAAGAAATATGTCATATTCTCTAATTCATTTAATGATAAAAGTAATATTTTCTGAAGCATCTCTAAAGAAGATCATTAGAATCATGTTCTAATTTTTATTATGCTCATTATATAATTCTGTTATTTTCTTTCTTTCTTTCTTTTGGTACTGGAGATTGAACTCAGGGGCAGTCAACCAGCCCTATTTTGTATTTTATTTAGAGACAGGGTCTCACTGAGTTGTTTAGCACCTTGTTTTTTGCTGATGCTGACTTTTAACTTGAGATCCTCCTGCCTCAGCCTCCTGAGCCACTGGGATTACAGGTGTGCACCACTGCACCTGGCTTATGTTGTTTTATTTTCTGTTGGTCTTCTTTTTCTTGCTTTCTTTACCTCAAATAATATAGTAGGCATAATTTACAATTTATTTTGCCCACAGTCTTTGAATTCATTTAAATGGATAGTATTTGAGGAATTTTGTTTATTTGGTCTTTAAAATTGTTCTTTTATCACTTATTGAAAAATTTATCCTTTTTATATTTTGTGAGGGAGCTCGGTCTGGGCTGTGTACAAATAAGTGGTGTCTCAATGCATTTTTTGTGCTGTTATATTAAAATAGCATGAACTGGTAACTTATAAATAACTAAACTTTATTTCCCATAGTCTGGAGGCCCAAGACCAAGATGTCTACAGATTTGGTTTATATTGAGAGCACACTTCCCAATTCAAAGATGCCTGTCTTCTCACTGTAATTCTCACATGGCAGAAGGGATAAGGGAAGTCTCCGTAGTCACTATTCTAGGGCATGAATCCCATTCATGAGGGCTACACAGTTACAACCTACAAGGGCCCAACATGGAAATACCATCTCATTTGGGGTTTAAAATTTCAACAGAAGAATTTGGGGGCAGTGGTCAAAAGTAATAGGTGAATATTTGGGACAAAAGAGGTCTCCCTTTATAAGCTATAATCAGTGATTTGCCACCCATATTCAGATCACTCCTCAAATGGCAAACTGGAATAGAACTTTTAAAAGGAGGTAGAATGGTTAAGTATTGCTCTCTTGAGTAGTTCTCTGTTGTTTTCCTGTTGAGTCCATGATGAAGGCTGAAAGACAGGTTTCAATAGATTTCTTGACTTAATCCAAGTGCACCGTTAGGAGCTTCCTCAAGGCCATTAGTTAGCTCTATTTTAAAGCCTTTAGTTGGGAACAAAGTGGCCACCAGACCCAGCAATTCTGTAAACAGCTCTTTCATGAACCTGAATATGCCCCTATCTCACTAATCTTCCTGGGTTTGCTACAGAAATGATCTCATCTGCTTTCTGCCCATAATAAATTAATTCATTTTCCCTTCCACTGTTATGTGTTTTTTTTGTGTGTGTTTAGTCATGCTGTAGTTTTATTTCCTTTTGTTTGTACTTGTAGAATCATTAATTGAGATTTTGGATAGGAAGAAAGTTTATGAGGTATGCTATCTTTCATTGAAAATAATTAGCATTCTTAAAAATTCACACAACTGATTATTATTTCCCATAGAATTGGAGGGCAGAGATATATATAAACTGAATCTTACTTTGCGAGCCGCGTTTCATCCATATTCCTTCCCCAGTTACTGACCAGGCCAGACACACAACAGCTCTGTGAATGCTGCAAAGTGTCCCATTATACATAGACCTCTATAAAGCTATAGTCATGATCTCATTCCACTGAAATGTGTTTTGATACTCAGAATACTGCAGACTCTAGAAAAATGAACTCAAACCAAAGGTTTTGTAAGGCCTGTATCTATTTTTTTAAATATTTTTATTTTCTTTTTTTTAAATTAATTTACTTATTTTAATTAGGTGTATATGACAGCTGAATGCATTTTGATTCATTGTACACAATTGTAGCACAACTTTTCATGTCTCTGGTTGTATATGATGCAGTGTCACACCATATGTGCTATAGGTAACTGGAGAAAAATAGCAGAGAGCAGGCCACAGTGAACACAAGTGTATAGTGCATTGCTTAGAAGTATCCTCTTAAAGTTGTGGCTATGTTTCTATCCTGAATTTTCAGAAAATCCATGTTAACATAAGTTATAAATGTTTTTATTGCTAAAGATTCATTTAATTTTGATGTGGCAGTGTCTATGAAGACAAGATCATCAAATTTCTCACTATAGGGATCGTGAGTTTAGATGCAGATAGTTTAAATGCCTTATTCAAGATTTTGTACCTTAAAATATAAACTAATGATATAATAATTAATTATATTGACGTATCTATTATGTTTGCTTGTTGTTTATTTTTGGATAGCTCAGTTTTCCTGATGAGAGTCAAGACAATTCTGACATTTCTGAGAAATGAGAACTGATTTTTCTCAATTACATTTGGAAGACATTTTAATCAGTTTTCTAAATAGTTTTTTTTTTTTTTATTGTCTCAGAATTACTGAAACACTGTTTGCTGAACTTTATATGTAGTAGCTATGTGGTCAAAACAAAAAAATTGGGATGTAAGGTATATTCATTATTAACAAGGATATTCATACCACTTTGAAATTTTCCATGGAAAACATTTAAGTGCAGAAAAAAAATAAGAGACTTTCTAAAAATACACTCACCTAAGGTTATGGTTTGGATGTGAGGTGTTCACCAAAAGCTCATGTGTGAGACAATTCAAGAAGGTTTAGAAAAGAGATGATTGGGTTATGAAAGCCTTAACCCAATTAGTAAATTAATCACCTGATGGGATTAATTGAGTGGTAACTGAAGGTAGATGGGGTGTGGCTAGAGAAAATGTGGACATGAATATGGGGTATATATTTGTATTTGGTAAGGGAAGGTCTCTCTCTGTTTCCTGATCATCATGTGAACTATTTCCCTCAGCCTCAGTCTTCTGCCATGATTTTAGTCTTACTGGGAAGCCTGAGGAATGGAATCTGCTGTCTATTGATTAAGACCTCTAAAACTATGAGCCTTTACCTTCCCTAAAGTTTTTCTTGTTGGGTCATTTTAGTCACAGAAGCAAATAAACTGACTAGAATACCTAGTTTTGTTTTTTAACAGATTTACTCTATTTTCTTTTCTACATCGTTCTTGATTGCATTGGCTTTTTAATCAAATATTTAATAAAAATTCTTAATTAGTAAATACTGATGAAGACACATTGGGTTGTCATTAGTCTACAATGATTATGTCACGCAGAGCTATTGATATAACTTAAATAAATGCATAAAATGTGTGTTGAATTAATCTTATTTACTTGTTTTAGATCATTAATGAACTTTCATTTGGTCATTTGCCAGCAGAAAATTTGCTAGGAATAAAAGTTCTAAGTCCAGACCCATCTCCAGGAATATATAGATGCTTGGGACTATCCGGTAGAACGTGTATACCAAAAGATTTAGCATTACTCTATTTTTTTTTACTAAAAAGATGAAATTTAATACAAATATTTATTTTTCATCATTACAGCATTATTGTGCTATTTTTTTAGTTGAACATAAGAATCTAGGGGCAAAGAGAAAAAGCTGCAAGCCATCCAAATAAAGAACAAGATTTCAAATGTTAGATAAAAGTGAATTATTGTTTAAAAGAGAAGAAAATTTACTTGGTAATATCAGCTCATACTATCATTATTTATTCAGGCAAGCAAACAATTATATGTCCAGAAAAAAATTTAGCGGAAGCTCCCATAATTTGTGATTTATTAAAAAGGAGTTTTCTCTGTTGTGTGTATGTTTGTTTGTATGTGCTAAATTTAAAGTTTGGGAAGGCATGCATTTTTTCCTATTCTCAACAAATATTTTTAAATATTTTATTCTGCTTTTAGCCCCTCTTGTTTAAATGAAGGAACTGTCCTATCACATTGCTAATTCATCCGATTGGACATAGCCTAACATCCCCTCCTGTATTGGTGAGGAACTGTCCCCATTAATCAAAGTGTCTTTCTCCTATATATTTATATATTTTTATCTCCCTGGCTGTTCCCGACATTATATTAACATGTCCAAACCCCTCCAATCTTGTGCAGTTATTGACATCCCATTACCTTACAAACTTAAGTTTCCAATTTCTTACCTCCCATTCACTCTTCAATTTTCTGCAATCTAGCAATGTTCATCAACACTCTATTGAGAGTTTGTTTTTCAATTTTTATTTTTTAAAGTCAGCACAGACCTCTAATATGAAATTTAGCTGTGGTGTTCTAGCCTTACTTATTTGGTCTTTAGCAGAATATGACACTATGGAGCACATTATCTCTCTTGAATCTTATTCTATTTTTATTTCTGACTGTCTTCTTTCTTCTCTAGCCATTCTTCTTAGTTACTTTTATGGGCTTCTTTTCTGTTTTCTGATTAGATGTTATAGTTGTCTCGATTAGAACCTGTACTTCCTAAATTTCTCTTTGCTGTCAGCATCTTGGTACCATCTGAAATAAGAGTATTCAGAGAAAGCAGAATTGATTCCACCATTTTTGATTTCCCAGAGGTAAATGTGCTATTCATACTTCTGTGTTTTTTCTACATAATTCATCCTCCTTCTAGAGGCTAACTCCTTCTTTATTTGACAGCCTTTATTTTTTTCACATTTTTTATTAGTTGCGCATGACAATACAATGATCTTGACATATCATACATTTGAATCAAATGGGGTATAATTTTTCATTTTTCCAAGTGTACAGGTTGCAGAATCACATTGGTTATACAGCCATGTATATACATACAACAATACTAGTGTCTATTTTATTCTTCTACCCTTCCAACTCATCTTTAAAAATTGAGTTCTAGTGTTTAAATGGAGGATACTTCCAGATGTCAATGGGATGATTTAAAGGTTCCTACTCTGTGTTCTTATGAAACGTATGACTTCCATTTTTTCTCAAATAACATAAGTTACTCATATATTATTTTACTAGCTTATGATTTCATGAAAGTCAGGATACAAACCATAATAAAATGTATCTTGCATTATGGTGCTAAATATAGAGTGAACTCTTAAGTAATTATCGAAATTGAAATCATACTTTTTTAGAATATAAAAAATAAAATTAGAATATAGTTTTGTTTACTTGCCAAATAATTTTTAACACAAAAGATGAGAAAACAAGAGAATGGACATTTTTTTTCTAGTTAGGCTTCTCTTCAAATCTTTATTAAATAAACTTATTAAATTATGTCATGCACCTTATATTTCAGTAGGTGTGCACATTTAACATGTCTATTTTAAAATCCAATCAACATACTTTATTTGTAGTCTTGAAATTACTTTTTAAAATCTTGTTTGCACAGATGTTCTCGTTTAAAATCAGCTTGATTTGTATATAAAACTACTGTTCCCATGATGAATTTGCATTTTGTTTTATTTTTTCCATTGAAGATACCTCTCCTTGTTTTCAGAAGCTCAAAAGGATGAGAAACTGTGAAAATCTACTTTTGCGCTCCATGTGTCAATCTGCATTAAATCCCTCTAAAGATATATTATTTCCTTCTTGAGGAATTGATCCTGGCAATGTAACTCCCAAATTCAGCTGAGAAAATCTAAACTCATCAATTCTTTCACTGAAATACCAATATGCCATAGAGTTGTGTCAAAATTAACCTAGCTTCCACAGTTCATTTCACAGTTGCTATTATTTTCACCCACATATCATTGTTTGTCTGAACAAAATGCTTCCTAGGGTGACAGACCTCTGAAATATCAAAGCACAAAAATATATTCAGGAAATAAAATGCTATTAGAGTAAACTACCTTGGCTCCCATCTATTATTTGCTATCTTTAATTTTGCCCATGTTACAGAGATCAGAGGAGGAATTGCAAATGTCTTATTGTTTTTAAAAAACACAAAGAATCTGGAATCATGTAGTTATACACTAAGAAGCAAAGGGATTTACAGATACATTGACTTGAATGCAACAAATATTCTCCTATACCTTTGTGTGGTAGATAACTCATAAGAATTTTGATGTAAGCATGACAAGCATGACACTCTAGAGCCTTACATTTATTAATATGATTGTTTTCCTTTATAAGTAATTGGAAACAAACAAAATTATCTCCATAAAGTAGTTTCTGAATCTGATAAATATTAAAGACAAAATTCTATTTGTCATATGTGGTCTAAACTACCAAAACTGCAATGGGCCATTATTCTCTATATTCTTAGTCTGAAATTTTGGAGGCAGGTTCCAAAAGACATTCCCAAGGTTGAATTACTTCCTGCTTTGCATTACTGCCAAAGTTTACCAGAGTTTCTCCTGCCTTTGCTTTTAGACTATCAGGCTTCAGTTTAGCCCCATCCCATGTCAGCTCACCTGCCAAACATTAGGGTTGTAAACAAAAATAGCAATAAGGACCATATCATTCAAACCTGGTTAAATTTTAAGAGTAATATGCTAATATTTAAGTTGTTGAGTTAAAGGGAGATTTTTCCTTTATTTTGTCTACAAGAACCT
The DNA here is from genome assembly GCF_964194105.1 of Spermophilus citellus. Taxonomy (NCBI): domain Eukaryota; kingdom Metazoa; phylum Chordata; class Mammalia; order Rodentia; family Sciuridae; genus Spermophilus; species Spermophilus citellus. The sequence continues at coordinate 100,654,943 of NC_138186.1, read as the reverse complement.
CTTTTTCTTTCCTCATTTTAGTCTATCGTATAATTTTTATATTTTGTATTGTTCAACTGTCTTCCTTCTATGTATTGAACAACTGCTCTCTGGTTACCTCTCAAGGCTGCCCTCACTAACCTAAATGAACATCTCTGTATTGAATATCCAAACCAGATTACATTTTTGTTGTGTTTGCTCCCCTAGCATCCTAGAAATAAATACATCAATATATGTTTACATATAGATAATAAATGCATATAATATATATTTATATTTTATGTATTTGTAAAGTATATGATTTATAAAGTATAAGTATATATTTATAAATTATAAATATGCATAATATATATGAACTTTTATTGATTATATGCAATTTTCTGTTTAATTGTTTTATGAGAGATTGTAAACAGCTCAGTCAAGGACTTGAAGATGTTTTATCAACCATTATTATCTGAAGTTATGAATGGAACAGCACGCAATGTGGTATATTTGTATGCTGTGTGTTTGTCTTTTGTATGTAATGTTTTCTTTTCATTTGTGTTTTTGACCTGTATCCGCACATCTGAGCTTCCTCTCCTCATGAATAAGGCTTAGAGTAGTGACTATTCTTACCTCAAACTCCTCAAACTGCATTTAAGATATAGTCTTCACCATTCCTTTCTCTACATTACACATGGGAAGCCACCAATTCTATCAGTAAACCGAAACATCACTTTATAATGATAAAATGAATTTCTAAGAGTATGGCATTGGTGCTTATAAACAAACATACAGATATGCTATTTAAAATGCAATATATGTTTAGAATTTTTCTTAATTCATTTGATTAATGTATACTTAACACTAATGCCACCACTGTAAGAGTTTAAATAGCTATGTAGAAGACCTGGTTTACAAAGTGGAATCTAACTATATTTTCCAGGATTACACAAAATGAAGATATGCTTTTTTTTTTTTTTTTAAAGAGAGAGTGAGAGAGAGAGAGAGAATTTTTTAAATATTTATTTATTTTTTAGTTCTCGGCGGACACAACATCTTTGTTGGTATGTGGTGCTGAGGATCGAACCTGGGCCGCACGCATGCCAGGCGAGCGCGCTACCACTTGAGCCACATCCCCAGCCCGAGGATATGCTTCTGATGTGGTAAGTTAACAGTGTCAATGATAAGGTCTTAGGAAGTGACCAAAGGTTCATTTTCTCCCCAACAGGCAGAAACAAGTAAGTATCTGACTAAGTAGAGTTTAGGAACCCAAGAACACTCACTATGCATTCTCTGTGCATCTGGGCTAACAAGTGCTTCGGTGGCTGATTTGTATGAATAATTTTGGAATAATAATAACAATATGCATAGTTTGAATTTAAGTTCACCCTAAAAGGAAAGCAAAACAGCCAAAAAAAAGAAATGTTGACTACTTATAGTACAAAATGCAGACCACTAAATCACACTAAATGGCCGTATAATAGAGTCTTTTTACTTTTTAAAAGCTTAAAGTTCGCTAAGAAAGTAATTTGTCAGTAAACATTTCAGAACTAAAGTGGTTTGTTGCTGAGACTGCCAATAAAACTTTTCTAAGTGGAGTTGATTTATTTTTTAACAAAATGATTGATTTCTGGGTTTACTTTTATAGTAATTAATCTGACTAGGCTTATCAATTTAGCCTGAGTCTCCTTGTTCTCAAAATTTGAGTATTTTGGATAATTTTCAAAGGCATTTTAATCTTAAGTAAGATCTAAGGCTAAACAAAAGAATAGCAGGTATTTCAATAAATGCTATTATAATGTGTTATAATGTCTGGTTTCATTTCCCTTGACAAACGTATTTTTTGCTAATCTGATTATACCCAATTCTGTGAGTGAAAAATCTCAGCATAACTCAATTATTTAATCACAGCAATACTTTTTATTTATATGGAAAGTTACACTTTTTGAAAAACAGACATTCCCATGAATTATCTCAGCACTATTTCCTTTTTGAAAAAAAAAAAAAATAAACCATGAATTCTTTTTAAAAAACAATTCAAAGCAGTGGATGTACTTTTTAACATTTCACACGCTTACATTAGAGATTTTCCCATAGTAGGTTCTCAATGTGCAATTGCTCAATGAAATAATAAATAAATTGATTTTGTGTGTGTGTGTGTGTGTGTGTGTGTGTGTGTGTGTGTGTGTTACAACTGCAGATGCTATATGAGAAATTTTGGGGAGATTGAAAAAGTTTTTATTTGATTCTCAAAGATAGGGGAATTTGAAACATTCTGCCAGTGAACTCAATATCTGGTTTAAACATTTTGGTTTAAACAGGACCTTTTTTCCTGTGACACTTCCTGCGGTTGGCATTGTAGCATTCCAACAGGCAGTGGCACTAACTAGAACTAGTGAGCTCTTGTAAGGCATGTGATCCTTTTCATATTGTGTATAGATCCTGGCACAAAGATTACATGTATTACATAATTATTGACAATAATTTAGTATTCATAGAGAAGTGATTCATGATCAAGAGGAACACATATATGTAAATATATATATATATATATATATATATATATATATGACATGAATATACATATATTTGTAAATTGTATTTATACATTTAAAAAAGTTTTTTGCAACTTGTTTTTCTGTGGGAAAAATTATAAATAAAAAGAGAATAGCTCAGGAATAAGTGTAATTTAGCAACAGGATGGATAGTTAGATATTTTTTCCATAGGAAAGATTGTTTGACTGTGATGAAACTCCAGTGATGTTGACAAAAAAAAAAAAATGACTATAATAGGAACAGTGTTCCCACCATCCAAGACCCAGGACACAAAATACTGATAATAGCTAGATACGACCACCTGACCCAGACCACCCACACCAGCCCTTGTAGGGCCCAGGTTCACAGTGGGCTGGGTCCACCCCTCCCCCAGCAAGGCAGACACCTGCCAGAGCCTAGCCTTTGGCCCTTCTGACCAGCAGACTACCACTGAGTTCAAGCTCAACAGCCCAGATCCACCCACACTAACTTGCACAGGACCCAGATCCAGTATACAGTAGCTATATATTTATAATTGTGAAATCTTGTTGGTGTGTGTTTCCCTTGAATAGAATGTAGTGTCTTCTTTATCTTTTTTGATTGACTTTAGCTTGAAGTCTACATTATTCGTATCTCAGCAGATTTTTTAACCCAGACTCTCAAAGTAAGATCATGGAACAACATATACCAAGCTCTGAAAGAAAATGGATGCCAACCAAAAATCTTATATCCAGCAAAACTAAGCTTTAGATTTAATGATGAAATAAAAACTTCGATGATAAACTAAAGTTAAAAGAATTTATAGCTAGAAAGCCTGCACTAGAGAATATCCTCAGCAAAATATTCCATGGAGAAGAAATGAAAAACAATGATGAAAATCAGCAGAGGGAGGTAATACTCGAAATATAATCAGAAGAGAATCCAAGTCATGTTAAATAACAAAAATAAATAAAAATAGCTGGGAATACAAATCATGTCTCAACAATAACCCTGAATGTTAATGTCCTAAACTCACCAATCAAACGACATATACTAGCAGATTGGATTTAAAAATACCTAAAAATATGCTGCCTCCAAGAGACTCATCTCATAGGAAAAGATATCCACAGACTGAAGGTGAAGGGTTAGGAAAAATCATACCACTCACATGGACTGCAGAAGCAAGCAAGGGTTTCCATCCTAATATCAAATAATGTAGACTTCAAGCTAAAGTCAATCAAAAAGATAAAGAAGACACTACATTCTACTCAAGGGAAAGACACACCAACAGATTTCACAATTATAAATATATAAGCCCCAAACAATGTATCTATCAAACAAACTCTTCACAAGTTCAAGAGTCAAATAGACCACAACACAATAATTTTGGGTGACTTTAACTCACCTCTTTCATCACTAGATAGATCTTCCAAACAAAAGCTGAATAAAGAAACTATAGAACTTAATAATACAATCAACAACCTAGACTTAACTGACATTATATAGGCTATTTCATCCTTCAACGAGAGAATACACTTTCTTCTCAGCAGCACACAGATCCTTCTCTAAAATAGACCATATACTAAGCCATAAAGCAACTCTTAGCAAATTTAAAAAGGTAGCGATACTACCCTGCATTCTGACCACAAAACAACTCTTAGCAATATAAAAAGATAGCGATACCATCCTGCATTCTATCAGATCATAATGCAATGAAGTTAGAAATCAATGATAAAATGAGAAATAAAATCCACTCCAACACCTGGAGAATAAATAATATGCCACTGAATGAACAATGGATTGCAGAAGACATCAAGGAGGAGACTAAAAAGTTTTTAGAGGTGAATAAAAACACAGATACAACATATTGAAATCTCTGGGACACTATGAAAGCAGTTCTAAGAGGAAAGTTCATTGTATGGAATTCATTCCTTAAAAGAAGAAAGTCAACAAATTTATACATGACTTAACATTACATCACAAAGCCCTAGAAAAATAAGAACAAATCAACACCAAAATATCTATACAATGAAAATTACAGAACCCTAAAGAAAGAAGACCTTAGAAGGTGGAAAGTTCTACCTTGCTTTTGGATAGGCAGAAATAATATTATCAAAATGACCATACTTCTAAAAACACTATACAGATGTAATGCAATTCTGATCAAAATTCCAATGACATTCCTCATAGAAATCAAAAAAAGCAATCATGAAATTCATCTGGAAAAATAAGAGAGCCAGAAGAGCTAAAGCAATCCTTAGCAGGAAGAGTGAAGCAGGTGGCATCACTATACCAGAACTCAAACTGTACTACAGAAGAATAGTAACAAAAACAGCATGGTATTGGAACCAAAACAGACTGGTAGGCTAGTGTACAGGATAGAAGACACATAGAATAACCCACAAAATTATAATTATCTTATATTAGACAAAGGTGCCAAAAATATGCATTGGAGAAAAGATAGCCTCTTCAATAAATGGTGCTGGGAAAACTGGAAATTCATATGAAACAAAATGAAATTAAACCCCTATCTCTCACCATGCACAAAACTCAACTCAAAATGGATCAAGGACTTAGGAATATAATCAGAGACCTTGTGTCTAATACCAGAAAAAGTAGGCCCTAATCTCCATCATGAGGGATAAGACCCCAACTTCCTTAATAATACGCCCTTGGCACAGGAATTAAAATCAAGAATCAATAAATGAGATGGATTCAAACTGAAAAGTTTCTTTTCAGCAAAAGAAACAGTCTGTGAGGTGAATAGAGAGCCTACATCTTGAGAGCAAATCTTTACCCCTCATGCATCAGATAGAGCACTAATCTCTAGGGTATATAAAGAACTCAAAAAGCTAAGCACAAAAAAAAAAAAATAACTCAATCAATAAATTGGTCAAGAAACTGAACATACACTTTTCGGAAGATGACATGCAATCAATCAACAAATATATGAAAAAAATATTCATCATTGCTAGCAATTAGAGAAATGCAAATCAAAACCATTCTAAGATGTCATCTCACTCCAGTCAGAATAGCAGCTATCATGAACACAAACAAAAATAAGTGTTGGTGAGGATGTGGGGAAAAAGTTACATTTATGTTGGGACTGCAAACTGGTGCAGCCGATATGGAAAGCAGTATGGAGATTTATTGGAAAATTGGGAGTGGAACCACCATTTGACCCAGCCATCCCTCTCCTCGGTTTATACTCAAAGGACTTAAAAGCAGCATACTACAGGGACACAGCCATATCAATGTTTAAAGCAGCATAATTCACAATACCTAAACTATGGAACCAACCTAGATGCCCTTAAATAGATGAATAGATACAAAAAATGAGGCATATATGCACAATGGAATATCACTCAGCAATAAAAGAGAATAAAATCATGGCATTTGCAGGTAACTGGATGGAGTTAGAGAAGATAATGCTAAGTAAAGTTAGCCAATCCCCAAAACCCAAATTCTGAATGTTTTCTTTGATATAAGGAGGCTGATTCATAGTGGGATAGGGAGAGGGAGCATGGGAGGAATAGAAGATCTCTGGATAGGGCAGAGTGGTTGGAGGGGAAGGAAGGGGGCATGGGGTTACAAATAATGGTAAATGTGATAATAATTATGAAGATTCAAAATACATGTATGAAGACATGAATTGGTGTGAATATACTTTGTATACAACCAGAGATATGAAAAAACTATGCTCTATATATGTAATAAGAATTGTAATGCATTCTGCTGTCATATAAATTAAAAACAATAGCTAGCCACCTGTTTAGTCTACCTAGAAGCAAAGAGTTACTCTGAATGTCCTTATAAGAATTTGGTCCTTCTCTTTGCAATGATCTAGACATCATGGATCACTTTCACTTATCTGATCTCATTGGAAGCTGTCAGCAGCCCAGTGTGGCAAACAGGTGGGTCTTATGATTCTTATTGTATAGACTCCAGAAGAAGGTATGAATTTGGATCTTCTAGACTTACTGGAATTCAGGAAGGCTTATGATTTGGTGTTTTGTTTTGTTGGTTTTGGACAAGTTAGCTCTTGTAAAGGTTTAGGGGTTTCTTCAGATTAGTCTTTTGAGATAATAAATTGAAGACTACATGATGTAGTGACAGAAAAGAGGTAAGGATATCACTAAAGAAGAACTTTTTTTTTTTTTTTGATGGTGGAGCTCACTGTGACACCTGCACACATGCTCATATCATCATTATTTTTGTCTGAAATTTCCATATTAGCATAATTGTTAGAAGGATCTCTTCAGTTGGATTAAGATGTGTTTCCTTCAAGAGGAGAAACATTTAATTTGCAGGAGGGTATGTATTTAAATTCTCTCCAGAGAAAAACCCTGAACAAATGGGATACAATATGATCCATTTTAATTGTGTAAAGATTTTTTGGGGGGGGGCACTGTGGCACTCTACCACTAGCCACATCCCCAACCCTAGTTATTACTGTATTTAGAGACAGTGTCTCACTGAGTTGCTAAGCACCTCACTTTTTGCTGAGGCTGGCTTTGAACTTGCGATCCTCCTGCCTCAGCCTCCAAAGTCCCTGGGATTACATACCTGTGCCACTGCACCCACCCTAAAGATGGTTTCTAAATATCAGATATATTCCATTGAAAATAGTTTTAAGGCCAGGTGCCGCTGTCTGGCTGGGCACAATTCAGGAGCCACTTGTCAAAAGAAACTAACTTTATTTTTAGAACTACAAACACCAAACAAAAGAGCTCCTCAGGAAAAAACCCTCAGAGCCCAACTGCCACCACCGGCTTCCCACAAGCCTCTCACCCCCACACAACCCTCACCACCTCCCACAATCCTCCTGTTCTTGAGGCTGATTGGCTGGGTCACGTGGGCGGAGCCAAAGAAGTCCCCCAATGAGCAGCTCCGTGGAGGAGCCAATCAGCTAGATGTTGCTGGGGCCGCTGTGAGCCAATCATCAGCTGGCAATCTGAAGGGCAGGGAAACAGCCCAATGAACATCACCGCAGAGGAGCCAATCAGCTAGATGTTGCTGGGGCTGCTGTGAGCCAATCATCAGCCGGCAGCTGGAAGTTTGCTGGCAGCTGGAAGTTTGCTGGGGCCCCTTTGGCTGTGGCTCTCAACAGCCAGGGGTTACAGCCCTTTGTGTATAGACAAGAAACCTATGAGAAAAATCAGAGTGGGATCATGGTATTTGGTATCATTGATTTTTGGTTTTCATACTGACTAAGTGTTTTTATTGAAGAAGGTTTTTTTGAGCTAATAAATCTGCAAGTGGATTAATAATTATTATTCTGAAAACAATTATAAGCATTTAATAAGATAACATCACAAGTTTGCCATAAAAATGTTATACTCATTTAAATTCCATTAGTTCTCTGCATTCTTTCTATGACATTCAAAGTGTCTGGTACATGTGACTTCAAATGTGTTAAGAGCTCAGATCCAGGTTATGAACTGGGTAAGATGAGGAACAATTTTGTTCATATGTGGCAGAAGGAGTCCAAAACAAGATGTCTAACAGAAGGAGTCATGATGCCCTTCTGCTTGAGTCTGATTTTTTTAACTAAATCTGCATAAGAACTTGAAGAAATTCCCCTTCTCTTTTCTAAAGATCTTTGCAAAGTTCTTTGGGAATTAGCAAAATATTATTGTACCACCACAACCACTACTAACTTAAAAATTCTTCCAGTATTTACTGAAAATTGTAGAATTATTATTATGGGAGTTTAAAAAATGGCTTATATACAATTTAAAAAGGTAAGAAAAAAATTAGTAATCTGTGACTTGTTAAATCAAGATAAAATGAGAAAAGATTAGCATATGTGTTTGAAAATAGAAATGAACTGATAGAATAAAGAGACACTAAATATCCACGATGCAATAAATGTGCATGTGACACGAAAATGTGAATATATGAAACATTTTAGGTACTCAAAATACATCAGATATTAATTGAGCCTTCTACTATTGGCACTCATTATAGTTCCACTTATCTTGTGCAAATAAAACCCAAAGCTGTTCAGTGGGTTAACTGTCAGACTATTTGTCTCTACATCTCTCTATCAAAGCAAATCTGTGTCATTGGTCCCAGACGTTTTCCATTTTACTGAGAGACCTTGTTCAAATCTCAGCTCTAGTTCTCATGACCACACTATTGGAATGGGGGTAGCTTGATAATCCAATTAATGTATTCCTTGCCCATATATAGCCCCCCAATTTGTTAATACATTGCCTGTAAGGGTAAAATTTCTAAGCTGATTCTAAGCTGCAAAAGTCTGAGTTAAAGTGTAAAAGACTAGGGCATTGTAAAGCTTCTAGATTGCAAGGCCTGGGCTAAAAAGTAAACAATTCCCCTGCTATCCCCGGAACCTGTAATGTCTGTAAAGTTGTTGGGACAATGCGGGAGCTGCTCAGTAAATATCTCCACTGATTCCCTGGTTGTTTAATAGCTAAGGGTTCCAGGTAGCATGGCACGTAGGCATCCAGGCCCCAGGACCAATCAGTTTGAATGTGTGCCCCACTTAGAAGTGACCAATCACCCCTACCCAAACTGTTCCCGCCAATGAATGGACTAATCATGTATCAGAATTGTTGTTCAATGTCCCCGCGCCTCATGATGATTTGTTCTGATGTATGCAAAGCCCCCCGCCCTCTCCAAAAAGTGTACTTAAGCTCTGCTTGACCTCTGCTCTGGGCTCTGGGCTGCTCTCCCTTCTTGAGTGAGCACAGAGTCCCAACGCGTTGGAACGGATCCCTAATAAAAAAATCCCCCTTGCCATTGCATGAAGCTAGTCTCGTGTGGTCTTTCCTTCTCCGACGTTTCGCCAGACCCTTACATTTGGTGCGTTGGCCGGGAACTGCGCATCGCCGGACAGGGAGACCTAACGAAACTGCTTTGGGGGTAAGTAAGGCGCCTTTCTCTCTCTTTCTCTCTCTCTCTCCTCTCCTTCTTCTCCTTTTCTCCTCCTTGTTTGCTCAGGTGCGATCGATTAGGTTTGGTCTCTGGCGGCTCAATGGTGGGCGTAAGTCCCCAGAGGGCATAATCTCTCAGAGCCTCGGGTGGGGTTGGCAGAGTGTGTGTGTGGCTGTCAGAGGAGAGCGTAAGCTCCCCCTGGCGGTGGCAGGCAGACGTGTCTAGGGAGCCACAGGCCACGCCCCCAAGGGACGCTTTGGGGGACTCGGGGGACGGAGGTTCCCCCCCATCAGGTAGAGGGGTGTATTTTGCTGCCAACCCGTCTGGTTTTGCCGGCAACTCTTTCTGTTGAATTCACTGTCTGTCTTTAATTTTTGCTTCTGAATTTGTGTTAAACGTTTACTATGTGTCCGCGTTTGCGTCACGTTTGTGTTTTCTCCCTGTGCTTCAGAGTGGCCCACCCTCGGAGTTGAATGGCCCCTAGGAAAGTCCCTCCATCTCTCTCTAATCTGTAAAGTCAGAGATATTGTCTTTCAGCCAGGCCGCATGGCCATCCAGAGCATGGCTTCTAACCTTTCAGGACCTCTGTGAATCTCTTCCTGCATGGGTGGGGTCCGCGCAGTCCGCTGGGAGGATTCCACCCAGCGGTATGGTGGATCTGTCCTGTCCCTGTTCCTCCCGGCCCCTCCACCCACCTGTCCTCTCCGCCCCCTGGCCGTCTCCCCTCCCGGGAGGGGAGAGGAGTGCTCCAGCGGGCGGCGCGATGGACAGGCGGACGGAATCAGGGGTGAGGTCGGCAGGGGACCGCCCCTCCTCCCCTTCCTCTGCCCGCAACCGGCTGCCACCGGGCGTATTTCCACCACAGCGGCGCGGGCGGGGTTGGAGTAGGAGTCGGCAGGGGACTGCGTCCCCCCCCCTCCGTCCTCCCGGCGAGCAAAAAAGCGGCTCGGGGGCACCCGGCCCTCTCCCCCCCCTCGTGGGGGGTAGAAGGGACTGGGTCACCAAACTCCCCCGAGTGTTACAGCCCTCCCCGGCTGCAGTGATCACCAAATCCCGGGGCCAAAGAAGCGAACGGGGCTGCTTGGAAATGCTAAATAATGCTAAATTCCATCTAAGGCTAAATACTGAGACTAGGGAAGCAATGTTTTCTTTCCCTCCCGTAATCGGCTTGAATGCAAATAGGGATGCCTGCTGGGGATTTAACAACTTTGACATCTCGCTTTGACTTTTCTTAAAGCCCTGTCCTCGTTATTAAATTGGTGTCAATTGGTTTTAGAGATGGGAACCAAATTTTCAGTCACAAATTTTAACACTCCCGAGGAGACTTCTAAGAAGTCTCTACTCAGTTTTCTTGGGGAAGCCTAGCACTCGAAACAACTGTAAGCAGAGGATGAGCTTTTTGGGAGCTGGCTACTAAAAAGTTAGGGAAAAAAAAATGCCTAGTGCCTAAGGTCAAACTAAACTGGAGGAGCTAATCCTGTGGGTGGAAGATAAGACTAAGGGACTCCCAGCAGCTGCCAGAGCCATTTTGCTTTGGGGAACTCCCTTATCTCTTATCTACATTTTAAGGATTACTCCACCTTTGTTTACTTAAAAAGAAGGGACACTGAATGCAGTAAAGCCAGTCACACTGAGACCCTTGATTTTATACCTATAGATGCCCCTACGTGAAAACATCTGGTCCACTCGTGGGAAAGTCTATGGTGCCACTGATGGGAGTCATAATTAAATGAAAGTTCAAAACTTGGAGGGATATATTCTTATCTGGTTGTCTGATTGTTTCTTAAAGATAAACTAGGTTAAATGTGTGTCTAAAAAAATAATTTCTTATTGTAACAATCTGGTATCTGAATGGGTTTCTAAAGCATTGCACTATCTTGCAGTTAAAAGTTGGGTTTAAGCAATTGTTTAGTTTGATTTCAGATAGTTCTAAAGAGTTTCAATTTTTAACTGGGCAGCCTAAGGAGATTTCACTAGGTATACAGTGCATTGATTTGGGCAAGGATAGTAAATTATGATATGATATCTGTTTCCCTCAGCGTGTAAGATTCAGGGAAGAAAAAACGTGTTAAATTAAAATGTTGGTCTGGCTCATTAAAATAGCATTAAATAATTAAATAACAACAGTCTTGGAAATTCTCAAAGCTTAATTTCAGATATGCATGGTAGTGTGTAGTTCTTTTTTTAAATTTTTCAGGCAAATTTAATGTAACTTAATGCTACTTTAGGAACTTCAGAACAAGGAAAGTGGCTTAGAGGTCCTAAAGAAATTTCTTCTGATGGTAGAGATCCTATTTCCAGTCTTATGTAAGCAAGTTTTTCTAGTATAAAAAGATATAAAATTTTGGGAATTGCTTCTTAAATTTGTATCATAATTTTCAACATCCAAACCTGGAAATATGACTTATGGCTAAAATGCCTTAAGCCTAAAGTGTCTGCTCAAAATAGCAGTTTTTCCCTGCTCCTTCCAGACCTTAGCCAGGGCTTAAGCTGATATGCAAACAGAAGCAGCTTGGAACTCAGGCCCAAGGAAAAAAAAAGGATAAAGGTGTCTTTTACCTGAACTCAAACTAGATTAAACCAAAGAGTAAATTGTATGGTATTTACTAACTACTGGCCAGTCATCTTTTTTTTAGGACTCTTGCTTTTTCTTAGATTCTGTATTTTTTTGAGCTTGTGATTTTTATCCTACAGACAAGTTAATGTTTTTCTGATAAGTTCTATTTTTGATCAACTGGAGTTTTTTCAAACATTGCAATGAGATTTCACCTGAGAAAACTGCAATGCCTTTTGTGTTATGTGTTACTCTTGTTATGTGTTGTATGTCGGTATGTCTGTATGTGTGTATGTCCATATATCCTGCAGTGATATGACAATTAACAGATGTGGAGCGCTCATAAAAAAATTAAAAATGGATCCAAATATCTTTGATTCACGTGATTCAAATGGCTCAATTTAAATTGGGTAAACAGATAAAAGTAAAGAGGTCTTGAATTAAGCTTATAAGTTTTTCTAGGTGTTCAAAAAGGCCCTAATAAAATGTTGATGTCTATGAAATAATCTGCTTAAATTCAAAAGTTTACAAGTAATGTTTCAAAATGTGAACAGAAAGAGGTTAACAGGTGAAAAAGAAAAACTAGAAGGTTCTAGGTATAGATTTAATAGAGGAAAAGTATGTTTCTGGTTAAGAGTTTAAGTAATTAAGAGGGTTTAAGTAAGTGATGAAGAAGGTCTGTGCAAGTTGGTTATAAGTGTAAGTTTTTGAGCAAGTAATCTTAAAGACATTAAACAGCTGGTTAAACAAGTGCTGTTGTTTTTCAATACTTTTCTTGTGCTTTCTTGCTCTACATAATGAAGTTCCTTCAAATCCGATTACAGAAAGTCTTAAATCAAACTTCCAACCAGCTTCTGCTTAGGCACTACCAGCCTCTGATGACTGATGGACCCCCAACATCTTCAAGAGAACAATTCACTCAGTGCTGAAGCTCACTACCAGGCACGATGGAATGCAGCGGACATGGGACAGCGGGAAACAACAAGTTCAGAGAACCTCTTAATCTGCCATCCTGGACTCATGAGTCTTTATGTCCTATTAAGCTTCCTCATGGCCCTTGGCCTCTTTTCTGTCAGCCCCCCAACATGGAACTTCTGCCAGAAATTGATCTTTGCTCTAATTTTTATCTTCATTCTGCTCTTATTCGCTCTGATCTTCTTCAGGTGCTGGTGATGATATCTGGAAAAACCTGCCAATAGACGGGTTGCCTGTCATTTATCTAAGCCCTGCCATCTCCCCCTTAGTCATTTCTTTAAAAGCTAAACTTGGTTAATATAAAAACATCAATGTAATTATGGTGTTATTAATGTGTTCATATCTTTCAGGTATACAAGTCTGTAAGGTAGAAGCTTCAAAAGAACATTATATCAAGCTGGTGTTCTAAAGTTGTATGGTAATTTTAGGCTTAAAAAAACATGTTGGAAATTTATTTATCATTTGTGTTCTATAACTGGACTTGTTATCAGTAAGATATGTAAAGTTCTATGTTGCTTTCTACACTGAGATTCAATTTAAATGTATTTTTAAGTCAATGAGAGCCTAATCTGGGTGAAGGTTTTATTGTAAAACACAGAAATACTTTGCTACTTTCCAACAAGAGGTTAGAAGCTTCCAGCCTTCCTTTAATTCATGTTTTAGATGTGATATTATGTTGTGTTAGCTAATATTCATGTGAACTTGAGCAACAATTTACGTAAACTTTGTAAAATGATGTCTAAAAAGCAAAGATCAGCTTCAGAACTATAGTATTTAAGACTTATGAAGAGCCCCACCTTACTTGAGATAAGGCTGTATGTCCCAACTCACTGCATGTGAAAGTGACTATGAAAAAAGTAGGCCAGATTTTAGTACATTTAAAGTTGTGCCCAAAAGTTGGTTAGTTGGTTTTTGTCACGATTGCCAGGATATCAAACAGGGGATGTACTCTGCCAAAATTCTAGGTAGCTATTACATAGACTAAATATGTTTTTACCCTAGTTAGTCTTGTTTTGTAGTTTGCTTTTAGATGGACTAAGGATTGCCTGTTAATATTTTAAAGAGGTACTGCTTTAAGAACTCACAACCTGGGTTAATTTAAGATAATGAGTTATAGGGAGTTGCCACCTACAGGATAGAGAGATAGACATTGAAGTTCAGTACCCTTAATATAAGGCTGTTGACTTATTTTGCTAGATGTTTAAGATTAAGTTTTAAAATTAAAAATTTGGCTCTTGCCCTCTGAGTCAGTCTGAATCAGGGAATAGGGAACTTTTTCAAAGGGCTCTGCAACTCTAGGCCACATAACTTCCCGAATAGGGAGATTAATGAGACCAGTGGAGGGCAGAAGGCCAATCAGTGCATTTGCTGTAAAGAGGAGGGTCATCAGAGAAGGGAGACATCCCTGATGCTTCTGAGGGAAGCCGTATGGTCAAGCAAGGCCTGGACCCATCCTAGCGCAAATGGCACTAGCAGAACTGAGAAGCTGCTGTGAAGTTCCCGAGGACTCCCAGGAGACTCAGCTGACTGTTAACAATAGGTAGACCCGAAGTCAGTTTGACTTACTTCATCTTAAACACTTAGCAAAGACGGTCAAAGCCAAAGCACAGCTGTTCCTGGACATCTTAGATGATAATAATAGTTAAATGTAACTTCCATAAATAAGTAAACTGGAGGCTACAAAAGAGATTCTTAGACAGAAATGCCTGATAACTGTCAAAGGGACTGCTAAAGTAGTTTTAGTCTAAGGCCTTTGTTTCTAACCAACGCAGGTAGGCTTGATGTTTGCTAGTATGGTTATCCAGCCCTGAGTAGCAGAATTAAAGATTTCTCTATTAGACACAGAGGTCATACTAGTAAAAGGGTTTTGCAGGATCAGATGGCATTAAATTATTAGACTATATCTTAAGGAAAAAGACATCTGTAAACCTAAATGTTAGTTGTTGTGTTTACATCGCTGATATTTCTGACAATGTGACAAATATCCTTAAAGATTTACATGCTCAGATGGAAGCCATGTCCTCAACAACTTTGTCGTGAAAACAATATCTTAGCTCCTAGTTCCTGGTACTGCCTGATGGAAAACATTGTTAATCTTTGTCTTGGTTATTATACTCATTGGCATATTCTTGTGCTGTGGCATTTATTACTGCATCAATATGGTTCCAGTACTAATGAGTTCTTGTTTCTCTTATAGACCACCTGTCATTCAAATGGCCCTCCAGCCTATTACTTCTCAATTGGACTTTTATCATGGGCCACTCGATAGACCCGATATTTTTAAGGGGGACTCCAAACTGCTTGCCCCACGCCGTCCCTTTTCAGCCTGAAGAAGCCGGAAAGATTCTCTTCGTCCCCCTTCCTCACAGCAGTAAGGAGTTCCCAAATTAGGGGGGGGGGGAATGAAGCCAGATTTAAAGTTAGGTAGTCAGTGTAGCTAGATAAATCGGGGTCTAATATCGAGTGAAATCTAAAATGGAGGCCATGCTGAAATCGGTTCTAGGAAACGCAGGACAACTCATAGTGATCAGACAACAATATGCTCCACTGGCAGAAATGAAAAATGAGACCTTCCAATAATTATGATTCAGTACTTTTAAGATTAAAAGTAGTCAGAAAAAGGAGTGGGGAATGTAAGGGTAAAATTTCTAAGCTGATTCTAAGCTGCAAAAGTCTGAGTTAAAATGTAAAAGACTAGGGCATTGTAAAGCTTCTAGATTGCAAGGCCTGGGCTAAAAAGTAAACAATTCCCCTGCTATCCCCGGAACCTGTAATGTCTGTAAAGTTGTTGGGACAATGCGGGAGCTGCTCAGTAAATATCTCCACTGATTCCCTGGTTGTTTAATAGCTAAGGGTTCCAGGTAGCATGGCACGTAGGCATCCAGGCCCCAGGACCAATCAGTTTGAATGTGTGCCCCACTTAGAAGTGACCAATCACCCCTACCCAAACTGTTCCCGCCAATGAATGGACTAATCATGTATCAGAATTGTTGTTCAATGTCCCCGCGCCTCATGATGATTTGTTCTGATGTATGCAAAGCCCCCCGCCCTCTCCAAAAAGTGTACTTAAGCTCTGCTTGACCTCTGCTCTGGGCTCTGGGCTGCTCTCCCTTCTTGAGTGAGCACAGAGTCCCAACGCGTTGGAACGGATCCCTAATAAAAAAATCCCCCTTGCCATTGCATGAAGCTAGTCTCGTGTGGTCTTTCCTTCTCCGACGTTTCGCCGGACCCTTACATGCCCTCTATTATCCCTTCCTTTCATCGTGATAACTCGAATATTTGGAGATTAGTTTTGCACTGAGGTAATTTTGCCTTTGACAAAAGCAAACAAAGAAATTCTAAAACCTTTAATACAACAAAATTTGAAATATATAAAATCTTCATAACCTAATATGTATAATATATGGTGTGAGAATAGCTCCAAAATGAAATTTACAGATTGTTATGTATATATAACCCCCAACAGTAGGAATCTTATGTTTGAGACTCTTTACTTCATAGACTAAGTAATTCTACAGTATAATCCCTTAATGCAAGGGAAAAAATCCTCAAAAATGAAACTTGTGATTTGTTGATATTTTGTAATAATGTGTCAGTGAATAAAATTAATTAGCTTAGGTCTATAAAAATGCCACTTGATGTAGCAAAGGAGAGAAACACTATTTAAAAATCACCACAAAATTCATTATTTTTGAAAGACTTCAGGAAGATGGCAAATTGGAAAGATTCAAGTTCTTTTCCTACAGAGTCATAGAGTCAACAATCTATGGATCAGAATACCTCTATGAGAACTCCAGAGACTAGTTAAGGAGCTAAAGCACCAGCAACTGCAAGTCAGAGAAAAAATTCTAGAAAAAAGTGTAGAAAATTCAGATATTTTGCTAACTAATGCTATGATAGAACATTATGAAGAGACATACCAGGAATCCTCCTCCAGAGGGAAAAGAAATAGTGAAAACTGTCCAATATCCTGACTTCTCTGAGAGCTGCCTGAGGGGGACTCTCTTTTGTACTTCCTATCAGAGCTCTGACAGTATCAGTGCCAGAATTTGGAAGCTGCTGAAAATCGAGGTGACCAGCAAGCACAGGATTAGAACTGCAGTTCAGCAGGCAAGTGCCAGAGGGAATAAGAGATCAGAAAAGGCTTAAGAAAACTTCCAGCTAGGTTGATTGATCAAAGTCTTTAATTGCATGAAGCCAGTACTTACAGACTTGGAGAGGAAGTTGTTTTTGCAAATGCCCATAATCCAGCCAAAATTTACTAGGTATATACAAAATGAAAAACGAAACAAAACAAAAACAAATAACAACTGGGCAATGTGATGCATGACTAGAGACCCAACTACTCTGGAGGCTGAGATAAAAGGATAGATTGAGCCCAGGAGTTCAAGACCAAGCTGGCAGGTTGAGCACACAACAAAACTCTGGAACCCTGAGTCTCAAAAAAAATGTGTGGGGGGGGGAATATGCTTCAATCGATTTTACTAATGTCAGAGTGTTTTAAATAACTGTTAAGAAGATACTCAAGGGAATAGAGAATACAAATAGATGACTAAATGAAATCAGAAAAAGATGATATATAGGGCTGGGGGTGTGGCTCAAGCGGTAGCCTGGCATGCGTGCGGCCCGGGTTCGATCCTCAGCACCACATACAAACAAAGATGTTGTGTCCGCCGAAAACTAAAAAATAAATATTAAAAAATTCTCTCTCTCTCTCTTTAAAAAAAATTAAAATAAAATATACAATTTAAAAAAAAAGATGATATATAAAATTAGAATATCAATAAAGAGAAAGAAACTAAGATATAACCCACAAAAATTCCTGACTTGAAAAACATAATAACTGAACTGAAAATTTTATTAGAAGTGTTCATTAGCATATTTGATCAAACAGAAAAAAAAGAGTTTATAAGCTTAAAAGATAGGTAATCAAATAAGAGGTGTGAAAAAGCTAATGAAAAGGAAGTGAAGAGAACCTAATTCATCAAGGGGATCAACATACATATTATAAGAATCTCAGAATGGGAAGAGATAGAGAACAGATGAGAATTTAGTTGAAGAAATAATGTCAAAAAGGTCCCAAATCTGAGAAGATAATGGATATATAGATGATTCAAGATGCTCAGAAAACACTGAGTAGAATAAATCCAAAGAGAACAATACCAAGATTTATTAAAATCAAAGTGTCTAAATTTAATAACAAAGAGATAACCCTAAAAACAGTCAGAGAAAAATAAATTGGCACATAGAAAGGAGCTTCCCTGTGAAAGGAAGAAGAACTTAAATACCAAAATTGAGTTTAAAAAACAACATAAAGAAATTTTCTTCATCTGTTTCCTGTTTTAAAAACAAAATGCAAGGCTGGATGGGAGATAAGAACAGGGATGCTGAAATCGAGCTGCCTGGGTTGGAACACTGTCTCTGCCATTGAGTGTGAACATTGACACATTCTGTGGTCTTTGTGACTCTGGGTTCTGTGTTAAATAGATGCTATGATAGAACCAACAATCTTGGTGTTGTGATGATTATATGTCTCATATATATCAGAAGAGTATGAGGCATATACTAAGCAATATTGAGGATAAACCCTTACTACTGTGTAGATGTGTGCTTTGATTAAAAATCTATTTTGTTTATGGTGATTTGTTAAAACATGCAGAACATAAAATATTACTCAATAAAATTTCTGTGTACCTGAGTACATTACAGTTTAGCAGAAGACACAGATAGAAATTGCACACATAAAACAAATACAAAATCCTAGATACATAAAAAAAAAAAGGTCAAACTCAGTGTCAGAGAAAGATTGGCAAGCACAGAATGTTAGGGAAATTAAGAAATTTGTGTTTGAGGGTAGACATGTGAACTAACTGTTCAGAGATATGTTTGATTCTGTGCATTGCTTGGAAACGCATTTTTCCTTGTAAGGAGTAGAGTAGGAGTGTATAACGTGAGCAAAGTCCAGTTATACTTGTGTGTAGTCTAGAAGGAAGTAAGGAATTGATTATGAATACTACAAGTGAATTTAAGACTAATAATGCCAACACTGAACAGCAGAATAAAGACCTACCAGAGAGGTAAGAAAGGTATCCCCTCAGTGAAAATGGTTTCAAAACGTGTCACAATATGTACATTTTCTGAATTATCCTTAGTGTAGCAGAGATTCAGCTTCAGAAAAGACAGGACTGGCCTCTGCCCTGGAAGAATTTCCATTGCATGGAATATGAAGGCAGGGACATATGCCAAGATACACAATTTTTTTTTTAATTGCACCTTTGATCTTTCTGATTTTGTGAAGGAGGGAGCAAATAACATTTTATTTGACTGTATTTGCTCTACACACTCCCCTTGAAAAGACTGTCTAAATGAATTTAACTGGTAATTGTATTGTTCAGATGATTGGCAAAGAAAACAAAACAGTGTGTGCAGGCCTTGTGAAGCAACCTTTGATTGGAACAGTTAATGCCTATTGTTGTGCATCCATTCAGCCCCATCCAGCTTTGAAGTGGTGGAGTAGCCATTTTATTCCTTGAAGAATGCAGCTTCGCACTTCAGACAACAACACTTGGAGCAATTTCCAGATGATGTCCTAGAGGCGATTTTTTTTTTCTAATAAGTGTTTTCAATTGTCTCTCTGGGAAGGAAAATGTGGCTTGTTAGAAGAATGAAAGGTTAAATAAAGCCTTTGAGAAATTAAAAGGGCATGAAAAAAATACATTAATATTTTCAGATGAGCATCCATGCTTACCTTTTTCAGTTTTTATAATGAGAATTCATTCTCCCATCCAGTCTGTACATTGCACTGTAGGCAAAGGTTAATTTTCGTCACCTATATCCAAAGGCACTGATTGAATGTCAAAGATAAAATAAGCACTGTATCTTATGCAAAATTAGATAAGTTCCTACCGGGGAGATCTATGATTTAAATGCTGTTTTCCTAAGCCATATTCCAATGGGAAACCAATGCCTTGTATATCCTTTAGAGTATTCCTTTCCACTGTTTTTCACTTCTTATCTATGAATTTTACCTTGATACCACCCAAAACTAACTTTTTCATGTAAAGGTGAAAACTTGAGAAAGTGATTTTTCTTAAGGACTACTGCTATTTCCCATCATTTTGTATTTCTACAAGCAAAGTTTCCTTGATAAAACATTTTCTAGGCATAATTTCCAACTGAATGACCACTTAAGGTTCTTTCAGTAATCCATCCATAGGGACAAAAGCATACCAGGTAATGAAATCCATCAATTTCTTTCAATTGCCCCCCTCCTTTGGTGCATTTTTCAACTTTCAATTTTTTGTTTCTTTACCTTAATAGCTCACAAACATTATCATTTATTTCAGTTTTGCCTTCAGTGTTGAAGACTATCATAAACCTTTAATGGCAAAGTTGGAAGAAACCTGATGACAAATGATCATCAAAATCCCATAAGATGAGCTGAAACAGCTGCTTCTAAAAGTTCTTTCTTTCCACTCCACTGCTAAATGGCATTCTTTTTTGAAAGTTTCTTAAGACTGACACACCAATGATACTGTAATACGGTAATATAATATTAGAGCAAATGCTAGTTCTTAGGAGCTATTTTATTGTTTTATTGATTAAAACACATACACACACACACACACACACACACACAAGCACACACACACAAGCACACACACACAGAGTCAAGCAGGATAAGTCCTCTCCCATTCTTATTACCAACATTACTTTCTCTTGTCATGAGCCACAGTGGAAACTAAGGACATGAAACAAGACTCGCTTATTGAGATATTGAACTGTGTGTAAGTGATCAAAGGTTAAGGAAGCCTCTGGCTGCCTTTGATCACCTTCATAAGCTATGACAAGTTGACTTTCTTTGTCCATCTTCAAGGGTCCTTTAACCTTGAGGAAATTTATATGGGTTCGGTAGAGTGAGAGGTCGAAGTAGGCAAATTCTCAAAATTTATTTGAAAAGCCAAATAGAAGAAAAACTACAGTTTAAAAGCAAAAGCATGCATTAGTTATCCTGCTGCCACCAACATGCAACATGTTTAAAATAATATGAAAATTACAATGAACAAAAACTGGAATTATTCTAGCTAATGTGAATGAAGATTTTAAAATCTAAAATAATAGACTCCCTATTTAGAGTTTTTAAACCCTGTTTTTAATAATAAAGAGATCCTACTTTGTATTTTGTTTTGTATTTTGGTTTTTTTTTTGTGTGTGTGTATGTGTATGTGCATACACATTACACATTACCCCACATTTATTTAAGCACATTTCACTTTTTTTCTCACTTAAGTTCTTTTAAAAAGGAATATTTTTTTTAATTTGTTCCCTTATCTTTCACATCATATCTTTGAGATTGACTTTAATATTCTAAAGCAGAAATTTAGCTTATTTGCTTGGTATTTAACTCTTTTTCTTTCTTTAGTTGCCTAGTGCATAACTTCATGCACTTGATATTTCTTTTCAGACATATCAGTCATATTTTTTCAAAAAATAGCAAACATCTCCTGTCAATTCTTACCTTGTGTCCCTCTGGATTTTATGTTTGCCTCTTAGCAGTGCCTGTAAAATGTGTAACATCACATTCTCAGAAAAACATTATTACGTACTTTATAAATTCTCAGATGTCTTCTTTAAAGAGTCTCTTTGAAAGTCCTTGCCTCCCTTCTCTGCTATCACCATTTTATTTCCAGGATGTATCCTTAATTAGGATGAACTACATTTGACAGGAAAGATTAAGGGAGCTTGAGTGTAGCCCCCTGAATTGATTGCAGTGGGCAGTGCTGAGTCACAGAGCCAGATGCTCCCACGGCTTTCAGATCCACTCCAACTCTCCTCTTGACTCTTACACTGATTGAAACAGGCCCAGGTGGCAGAGGAGGAGTGGCGTGGCACCTACAGGAACCTAGACCATGTATGTGTGCATACACATGAGTTATATCCACAAATGGACCATGTGATGTATAAATTCTGTTTACCTGACATTCATGTTTAAATAATATTAAATTTTGCACACTTGCCAAAGCTTTCTGCAAAAGCTCCCTAGAAGTTCCCTTTCTGATGTTTCCAAAAATAGCAAGTATATGAAATTCTTCCATATACTTTTCCTACCTGTACTATTAAAAAACATAGTAGATATGATATACTAAATTAAAAATATATATATATATGACCAGGCATCAAAAAATAAGTTGGGATAACATATGTGTAATGTAATTAAGCAACAGAATATAATATTGAATATAAATTTCACAAGCTTAGAAAAAGGAATCTCAGTAGAAAAATAGGCAGATATTTAGAAATATTCTGAGTGGTCTGGGAGGAAGCTTCTGCACACTCAGGCTGTTGGATGTACATGTGTGTGAGAGGGCAGCTATTCAGACACTCCATGTGTAGACATTTGACAAGGTTCCAGGGCTGTCCTTAGACACCCAGCCCATCTTATGCATTATTATTCCTGCTTTTGCAGAAGGCAACACAATTCTGACGAAATCAGAAAGATTTTAAATTAAAGTTGTCAAATCTAAAGATTTCAAATTAAAGGACAATTACTCTGTAATCGTATCCAAGAGTCTTTCTGTTTGTATCTCCTTACTGAGTCAATTTATGATGCCAGTTGATTATTAATTTAACACCTTAGTATGTCCAATAAAAAACAAACAAACAAACAAAAACTAAAATGGTGATCATGACATGATATCTGTTTGGGAGAATGACATGGAAATAAATTTGAAATTCTGTGTATTGAAATGAATGTATTTGTTATTAAATTCTTTGCATATATCTGGACTTTAAGAGTAATATAGTAAAATATATTTATAAAAATTGCAATATTATAACTTTCCATGTGTGGAAGTACTGTGTTATATTTTAGGTGAAACTTTTTAAATGTATGACGTATGCTCATATCTCTAAAATGAGAAACAAAGAAAACTGTTTGTTGTTCCCTATTTTTACTCAGTTTCCTAACATGTGAAAGAAGACAAATCATTATGGGAATATGTAGCATATGTTGTTTTATTAAAAACAAATTAACACATGTGAAAAAAGAAATTATTAAAGAAAAAAAATAAATTTTTTCTGTTTTTTTTCTTAAGTTTCTATAGTATTTATTATGACTCTGCCATATTTTTTTGTCAGTTATTTCAAGAGTTTTATCTCTTTTTAGATTATACTTGTGTGTTTGTTCAGTTCTTTTTAGAGGTTGATGACAATAAATACAAGGGATTTGTGAGGCAGGGTAATGGGATGTCTTTGAAAGTCAAAGGCAAGGGAGCAGAAATTAGAAGAGAGAGCTGCAGACCATAATGTAGTTCTGACCTGTCAAAGGAGACAGAAAGGAAAACTGAAGGAAAGAGAACAGGACAGTAAGAAGGCAAAGCAACTCTAGAGAGGGTCCGGTCTGGTAATGGGGAGTTCCCAAGTTAACATCATAAAATATGACCTTTGGCTCTGCGCTTTTGGTCCTGATCCTACATCAATCGTCACTTTGAGAAGTGAGAATATTTTTGGAAAATGGAATGCATTTTAAGGACACCAACTTCAGTGAAGGATAGAAAGAACAATCTACATATTATATCAAGGGACAGTAGCTATTATGGGCAAACTCTAAAATCTTGCCCAGTTATTATCTCACTTCCTAGTGCCCAGGTCTTTATGTGATTGCTCTCCTACCTCTTTGAGTTCAGATGTCACTTGTAACTTACTTCTAACACTAGAATATGGCAATGGTAATGGGAAGTCACTTCTAGGTTAGAGATCATAATGGCATCCATCTTTCTAGAAGACACACTCCCTTGCTGGCTTTGATAAAGTTGTGGTGTCAGGGAAGCCCAGATGGTGAAGAACTTGAACTGACCCCACTCAACATTAGGAATTCATGCTAGCAATCCAAGGATGATTGAGGAACTGAAATTCTGCTGACCACCATATAAGCCTGGAATTCACTCCTTCCCTCACCCGCTTGTCAAATCTTCAGATGAGTTCCCGGCCCTAGCTGACACTTCAATTTCTGCCTTGTGAAAGACTCTGACCCAAAGTATACTGCTAAGGCATTCCCAGATTTCTATCTACAGAGAATTTGAAATAAGCATGCTTTGTTTTAAACCACAAACTTTCTGCTATTTTTTTTTCTAAAACAAGCAACGGAAAACTAATATATATTCAAAAATATAGGGGAAATGTATATCCAGTGTCTGAGGTATATGCATGATTTTGGACTTTAATTGATTTTCATGAATTTTGTGATATATGTGATATTCTTATGAGTTTTTGAATGTTTAATTTATTATATGTTTCTTCATTCTAATAATCAATGATTTATTAGCTCTTAGACAGTAACAAAGCTCAGAACAATTGCTTGACATATACCGACTTGTTAGAAACAATATCTGTCACTTTACCAGGGGAAAAATACTCAAAATTATGTTTATATATAACAAATTACTAGTTGTATACTCCTCCTTTTCCTGTAGTTCACTTTGATGTAATATAATGTCATCTCCTATCCCTTAATTGCCCTTATGTTCCACAATAAATTGAATTTAACAGCGTGAAAATCTTAGATGCCATAGTAATCTGAATGAGTATGTAGTAAAAAGTCTTCAGATATAAATTATCCTTGGACAATAAAAATTACCTGCTCACAGAGTGAATTTAACCTTGTGATTATATAGCAAATATTCAGAGACAGAACTTCTGAGTTCTATGTGTTAAATTATACACTGCCAATTTTAGTTTAGAAAATCCAAATTTGACCCAATATACTGCATGCAACATGCTGCCTCCAGTTCAGAATAATATCCCACAATTTAGAGAAATGAGTCACTCTTACAGGAGGATTTGGCATTCTCCTTGCAGTGCAAAATCCATTCTTTCATCTCCAATAGCAGGTGTTAATGTAAATTCACTGCACACTTTTGGAAAGGGGGAAGAAGCTAAAGGTTTGGGCTGTTTGCAAATCGCCTGTTATTGTAGCTCTTTTAAACTACTCGCTTTGACTGCATGAGGCTTTGATAGCTCATCTAGTTGCAATAGCATGAGCGTAATGCTGCAGGCATGAGGCGATTGGGGGCAGTGTGTTATTGACAGAATCTCTTGAATGATGATTTATTATGAACATCAATGGGAACAACACTTGTTCTTTCTAAAAAGCCTGTTTGTTCCTCTTGCCTCACCTGGGAAGAGCACAACTGCCCAGGACTGAGACACTGTTTGTACTAGGTTATTTAGCCTTCTCTGTATATGCTGCCTTTTTACAGGAGTTGAGTTTTTTCCTGTTCTTTATTTTGATAACCTACCAATCATTTGAATTGTGACATTTCTGGAAATATCTGAAAGCAAGACAATTTGGCAAAAATTAAATAAAACAAACGAGAAATGGTCTTCATGATAAAAACCAAAACAAAACAAAACAGTCTGTCTTTGGCTTATAGTCGGTTTCACAAAAAGAATAGATGTTTATAGAAGGGGGCATTCATATGAATGTTATGCTAAAAATCAAAGAATCTTATGAATCATGTGTATTACAGGTAGCTAAAGCATTAAACTGATAAGTTACATTACTAAATAGCACTGAACATAGCCACCATGCTAGGCTACTTCCTGACATTTAGAATATCACTTTATCTTGTTTCTTCCCCTTCTTGTGTGTACATTTATTTTTCTCTTCTTAATCAGTTAGATAAATCAAGGAGAAAAAAAAATGTTGCCCTTAGCAACACATAAGGGTTCTCAGTCTAAATACATTAACCTATTATTAATCAGAATTTTAAATAGTAAGACAAATGCAATATGCAAAGTTTGAAATATGGTTGCTTCAACCACTGAGAGAATCTGAGAGTCCTAATGCAGACTTTAACCAAACTTCTAAATTAATTTAAGCCATAGGTCATTCTTCATACAAAGTTGGTTTATAAAACACACAAACACACACACACATTCATACTTTAGATTTAACTTTTAACACTTTTGGCTGCTATGCAAAATTATGACACTTATATATTGTCAATTTTACCAGCATATATAGGTTTACAGTCCATCTATATTCATGCAATCATCCTCATTACTAAAAATACATACTACTTATTATGAGTTTCAATATCTATTTTAGTAATTTTAGTAACTTTAGTAATTTAGTAACTTTTGATTCACTGATTGAGATACTCACTACTGCAAATGAGGGATTGTATTAATTTTCTATTGATGTACAACAAATTACCACAATTTAAAGGCTTAAAACCATGCACATTTTATACCCCAGATTTTTGAAAGTTAAAAGTAGTGGTAGAGATGGATACACCCTCTGCTCACAAGTTAAGATAAAAAAAATCAATTTAACTAAACTCTTATCCAAAGGCTGCAGGGGAAACTTCCCATCTCATTGAGGTTATATGTAGAATTCAGTTGCTTGTGGTTGTAAGTCTGAGGTTCCCTGTTTTATGGTGGCCAGTGGTCTGAATGTTCCTAAAGCTACCCACAATTCTTTTCTGGACCAGTCTTTTTCAACATTTGCAGTAAAATGTCAGATCCTTGTCATCCATGTATCTCTCGGTCTACCTCTTCTGCCATTTCAGCTTTCTGTTTTTAAGTTGCTATATAATTATATCACGTAACAAAACCTACCTATCCTAAGATCAACTGTGACATCAGAAAATAATTGGAAGAGCAATAATAAAATTTTAAATTTGGAGATTAAAGAGGACATCTATGCTGACCATTTAAAAATGATGACCACTGTATGGCATAGTACCAGCTAATACTAACTCAAATATTGTAGAGAGCCATTTTGCTGTGCTGCCTTGTGTGGGCGTGAGCCTAATTCTTGGGCTGAGACCCAGTTCTTTGTTTTCAGCCACTCCCTAGAATACAATGTATCAATTGTCCAGCTCCTGGAACAAACTGTTTTCAAGAAGTGCTTGTTGCTTTGCACAAGCTGGAGCTGGGTGTCTCTTGCATTATGTGCAAGTGCTGGGTCTATCATTCTATTGGCTGCTGCTGTGTTGCTATGCACTCTTTGTCCAATGGTGTACGAGCAGGGCTGCAGCTGAAGTATATAAGGGGTGGTTTTTTCGGGCCCGGGGCCCTTTTTCTCTCATCTATACCTCATGGAAGCTTCCAATAAAGTGTGTTAAAGAAGAATCCTGCTGTTGTCGTCTTTCCTGCCGGCGGGTAGACGCGACAAGTGGTGCCGAAACCCGGGAGAATCAGAACTTTCAGTCGACAGGAGTGGTGCACCGATCGTCCGTGAGTGGACCCCTCGTCCCTGAGTGGACCCCTCGTCCCTGAGTGGACCCCTCGTCCCGTGAGTGGACCCCTCGTCCCTGAGTGGACCCCTCGTCCCGTGAGTGGACCCCTCGTCCCTGAGTGGACCCCTCGTCCGTGAGCGGACCCCTCGTCCCCGAGAGCGGGACCCCGTAGGCCTCATATTTTATTGCAGCTGCAATGTGTGCTTTTACTTTTGTTTTCTGTGTTCTTTTTGTCGTCTGTGTCTTTTGTTTTCTGTGTTTTTCTTGTTGTTGTGTCAGGGGTGCCGCACCTTCAAGTCCGCTTTTCTCGGCCCTAGATGGTCTGTTACGCTCCAAGGGCCTGAAAGTGAAGCATAGCACTTTACAGAGATTGGTGCAATGTGTTGCTTCGGTATGGTTCTCTGCTTGTGGTTTCTCTGTCGCCTTAAGGCCCGCAATGCTCATGATAAGGCTATGCTCACACAAGCTCTTGCAGCTTTAGAAAATGGCAACTCACCTTAAGTTTGGCTTGAGCAAATTAAACAGTGAATCTTTGACATGGTCGTTGCACCCCAAGTTTACGGACATTGCACTGGGAACGACATGTCTCTTCTTGCTATTCTCTTAGTGTTGGAAAGCCCTTGCACTCTGCCGGCTTTACTGCCATTGCACGCAGATGGGTTTCCACACTAGTGCTTTTCTATCGCTTTAGGACCCGTGCCTTTCTTTTAGGGTGTTGCCAACTTGTTTATCGTTGTATTTCTATACAGCCACAGTTCAGCCTCAGAGACCTAATAATGACTGGCTGAGTAGATACCATTAAACGCCTTGGCAACAACGAGCTGATCTTGTAGTACCCAGAGACGGGCAACTTTCACGCTTGCACTGCAACCTAAGACAGGGGAATGGGGCCTCCCCAAGGACGGGTAAGCAATGTAAGGGCAGTGAACGACCTAAGACAGGGGCTACTTGATTCCCTTTGACGTGCAACAAACAAAAGGAAAACACTGCTGGCAGTGGATTCCCCCCGGCCCCCAGGGCTTGGATCCAGCCCTGAAGTTTATGCACGTCAAGGAGGCCAGCTCACAAGGCCTTGTAAGATCTGTGGTGTCTGTTTTCATATTCAGCCAATACCGGTCATGCGGGAACGTCCTGACCTGCTTGGGTCTGATAAGGTTCCTGGTTGAAGGCTTAGTATGAGTAATGGCAATTCACCTCTACTCTTGCCTGTATTGTTTTTAGAAAACAAAAAGGGGGAACTGTAGAGAGCCATTTTGCTGTGCTGCCTTGTGTGGGCGTGAGCCTAATTCTTGGGCTGAGACCCAGTTCTTTGTTTTCAGCCACTCCCTAGAATACAATGTATCAATTGTCCAGCTCCTGGAACAAACTGTTTTCAAGAAGTGCTTGTTGCTTTGCACAAGCTGGAGCTGGGTGTCTCTTGCATTATGTGCAAGTGCTGGGTCTATCATTCTATTGGCTGCTGCTGTGTTGCTATGCACTCTTTGTCCAATGGTGTACGAGCAGGGCTGCAGCTGAAGTATATAAGGGGTGGTTTTTTCGGGCCCGGGGCCCTTTTTCTCTCATCTATACCTCATGGAAGCTTCCAATAAAGTGTGTTAAAGAAGAATCCTGCTGTTGTCGTCTTTCCTGCCGGCGGGTAGACGCGACAAAATATGAAAACAAATATATACAGCAAATGAACATGGAAGGAAAATGTTAGCAAACACTAGGTGAACTGTACTTTCTGAACATAAGCAGATGTAGGTGACTAACAGTATTTGAAACAAACATATGATAATGAAGATCCTAATTTCTATAACTTGGTAGCATTTATATGAAAAGTACCATTATTCTTATGTTAAAAATTATTTAAAAGTTCTGTTTTTCAACACAACTAAGCCATCTGTATACTACCTAATCATGAAGACCCATCATGAGTCTCCTTGAGAAGCACTGATATAAATATTTATGATCCTCTTCTCTGGTTGCTCTAAACTTCTTTCCATGTGAGTCTATTGATTGTCTTGAATTTAATTCTCATCTGTAAAATGATGTTTTTATCAAACTATATGCCATGTACAATTATATACCAGATCTACCTCTCTGTCTCCAATTTCAAGTTAGAAAATATAATTTCCTTTTTTCCCAATGGATTTGCAGGAGATTCTCATGCTACATATTAGATGAACTCATTATTTCTTCCAACCCCCATGTCTATTATTGTTTCTGATGTTGAATGAAAATTCACATTTCAAATAATTTTTTCAAAGATGTTTGGAAACATCTTTATAATACCCTATATTTCCTTTGAGAAAAGTCTTATTCTAGAATTATTTTCTTGTTCATTAATATTACAATACATGCTTTCTAAAAAAATATTTTAAGCTACTTTTTCTCTTGTAAGGTTGATTTGATTATATACACAATACTAGGCACCACTGTCAACATTGACTGTTGATTTTTTCATCAGGGGTCTGTGACAAACTTGACTAAAGGTGAGTATTTCACATAAAAATCAAAGGCTGGTACCTGTCACTCTATACATGAACAGTAGTAGTTCATTATTCAGAAAATATTAAATATGAATGAAAACTTAATATTTTCTTTCCATCTGCATTGCATTTGTAATCAAAACCTGCTGACATCACCTCAGGTCACTACTCAACATTCTCATGTGTGCAGACACATACCACAGCTCCAACTCCAAGCACCTGGGACTCTGCCTGAAGTTTTCTCTGGCCACTGAAGTCTGTATAGCCTGTGTATGGAGAACACAAGAAGTGCCAAATGAATTAATGTCTTTGGGAGATACTCTCAACCATTGACTCCCCATGAGGAGAGTTAGTATAAAATTATCAGCTCTTGGAGCTGAGGTTGTTGCTCAGTGGTAGAGCGCTCACCTGGCACACATGAGGCACTGGGTTCAATCTTCAGCACCACATAAAAATAAAATAAAGTATTGTGTCTACTTACAACTATATATATATATATATATATATATATATATATATATGTACACACACACACAGACAGACACGTGTGTGTGTATATATATGTACATATATATGTGTGTACATATATATATATATATATACATGTATATCAACCTACAATCACACACGTATATATATATATATATATATATATATATATATATATATATATATATATAAAATTTATCAGCTCTTTTGTCTATACATTGAAGATACCTCTGAAGCATAATCCATGCTGTATACTGGAGTTCCTCAAATAAATTGATTTCCAGGTGCACAAATAACTTCCAACTTCCTTACTGCTGTTTTCTAGTATCACTCCCCAGAAGACTTGAACTCACATAATTGTCTCAGGGTCTCTGTCTTTGGGGGAACACAACAAAAGATGATGACCCTTGAATCAACTTGTGTTCACCCTTAGGACATACACTTTGGAGATCACTCTTATCTTAGATAAATTATAGTAACAAAAGATCCTTATAATCTAGACCTTTTCAATTACCTATTATTCATGGCTACTCCTTCCTTGCATACAGTCACACTGAACCTCTAACCATCCAGTAAAGTCTCATTAACTTACGCTATTTTGTTTCATCGTATCATACTATGATTTCTTTCTTATATGACTTTTAAAATTTCCTGGAGACTTAGGTCTTTTTTTTATGTCTGGAACTAAATGTGTTTTCAAAAAGTGTAACAGAGGGCTGGACATGCAATTCAATAGTAGAGCCCTTATTACCATGTGCAAGGCCCATGTTTGATTCCAAGTATAAAAAAAAGGGGGGGGGTAATAGAAAAGGAAGAAATATACTAATAAATTAACAAATGAAAATACATCTCAAACATTACTTAAATGGATTAATTTTTGACAAGTGATTACATATTTTTCAGTTGCCTGCTCTCATAAGTAGCTTAATATAAGGGTAGTACAAGGCCCGGGAAGGAGAACTTTGGTTAAAGTGGTAGCCATGAGATCATTTTTTTTAATGAGTACAATTATATTGAAAAAGATTCCACTTCTACTGTAACAAACAAAATTGTTTCTCTGGTGTTTTTTCCCAAGAACTAGTCCGAAAAGGTGGATTGATACATATGAGCCATGTGAAATATGTAAATGTAGATATCAGATATACATTTTATATAATATTTTTAAAGGAAATTATACTGTTTCTCACTTATTCAACAAAAGAGTAACATCTGCACTAGTTTCTTCATATTCAGATTCAATAATATACACATTTGTTACCAGAACTGATAAAATGTTTTTAATCATCAGAGATTCATCTTTTACAGATCGTCTTTTCTAAAGTATTGCCTGATACATATCATAAAGTTAATAAAAGGTCCAAAGCAAAACTCAATATTGAGTGTATTCTTTCTCCTCAATTATTATGTTAAAACAATGACTATCCACAACACAACCAAATCTGTGAGATGCTCAGAAAAAAAAAAAATGTCAGGGAGCATTTTAAGTTATGTGCAAAACAGAATTTAAAGAATGCCCCCGTTTTGTTATGCAAAATAAAGCAGAATTAAACTTTAAGAAGACACACATATCATGTAAAAGATTGAAGTAAATTTTGCTGGTGGACATTTTGTATGTTCCTTCTGCACAGTTTCATCTCTCCTGCATTCTCCTATTTCAACTTCAGAAACTGCACCATCAAAATACAAAACATTCAAGCACTGTACAAGTATTTTTCTGCAGAGCTTCACATAGCCAAAATCGTTTACAAATTATATTCCAAAGGTTAAAATGAACTCAACACTGAAAGTGAGTTAGAAAGAAAGTGGAAAGATGTGCCCTGGGGAGCTCTGAAAGTTGCTTCTATTGTAGTATGTTAACTTGATTTCCTTAAGCACATTCCTATTCTTTATGTTCAGCAGCTGAAATTTCTAGATTTGGGACAACACAAGTTAATAATGACAAATAACAGGTGTTTACTCAGAGGTTATTTATTTATTTATTTATTTTCTTTTTGCCAAAGTTTGCCATGAGAAAAGGCCAAAGGATTGTCATAAGGGAGTGAGTTTGGACTCTTTGGACTCACCTCCCTTCCAAAAAAACTCAACAAAATACATCTCTATCAGAAGCCATTGCTGCCAAAATAAATTCACTTCAGGCAGTAGGTATTTCAAAAGATAATAAAGTGGATGGATTAGATGCCAGAGTTACTATGTTAGGAGTCCAGATGGAAACGCAGATCAAAACACAGATGGCTAGAAGGCATGGTGGAAAAAACAGGCAGAGAAGGTCTCTGTCTGATTCTCTTACAAAGCCATCAAAGGTATAGAGATCTTTGAGATTTTAAGGGAAAACACTACAAAAAAAATTAGAAAAGAAAAACAAATTATTATAGCAGGTGCTTCTATATTTCCCTTAGACTACACTGCCATTTTCATGGAACCTAATATCAGGTAAAAGTAAAATCCTATATTTAAATTAATGTGTGAGTTGAGGAACAAATCATTAAGAAAAATTAAAATCAGAATCAATTTCCAAACTCTCATCTTTAATCTCTAACCCAATGTTTAGGACATTTTTTTTTTCTTTCCTTTCCCCCCATATCCTTTGGAGAAAAGAGCAAAAATCTGAATAGTAAAAATCTCTCACCATTAGAGAAAGAGGATAATAAAAATGGCAAAATTTAAAAGTTATTCTTTAAATAATAGTAAATGAATTAAAACTTCCAATATTAAGATCTGTTTAATAAACTAAATATAAAAAATGTAATAAAATAAAAATTCTACAGACTCAGAGGAATCTATTCACATAAATAATTACTTAGCTGATAGCAAAGGATTATGGTAGCATGATGCTTTCCTTTGGTAGCATCAATAAACATATTGCTCATATGGATTGAAAACAAAAAAAGTAATTCTACTTATTAAATATTCCAATGGTCAGCTAATATTTGCCATTGTAATCCCTTTCCCAGCTAAGAGGAAGCCAAATAACAGATTCATCTTAGATAAAAACACTTGGTTTATTATCTTTGTTGTGTTTTATATTGTGATTGTCATAGCAGACTCCAGCTGATTTCCAGATGTTACAATTTTTGTTGTTATGCATTGCACAGACATGTGTATAAACCAATGCATCAAGCACTCTATATTTGTATTGATGTTTTTCTTTTGACTCTTTGATTGGAATGATATTATTATTATGCTCTCTTAGTATCTATTGAGCACCCACATGAGTGAATTGAACAGCTGCATAATACAAAAAGGCAGCCCAATACTATACAGAGATTTGATTTTTTTAAATAACAAAACTCCCTTTACTCACATTAAATAGGTTATTGCCTAAGAAATGTTTTATTTGTTTTAGTCTTGCATGGTTACCTATTTTACAAAATTAGATCAATTTTAATGACTCCATTAAATTGCAATGTCTCCATTCAGAAAATGAACCAAATAAAATCTATTCTTTAGGTAGTTAAAAAAGCATGAAAATAAGACTTGGCAGATTGCTCAGTCATTTCTGTTGAGAATGCTTGCAGACAGAAATAAGAAAGAGGCACAAAGTTAAAACCCAAATGTTAGTATTTTTTTAAAAAAATATTTCTCTTCCCCTGGCAACATGAAAGAAAATAAAATAATTGTTTCATTTTCTCAGAGAACCTTTTGCCATATAAGCAATAAAATGTACACTGTATATTTCAATTGACACTAGACCCTGGGAGTAACCTAGAAATTACAGATTTTGAGACTTCCTATTGCATGACCAGACTGCACATCAGTATTATTTATGAGAAGATCAAGCTCTCAGATAATTTCTGTCTCAGCCATCATTCTCAAAATCAGCACAATCACTTATACTTTTGACTTACAGGTACATTCTCAATCTTTGCAGAAGAAATTTAATTTTATATATTTGAAATTTTAGGATGGGATATCTTTTGTATGTACACGCAATGTGTAGAAGGTCAGATCAGACACTCATCGTAATAATGAGAAGACAAACCTGACCAAAGTTTCTATTTAGATTTCAAAATGGTCTAAATACCTTTAAAAATATTCATATCTGTAGGAATTCTGTGTTTGGAATTGGGGTCTACAAACTTTCTGATTGTGACATACTTGGTGACTACAAAGTTTCTGTGCAAAGACACAGAATGCCTGACTGCTAGGTAATACCTGGAGACTGGGAAATTCCTGTGCAAAAGCACAGAATGCCTGGCTGCCATAGCATTGTCCTTCACAAGTCTGCCCTTCTTCCCAGACCTAGGATGCCCAGCCTCCTCCCTCTGAGCTAAGGAGCCAACTATGCAGGCACTATCTTGTTTCTATGGATATGCTCTTGGTAGGTAGGAGCCCCTAGTTATTTCTAACCTGGATCTTATCTCAGTTAGCTAGTGCTCGGGTTAAAGAAATGCTAATTAGTATATAGTCATGGTAATTGGAGGTATGTGTTCTTTGAGTTAATAAACTCCCTGGCAGGGAGGAGTGGATACTTCACTTATGCATTTCTTCTTCACCACTTCATTCTTCACTCCTCTCCACTCCTCCTGTCTGCTTGCACTATTTGTGTTTGTGTCTGTTCTTTATGTGCCTTCTCCAAGGTATTCCTCTACAGGTGTTCCTTTACAAACATCATTTAACCTAGAGACCCAACACCCTTTGTCAGTTAAAGAGTGCATCATTCATCTCAACAATATTAACATTTACTAAGAGTATGACATGAAGCAAATTGCTACAGATGGGTAAAAAGTAAATATTTCAATTGAAGAAATATATTTTCTATGTCCCCGGAACTTGCAGTCCAATAAGAAAGACAGCTTTTATGTTAAAAATACACGTGAGATAGTGTGGAGCAGAGGAGTGCTGCCTCTAATCCCAGGGACTCAGAGGCTGAGATAGGAGGACAACAATTACAAAGCCAGCCTCAACAATTTAATGTAGCCCTAAGCAACTTAGTGAGACTCTGTCTCTAAATACATACATACATACATACATACATACATAAAAAGGGCTGGGGATATGACTCAGTGTTTAGGCATCCCTGAATTCAATCCCAGGTACTACCTCCACACCCTCAAATGCACATGAGCATACAGATACATACAACACAGGAAAAATTGCAGGCACTGATAAGAGCAAAGAAGAAAGACCTTATGAGATCATAACATTGTATGGGGCAGTCAATTTAAATTAAGAAGTCAAGGGACATTTCCATGACAGGCTTTTCCTAAGCTCCACCTACAACGTATTTTAACTCAATTGGTGTGTTCACAATTGAGGCATCTCCCTATGATCTCATTAATATATCATTGATTGGAAATTCTATTTTATTCCCAATTCATCAGGCTCTTTTTTATTCACTTCAAATTATATTCTTTATATTTCACATCACATGTATTCAAGAACTCTCTGGCCATTTCCTAACTCCCTTTTGGTCTATCTTCACATTACTCCTATCTGGAATTTCCATGCAGGAGAACTCTGCCTGCTTTCTTTCTCTGCCCAAGAGCTTTGAGTGCTGCTGGAAGAAGATCCTCTACAGACTGGAAACTCAGTCACAAAATTTGAATGGGTCTTTCAAAAATCATATGCTGGTCTGAATACATTTCAATCCTTCTAGCAATTCATACTTTCCTTTACCCTTCCACCACTTCACGTTCAATTCATCTGCTCCTTCAAAAAGAAACCATCGTGATATGCCACTATTTTGTCTAGGCTAAAAATATATATTTATAAAATATTATCTGTATTCTGGTTCTTGCTACTCCTTAGTACACAAGAGTCCCTTCTTCTTTAAGGCCAACTTTCCCTTTCTTCAGAAACCTGGGCATTGAACTTTCTACCTCTTGACATTTAAAGAGATTCCTTACCCCCACTAAAAGAAAAAAAAAAAAAGTGTCCCAACTTGACTGCACATTTCCTCCAGTTACAACTTATCTCTCTGGTTTCCTTCAGAATAATTCCATGAAGAGTTGTTTGTATTTTAGATTTCCTATTCCCTGCTTTCTACTTTCTTAAATAATATTCCCTCTTTCTTGGCCTTCATGGAACTACTCATTCTCTGAATTCATCTCAATCCTCAGGTCATACTTTTTATATATCCTTTGGGTCTAACATTTTTTCTGCTTCGCCGTTAATCTTTAGTGTTTCATGATTGATTAGGCCCTTTCCTATTCTCAGTCTATGCTCGTGGAAAACCCACAAGTCCCATTATTTGTCTCTTATATACACTTGAATTTCTTAGATTCATATCACTACTTTGTATTCTTTCCCTGACTACATAAAAGACACTTCACATTTAAAATGTAAAACTTAATTCATGATCTCTTTTTCTCACTTATAAAACTCGTTGGCCCATCTTCAAGTTTTCTTTCACATGGAATACCATTATTGTTCATTACATTGTCTTTACTAGGGTTTTCCCCAGAAGCAAAATTAATTATATAGATAGCTTGATAGATAGCTAGATAGATAGGAGATTTATTGAAGAAATTGCCTCCCATGGTTACAATGGGTGAAAAGTCTCATAATAGACTATCTATAATTTGTAAAACCAAGAAAGCCGATAGTGTGACATGGCCCAAATTCAAAAGCCTCAGAGCCAGGAAGGGGACAATTTGCCTCCTAGTCCAAATTTGAAGGCCTGAAAAGCTGGGGAGCCACTGGTGAAAACCTGGAACCCAAGGACTAGAACAACTGGAGCTCTGTTATGCAAGGGTAGGAAAGCATAATCTGCCTCTGGGGTGGGGTCGGGGGGGGGGGGGGGAGAGAGAGAGAGAGAGAGAGAGAGAGAGAGAGAGAGAGAGAACAAAGGATGGGGAGAGAAACAGAAAAAGAAGAGAGAAGAGAGATGAAGAGACCTACTTTTTCACTTCTATCTAGGCCCTTAACTGACCTCATATCCCGTGAGTTTAGATCTTCTTTATTAAAATTCAAGTCTCTTCTGGAAATACCCTCACAGACTGACTCCAGAAATAATGCTCTCCCAGCTCTCTGGGTTATCCTTTAACCCAGTGAAGTGGTCACCTAAAATTAAGCAACACCTTCTTAATAAACATAGGAATAATTTAGTTTCACCTAATGCCATCTCAAATCCACTCTGTCAACAAGCCCTGTTTATTTAAACCTGCATCACTAGTATCTGTCCGTTTTTTTTTTTTTTTTGTCCTCACTTCTATCTCCACCATCCTAATTCAAAGTGTCATATTTCAAGTTCTTTAACAAGTTCACATCTGTTCAAACTACAAACTCCTCAGATTCTGCTATCCATATTCAAGCCCTCTATGACATGTCCCTTCTAGAAATACCTCAAAGTCTTTCCTAGTTTCTTGGAGGAGCAGAACTATTCAATATGGCTGGATGATTCTATATAGTGAGTTCCAACCATCTCTTGGCTTTAGGTTCTCACTCTCCTCTCAATGTTCCTTTGGCTTTGTTTGAGTCCAACATATACTTATCTAGCCATATGATTCTCTAAACATGCTGTTCTGTTAGACTTTGAATGACATTTTTGAGAGTGAAATAGCCCTCTATTAAAAATCATTTAAGGACAAACAATAGTAATTCTGCATCATTTTTAATTGAGGCATCAATATAATAATCATAAGTAATAATTAAGAAATGGTGATTATGACAAGCCTCCGTCCTCAATGCCATTCATGATATTTAATGACTCAACCATGTAGCACACCTGTGTTTTCTTGTGTTTGGGACTTCAAGGTTCACCATGGTTCTTCATGACCTCTAATCCCATGACTTCTTCATTATAAAGTCTAGTGAAATTGGGTCCAATCATGTACATATTTTACTAAATATATTTAATATAAATCACTTTTCTATAATTTCCCTTTATATTAGAATACTTTTTGAAATTTATTTTGAGGTAGTTCTGTATTCTGAAAAATTTGTCTCCCCACAAAATTAATTTATTTAAATCTAATTGTCACATGAGACATTGAAGGTGGGCTTCTGAGAAGTGATTAGGTTTCAAGGGCTTAATCCTCATGAATGAGATAGTGTCCTTAAAAAGAGACTCCAAGTCAGGCTCAGTGGTGCACACCTGTAATCCTAGTGCCTCAGGGGGCTGAGGCAGGAGGATTGCAAGTTCAAAGCAAGCCTCAGCAATAGGGAGGTGTTAAGCAACTCAGTGAGGTCCTGTCTCAAAATACAAAAAAATAGGGCTGGGGATATGGCTCGGGGGTCAAGTGTTCCTGACTTCAATCCCCAGTACCTCCCCCCCCCAAAAAAAAAGAGGCTCCAGAGAGATAGCCAGGACCTTCCACCATATGGGGACACCATGAGAAGAGAGGGTGGGTCCTCACCAGACATCCAATGTGAAGGGACCTTAATCACTTAGTCCCACATTCTAAAATTATGAGCAATAAGTTTTTGGTTTTTGGTAACTGATCCAGCCTAAAATATTCTTTCAATAGCAGGTTAAATGAACCATGTCAAGTAGCTTAAGTCATTTATGAACTTAATTTCAGAGTAGTTATAGCAAGTCTGAAAAATATTCATTACATAAATGAGGCATTTTAATTGATGAGGATAAAAGCCACAAAGGAAGGGAATGTGGGAGGAGGTGAATAGGGAGAGAATAAACTCAGTGTGTCGTACCTTCATCATGCTTACAATAGGCAACCACCTGAAGCATGGCCAAACCAGGGAAGGACAGAAGATTGAGCCAAGTTTGGCATTTCAACTTTTACATGATACAATTATGTATCAAATTGGCTACACTATATTCCTAACCTGAAATATAATATAGGTGTTTCTGTGATGATATATATATAGACTTCATCAACATGTACAATCAGTTGACTTTAGTAAAAGGAGATTGCACTGTGTAATATGGGCAGGGCTAATCTAATCAGTTGATGTGATTTAGCAGCATAGATTTCCCCAAGGAAGATATTCTACCTAGGCATGGAACAGTCTCTCCTGCCCAAGAGTTGTAAGGATGTACTTCCTGAAAATCTTCCCTGTCTTATATAGAGCAACACCTTCACCTGCAAAAGCCAGTCTTTGCACTAATTCTTTCTCTATATATCCTAATGGTTCTGTTCCTCTTGCAGATGCCTAGCTTATGCACATTTCTAACCCATAAAATAAGAAGGTTTCCATCACTAACAATAAGAGCACT
Organism: Spermophilus citellus; assembly: GCF_964194105.1. NCBI lineage: Eukaryota > Metazoa > Chordata > Mammalia > Rodentia > Sciuridae > Spermophilus > Spermophilus citellus. The sequence continues at coordinate 100,615,718 of NC_138186.1, read as the reverse complement.
GTTTTTAATGTTTGAGAGTGACCAGAAAAGTTCAAGCATTTCCCATATTCTCATCTTGAGGACATAAAGATGACTTCCACTTAATAAAATTTAGGAAGATAGGGAGAAAACTGTATAGAAAATATACTTTCATCCAGCGGACTGGCATCAGACTCCTTCAAAACATGAAGGGTCCCATTGTGTCAGGCTCTTGTTGGTTTACTTCAGTTTTTCTCTAACTTCTCAACTTGTAGGAAAAAGCTGAGAACTTGCAGGGGCCTGTATGGCCCAAAAGAAGCAAGTCAAAGAAAGAGGGGCACCAGGTAAGTTTAAAGCCTGAGAAGAAGTTAGGATGGGAATCCAACTACAGAATAAATCAACCACTGAAAGCATTTTGAGAAAAAGAATGATCCAATCTAATTTAAAGTTAAGATCCCATGGGCTGCTATGTGGACTGGGAGAGGGATTTGCAAAGGGCAAGGGGAGAGTCTGGGAGGCCTGCCGAGGTTACTATAACATTCTAGGTGAGATGACCTTTCAGGAGTGAATTCTTACAAAATAATCATCAGCAGCACATTTTAATTTACAAGGATGCTCTTCTTAAGATTATATAAAAGGAAGGATTGGCAAGGCCCCCAAAGCCAAGATTCATTTGTTACAATCCTTTCTTTTTTTTTTAATTGGTTGTTCAAAACATTACAAAGCTCATGACATATCGTCTTCCATACATTTGATTCAAGTGGGTTATGAACTCCCATTTTTTACCCTAAATACAAGTTGCAGAATCACATCGGTTACACATCCACATTTTTACATAATATCATATTAATGACTGTTGTATTTACAATCCTTTCATCTAAGGTCATCAGACTGTCTCCTGAATTATCTATTACCTAAGCATAGATCAAAGTTCACTGTTCTGCTTTGTTCCCTGGTGGCTGAATCATACTTCTGTATCACCTCAGAGGGCACATTTGACCTGGATGTCCAGTGGTGGGTCACTAGCAAGGAAAAGGAGTGATATTCAAGAAGGAAAGGATGGAGAGAAATTAGATAGGCATGTGTTCTTCAGGTTCTCTCCTGCTGTTTGTTCTAGGGCCTCTACTGAAATCAATCATAATATCACCAAGATATTTGGATTAAATGCCTCATCCTTGGGCTGAGGACTCTTGGTTTACTCCTGCTTTCACTCTTAGCTTATCAGATACATCTGTGAAGTTGCAGCTTCTTGAAAAAAAAAATTCTGTATAGCCAAAACATTTTTTCTGCCTTTGTTTGTCCTTTGTCCTACTCACAGAGCAAGAAATTGGTAGGACAAGGGGTCATACTCATCCAGATCCCAATATCCCCATGCTGAGCTATGGTCTTGCTATACATCTCTCCACAATTGACTTCTAAAATACTTCTAAGTCCCCTTGTAAGGTCTGCATCAATAAGTACAGGTCTTTTGGGGAGGGTGATCATGATGGAGATGGAGATGGATAGTATCAACTAGAATGTCCACATACGTACATACTGAGATTAGAGTATAAAATAACTGTGGAGGGTGTAAAGTGAAGTCATGCAGCTGCAGGCTGGGAGTGGCAGCTGGTCCTCCAGCACTAAAATAAGTAACCAAGAAACTCCATGGAGACTAAGTATCTTCCTTGTGAATCTTGTGTTCCAGGTCATTGGGAAGATCTGTCAAAGTAAGGTGATCAAACACATATTATTTTGACATTTGTTTATCTGATTTATAACTGTTAAGTACTTAGGTGAATGACTTATAGACCTCAATTTTCACTCTTACCCCATGTGGCACAGATGTCAGGTATCTACTGTTCTTGTCTGTGGTCTTCACGTTGGTGACTTTTATCTTTTGGCTTTGAGACTATGGTAACGACAGTTCATCCCTTATTGGTTTTCCTGAACTCCAATTTTTTGCAAATCCTCCTTACATTGCATTTTTCTTAAATTACCAGCATCACTCATGCCAGGTTCGTCACAGACACATAGAAAAGAGGCCAGAAGTTGAAAACATGGCAATGCAGACTGACTATAGGACAGTAATTTGAATTTAGTTGTAAACACTGTGTGAAGTGTCAATCAACGTACTAGCTTTTCTTTATTTAAAGAACAGAGACAACTAGTTGTTGGAGCAAAGGATACCGGTTCTAGAATGTCTGGCTCTTTCTCTCTATATATTTAACCCTATGATGGGAAGACGCTTCCATTTGGGGTTCTCTCCAAGGCGCCTATCCAATTTGTGCTGTTGCTGATTTTTTTCTACTTTTTAAAATTTCTTTTAATTAGTTATATATGACAGTAGAATGCACTTTGATACATTATATATAATGGAGTATAACTTCTCATTCTTCTGGTTATACATGATGTAGAATCCTACCAATCATATAGTTATATATGTATGTAGGGTAAAAAAATAATATCTGATTCATTCTACATTCCTTTCTTCCCCATATCCCCTTCCTTCCTTCACTCCCCTCTACATAATATAAAGTAACACTATTCTTCCTTATCCCCACCCTCCAGTTGTCAATTAGCATTGGCAAATCAGAGAAAACATTTGGCTTTAGATTTTGGGGGATTGGCTTATTTTGTTTAGCATATTCTCCAGCTCTATCTATTTACCAGCAAATGCCATCATTTCATTCTTTTTTAAGGCTGAGTAATGTTTCATCATAAATATATATACATACATATTTTTTACCTTTATTTTTTTAATTTATTTTTATGTGGTTCTCAGGATCCAACCCAGCACCTCACATGTGCTAGGTGAGTGCTGTACCATCAAGCCACAACCCCAGCCCCAATACCACAATTTTTAAGTCATTCATCTGTTGAAGGGCACCTAGGTTGTTTCCATAGTTTAGCTGTTGTGAATTGAGCTGCTATAAACATTGATGTGGCGGCATCACTGTAATATGTTAATTTTAAGTGCTTTGGATATAAACCAAAGAGTGGAATAGCTGGGTCAAATGTTGGTTTTATTCCAGATTTTATGAGGATTTTCCATACCACTTTCCACAGTGGTTGCACTAATGTGAAGTCCAACCAACAATGTATGTGTGTACCTTTTCCCCCACATCCTCTCCAACATTTATTGTTGTTAATGATAATGGCCATTCTGATTGGGATGAGATGAATCTTAGAGTAGTTTGGATTTGCAATTCTCTAAGTGCTGAAGATGTTGAGCATGATGCTGGAATCTGATGTATAAATATCTAAATTCTAAAAATTGTGTTTTTTCCTGAAGGGATGAAGCAGGCAGAATCCCTTAGGTCATTCTATCCTATCAAAATAAAGCCCACCTACCTTTTCTACCTACTTCCTATTTCCATGCCTAGTCTTCAAGGGGCAAAATTCAGTAACTCTTGATAATTGGCAAAAAGGATTCTCCACTTTTCTTCCCAATAGAGACCCAGAAGATCAGAAAACAAAGGGCTTTTTTTTTGACATGGATTTGTTTTCCTTTTACTAAACACATGTATACACATGTAAAAATAAATAAGTCTGTCATAATATATTAAAAGTTGAGGGTTTGGGTTGGTAGCTTTAACATATATTATTTTTATTTTCTACTGCATGCCTTTCTGTCTTTTATAACTAGGAGTCATTATATTCATAATCCAATAAATTGTTTTTAAAATAAGAATGCTAATTTTGGAACATTTTAGTAAGTATCCTAGGGAGAGAAATAGAGAAAATTAACTCTAAAAAAGAGACACACCAAGAATCCTAAGAAGATAAACAGCCTTGTTTTGTTATTTTGACATAGAAAATTAAAAAGTGCTATTATAGTTTTTAGCAACTCTATAAGACTGAATCATTTAGTTGAAACTCATTTCAAGATTACATCTTGAAAAATGCAAAAGTTTTTCAAATTGCTATAGTTTAGATTTGGTTTGTCCCCAGTGGTCCATATGTTAGGAACTTGGTCCCCACTGTAGTGGTATAGGAACCCATGGGAACCAGTGGGAAGTTCTTATGTTTTTGGAGGAAGGGCCGTAGAAGAAACAGAAATAATTCTTGTGCCACCCCTTGGTAGTTTATGTTCAAGGGCTACTATAAAAGCCTGAGCCTAAACCCATCCAGGTCTCTGACTTCCAGAATTGAGATGCAATCTCTCATTTCCATATGTGCTCCTGCCACTACCATCAATGATAATGTGATATAGCCAAGAGGGTGCTAGCCAGAATTGACCTTGATCCCCCGCCTGTCCCTTACACTTTCAAAATTATAATCTACATAAACCTCTATACAAAGTCAGCCACTTTTGGCATTTTGTTATAACAATGAAAAGCTGAGAATATTCATATATTATCAGAATAATGGGTGTTTAGAGAGTTTGTAAGGTATTTGTCATTAATTAATTTATTATATTATATAAATATTTATTAAGTGTCCATTGAGTACCAGACATTATTTGTGATGCGTTAGAAGTAGTAATGGATAGGTATGTCAAGATTTTTTTTTCCTCAGAATTTATTTGAGGGTGAGAAAATAAACAAGTAAGCAGGGAAATTACCAAGATAAGTTCATACAGTAGCATGTACAACTAAATAAAACTTTTTATAGCAGATGAGAAGGAACTATTGTCCCTTGTATTATCAGAAAAGTCCTCTTTAAGAGGGGACTTAGTTGATTCCAGGATGTCAAGATGGTCATTAATATGGAAAGAACCATTAATTCAAATTTTCAAAAAGAAATGAAGTTACCTTTTTCTCAGTATCAAACTGTAAGGGGTGTGAAATTCAGATGTGAGATGGAATTTGAGTCTAACTCAGTATGTTTTTTAAAAAATCTTAATTTCCTAGTAGGGTAACAAAGATTCAACAAAAGACCATTGAAAATGTAGCCTGTAATTTCTAAGGCACCAAGAAAACTGCCTTTCTGATTCATATGCCATCAATCCACAAAGGGACAGTGAGGAAAAAGAATTTTTTTGTGTGTGTATATTTGTGTCTGCAGTACGAGAATGGACCTGAGTTTTAGCGTTTGATCTGGGTTCCACAAGTTGTTTGATGTGATGTGATTGTTATCTCCCCGTGTGGTTAATGGTTTGGATGAAAATATGACAGAAGACAGATTCTATAAGGGTACCAAATGGGTTATATACAACAATGCGAGCCAGGCTGACTTATGGATGTTATTGCCCCAGGAGTGGATTTATTTCCAGCGTTATGCTCAACCTTCATGCACAAATAAATGAAATGGATCAATTAACTATTTCATTGACATTTTTCTTTTTATACAGGGCTGTGAATCAGATCACTACTCCTTCACAGATTTTCCCCAGGAGCTGCATTGGAATTGAAGAAGGGTTATTTTAGCAGATGCATGCATAACTCCTTCACACTTACAGCTTTAGATGAAATGATAAAGGAGTGTGCTGTTTACTATTTTCTTCTGATTTTGCCTTGGTGCTCTCTTTTATTTCTACTTTGTAACTGTAGGCAAGACTTGATCAATGGGTATAATAACGGATTTCAGTAGTTTAAGAAAATAATGTAAGCTAATGGGAATAAAACTGACCATTTTTCATTTTCATAAGTCCTGAAATACATTTAGAATATTACTCCATTGGCCCCATGGACAGGGACAGTTTCTAGATTAACAGCTGCTCTGCTTGCTAAGAAAATATTTGTAAAAATTACAGTGAATTTCATGCACCGATACATCATCTTTTAGGATAGGCATATCTAATATGTACAATTTTTTATTTAAAGGCAGACAAATTTGAAAAGGACTAATTATTTCCTGCCTTATCACTTGATGACACAGTATCACCGGTCGTCTTTAAATGACAAGAAATTCCCTTAAAAATAAATACTACCACTTCGAAGCACCAGTTTAAAATCAAATCAAATCAATTCTATGAGATTATGACTTTCAAAGGTAAAAAGAGAGTGCTACTAGAGCTATTGCAAGAACAATCATAACTCATCTAAAGGTGTGAAACAATCACATAACTTAAAAAAGAAAATGGCATTACATGGACTTCAGACCATTAACTACATGTCCCTTAGAAATCCATGACAAGAAATGACAATAAAACTGCAACATGTGAGAAATTATGAAACAATTAGCCTCGTTTGTTTTCATCACTGAAGATCTTTATGAGAAACTACAAGGAACAATAGGCAACTGACTATGTTCCTGGCTGTATTGGAATTCGGACACTTGAGGTCTGCTTCCAACTCTGCCTGTAATTAATTGTATGACCTTGAGCCTGTCATTTAATCTCTCCGTACTGTAATGTACTATAGTTTACTCATGTATGAAACAAACTTTTTGGAGTAGATGATATTCAAGGTTTCTTTGATTTCATGCTGTTAAATAGTATTGCTGTTTTCTCCTAAAAAGCTCATTTATAAAATGTAAAGAAAATGTCTCTTAGCTTAAAGTAAAATCACTTTTGCCTAAAAGTTACAATACTTGTATTAGCCAGCTAGGGCTGCCATGACAAAATATCAAACAGTGGCTTAAACAACAGACATTGTCTCTGTAAGATGGAAGTCAAGTTCAAGGGGTTGGCAGACTTGGATTCTGGAGGAATCTTTCCTTGGGTTACAGATAGTTACCTTATCACTGGGTTCTCTTATAGCCTTTACTCTATGCATAGTAAACTTAAAGTAAGAAAAATGAAAAGAACTAAAACAAAACGAAACAAAACAAAAAATCTAAAATAGCTAATGCAGTCCTAAAATTAATCCTTTATTGCATACCTTATTTGCGTATTATGATATTTGGGAAAGCTTACCACTGTAGTGCCATGAAAACGCACAAGGAGCAAACATTTTTCTTTGTAGCAATAGTTTCTGTGTCTGGGGGCCATTCTGGTCCTGTGTCTCTTAAAGGTTTTAAGGCATGGTATAATCATTCTGCTCCAGCAATGACTCTTGAGTTTGGGCTTTCCCTGACCTTGAATGCTCTTCTTTGTTGTATTGTTCTGTGAGAAGCAACAGGTTTTAAGTGTGTGAACATCAACTAGAGCACTCTCCACCCTTCATCTGGATATGTGGCTTTAGGTCCTTAGTGTGCACATGGTGATCTTGCCAGCTTCACAACAATATGTCACAAACAGTGATGAACAGTCTTAGTCCAAAGAGGTTCAAAAGAAAGCTCTCATCAGTGTGTTCTCGAGCCACTTGAGAAAAACCTCTAGTTTGCACACACTTTTGATAAATCTGCTCTGGAATACAGGGAATTTCTTTTGTCTGGCAGACAGTGTTGTTTGTGTTAAAAGGCAAGCTGGATATACAGCTTTTCAGCTTTTTAGAGTAGCACAGTATCTTGTTTCCAAATCTGTACAACAATATCAAAGCAATCCATCTTTCTGAATACAAAGAGGGTCATAGAAGAGTGTCCAGTGAGCACTGCCTTATTGGTAATACATAAAAAGAAAATAGGAAGAGAGAGAGAGAGAGAGAGAGAGAGAGAGAGAGAGAGAGAACTAAAGTTCAGGCAAAACCCACAAATTCTATCCCAATAACTGTCTCTCTGGGGATTCTCTTAATCTGGCAAGTGAGGTTGGCTAATGAGTAATTATATTTCCAATTTCATACTATCATTATAATTTACACATTAACTGTGACCCACATTATGTAAATTGCCCTTGAAACATGTCCAATGTGAAATTTAAAAAAAAATGTATAACATTGTCCACAAGCTGTGAATTAATGTGGCAACTCACAGATTTTGTATCTGTAAATTATGCCTAGTCTGTTCTGCATTGAGTCCTAAGAAGCATAGGCAGTGGATAAGACCATGGAGTCTCAATTTGGATAGCTTGTGTTCAAATAGGGCAACCTAGCTTAAACACTTGGGCCATGGAGCTTTGTCAGATAACATGGCTTCTTAGACTCAGTTTTCTTATCCGTAAAAATGGAAGTAATAACTTCTGCAACAAAAAAAAAAATTGTTGTCATTGGGGTCAAGTAAAAACTTAGATATAAATCTCTTAGTTTAGTTCCTCGTGCGGAAAAAGGATGCAATAAATATTTGTTATAATCACAACTTTTCTGTAATGGGTTGTTGCTGTGTTCCATGCTAGGGAATCTGGATATATATCAAGAAATTCCTACAAAGTAAACATTAAATAAAAGGTCCAAAAAGGTCACCTAAAGATATAATTTAAGTGATGGAAACTATATAATTCAAATGATCGAAATATACAGGAGAACATTAACAAATAAAAACAAACCTTCTTGAAACATAAGACATTGCAGAGTTTTTAGACTATGTCTATAGAAATGCAAGATCCCAGACTGACATTTATTTTCATGTTGAATCATAAATCACCAGCTGATTTTAGAAAAAACATGTGTACTTGCTATCTTAATAATAATTCCAATTATCATATGCTCTGCTTTCTCTTTTTATTCAAAATCACTGAAACAAACTAAAACCGAATGACAATTACAACCATATCTATGTTGAGAATTACCTCAAGTAGCTTAAATGAATTAAAGACATGCTCACGCTCATGCAGGTTGTGTCAAGGAATTCAAAATCAAGATAAAAATTCCAATTAGTAAAATGGTGTACAGTAAAGAGAAATGTGATTATATTTTAATTCTAGCTAGAAATACTCCACATTTATTTAAGGCTTAGACGTTGTAGCAGACACTGTTGATCACCACCACCTGCTTTTCCCCCTTCTTCCTGGTGATAAGAACCCTTCCCACTGCAGACACTGAAAATGCTGGCTATTTGCCTTTCCAGTAACTTGCTGATGGACTACAGACATGTGATGTAAGGAGAATGAGTCCTAATCACTAATGGGTAAAGATCACCCTTATAAAAAAGCAAAGTGTGAAAAAATACCTTCAGCCTGCCTTTAGAAGTTTTTCCCTAAAGATGGGAAAACAGGAGACAAAGCAGCTATTTTAGGATCATAGAGCTAAGTTATGGGACTTTTTTAAGAAGCCATACAGAAGCTTCTAAATTGAACAATCCTGGAAACCTTTGCATTCAAAATTACTATAATGTGAGAAAATGAAGTAAATGGACGTAAACCTCTTTTGTCAAGTATTCTGGTATTTGGAATTGATACAAGATTTCTTAAGGGTTAGAGTTATGATAACAAATGATAGCTTTCAATATACTTTACAAAAATATTAACTTTAATCATAATAATCAGCATTACATTGATTATTGAGAAATCATTTTTAATCAATCCTATCATTGGAAGGAATAAACACATTTAAAATATTATAATTCCTATTGAAACAAATTTAATATGGTTCTATTTAAGAGACGAGAGAGAGAGAGAGAGAGAGAGAGAGAGAGAGAGAGAGAGAATATTTAGAAGAATATTTAAACCAAATTTAACGTTAGGTATTCTGAATATCAGTTAAATTAAATGGTTATTTTTGAATAAAAATATTAGAAACTCATCAGAACTTTTTTATCATTTACTTTTTATAGTATCTAAGTTAAAATCATAACTAATTTTATTTTAAAACAATGGATAAAAACAAGGATAATTCACCATGTTATACGTTAAATTGTGTGAGGTTGATCGAAAACAATAAAAGGTTACTCTCATATGTTTACTCCCAGAGTCTAATTTGTATAAATATTCTGGTGGGTAATTTAATAATGTGCAATATAAATGTAGAAATGGACTGTTTGTGTTTTTTTCATATGTGCGAGTGTGTTAGGGAATGTTATTTCTGAAGTTTTTCTATAAGTGTATCTATGCATGCAGTATGTTCAGGGAGAAAAATACATTCTGAAAGAATAATCACCAATTCTTAATGTTGGTTTTAGTTGGGATAGGTTATTATGGAAAGGTGGAAAACTTTACTTTTTATTTTGCATGCCTTTATTATTTAAGTTCTTGATCTTTAAGTTATATTAAAGGTGCATATTTTTAATATTTAAAATAAAAACACAAAAATATAGCAAATATTTATTTAGATCATGCCAAACTGTGTTATTAAAACTCTGGGGGTTTTTTTGTTTTTGTTTTTTTTTAGTACTGGGGACTGAACTCAGGGGAATTCGACCACTAAACCACACACTTAGCCCTATTTTTTTTCTTTTTGTATTTTATTTAGAGACAGAGTCTCACTGAATTGCTTAACACCTTGCTTTTGCTGAGGTTAGCTTGGAACTTGTGATCCTCCTGCCTCAGCCTCCCAAGCCACTGGGATTACAGGCTTGCGCCACTGCACCCAAGACTATTAAAACTCTGAAGAGACTAACTGGTTGCTGCATTTATGTGTGGAAATTTACAATGGGTCCTGATATAAAACATTAGCAAGTAGTAGCTACAGTGGTTACAGAGAACACTCTGTATAAGCATGTTGGTCCTTGCAAAAGTACAGAATAATATTTGGTTCCATGTACTCAAAAACATGGCAGACCAGGTCCTTTGTTTTGAACCATTTAATGAATTTATAGTATTCAGCCAAACAGAATTAATCATAATAAAACATAATCTTAGTCTATTAGTTCCTAAAATCTTTCTTTTCTCAAGAACCGGTTGAGAGTGTCTATCTGTGGATGTTCAAATCAATTCATTAACATTGATGGAGTCAAAATATCCAGTACTTCCTTTGTAAACATGTAGCTAAGTCTTTTGTAGTAACTACTTTGTTCTGCTCTTCTCATGTTTATTTCAATACCCAGTTTCCTCTCAAATGATTTCAAATAAAGAAAATTTTACCAGTAGTCAGAGCAAGATAGACTCTAAAATATTCTAACAAATATCTCTTCATGGACATAAATGAAGAGTTTTAACAGCTATCAGTGCACAGAAGGTGCCTTCACAAGAGCAAAGAAAGCCAAATGAAACACCACAATTCCTAGTTTTACTATTATAAAAGGAAAAGTGAAGATGGTCAGAAAGCGTGAGTCATGGGTTCCAACTATCCCCCAAATGCAAGCAGTATGCAGAGAGATGGACACTGGAGGAAGAAGAGAGAATTAAGTCTAAGTCTTAGAATTCAATCCAAGACCAGGCCTGCTACAGTGAACCCCAGTCATGGGTAAAGCCACCTGACCCCTATAATCGGGCTAATACCTTCAAACTGAGTTACTGGAACTCTGTCAGCCAAATAACAAAGATAATGCCTCCATCTCTCTCCTCCAAATTCGAGCAGCAGAGGAGAAGGGCATGACATCTCTTATTAGACTGTCTTGGAATTCAGAGTTAGATCCACTACGGTGAGACATAAAACCAGACAGAAAATAAAAGGCCTCATACATGGGCCTGAGCTGACAGATGGAGCCTCTAGACCTGCCTTGGAATCAGTCATAGAATTGCACACTAGTAACATTTCATAATTCAAAATGCTTTTAGCCCATTTCCAAGACTCCCATAGTCTTAAAGTTTACATCATTGCCCGTGTAAGTTCGAAGTCTCCTCTGAGACTCAAGGCAAACTCTCAATGCAAGCCCCTGTAAAAGTCAAAACCAGGTTACATATATCCAATCCATGGAGGCCCAAGGTAAACATTTTCATTCCAAAAGAGAGGATTAGAAAAAAGGGATGTGGCCACAGCAAGACCAAAACACATTCAGACAAATGGGTCTCATAACTCCACCTGTAACTCTACAGAAAGCATAGAGAACACATGCAAGTGAGATGTACTTCCAAAGCGCTGAGCAGGTGTGCTGTTTTGATCTTGTTGACTGATTGCATGTGAAATCTCTTTTAGCCTGGCTTCTTCCACAGCCAACAGGTTTTCTCAGCAGAAAATCAATGTTAGTGCCATCTATTAATACTTGGGGTCTCCTTTCCTGCTTTGGATTCACCTTCAGAGCTTCATGCACTATCACCTCAGAGGCTGCCTACAGATACTCTAACCCTGCTACATTTTTCCTGGCCTCACAGGTCATTTTTGAAATCTTAGTAGAAGCTTCCATGGCCCTTTTAATTTTAGCATCCAGTATTCACATGGAGCCAGCACCAATTTAATGATGTCAAGGTCTTCTGCCAGGATACTTAATACCTGGGTCACCTGAAATTATGGCTATAGTTGCTTCTGAGTTCCTGTGTGCCTCAGACTGGTAAAAACAAAACAAAACAAACAAAAAAAAAAACAAAAAAACTTTTTTGGTCCCCCTGTGCAACCAGGGTGCCCCTATGATCTCTTACCAAAGGAATTTTCCCTTCAAGATCCTTGAGCTGTAATGGGTTTGATTTCACAATTTTCTGAGATCCCTTCAAACCATCCTTTCTACTGTCTTTGTGCAAAGTACTCAGCATTTCCTTTGTAGCTGTAATCTATTCAATAAACACAACTTCCTCAGTGTCAGCTTTTTGTGAATATTCTGGCCAAATTTTAAGTTTTTAAAATCCTTTAACTCTGTTTTCTTCTCCTGCTTCTTATAGTAAACCTGGACAAAAGCTGTCAGAAATATCCATGCTACTGACTTGCTGAGTTGCCATAAAATTTCTTTCACCCGATTAATTAGTCAAAACTCACCTCTAAATTAAGCCTCACACAAAGTCTCAGGACACGAACAAAATACAAACAAGTACTTTGACAGAATACAACATGTATGCCCTCTAGTTGAATGTCAACAGAGTCCTCATTTCACTCTGAAACTTCACGAGCATAGTACACATTCCCATTGGCATTCGGGTTTTCTTAGCTCCCACCAGAATCACCCATTAAGCTCTTCTTAAACATTCGAAAGCTTTTCCAGCCTGAAATTATAAACTTCCCAAAATTACTACCACTAGCCACTTTCAAAGTCTTTTGAACCACCTGGTCAGGTTCATCAAATCAATAAATCCACTCTCAGTATCAATTTCCATTTTAGTTACATTTTTGTCACTGTGACCCGAGTACCTGACAAGCACAACCCAGAGGAGGAGTAAAAGTTTGTTTTTGTTCATGGTTTCAGTAGTTCAGTTCATAGATGGTTGACTCCATTGTTTTGGATTTAAGGTGTGGCAGAACATCATGAAGGAAAGCCATGGTAAAGAAAAACTGCTTCACTCGTGGCAACAAGGAAGAAAGTGAGGGGAAAGAGGGAAAGAAACGGGGAACCATGGGAAGAACAACACTTCAGGGGTAGACATAAGTAACCCACTTTCTCTAGCCATGCCCTATCTGTCTACAGCTACTACCCAGCTCATTGAAACTAGAATGAACCAATCAGGTTACAGCTCTCACAATCTAATCATTTGCTTATAAATATTCTGACATTAATAAAAGCTTTTGGGCGACAACACCTCATATTTAAACTATAACAGAAAGCATCACTGTCAATCTTAGAGTGGAATATTCCACTCTATACACAGAGAATACCTCTTTCCTGCGTACATATATGAATATACCACAGTGAATCTCACCATAAAGTACAACCAGAAAACATTAATTTAAAAAAATCTAACTATGGGTAAATGACAGAAAGATCAATAGGGGGAAAAGAACAAGGACCTTGGGGAGGGAAGGAGAAGGAAAGGTACTGGGGACAGAGCTAGAACAAGACATATTTCATTCTATTATAATTATTTCAAATGGATTCCACTGTCATGTATAATTAAAAAGAACCCACACAAAAAATGAAGATAATAAAAATTTAAAAAGATAAAGTATAATGACAGCTCTTGTCTATAGGCTCAAGAGACATGGTCTCTTAAATCACCTTCTTTTAGGTTCTTCCTGATATGCACCACCAAAATCTTTGTATTTATCATCTCTCTTTTCATAATCACAATGAACCTTCATAAGGGCAGGGATCACTGTGACCTCAACACCTAGAAAATGACCTGACACATAGACATTCAAGGAAAAAAAAAAGAATACACATGACCCTGAAGCTGTGAGATTCAGGTTCACTCTTAGTTAGTATCAAACTTGGTAGCCAAGGGACTGTATTCATCACCCACCCCCAAATCATGCAGCATAACTATCCAAAGGCCAGTGTTACCAGATGAAACCTCTAGACCTGCCCTAACACCAAGCAGTGACCTAAGCACTAATGGGATGAACACAGGTTTTGGCCTATATCACTGCCAACTGAGCCATGCGACTGGGTTTACACCTGAAACTGTGTAGGCCTTTGTGTCTATAAGATGTAGATATGACCCAGATTTCTGTCAAGCTTGGTGACCAATAGACTCTCCTCACCAAAAATATACCAATCTCAAACAGTTGCAAATTGAGTAAGACAGAATAGAATTGGAAATAAGTACAGGATTTTGACTTAAAACTCAGTGCCAAATGGTGAAACCTGACACCAGATAGAAACTAATATCTAATCCCCAGATCCAAACCCATGGGTAGAGCCTCTGGAACAATCTCAGTGCCCGGTGGATAAAGACAGTACCAGTCTATCAAACTTTTATTTTATGCAGCATCACAAGTGAATGATTCTATTGGTCTTAGTTTACAAGTCTACCTCAGCAGTTAACAGTCTATAACACTGTGTAACTGGGAGAGGTTTAAAAGTATGGACTAGAATTTCATGTTTTACCCTAGCATATGCTTTCCAACATGTCACTGGGGATTTGGGATATACCTCGACTTGAACTAGGATCTGAAACAATGACAACATGCCAACATTGAACACACAGCAAACTTTGATCTAAAATGCCATTTAGTGTTAAAACATTGAAAGTAACTACAGGCTCAGTGGAAATAAGCAGCCTGCTTAGAATTTCTGGAAAGACAGTAATAAACAAAGACAGATCATTAAGACTGAATTAAATATATAATATAATTAAACATATAATATGATGTTGTATGCCAAACACTAAGAGCTTTCAGGAAAACATAACCTCATCTAATGGGTTTAAATAAGACACCGACACTGACAAGATAAAAACCAATATGAACTAACTTTCAGATAATTTAAAACAGCTATTCTAAGAAAACTCATTGGGTTTGAAGAAATCCCAGAGAAACATTCAAATATCTAACAGAGAAGTTCAACAGAGGGAAAGAACAATTTTAAAAAATGAACAAAAATCCTCAAGTTTAAAAATATACTAAGTGAAATTAAGAAAACAATAGAAGACATCCACTGCAGAATGCCTTCCAGTTAGAAGGATGAATTAGTGTGCTGAAGGACATTATTGGAAAATGCACAGATAGAAGAGAACAAAGAAAGAATGAAGGGAAATGAAAAAATCTGAGAGTTTTAGGACAGCATTAGAAGAATAGTCATTTATGTTACTGGTGCTCAAGTGGGACTTGAGAATGTCAAAAAGGGCATAAAGCTTAACAGAAAGGCTTCCCAAATATAAGTAAGTATACAGATATCTAGATACAGCAAGATCAAATGTCATCAGTCATAATTAACTCAACTGCATCTATCCCCAGTCATAGTATAGTCAAGCTTTCTAAAGTGCATGAAAAAGAAGTCACCATGGAAGCAAGATAAAAGGAACAAATAACACATAAGAGTGTCCCAATTCAGATGAAAACAGAATTCTCATCAGAAACTTTATAAACCAGAAGACTAGGCATGAGATTTTCACAATGCTAAAAGAAAAACACTGCCAACCAAGAATACTATACTCATCAAAGTAATACATTAGAAATGTAGGAAAGACCAAACATTTGATAAGAATTTACTAGACCTGTCTTCCAAGCAAGGTTAAAGGAGTTTTTCAAACTTTAAGAAAGACCCATTAATCAGTAAGAAAAAAAAAAGAAGTTTCACTGATGAGAGTAACTATGCAAATAAGTTCAGAACTCATGAAGCCTAAAATATAAAACAATTAACAATATCAATTTCATTACTTTTTAAGAGATAAGCAATACAGGGCTGGGGTTGTGGCTCAGTGGTAGAGTGGTCGCCTAGCATGCTTGAGGCACTGAGTTTGATCCTCAGGAACATATAAATGTAAAATAAAGATATTGTTTCCACTTAGAAAAACCTAAAAAAATAAATGTTTTATAAAAATAGAGATAAACAATAGAGAAAGATATAAAATTTGAAATCAAACATTCAAAATGTAGGAAAGAGTGGAGGACATGTACAGAATTATTATTAGTATAGTCCCTCTATTCCTTTTTAATATTTTCTTATCTATACAACAATAGAAAGCTGCTATTATTTTAAAATAGCTCATTATAATCTAAGAATATTTTTGTAAGCCTCAAGGTAACCACAAAGCAAATAAGTATAATAGATAAACAAAAATAATAATCATGGAATCAAGAGATTAAGAGAAAATCACTTAACTACAAAAAAGACTATAGAGAAGGCATAAAGGAAACACAATAAAACCTGAAAACAAGGTTTTTCAAGACATTAGCTTTTTAAAATTACCTTAACTGTAAATGGATTACATTCTCCAAATGAAAGACATAGAGAGACTGAATGGATAAAAACATATAAGACCTAATTTTATGTTACTTACAAGAAACTCACTTCACCTTTAAGGGCACACTAAAATATCCCCTGCAAAAGGAATCCAAAAGAAGACAGGAGTTGCCATGCTTCTATCAGATATTAGAGATTTTAAATCAAAAATAGTAAAGAGAGGCAAGAACTATCATTATATAATGAAAAAGGTTTCAATTCAACAAGGGGAAATAAAAATTCTAAATATGTATGCACTTAATATTAGATTGCCCAAATATATAAAACAATATAAATAGTACAAAGGGAGTATTCTAGCTTTCCATTATTATAGCAAAAACCTAAAATAACCAATTTATAAGAGCAAAAACATAGTTTAACCTACAGTATTAGAAGTTTTAGTCTGTCACCTATTGGTCTTGTTACTTTTAGGCCTATGGGAAGAAAGCACATCTTGGTGAGGAGTATGTGGCAGGTTAAAAACTGCTTGCCTCATGTCTGAGAAGTAAAAGAGAGAGGTAGAGACTGGGGCCCCTCAATCCCATTCAAAAATACAGTGTCCTAAAGACATCCCACTAGGCTCCTCCTCTTAAAGATTTCACCACCTCCTGTTAGTATTTCAGGCTGGGAACCAAGATGATAATGTTAATTTGGGGCTTTACTTAGGATTCCACTTATAGTATTCTGCCTCTGTCTCCCAAAGGTTCACATCTATCTCACAAAGCAAAATATATTCCACCCATTTCCATAAGTACTCAAGTTATTAAATATTGTGGTATCACTCATAAGTCCAAATCCAAACCACTTCTGAGAGTGAGGGAAACTGTTATCTGTGAGCCTCTTTTGAAATCAAAACAAAAAGTTATATACTTGGTGAAACAGGCTTCAGATAACCAATCCTATCACAAAAGGGAGGAACAGGGTAGTAACAAGGAGGAATCAGATCAGAGCAATACTGAAATTCAGGGCAAGTGTTAAATTTGATACCTTCATGTGCTGCAGTATCCAATATTTACTGTGGTAGAGGTAGGATGTGGGCTTTCAAAGGCAGCCCTACTCCTTATTGCTCTGCTTACTGCAGCCTGCATGGCCACTTTCTTGGACCTTCTTTACCCATTCACTCTAGCTTTCTTTGGCAGGTGTTAGACATTTCTGGAAGTTCTAACATTCTGAAATTATCCATTGCAGCTTCAACTTCACTCTTACAGCTATACTAGGCTTCTCTTCATGAAACGTTGTTTAGAGGGACTCTGACCACACAACATACTGCCTAGGTCCCCAGGCTTTCCACTGGAATCTTGCTGAAAACTACTTATACTTCCATAACTTTTACATTCTGCATAACTCTTGCATTCTGTGTGCTTGCAAAACCACAAGCATATGAACAATATCAAAGACTGCTGACAGTACAAGCTGTATCTAGGCCCACTTGGATCACAGCTGCAGTGGCTTTGGAAAATTTTACCAGCTGAATATGGGGAAACAAAACCCACGAATCTGTGGGTGCACGGGGTGCCCAAAGAATCTTTTCTCAAGTTAAAGGTCTTAAACAAATGCCACCTCTATACCTTGTAGCCTGTGATGGGTGGGATGACCTTGCAGATTCCTGAGATGCTATGAAGTTATCTTTTCTACTGTCCTAGAATAGAGCACTTGGCTTTTTTAAAATCTATGCATAATTTTTGACTGCACATATACATGGACTCCTTTTCTCTCTAAGCTGAATTTTTTTTTCCAGATATTTCTACTCTGCTCTTTTCGGCTCCCGATTCACACTGTGAATTTGGCTAAAAGCAGTCAATAATATCCATGCTGTTGTGTGAATGAATGCTGTGCTATTTTGAAGTTTTCTTTACCAGAAAAACTACTATACCTTTAAACTAGATAACCTATTCTGTCACAAAGTCTCAGAACTTGGAGAAAATGCAGGGGAAAAAAAAAAAAAACTGCTGCGGTGTTACAAAGAGATGTTAGGTCCATTTGCCTACAGAATCTTCATTTCCTTTTTTAACCTATGCACATAAATTTTACTAGCCACATTTCACTCAGCATTCTGATCTTATGAGCCCTTACCAAAACTGCTTGTTAAACTCCACTTACAGAATTCTAGGCTTTCTCTACTCCAAATTTTTCCAAACTCCACCTGCAAAAAAGTCCCAAAGGATTTTTCACATCTTCAGGTATATAGTAATAGCAAAGAGCCCACCACTTGTTACAATTTTTCTGTTATTCAACTGTTTGTCACTCTAACAAATACCTGAGATAATTTATAAATGTAAAGATTTATTTTGACTCAAGTCTTAGATACATAGTTGATCCTCAGTTGGATCCATGGTATTTTAATATATCATGGCACAGAGCACTTGTCAGAGGAAAATCACTCACTTCATGGTTGGGAAGAAAATAAGTGAGGAAGAAAAGAAACAGAATTCCCTAATTCCCTTCAAAAGCTAGTCCCCACTAGACCAATCTCTTAAATATGCTGCCACCTTCCCACAGTGCTAAAACCTGGGGAGAATGACTTTAATATATGGAATTTGGGGGAAAATTAAGGTCTAAACTATATCAGGGAGTGACAGCCTCCACTATAGCTCTAAAAGGTGACTTTAACATCCCATTCCCAGCAATGCACAGATCATCCAGACAGAAAATTCATAAAGAAACAGGATAAATTGTACTTTAGACCACATGAAGTTAACAGATATCTACAAAACATTATATTCAAACAGTTGCATAATTTCACATATTTCTCATCACCACATGGGATATTTTCCAGGAAAGACCATCTAATGGGCCACAA
Organism: Spermophilus citellus; assembly: GCF_964194105.1. Taxonomy (NCBI): domain Eukaryota; kingdom Metazoa; phylum Chordata; class Mammalia; order Rodentia; family Sciuridae; genus Spermophilus; species Spermophilus citellus. The sequence continues at coordinate 100,596,661 of NC_138186.1, read as the reverse complement.
AACAATTCTTAAGAATTTTAGAAAAGTGAAGTCATACTGAGTTTTTATTTCCTGAACATAAGGCAATCAAACTGAAATCAATAACAGAAAATCTATAAACTATATACATATAGAAATTAAGAAACATACTTTTTAACAATGAATGGGTAAAATAAAAAAAATAATGAAAGAAATTTAACATGAAAATGGAGACACAAAAAACTAAGACCTCTGGGAAAAGTGAAAACATTTCTAAAAAAGAAGTTTATGAAGTTCAACTTGTACCCAGAAAGAGCAGAAAGTTCTCAAATGAATAACCTATCACTACATCTCAAGAAACCCTGAAAACAAGAGTAAACCAAATCCAAAATTAGAAGGAAATAAATAATAAAGATAAGAACAGAAGGGCTGGGGATGTGGCTCAAGCGGTAGCGCGCTCGCCTGGCATGTGTGCGGCCCGGGTTTGATCCTCAGCACCACATACCAACAAAGATGTTGTGTCCGCTGAGAACTAAAAAATAATAAATATTAAAAAATTCTCTCTCTCTCTTTCTCTCTCTTCCTCTTTCACTCTCTCTTAAAAAAAAGAACAGAAATAAAGACCAAGTAGAATATAAAAGATGTATGACACAAATAGCTATTTCTCAAAAGAAAAGAAAGAAAAAACCTGAATACAGCAGCCATGCCATTAGCTAGAATAAGAAAAAGAGAGGAGACTTAAATAAATAAAATTGGAGAGGAAGGGAGAAACATTATGATGATTCAGCAGAAATTAACAGAATCATTAGTGGTCATTATGAACAACCATAGAATATAAATCAATAACCTAGGCAAATGGACAAATTTTTGGGTTCATATGCCTTATTAAGATTGAGTCATAAGTAAAGAGAGAACCTGAGCAGATCAGTAACAACCAACAAGATTGAATCTGTAATAAAAAGTCTGCCATCAAAACCCCAGGCTAGAAAACTTCATTGCTGGGTTTTACTAAGCATTTATGAAAGAACCAATTGTAATTTTTTTTCTTAAATATTGCAAAAAAGTCAAGAGAAAGGAATTTCTCAAACACATTCTACAAGGCCAGCATTGACATAACAGTAGAACTGCATGAGATTACAACCAATGAAGAAAATTACCTGCTAAAATCCTTGACCCAAGATTAAAATCCTTGAGAAAACACTGACAAGCTGGGTCTGCACCACATTTAGAAAATTATTGATGATTAAATGGCATTTATCCTGGGGATGTAAGGATGGTTCAACGCATGTAAGTCAATAAACATGATATGCCACATCAATAAAACAAAGGAAAAAATATATGATCATCTTAATAGATGTGGAACAAAAAGGTATGGATAAAAGTAAATACCTCTTCATGACAAAAACACCATACAAATTAGGTATAGAAGGAATGTGCCTTAACAAAACAAAAGCCATACAAAATAAGCCAATAGGTAACAGTGGACAAATACTGATAACATTAGGTGAATGAGAAAAAGCTGAAAACTTTCTAAAATCTGAGACAGGACAAGGATGCCGACTCTCAGTACTTTTCAACAGGCCATCTGTGAGACCTAGCCAAAGCAATCAGGCAAGAAAGAAATTAAAAGGGAAAAGAAATGTTAACTGTTTGCTATTGACATGATCCATATATAATATCATGATATATAATATCATGATATTGCATATATACATATATATATAACAATTTTACACATATAAAAATTAAAATTTTAATTGAATAAATAAAAGCTAACCCTGAATGACAACTAAAGTCATTCATTGTATTGACCTCATGATGATCTACTAATCCCATTACAGGGTATATATACATATGAAGTAAAATCAATATGTGAAAGAGATAGCTGTACTCCTATTTTCATTGCAGCACTATTCATAACAGCCAGAAACAGAAACAGCATACAACCTCAATGTCCATTAACTAATGAATGCATAAAGAAAATGTGACACATATGTACAATGCAATGCTAGCTGTAAAGGATGAAATTCCATCATTTGAAACAATGTGGGTAGAATGTGGATATTAAGCCAAATAAGCAAGTTGCAGAAATATAAATACTGATGATCTCACTCATATGTGGAATCTAAAAATAATCTCATAGAAGTTGAAAGTAGAATCATGCTTACTAAAGATTAGAGGAAGTAAATTGGAAGAAGGGATAGGGAGAAGTTGACTAATGGATACAATTTATAGTTAAATAGGAATAAGGAGTTCTGGTGTGCTATTGCTCAGTAGTATGACTATAAATATTAATTTTTTGTATATCTCAAAAAATAAAGTAATTTTGAAATATTTTACCATAAGAAATGATAAATTTTTGAGGGGTTTCATATATTTAACATGATTTAAACATTATATAATGTGTACATGTAACAAATATCATATGGTTCCCCATTAATATGTAGAATTCTATGTTTTGATGTTTCCATTAAAAGTAATTCTAATTAACAAAAATCATTACATGGAAATCCAGAGAAAATAAACATTTGGTGTTGTTTATCTTTGGATAACATTTTCCAGTTTTTGAATAAATTGTAATTTTATGAATATTGTCTACACTCCTCAAGCTCTAAAGCAAGTTTTTCTGACAAACAGTTCATAGAGTGTCTCTCCTCTTTAGCATAAAATAAATGGAAAAAAAATATTTCAGTTCTGTAGTTTTTTTTTTCCATCTCCAAGTCCTTAGTGAAGATCAAGTCATTGAAATGAACTAATGAATAAATGAACACATGGAAATGTAACATAACAAAGTATAAGCATCAAAAATGTTCAGTCTTACAGTTTAAGGATCAGAATGCATGGCTAAATATTTCTTGTTATATTTTCCATTGCTTAATTCATTGCTTTAAAATTTTTTAGCCCTTTCAAGGAAGAAAATCTATCAGAAGAGGAATCCATATTGGAGCATGTATGTAGATTCCATAATTCCTCTTTCCTAAAATAAATCTGTGCCTGCCCAGGATTTATGAACTCTTTAGTCAGTATGTTTACACCATTCATGCATTAGTTTTAAAAATAGGAAATATTCTTGAAAGGATCGAAAGGATTTGTTGTTTGTTTCTGAGTCAGTTACTAATATTGACCTTATAGATGATTTGATTCCAGTCTTTTACCACTCATTTGAAGTGTAATGACTTTATTTAGTTACCCATTTTAATTTTATTACAATGGTACAAAGGGCCATTTTTTTCACTTTCACATAAACTTATATTTGCTATACATTTGTATCTATAGAAAATTACTTAACATTGTTTTTATCTTACAATACTATTTTGCTTCCCCTATCCCCCCAAAAGTGGAATAAAGACCTGGAAATGTGCTATTTTTTCTCCATTAACAATTTATTAAGTTCTATATGGGATCAGAGCAGGGCATTGAAAAAGAACAATTAAAGAATTGGATTGGTTTATATGGGACAAAAAATTATAATATTCTCATGCACAAAATAAACCAGTCAATATTTTCTTAAGTAGATCACTAAGCTAATGAGAATATGAAGCACACATACAATATATTTTTTCCTTCTAAAATTATGGGAAACTCCATATTAACTATCTTGCCTGCTTCACTGTATTCAATAGATTTGAAATGTCTCATTTTCTTTACCAGTTACAAGGTCTAATGGAAGCATATGAAATTGCAGTTACACTGAGAAGGGACGCTGGTAGGAGATTTATTTTAAATCTTGTGCGAAAGCTTGGTGCTCATTAAAGTGGAGGATTAATAACACTCTCCACTAGAGCCAAGTATAATGTGGGCAGGTGTGCAGGTGTCTGAGCTCAGCTCTGCAAATCCTCCTTCATCTTGACCTGATGTTTCTCAGTTACTCCTGTCTTAGCCTCTTTGAGAAGAGAGTCCAAATCATGCCAAATTGTTCAGTGGACAATTTGCAATGTGGTTATTTGTCCAAGGAGAGCCAAAAAAAAAAAAAAAGTCACATGAAAACTTAAATTCTTATCTGGCATTGCAAAAGAAGTAATGGTATTGTGATCTCTAATGCGATAAAGGGAAATATCATGCATAATAAGGTAAATAAAAAATACTGGCCTAATACAAACTCACTTTTTTCTTAAAGATTGGATGCAAAAATTCCTTGAAAGTAATCTTATCAGCTAACAAAACCAAAAGATTCCCAGAAAATATTTGAATGTAACTGGAAATGAGGGAGTTAGGCATGTCTACTTTTTAAAAATTAGCTTAGACTAGGAGAGTCTGTGACTGGATTTGCATTTCAGTTCTCAATGAATTATAAAAACACCATTTTTTAAAGTAACACATATATTACATATGGAGAATATCTTTTATATTTTTATTTATTCTTTTCTTGCAAAAAAAAGAGTCTGAATTATACTCCTCTTCAATTCATAAGAATTGAAAATTGAGAACTATAATCTAGAAATTTAGAGCTACCCTTACAATGAACAAGTATGATACCTGGCAGACTGTGGCTACCTTTTGCTAGTTGAACCGTATTAATGGTATCATCCCTGAAAAAGTATGAGTTAAATAAATCCATTGTCAATGTAGTCATAAACAAAGCCTTGCCATGAAGGAAAGTAAATTTAATGAATTTAAAGCTGTAGAATGAGGAAATAAACACATTCAATCCTTTTTTGTAATAAGAAATATTTTGGACATACTATAGATGCCATTTTTTGAATCTTCTCATTAGTCAAAGTTTTAAAATCAACAGAAGAAAAGTCAAAAGTGGTTTTAATCAAGTGTTTTAACTGAAAATTCTTCACTACACAATTTGAACTGGCTTTAAGATATATGTCATGAGAAGTATTAAAATTTCTCTTTCAATGTAGTTAAAGATATTTTTTTCTGAAAGAATGGAATCTATCTAGAAAATAAAAATTCCTTCCTTAATTTTTCCTGCCCTAGAAAGCAAAAACAAAACAAAACAAAAAAAAAGTGGTTCTTCTATAGAGGATTAGGGTGGACTAACCTATGCAAGTCATGGCAGTGGTAACCCTGCAGGACAACTGAAGTCATTCACTGGGTCAGCGCCTCCCACCCCATATGTAATTCTTTTCTCCCTGCACTACTTTCCTTCTTTCCTGATCTATTATATTATACTGCTTCTGTGTTTCTTTTCATGCTATTCTTTCTTTCTTCTTCCCTTAGCCTTTATCTTATGCCCAGTACTGAGCTCCATAAAATGTTGTTCAGCCCTATCTCTAGTTCTAAAATATAAACGTATTTTGATTACTTTTTGGTTTCATTAATTTTGTTTTCCTTTTTCTTTTTCTCTCATGTGTGATATACCCAGAATTATTTAAAAAATAATCTCACAGAAACATCCTGTCAAAACCACCATATTGTAACCAATATTAGTTTCTGCCTTAAATTGAATTCTGAAATAACAAAAAGGAAGATATATTTCTTTATAGTCAAATCAGGTCTAGGGATGAGAGAATGTTGTTTTATTCTTTTGGAAAAAAAATTATTTTTTTCATTAGTTTCTTCAGCAACTGAATTTCTTAGATGAATTCTAACAGTGAAATAATAAAAAATAATTTCCATTTCCAGGCATTGGGAAAAAGCAAATTGTTTGGAAGATGAATTTTTACTTACTTTTGTTTTTTAAAAAAGCATATGGCAATCTAGACATAAAATAAAACTTGAGGTGTTACTAAATGAAACAGAACATATTTAATGAAAAATCATTAAACCAGCATCTTCAGTATACACCTAGATGTTCAGGTTATCTGACAATGCGTTAGGCTGTGCATATGGTCAGCCAAGAGTCCACTGTATAAGTTTGGCCAAGTAATATGCTCTCTTAAGGACTTAGATTCAAAGGAAGTATGTAGACTAAATGATTTCTAGAGTTCCAGAAAAAAAAAAAAAAAGAGCACAAACTTGAATCTATGATACATTTGACAACATTTTGTATTTGAAGCTGCCCATAGGGTTAGCTGTCCAGCCAGGCTGAGGTCCCAATAATAGATCAGTTTCATTGCACTCATTAATGCTAACGATATAGAGAAACAATAGTACCAATTTTTCAGTCTACATTCTCCTGAGAAATTATACCCTCTCTTCATCCAAATAAGCCATTGTTTTAGTACATTTTAAACGATGCCATATCTAAATCCCTATCTGCCTTAACAGAAGTCAATCAGGAAATCCCTTAATAGTCTCCCTCCTTGTTTATTGCCAGTCCTAATCACTTTTTTTATTTGAACTAAAATCTCTGTTGTTAGTAGTATCATCTATCTCTCCCAGTAGATGGTAATATAACTCAATTCAACAAATAAATGGGTAATCAAAATGTGCTATAAATGCTAGGTTCATGTGGAAGCAGTCAGCATCTCACTGTCGAGATGCAGGCTTATTGATAAATGCTTCACCAATAGCTCATATATTTTCTAGAAAACTCTTTTAGGTAGGCATCATCAGTATCCCCATCTTAACAGTAAGAGATAACTAACTAATATTACCAGAATTAGAACACAGGGCTGTCTCTTAAGTCTGCAATAGTTTTGTACTTCAAAATATTGATAATTTCAATTCCAAATATTAATGTGAATTTTACATGTATATTGTTAATAAATAGGCTTGTGAAAAAGTTGTATCCTTAGCTGAGTCCAGATGTGACACTTATAAATTTGTTTCTTTGAAATTCATTTTTTGTTTGTTTTTGTTTTTGGTACTAGGTATTGAACTCCTTCCCCAGGCGGGCACTCGACCACTGAGCCACAATCCCTAGCCCTATTTTGTATTTTACTTAGAGACAGGGTCTTGCTGACTTGCGTAGCACCTCACTTCTGCTAATGTTAGCTTTGAACTTGCGATGCTCCTGCCCTCAGCCTCCGGAGCCACTGGGATTATAGGAGTGTGTCACTGCACCCAGCCTGCAATGAGCTTTGACCTGCAAGTAGGATAAAACTAGAATATTCCTTTTCTATCTCATATTTTTTTAAAATAATTAAGTGTACATTCATTTTCCAAAGTAAATTTTTAATGAAAATTTGTAAAAATGTCTTTCATTTTAGATCCTGAGCCATCCAGATAGTCTCCCCATGTGCATAACCAAAGGATAACCAACTTGATAATAGCTTTCATTTTAAGCTTTTATATTAATGTTCTATCTTTTCAACTGATTACAAACATTATTAGCACCTGAAAGACAACATCCAGTAACTCTTAGAGAGTATATAGAATTCCTGGTTACTAAACAAAAACTGTATAACTCTTTGGGTCTAGGATGCTGGATAATTATTTATAAATCATTGTGTTTAAGTTTTATGCCAGACTCTATTGTCACTCTGCCACTCTGCTAGAAACATTTGTGTTATAAAAGGACATGTTTAAGACAAGGTATTTTGGGACATGCATTTCTGTGTATTATGTGTAAGTCACTAAATGACTTCCCCAATGGATTTTCTCATAGACTGGTTGAATTCCATTATACAGATAAAAATGCAGAACTTCTAATTTTACATTGCATCATAAGGACTCATTGTGACATTTTCCATGAAGTTACAGACCAAAAAATTTCCTGTTGTTGGTTTTCAATTACTGAAAAAGAAGCTACATGTGTTGTTTTGGTTTCTAATGTATGAAATTCTCTTTTTTTCTTATGTGGTATTTTACATGTAGGGCAAGTTTGTGGGCTTTAATTTCAAATCAGAGCAACAATGGACTGTAATGGTGCATGCCTATAATCCCAGCAAGGGAGAAGCTTGAGGCAGGAGGATTGCAAGTTTGAGACCAGCCTTAGCAACTTAGCAAGGTCCTAAGCAACTTAGTGAGAGCCTGTCTCAAAATTAAAATTTTTTAAAAGGGCTAGGGATGTGACTTAGTGATGAAGTGCCCCCAGATTCAATTCCCAGTACTGAAAAACAAATGTAAATGACAATATTTTAAGAGGGTAAAAGGATATTTGGATCCAGAAAGGATAATTAGGTAGTATTCACCTTAAGTAGAAAAGGAATCTGCCCTCATCCTTCAACTTGTCTTTCTAAACAAGAGTGCACACTGCAATGCCGTAGTACTAGGACCCTGTCGAGTGCAGTGTCTTTGAAATCTTTTCACTTTGCCAAATGTGTGTCCTCTAATTCCTGTTGTGTTTTGAATCTGCCAATTTTGTATCCCTAAAAGTCAAGTTCACCTATCTCTGTACACAAACTGTTGATCAAAATCAAACTCAGTGTTTTATAAATCTCACTGATTTTTATAGTTATTATTGTTAGTTTCAGAGATGTACAATTGGCTGTTATAAAACATAAACATTTTTGTTATCTAGTGCAATTTAACTAATGCATCCAAATTAATATTCTTCTTCATTTAATTTTTATTAGAATATATAATAGCTCCTATAATACATATCACAAGTTCTCAACCCCAACTGAAAGAACTCTTATTCTTCTGAAATTGCATTACGAGCTGACTTTTCAGCCATATGAGGAAACAAGTGTAAACACGTTGGTTACAAAACATATAGCAAGTGGAGTTTTTTTATTTTCATTTCTTCACTTTCTCCTCTGCTAATGTGGTTCTGTCCTTTCTGTCCTCCCTTGTAGTCAATGCAAACATCACCTAAGATACTATTTCTGTACTATACTTTGATATTAGCAGAGGAGGGCTAAAACCACCTGGAAGAGATATGGTTTTTCTGCTGATAATATTTTTTCTTCTCTTTAATGCCCAGAAAAACTTAATGACCTAACATTCTTAGTAAAATCATTAAAATTATGAGTTATTTGACATGAAAGAAGTAACTAGAACATGAAGAATTTCTTTCAATATTCTTTATATAGTTAGTAATGGTCTGTGATGGCCCAAAGAATGTACATCAAATCCTGGGTCGGGGGGGGGGGGGAGAGGGAACAAACAAACTTATTGGTGGGTGGGTGTTTAACACAGGATCTCCTGAACTATGTACTAAAATTATTTTTGTATGATTCCATGAGTTAAATCAGTGAAGCCCTTGGGCCTACGGAGTAAACCATGTTGCTTTGATGGTCCAATCCCTGGTTTGAATTTCACTGGATGTATGGAATGGTGAACCAACCAGGTGAATCTGGTGACAAATAACCAATATCTAAGATGGTATTGTCATTCTTGTCTCCAAAGCAGCAATACTCTACTGCTTTGGAGTAGAGTTGGGACTTCTAACAAAAGAGGGGTGCCTTCCCTGATCCCTGGGTTCCTGTTGAGCTAAGCATGTTTCCCCACCTTTTTTTTTTAACTCTTTCCACTGACTCTCTCCTGTTGATAATGCAATAGATACAAGTACAGCAAGGAAACCTCTACTCCACCCTAATTTCCACAACTTTTGGGGCCAGGAATTGTAGAAGGCAACATAAAATGGGTCGATATGTATGTTGTTTAGCACAATGAAAAGTTAAAAATTAAAAGACTCAAACTGTATCCTGAAAACAATCCCAGGCCATGACTGCCAATATAGCATGCCTAGAACACATTATTAAAATAATGTATGCTCTTGAAATTGACTATAATCTCCTGTATATATTTATGAATTAATTTATCTCATATGTTGACTATTTTAATGGATTTCTTGTAGATTTATGTGTTTGCTATAATGATGGACCTCAAATATATTATTGAAAGGGTAATACCAGGAATGGAACCTTAGATTCAAAAGGGACCCTGTTACTGGTGATAGACCTAACATCCAAATAGATACTGGGCATGAAGGAATAGTAATCCTAACATGAAGCTAATTGGCAGGGAAAACACAAGTTCCTTGAAGAACAAGGATAAAGTGTTAAATATTATAATGTTGATATGAACATCTCTTAAACCCAATGAGAGGAGTGGGTTTGAGGGAGGTATACAGCTGAGAATCAAAAGGCTGAGGCTTGGTTTGAAAACAAGGTATGAATTTAAATCCTTGAAGCCTTCCCATGGGTCCCATAGTCCCAAGGTCTGGTTCACTAGGGCGCCTGACAGCTCATTGTATAATCCCCTAAGGAGTTTTACTCACTTGCTCATTCACAAAAAAAAAATGGTATTGCCACTTTAATTATGAGAACCTACAATGAACAAATGCTTTCTCACAAAGCATTTGTAATGAGTAAAATCTTTACTTGAAATAATCTGGTGGATAAATCTATTTCCAATTACAAGTCATTTCCCTGCCCAGAGTATATGCTATTATATTACTTGATATTATAACACATGCAGAAAGAAAAAAAGTAAAAAAATAATGTGTTTCCATTACCTTAAGTATAAGATCAATTTCCTTTTATAGGGTCTGTGGACTTATTCACATAGCATTTGATGAAACATAGTTTAATCCAAGAGATGGGCACTAGATAAGAATTTGATTGGCTATAAATAGTATTCACGATAGCATTTCTTTCACCTGTTTTTCATTGATAGTGCCCCTCACCATAGTGAGTAAAATCTGACAAGTTAAGAGGTGATTAATCAAGATTTTAATCATCGAAATAGCCTGGCAGGTCTAATTCCTGGTGAGAAGTCAATAATAAAATCTCAGTATCTCAGTCCATGGAGCTACTATATTAACCACTGTGGTCAAATTCCTATTTATTATGGTGTTTGAGACAGGGAAATATTGCACTGTCAGATGATTATTTTTTAAGAGAGAAAATAGTCATGCAGCACAACATTGGAATACTTATCTTTACTTTGTGTCACAAAGCCATACTATTAAACCCCATAATGGAAGTGCCACTTCTTCCAGTTTTCATCAGCAATCCAAAATGTCACACAATGAGAATTTAATTGGACTAAAGTGACTATTTGACATGCAGAACTGAGCTATGTCATCAAGACTCTACAGGAAGTGAGTACTTGGTGACTGATAGGTGGAAGAGAATGTGCTTCCTAATAAGGGGTCAAGGGACTTCAGGAGTTCTACTATGTAATTACCTGAAGCAGCATGTGAGATGGTGCATGTCAAATAAGAAAATTACAATTCTATCACGGAAGAACATAGGCATCATATACAAAAAAATAAATAAAAAACAAGAGCTAAAGTTAAAGTTAGCTAAAACTGTTTTATTTTGTGATAGGTTTTTAAAAGACTATCTTTAACTGAAACATACAGTGGAAACATTTTCAGTCACATAATATGACAGGATAAATAACCACTTCATTGACCAAACTAGTCATAGCAGGTTTTGCTCAAATACTTATTTGTATAGGATAAGTTTCTTTAGTAATATGATTAAATCCATATAATAATAGTTCAAGCATTTTATGAGATTTCAGATATACACTTTTAAATTCTTTTGAATAATCTTCTTTGTCAATGAATACAGTCTGACCTTTTTGGTATGATGACATGGATAAGAAATAAAAACTTGGAATTCTTAAGAATTTTCCAATGAATTTGATAGTAGCCCACTTAAGACAGTAAAATGTTAGTGTACTCTTACTGGAGTGACATAAATAGCAGTTGTACCTTGAAATATTCTTTCTAGTATATGTCATTTTGTTTGCTTATCTTTGACACATGTGCCATTATTTTAAGAAAGGTTGTACTCCACTAATCTCAAAAAATTATAACCAAACAATCAACAATTACTATTAACTGGATTGTCTAAAACTTAGAAAGTATTTAGGTTATAATAGCTCCTTTGAAATCAGTTTGTCAAAACTCAGAATGTGTTTTTAATACAATTAACATAAATACCCATTCAGTTTTGAAACTGGCTCTCATTAACTTAACTGTGAAAGGAAAAAGTCCTGGAAGAAAGAATTGTGCTAGATACAGTATAAAGAGTATTATCTATCATAATCTCTGTGTATATCAAATAGATTTGCAGCACCCAGCATCAGGAAAGTTAAGGCTTTTCAAGAATTAAAAAAAATACTAACAGTTTTCCTTTCCTGACATGGAAGAAAAATGTGAAATGTGAAAAGCAGAGGATGAATCAAGAAAAGTTGTACTGGGAATTCCTGTTGTGGAAGGTTAGGGCATGAGGGATAAATAAATCCCAAATTGGAACTGGTCCAGTGGTGTTCTGGACAAATGAGACACTGAGCAAGAGTTGATCCAAGGAGAAAGAAATGGAAAAATTGAAGATTGACACATGGAACTGGCAACACAATGTATATGATGAACCTTCAAAGGAAGTTGTTGAGGGAGGGAACAATAAAGCATATTTATACACATATAGTTCAACATAACGTATTTCCCAGGAAAGTATCAGAAATGCCAGTCATCAAACAAAGAGAAAGGAAAAAGATTTGAAAATAGTGGTATAGATTCATATAATTGCACAGAGCATTTTGAAGAATTTATTAAGTATTTCTGAAATAATAAAGCATTGGAGTCTAGTGTGTGAAGATTGTTAAGTATGTATATAGGTAAAGACTAAGAAATTTCAGCAATAAGAGGGAGTCAGAAGCAAGACTTTTATAGAGTTGTTGCTTGCTTTTCTTACTCTGAAGGTATTGTTGACATTAATATAATGTGTGTAAATCTCACTCAAAGGGAAGCTATGACAAAAGGGATTTTGTAACCACATGGTCATTCCTGCCTTGAAAGAGTGAGCAAGGTCACTTTGATTTGAATGGTAAGTATATTTTCTGCTCCTATTTAACATTTTTTAAGGTATAATTGATGCACAAAATATTACACATATATTTTTAAAAACATATTTCATAATTCCATTCATACATTTCCAAAATGACAAAATATTTATATATAATACACATCTAGACATATATCTATCACATGTAACAAGATGGCATGAAAATATATTTATTTATATACATATATAAATAAATATATTTGTGCGTGTGTGAATATATACATATATATTCACACAAGCACACATTTATACACATAAATATATACTTGTATATAAATATGTACTTTATTAAAGCAGATTTCTGATTTTGATATTATACAAATATCGCTAATAGGAGACACAAAATTTACAATGTTGCTAATAGGAGACACAAAATGAAGAATAACTGAAAACATGCTGTACTATTTTTGCAAATTTCTGTGAATTTTTAGTTTCTTCAAAGCAAAAATGCAAAACTTACATTGACAAATAAAAATGTTCATGATTTCATCTACACAAAATTCTGGAGAAAGCAAATCTTTGAAGAGAGAAAATAGAGCAGTGATTGGCCAGGGCTGGGAGTGGTAGAATGGTAAGAGGGACTGATTACAAATGGGTCTGAGGAGATGGAAATATTGTACAACTGGATTACTGTGAGGGTTGAACAACCCTATGAATTTACCAAAAATCTTTGAACTGTATATTTTCAATGGATGCATTTTATGGTATTATATGTATACCTCAATGAAACTGTCATAATAATCATGCAAAACAAGAGTTTGTTTTTAACTCTTCTTTTAGAAAATTTTTATTATTTATATTTTAAATTACACAGTGTTTGAATAGTAGCTGTGGAAGAACTTCAACAGTTTCTCTGTGACTTTGGCCTCCTGAGTAATTATTCTAGCCCTAGTGAGTAACTGTTAAGGCAGGTAGGTACAGGAGACTCATTGAAGGTCATCTTTTATCTCTGTAGCTGTGTTGGTTACAAATTATTATCTGTTCCTTATTGAGAGGGGAGAATACACTGTTATCAGAGTCTCCTTTATATCCTTTCCAACTTGTCATCTGTGGATATATATTTTTATACATATAGGAGGTTATAAAATAGTCTTCTTTACAGAGTGTATCCTCATTCATCGTCAACAAATCATTTTGTCATCTTTACAAAGCCCTAAGGAAAGAGACAAATGTTCACACAAACAAATGGAAACCTTCTAACCTCTGTAATCAGAGTTGAACTCACTCTGGTTAGTATCAAGATTCCAGTGCCCAGCATGAGAAAATAAGGCCAGTGTCACACTTTCTAGACTTTGCCCTGGAGAGATTTATTTCTTCCCAGATGTGTTTCACTTAAAACTGCAACATGTTTATACTTTTATTATTTCCTTATTACTATGAACTCTAAGAATCTGATTGTTTATAAGCTTTCCTGGACTGCTAATTCATGGTGTGCAGGAGGTGAGGCTAGGGGGAGGGGACAAGGATGTCTTTTGTGATCCTAATACCTGTTAGATGACCTAGCACATGCAAGTTACTTAATACACATTTGTATAATTAATTAGTGAAGTTAGAGAAGAGGTTCTTTTTTAATATTTTTAATTGTAGATGTACACAATACCTTTATTTTGTTTATTTAGGTTTTTTTTTTTTTTAATGTGGTGCTGTGAAAGGAACCCAGTGCCTCATCATGCAAGGCAAGCATTCTCCCTCTGAGCCACAACCACAGCCCACTCTTGTTAGTAAAACAGGTATTTGGAGGACTTTTGCATATCAGGCACTCTCTGTGGACTTCCAATTTACAATATATTATTCATAAATACAGAAATTGAAGTGAATGCTTATGGTTTTCCCTGGTTAGACTAAACAAATCTGTGTTGCATCACAGAAGTAGGAATTTGAATTATTGAAGAGCTTATGAGCTGGGATAAATATTTGAAGCAAAATTGGAGATAAAAGTAACATTTAAAATCAAGCAAACATGGGCAGGGGTGTAGTCAGTGGTAGAAAGCTTGCCTAGGTTGAATCTCTGGGTCCCATCTTTCAGAACACAGAAAACAAAAGCAAAACAACAAACAAATAAAAATAAGCAAGCAAAAAATAAAGCAGCAAGTGATATGCACTCTGCAATGAAGGAGAAACTGACAGTGAGGGCAAAAGACTTATGAAGCAGCCCACACATTTCTCACATTAAAAAAACAAACAACAAAAAAAACACCAATCTAGCTGGGCATAGTGGTGCACTCTAGTAATCTCCAAGACCCTGGAGGATAAGGCAGGAGAGTCACAATTCAAGGCCAGCCTCAGCAATTTAAGCAACTTATTGAGACCATTTCTCAAAATAAAAAATAAAAAAGGCTGGGGATGTAACCTCTTGGTGGTATAGCACCCCAAGGTTCACAATTCCCAGTAACAAAAAAAAAGTCTAAATTTAAATATACCACATATATAGATTTAGAAGGGCATGTTTTAGTCTTCTCAGACTGCCATAATAAAATACCATAGACTGGGTGGCTTTAACAATACTTATTTTCTCACAATGTGTAGGCTAGATGTCCAAAATCAATGTTTCTGGCTGCTTGGGATTGTGATAAATTGACTCTTTTTCTGGCTTTCAGGTGGTCTCTTTTTCCTGTTTCCTTGTACAGTAGAGAGAGATGTCTGAGGTATATCTCTCTCTTCTTATAAGGTCAATAGATCTAGATTAGGACCCCATACTTATGACATCATTTAACCTTTGTTAGCTCCTCACAGGCCTTATCTTAGAATTTAAACATAAGACTTTGGGGGTGCAATTAAGCGACTCAACACATTTAAATCCATACCATGAGCCAACATCTGAGCTGGGGAGTTTGGGTTAATATTTTTAAAAAGCTAGAAATGGTTTTATATTGTTCTACTTTATTAAGAAACTGTGGTGGAATATAGAGTACATTGGCAGGGTTGTACAGCTAGTATCAATAGGGTTATGACTCTTACCTAGATATTTTTTATTTAAAAGCTAATTTTCCTATATTATTTAATTTTGGGAAATGATAGGTCACTCAGTTAAACATTCTTGTACACGATTATTTAATTTTTCAGACCTTTTTTTAAATTCAAGGCTAATTTATATCATCACTTTTTAGTTTTGTTTTGTTTTATTTTGGTCTTGAATTAAATAGGACAGACATTATTATATCAACATTTTTACACATGGGAGAGTAAAAACTTTGTAGAAACTACGACAGACTCAGCTACTCTAGTGTTTCTCATATAAAAGCAAATATTATGGTTCATGATATGTAATTCCAGTTTTTCACAAGATTTTGTGGTCTTGTTTATAATAATTACATCTTTTGAAAATTTATAGGGATGTTTTACTAGTGGCTTTTTTTCCTGATTACTGTGCAACTACTTCACATTGCACTTTTGGTGACTAACTGCTATAGCAAATCCAATTTGTTTTGCCAGAATTACTTACTTTCTTTAAGATTAGAGTCAATATTGCTTTTAATAGGAATTGCTATTTTTTTAAAATAAGATAGTGAACATTGCATATAATTAGTCAACTTTGGTGTCCAATAGAATTTTTTTTAGAACCAGTGTGGTGGTGCATGCCTATAATCCCAGTGGCTTAGGAGGCTGAGTCAGGAGAATCCAGAGTTCAAAGCCTGCCTCAGCAACAGCAAGTTGCTTAGGAACTCAGTGAGACCCTATCACTAAGTAAAATGCAAAATAGGGTTGGGGTGTGGCTCCGTGGCTCACTACCCTTGTGTTCAATCCCCTTACAAAAGAAAGAAAGAAAGAAAGAAAGAAAGAAAGAAAGAAAGAAAGAAAGAAAGAAAGAAAGAAAGAAAGAAGAAAGAAAGTGAAAGTTACGTCAGTATATGGTGACTAAAATGATTTTTATATATTATGGCTCTTCCCACCAACACATATAATTTGCCTTCCACTAAGTCTTGCAGAGCTTCTGAATAGGGATCTTACTCTATCCCTTTTCTTACATCCCCCTGTAAAAGGTCTTCTTTGTATATAGAAGCTTCCACATGAGAGGGCTGCCACTTTCCATTAGCAGCCGGTAACACCATCCTCACCTCCAATACCTCTTGTACAGCATCAACCTCTTCATCATACCTGCTATCAATAACAATATTGAATGGTACCTACTAGTAGTGCTTATGTTAAAACTGGGCCTTCTCCTGATAAGGGCAGTTATTGACTTCAAGCTCTTTGAGAATTAATTAGTGAAGAAGCAGATAAAATTGTGTTCTTAATGTATGTGTTTGTGATCTTGTTAACATCAGTAAGATAAGAGTTTAAGGAAAGATTTAGGGCACAGTGAGCTATTATGTGATTTGTGACACAAGATCATCATGCAGCAAACTTCTTTTGCTAATTCTACAACCATATCTGATAAAGGAGATGAGAGAAAATCCATTACATGGAATCCAGGTTTTGTTAGCTATATTGGATAGTGTAAACAAGATATGCAAAATAAAAATATAGATTAGGCTCCATCCTTTAGCAGTTAAGTCTTATCCCATGGTCTAATCTGTTTTAATTGATAAAAATCTTTTCATATCATTACCATTTTGGCTTTGTTTTCATCAAAATTGATTGACTTAGATTATAAATTGCTATAAATATATAATTAGAAAGAAATCACAGGAATCTATAACAAAAAATATATTTTATCCAACAACCTGTTTGTTGTTATTGGGCAAAGCATCTTGGAGACTCCAGTTTTCTTAATGGTGTTAATGACACTGAAACTCTTGAATAATGAACAAGGAAAAAAAATAAATTACTGTGGCATGCTATAATTTTAAATAAGACTTTAGTTTGAATAGAATCAAGTTACAGAATTATTCAATTGGAATAACTGCTGTTGTTCAAACTTTCAAGTATAGCATAGTTTATTTTATTTTTAAAGCTTTTAGGACTATTTTTTTTTCTTTTCCAATTCAGTTAGCAAAATTTAGTATCTAAAAAGCGTATCTAAAAAAGATAGAAGTAGAGTGCAAATTTTGGTTTGCTTTTTTCCTTAGTCTTTTTAACAAATTTCATAACAAAGATTTTAGATTTATTGAACATCAGAACTTCATTCTTCCTGGTGTCACTTATGATTTGAATTTAACTGAGATGTTCACTGAACGAAATATCTGACTTGGACATAATGGAAACTCAATAAATTATTATGGGATAAAAATTAAGTTCTTCCATATTTTATACAAAAACACTGAAGTAAACTGATTGCCTGATCTGCTAGATAAAGAAACATTTAATATTAGTATGTGTTTCTTAGATATATACTATATATATATATATATATATATATATATGTATATATATATAATAAAAAGCAGTATTTTCTATGGACAAAAATTATTTTTGAAGTAGATGGTGAATAGAATAACTTTTTCACTTAACTTTCTTCAGTTCGAGGATGTTTTATAACAAAACTTTTACATAAATTGTCACCGTGCCTGCTTTTTTTTACCATATCTGATATTTCCTAGGGAATAGTAATCTCCTCTGTGTGTTTTTTATTGATTCATACAAAGTTGTATGCCTGTTTATTTTCTTTTTGTTATTCTAGTGCAGGTGTCATTCAAATTCAGAAGATGTCGAGATAGCAGTTTGATTAAATAAATAGCAGTATTGCTTTATTCTTATGGGAACTTCAATAAAGAAATATTTACTCTCAATCTTTGAATCCTTAAAAATTGCATGAGTGAAGAGATCTTTATAGATTATTAGAATATCATCATAATAAGACTTGATCAAAAGTAAATTAAACTCACAAAAAATCTTTCTAGGATCATTGATCTACCTGTCAATGGAATTCATCATCCTTTATTAATTATATAAAATGACCAAATGACTTATTTTTATGCTTTATCTTTCAAAATCTATATGGATTCTGTTTTCTAGTTACAGTGAATACGTCATTGCAGAAAGCTGGCAAAAACCTAACAAAAACAAAACAAACTAAAAAAAAAAAAAGAAAGTCACATGCAATCACACTATCAAAGATTACACTGTGAATATTTTATTTCTGTACAAATACATACAAAGACACATAATTGTAATCATATCTACTGTTCCATTGTTAAAGTTTGGAAAAACGATGCTTATAATAGTTGTCATGTAAATACACCATAATTTATTCAAGTAATTTACAGTTAAAATGGCTTTCCTTCTCTGGCTTTACATATAATGTTGTGATGATCATCTTTGTGCATATTCTTTGGTCCAAATATTAATATTTCATCAGAAAAAAAATAAGATAATCCCCAATATAAATGATATGAAATTCCAATCTTTTTAATCTTGTATTGTCAAATCATTTTTGTGGTGTTTCTTTACAGGGGCTCTGAAATCATGTTTATGCTGAATTCTGCCAAATGTTTCATTATAGAGTGTTAATCCCTAACTGTTTTTGGCTTCAAACTTCTCTTATATATTACCATGGATCTACTCCAACTATGAAGGGGAAAATTTACTACCATTAAAAAATGTGATAAAAATTTTAGGGCCACCATTGATCCATAAATAAACAATTGATGCATTTTATACTAATTTAACATTGGCCAGGAACACAGCATTTTAGTTTTAAATTACTATTCAATTGCATGGATTAAATCCCAAAGTTAGCTAAACTTTAATGTATTTTTTTAATCAACCCTCACAATATTTCCATTTATTAATGAGAACATGGCATCATCCTGGAAAACAAAAGATCTTGAAAGTTTAGAGAGTTGTCATATCCTTATTGTTTGACAATCGTGTTGAGTAAGATTAGGATCATATGTCAATTAGAATAAAAAAATCTGAAGATAAAGCCAAAAAACATTGCTGGAAACAATGAACCAGAACATCTTCAGCAAAATTTTGCTGCCTCAGAAGTATCCTGTCAAATGATGCACAAATAGGCAAGGGACTAGGAAGCGTACCAAGATACCCTGACCATCTGTTGGTGGATTATCAAACAGAGGTTGATGCCAATAAGGCAGTAAATGTAACATCAAGGTCAGCATCTAAAAGGTTATGATACTATATTTTCAAGAGCTATTATGTGGATTCATGCCCAAATATTCCTCCTGTGTTAAAATGAAAGTTGTTTTTAAGCTGCACTTTGAATAGTATATTCAGTATCAAATCTAGAAAAAAAATGACCTTCTCTGCGAGGCAGTGCATTACAGTTTATTGCCATTGCTAGGCTTCCTATAGAGAAAGAGTGCATCATCTGTCTATTCTACTTCCTTCTTTCTGTCCTGCCCTAGAGTTTTGGTTACAGAATGTGATATGCTGAAAGGTCGAGACACTCTCTCTAACTTATTATTCTAGTCCATATTGTGACTTTAAGGTAGTGCTTGGCTCAAATTCCAGATTAGCAACAAACTCTATTCCTATTTAATATTAGAGCTAGTAGGATAGGCCTGATTTAGAGGCACACGAATTCGAAGCCTATTAACAAAGCCTGGTGCAAGTGTTGATTCTGTATCAACTTGACCGGGACAGACAAAGCCCAAATTTTTGGCCAAATTATTATTCTGGATGTGTCTATGAGAGTGTTTCTGGATAAGACTGAAAGTTAAATTCATAATCTGAGTAAAGCAGACTGCCTTAATTTGTGGGTGAATCAAGTAAGAGTAAACTTCTCGTGCTTGACTACCTTGAGCTGGGATTTTGGTCTTTTCTGATCTTTGGATGCAGACTGAAACATTGTTATTATGTCTTGAACCTGCCAGTTTTGGACTGGAACTTGCACTATTGGTTATCCTGATTCCCAGGCCCACAGACAGGAACTGTGTTTGGCTTATTTCACTGAACATAATGGTCTCTAGTTCACCTATTTTTCTTCATAAAGTCATAATTTTTTTATGTCTGAATAAAACTCCATTGTGAAAATAAAACTCCAAGAAAATAGATCAGATTTTCTTTATCCATTCATCCTCTGATGGACAGCTAGGCTGGTTCCATAGTGTGGCTATTGTGAATTGTTTATTGCTGTTAAAAACATGGGTGTGCATGTACACTCAAGTAGGTTGACTTTAATTCTTCAGTATAAATACCAAGGAGTGGTATAGCTAGGTTACGGTGGTTTCGTTCTGAGAATTTTGAGGAAATTTGAGGAAACTCCCTACTGATTTTCACAGTGTTTTGTACTAATTACAATCCCACAAACAGTACAAAAGTGTTCCTTTTCCTCCACATTCTCTCCAGCATTTATTGTTTGTATTCATTTCTTTTTTTTTTTTTTTTTTTTTTTGCTTATTTGCAGGTGAATACACAATTATGACGGCCCATTTCCACCTGAAAAGGAAGATTGGGTACTTTGTCATCCAGACCTACCTTCCATACATAATGACAGTGATCTTATCCCAGGTATCCTTTTGGCTAAACAGAGAATCTGCCCAGCCAGGACAGTTTTTGGTGAGTGTCCCTCAACCAGACTTGGACACCAGTATTCTGTGACTGATATAACCACCTTCAATGTAACAAAAGCACTGCCACTGCTATAATTTGGGACTCAATTGTTCCTCAGAGGCCCATGTTAAGGACTTGGTCTCTAGCCTGTGACACTATTGGGTAGTAGTAGAACCTTTAGGAGGTGGGGCCTGTGAGACAGGGTAAGTTAGGTAATGGGAGGGAGCTGTGTCTACAAAGGAAATGTGGGACAGTGTTCTCTTCCTTTTCTCTCTTTTGCTTCCTGGCCACCATAAGTGAGCAACTTTGGTCCACCATATATTTCCTCCATGATGCGCTGCCTAACCATGGCTCAAAAGCAACTCTGGACTGAAACCTCCAAAACTGTGATCCAGGATAAACCTTTCCTATTTTTATTTATTTATTTATTTTAGTCATACATGACAGTAGAATGCATTTTGATATATAATACATACATGGAATGTACAGACATCAATCATATTGTCTATTCTATTCTGCTGCTCTTCCTATCCTCCCTACTCCTCCCCTCCTCTCCCATCCTTTCTCTCTATCCAATCTAATGTGACACACTTTTTTTTCTTATTGTTTGTATTCTTGATGAGTGCCTTTCTGATTGGTAAGAGATGAATCTCAATGTAGTTTTCATTTGCATTTCTCTAATTACTAATAATTTTGAACATTTATTTTATATATTTGTTGGCTTTTTGTATTTCTTCCTTCGAGAAGTGTCTAATTCATTTGCCTGTTTATTAATTGAGCTATTTGGTCTTTTGGTGTTAAGTTGTTTCGATATTAATCCTATGTCAGAAGAGTAGTTAGAAAAGATTTTTTCCCCTTTCTGTAGATTTCCTCTTCACATTCCTAATTGTTTCTTTTGCTGTGCAAAAGCATTTTAATTGATGCCACAAGTGATGGACTTATATGTATCAACTTGATTGGATCATACAGTGGCTGACCATTGTTCTGAGTATACCTGTGAGAGTGTTTCTGGGTGAGACTGATATTTGAATCAGTAGAATAAGAAAAGAAGACTAACTGTCCACCCTAATATGGGTAGGCCTTGCCATAATACTTTAGTGTTGCTACACCATAATACCTCAGACTATGTTCTTGATAAGGAAAGAAGTGACTTTCCCACTGTTCTGGAAGCTAGGAAGCTCAGTATTAAAGTGTCAACTTGTTTCTTGCAAAAGCCTTCTTATGGCATTATCCTATCAAAGAAGGCAGAAGAGCAAGAGATTCCCAGACATCAAGTGGAAAGGGGGCCTGACTTTCTTTTATAACAACCCCAATCTTATAATAACTAATCTATTCCTGCACTATAGCATTAGTTCGTAGTTCTTCGTTAAAGCTTATGAACTAAACTCAGTGTATAGTAATGTTAACATTTCTGAGATGTTAACTATTCATAGAGCAGGTATTTACTGCACATCTGAAATATGCTAAAAAGTGGTTTAGGCTCTGCCCCCATGATCTAATCACCCCCTGTTAGGCTCCCCTACCCAGGTCTACTACATTGGGGATTAAGTTTCTAATACATAACTTTTGCAGAACACATTTAAACCATAGCAAGTCAGCTGAACACCTGGATAGAACAACTAAACGGGCAAGTGATTGCTGTTGTAGACTCAAACTCAATTAATGGCTTTTCTTAGGTTTTAAGTTTGGGCAGGAATTTGCACCACTGGCTATTCTGGGTCTTGTTCATTTCAGCTTATAGATTTCTCAGCCACCATAATCAAGTGAGGTAATTCCTTACACTAAATCTTTATGTATATAAATATTGGTGTGTGTGTGTGTGTGTGTGTGTGTGTGTGTGTGTGTGTGTGTACTTCTTCTGTTTCTCTCTAAAACCTTGGCTGATACATCTGGTTTAGAGGACAAATGCATCTTCAAAACAAGTAAGTACATGTTTTTCTCTATATTGGAATTCTCCCTTTGAAATGGAAACTTTAATGTTTTTCCTCAGAAACTATCCACTTTTAACCTACACTTGTCTTGGTCAAGTTTTGGAGGTGCCCTCATTTCTCTCCTGGATAATTGCAAAAGCTTTTCAGTTTTATTCCTTCTTTAACCCATTTCCCGACCCTATAGTTTATTATAAACACAACATCCATAGTGATCATATTAAAACATAATTCAGACTATATTATTTTTTTTCTTAAAAAGCCATCAATAGCTTTCATCTCACTCAGAATAAAAGCTGGCCTACTCTATAGGGACACTCATTATTTCTCTGATGTCATGTATTATTTTCATTCTCTGCCCAACACACTTTTTCCCCACTTAAACTAAGTAAACTATCATACTACATATGCAACCTCATTGAGGCCAAATTTTTTACATGTTTTGTTCTGTGCTACATCTTCAGCTCCTAAACCATTCTTTTGCATATTATAGATGTGCTGTAAATACCTGCTCTATGAATAGTTAGCATCTTAGAAATGTTAACATTACTATACACTGAGTGTAGTTCACAAGCTTTAAAGAAGATTGTCCTTAAATTCACAACATGCTTTTTTTGCTGTCTTACAGAACTACTACAGTATAAGACAATACCATACCCTGAAAATCTAGCTGAGAAGAAAAAGATATTTAAAATTATAATGTATGTTTTTGCAGAACTACAAGTCAAGGACTCTTGACAAGTTATAAAATTCTAATTCAACCCTGTCTGTATGCTCTTTTCTATTTCTTCTTTCTGATTCAAAAGTTAAGGAAAAAAGGGGATGTCAAAATACTGACATATTCACCTTCCTCCACTACCCAAGAAGCTGCTACTCTTCCTGGCTAACCATGTTAGCAATCTTAGACTGCATCAGCCATTGCCACTGCCAATTAATTTGCAGAGAGTAAGATTTCCCTTCTTGAAGCAATATTGTACCATAGATTAGCATCTTAGAACCTGCGGATTTGGAAAAACATGGTATCCCATAACGAATGGGACTTCACACTGCTGCTCTTCCCAAACTGTTTTTTCTCTTTCTTTCCCTCTCTGCCCAGTGCTGACCAAGACCTGTCATTTTGATTCTTTATCATGCTCAACTATATTCTTTCCTTTTAACTTTTACAACCTCTTTCTTCTGTCAACTGTACAATTTCTCATCCGAATTATTGTGATTTCTTTTCAAGCCCAAGTTGGCTTGGCCTCTAATGCTTTCTATATTTTACTGTCTAAATGATGAATTAAAAATTCAAACCTTTGAAAAACCTAAATATCTGTTATTCTACTGCTTATATTTGCTTTGTGGCTCACCAGTGTCTTTAGGAAAACAGTCAAATTCCAAACCTAGCCAAATCTGTTTAGGATCTGGCTATGCCAAACTCTGCAGACTCTAGGGTTCTGATTCATGAAATTTTATAACCATCCACATATACTGCTAGCATACTTGACAGTGCCATGCTGAACATTTTGTGTGGACAATCATCTATTTTATCCATCCAGTGTACTGCAAACTCCTTTTCATTATTCATCACTCAACTGAGTATCATACTTACAAAGAAGATCACACTGATCACCTTTGCCTCTTTCCTCCATTCTGACTAAAATATCATTTTTTTCAAGTGCCTCAAATTTTTATTTTTTAACATAGAACTTTTCATGCTGTGTTGGAATTGCCTGGACTTTTCATACTTTATTTCCTACTTAAGTGGCAAAACATTCAGCATTTAATGAATGCAACTTCACACCATACCTGGATATCCAAGAATCTGATGTTAGTTCTCAGACTGGATGATTCTCTCTCTCTTTATGATAAGCTTCTTTGTCCTTAAAATTATAGTTAACTTGGATAGAATAGCTTAGCATATCTCAATTTTTTAAATCATGGAGACAGAGAAATATTTTCAGGTAAAATCACAAGACTTTTCTTATTTGCTTCTTCTTCCTCTTTTTTTTTTTTTTTTTGTAAAGTGCATCCCAATAGATGATGAAGAGAGGAAAAAAATGTGTTGACTATTAAAGGGCTCAGAATGTGTGCAGAATTTTGTGTAATTTTGTAGAGAAGCAATTAAACTCCATATATGTTTTCATGGTGACAAAACTATAATGTGTAATTAGAATACTCATTTTTATTTCTCTGATATTGCACTAGCTTGGGAGTCTCTTCTTTTTATAGGATTTGAAGTGCTTCTTATACTGCTTGTTCCCACTCAACTACAAAGACATGTAATCTGCCAGTTGGAGATGTTGTTTTCATTTTGCTACATAGAATGCAAAACTGGAATGGAGCAGTGGACAACCTGTTTGAATCCTTCCCATTTGAGGATCCACTTCTTTCCTGTTATAATTTGGATATATGGCATTCCCTCCCACCATCACCAAAAAAATATCTTGTTTTAATACAAGCATGTTCAGAAGTGAAATCATTGCATTATGAGAACTGTTACCTAATCTGTCCATTGTGGTTTGAGTGGATTGACTGGATGGTAACTGTAGGCAGGTGAATCATAGCTGGAGGAGGTAAGTCACTGAGGATGTACAGTGGAAGGGTACATCTTTACTGTGACCCTTACTTTCTCTCTCACTCTTTGTTTCATGACCCTACCATGAGCTCAGCAGCTTTCCTGTGCTAAGCCTTTTGCCCATGATGTGTTGCCTCATCTTGGGCCTGGAGCCATAGTTGGCCATCTATGGTCTGACACCTCTGAAACAATGAGCCTGAAATAAATTTGTCTCCTTTAAATTGTTCTTTTCAGATGTTTTAGTCACAGCAATGAAAACATGAACTGGAAAAGAAATTGGTAATGAGAAATTGGGTCATTTCCATGATTAAACTGAACCTATGATTTAGAAGACTTTGGAGCTGATTTGCTGAAGAAAGTTTGAAAAATTTAGTAATGAAAATAGGGAAAGCTTTAGAATATTGTAAGTGGAGCTTAATGAATTATTCTGGTAGGACCTCAGAAGATCACAATGCCAATAGGAATGTTAACTGTGGTCATGAGGTTTCAGAGGGAAATGGAAACTTTCTTGGGAATTGGACTAGAGACTACTCATATTTTGTTCTGTCAGAGGACTTCTGTCTACATTTTGCCCATTTTCTCAGACTTTGCATGAGACAAATTTAAAAGCGATGTACTAATTAATCTGAAAGTAATTTTAAGGCAGCACAGCATTCAGTTGAGAAATGAATATTTCTACCATCTTTTAATCAGGTTTAGTCTGAGAAATGGAAGCAGAAAGCATAGGTAAAGGATTTAAAACTTGAAGTTTGGCCTGTCTTCAAGTGTTTAACCTCTCAGACAGTCAAAGGCTGCTGCTACCATGATTTCAGTTAGCCTAGGTAATGTGTGAGCTGGCAGCAGATCACATTGTCATGCATCTGGTACTGGTTCTGCAGGAATTTAGTATGCTGAAATTAAAAGTCATGGAGGCTTCAACAAATATTTCTAAGGAAGGTCTGAGAGGCAAGGCAAAGTATAGTAGGGTCAGAATCCCTGCAGACTGCCCATGAGAGAGCATTGTATAAAGCTGTGAAGGTGAAGCTGAAGCTATAATGGAGACTGCAGGTATTAATAGATGCCACTAATATAGACTCCCTGCTTGAATAGCTGCTGGATGTGGAGAGAGCCCTACTAAAAGAAAGCCCATCTGTTCTGCAACTGGAAAGGGCAAAGAGGTGGGGCTGTCACTAAATATGTCCTATATACTGTATACAGAGTTTGGGGACCTGATTTCTTGGCTGGGTTTAGGTCTTAGTTGTCCTTTTCCTTTTTTCTATGCTCCATTCCTCCATTTTGTAATGGGAATGTTTGATCTGTGTTATTCTATATTTGATGTATGTAACTAGCTTTTGATTTTTACAAGCTCAAAGCCAAGAGTTTGCCTTGAATCTCAAGTGTGACTTTGGACTTGGACTGCTGGACAATACTGAAACTGTTAAGACTATGGGACTCTTGGAAATAGACTAAGTGAATTTTGAATTAGGAGAACAGCATGAATTTGTGGGGGCTAGCATTGGAATATTATGGTTTTCATATGAGGTGTCCCCCAAAACCCTTGTGTTAGTATGGGAAAGTTCAGAGGTGAAAAGACAGGATTATGAATTCTGTAACCTAATCAGTCTATCCTAATTTGAATGGACTAAGTGGTAACTATAGGTAAGTGAGTCCTGGCTGGGATGGACCCTGCAAGAGTAAAGGGTGCAACTTTCCTCTTCCCTGTGGTTCATGTCCCTTCCCCCTCTCTCTGTTTTCTGATGCTGCAATGAACTGAGCAGATTTACTACTCTGGGTCCTTCCCTCATGATGTGCTGTCTTATCTTGTGCCCAGAGCCATGGAGTTGGCCATCTATGAGACCTCTGAAACTATAAGCTCCAAATAAACTTTGCCTCTTACAAGATCTTTTTTTATCAATTGTTTAGATCACTATGATGAAAAAGCCAACTAAAACATTGACTGGTGGGTTCTCATCTCCAAAACTTCAGTAGCTTTTCCTCCTTAAACCTATCTAAACAGGGCACTTTCAGATGACCCAGCCTACAATCTCCTTTTACACATTAGTAGGTATGTCTGTCAGCTTTTCATTGTGACAAACAAACTATGTGAAAAAGAACAATCTAGAGAAAAGAGTTTATTTTGGGATCCTGATTTGATAGGTTCAGTCCTTGGCTGGCTGACTGAATTGCTCTGGATATTTGGTAAGTAAGAGCATGGTGGAAGGACATGGCAGAGGAAAGCTATTCAGTTCAAAGAAACCTAGATGAAGAGACAGAGGGAGAGGATCTGGTACAAAATATAATTCCCATGTACAGACCCCCAGACCTCCTTTCTCTACTCCTGGCCCACTTACATATTGTTATCATCTAGTGATCTATTCAAATTATTCAATCTATCAAGTGGATTAATTCATTGGTTGAGTTACACCTCTCCTAATCTAATCATTTCACATCTGAACATTCCTGTATTACCTAACATAAATGTTTTTGGAGACTTCTTAAAACTAAATGATAACATTAGGGTATTCTTTCTGAGAGACAGAGAGAGGAAGAAGCTTTGACTATCTTTAAAGAGCTAGAGTATGATACTGGCTTGCATATATTACATATGTATTGTGTAGTGTAGACAACATAAACTATAGGAATTCAAATGTTACTGTTTCAAAAACATTTTATTGTTTGACTATGAGGTGTCCTGTAAAAGCTCCTGTGATAATGGAGAAATGTTAACAGGTAAACTTATTTGAGTATAAACATAGTAAATTAATCAGTTGGTTAATACATTTGATGGATTAATAATACTGGGTACTAAATAACTGTACTTCACTGGAGGTATACCCTTTAGTATTATAGTCTGTGTCTCTGGCTCCTCCCTCTTTCACTCTTTGTTCTCTGCCTCCTGGCTACCACGAGGTGAACAGCTTTCTTTTGTCATGCCTCAATGCCATGCTGTTCTGCCTATCTCAAATCCAGAATGATGGAGTTCACTGTTCATGAACTGAGACTTCCGACATCAAAGGCCAATAAAAACACTCTTCCTTCTCTGAGTTGTTCCTATCCAGCATTTGGCTACAGTGAAGAAAAGCTGATTAACACAGTGAGTTTCTGGAAAGTGACCAAAATTGATTTTGCCAAGAATGATATAAAAACAGAACTTAAAATAGATATGTTTGACATGAAGAAGGGCCAATCATAATAAAAAAAAAGACAGAACACTCAATAAAAAATGGTAATGAAAGGATATCAAAGAAATACATCAACTGAGAATATTAGCCATGCTATTAAGACACTTGAGAATAACACAAAAGCATTTAACCAGTACAAACTGGTTGATAGCAAGCTTTGGAGTTAAGAGTGATTACCTCTGTCTCTTCCTAAATTAGAGATTACTTATTCTCTTAGTAAATCAACTTACTCATTTGTAGAATAGGGAAAACTATACTATAGGAAAAGTGACTCATTATAAGCATTTAAAAATTACCATCATTAATTGTTGTTATTATTATTGACTGTTCTCAGATTTGTACCTAATGTATATATAATCAGAAATGTATCATTCTCTGAATTATAATAAATTTGAGAATTTTGAAAATATGTCACAAATTACAGTATACTTTAAGGGGCCTGAAAACCTGCAATGGATCAAGGGTCTATTATTTATAGAATTAATTTTCCTAAGTAGTCCAAATCTGTCCTACTTTGCACTCTCATACATGGTATTCTCCTAATTACATGCATTGTTAAGGAAAAAAAAGCAACCCATGTTTCTTTAATGTCATTTAATAAAATTAAACCAATCAATCAATAAATCTCATCTTCAGTTGTATATTACTTTGCAAGCCAGCAGATTGCCATTGTGAAGTGAGTCTTGGGACTGTGATGAGTACAAGGTCCCTTCAGGTTACATCATCCCACTTCTTAAGCTTTTTAATCCATAAAGCCTAGAACATGGTGAAACGGTTTTATTAACCATACTTTTTGGTAAGGGAAAGAGAGACTAAAGGCTTTTCCTCTGTGGGTATGACTTGAGCGTTTTTGAATTACTATCTTATGAACACTGATCATGCAGTGGCTCATAAGCTCATCTTATTTGGTCCCTTGTTTAGGTTGCAACTCTGAGCTATTTAGTTGCTATGGTGACAGTAATGATAAAGGCTGATTGGAAGAAGATAACATCTTATTTGGGATTTTTGTTGTTGTTGTTAAAATGGGAAAATACATTCCATATTGCCCTATTAGACAAGATATTGGGTTACATCTATTTTGATTAGCATTTCTCACTTTTTTAGTGCAGATTGTTTCAGTGTGGTAGTTCATGACTAAATTTTCTAAGACTTAACTTGGGATTTAATGAGCTTATGATAACCTAATCTTCATCTAATGGCATTTTCCCAAAAGTAGCTGCTCAGTATATGAATTATTATAAAAAGAAGAAATAAACTAAATTTAATGTCAAAGAGCCAACTTCAGAAGTTCAAGCAATATAGAATACACAATTTTTCATTGATAGAATAATTTAATAAGAATCTATCAACCGTCAGGAAACTACAGAAACTCCAGCAATAAGTAAATTATGAGAGCTTATTTCCTTTTAATTCTCTGATCCCAGCTGGAACAAGGTGTGATTGGAGAATGGTTTAATTGTTCCTAGGCATATGTCTTTGGAGTCAATTGAAAAATAATATCCTGAACATAATATGGCCTACAAAATTTTTGACATTTTTATATCTTTCACAACCAAAGCATTGTCAAAAAGTCAGGTAGTGAAACTCCTAAAAACTTACAGATACATTTAGAGTAGAAGGAAATAAAAACTTGGTAATATATCAATATGCACAGCTGGAAAGCAGATGTTCAATTGAATGATCTCAGTACTTAGAAAAAGCTATTAAACCTGTTACTGACTTAAATGAGAAATTCCCATAATTTATTATCCTCATATTTGACATTTTTCTCCTCTAAATTAACTCCAAAATTATTATTTCCATTATTATTGTTGTTGTTACCATGAAATTTTGACTCCATGCAATACAGTACATGAGTGTTAAGAAATGCCCAAAGCTGCTGTCAATCAAATTAATCGGTGAGTTATGAGTTGTTTACTGTACCGGGAAATGAAGTGATAAATGCATGCCAACCAGTAAAATGTGACATTCAGTATTGGATATACCAACTTTAAATAGGTTTCTTATTCATCTACCAGAGTGACAAAACAGTTTTAACTGAGATTTCATTATCAAAGGAGACATATAACATCCAGCTGTTTAAGTACTAGTGACTATTCATTTCAAACATTTCAAAGCTGTGCATGTAGGACAAGAGATGACATTTTTCTATGGAAGCTCATTTTTGTCCTTTTTATGCTTACTGGCCAATCACTGTTAAACTTCCACAATCTCCTTTGATTCAGCCAAATTATTTGGATGAATCATTGCTGGAACATATTACTAATTTGGTGAACCTGAAAGAGGCCATACTTCACAGGGGTTTTTATCATCTTTAAAAAATCAAAACTGTGTCTTGATGGTACTAATTGATATTACATACTTACTTTAGGTTCACATTACAGGACTTCTTAGACTGTGATTTACTAACAGGACATTTTTAAGGGTCATATTGGAGGACAAAACTGCCCTGTAGTGCTAGAAACACTTAATGAGACACCCAGAGGAGCTGGCAGAGAAAATTCCAATTCTGAAAGTACCACTTAAGCGTGAGTACTGCATTCCCCCTCCAGAGGGAGAAAGATCTTTTTTTCTCATAGTCTCTTATTAAAAACAAAAATTAAATGCTTGTGAATTGGTGCTCTATGAGTCTAGCTATGTCATCTCCCAGAACACATAATTAGATAATTACATTTTAGACAAAAGAGTACTATAGTAATTCACAGCATAAATTCCAGCTAGGGAATAGAAATTGATACATGAAATATGTATCAATACAAATATAAATACATGCATATGTGTTCTATGCAGACTTGAGCTATTAAGGGCCATTAAAAACACTGGAGCAAATAGCTCCTGGGGATTAAGCTCTAAGAGCCCTCTTTATAATAAGAAGGCAGCTAATCCCTGCTCACCTATTTGAATGCTTAGCCTTCCTAATACAGCATTAAACTATTATTTTTTATTTGTGATGTTGCCTGAACATGCAAATATTGGCAAAAATGTGATTCCCCAAAGATCCTGGAATACTTTCAAATTTAATAAAACTAGAAGTAAAAAAAAAATGTAGCTGAATTAGAGAACTTTTCAAAAGATTAACTCTAAAATTTAAGAACTCATTTATAAATGAATGCCACCCTGCCATTCCTCTTACTGTCCATTCATAACACCTTCTTTATAATTTATTTTCCATCCAAAGATGCAGTAGTAGGATCTGAGAACCTCTCTATAATTTTTCAAGACCCCCATCTATAAATTCTCTTGTACAATCTGAAGCCTTTAGGCTTCTACACACAGCACTGTGCATCTGATTTGCCTTCTAAAATGCAATGGACCAACAAACCCTTCCAACCTGAAGGATGCCATCGTCTGTCTGTTTTGACCAGGGACTATGGATGGTAATAAGACTGTGATAGTTCTGCTGAGTAAAAACCTCGAGACATTCTTGGGTGTTTCTCTTTTGCATATTTAAAAACATATGTGATAAATATAATATTCATTAGATACTGGTCTTTATATTTCCTTTAGATTTCCAAGATAAATTTTTCTGAGCATCTTTTTCATCTTTCTAATCATGGCTACTTCTTATATAATATTTGGGAGGTAAAATAATCATAAACATGTATAAATCAACTTAAGACAAATGAGTATAAGTTTAATAGCACTGATTATATTTTCTCTAAACTCATCATTCAAGTGCTCTATCATCATGTCTTTTATACTACTAGATGAATTTAATGAGAAGTGTTTTCTTCTCTTACTCATTTTTTTCCTTCCTTTCACTTTGCTCTTTGTTTCTGAGAAAGATGTTCAATTTTTTTAATTTTTCAAGTAGCATTTTATGTTAATCCTAAAACAACACTTTTTAAAAAGAGAAAAAGAAATGCACTTCCTAATAGTTATATCTTCTATGTATATGTACATGTGTTCATGTGCATAAATATATATTTATGTGTATCCATATTCATTTATATGACATTACTTTAATGCACTCTTTTGTATTTGTCTTAGAAAGACATTTCAATTGTCATGAAATTTCATACTGATATATATATATATATATATATATATATATATATATATATAGATAGATAGATAGATAGATATAGATAGATAGATAGATATAGATATGTATATATATATATATCTCATAGGATTCTCTATTGGGCTTCACATGTTGCAAACCCACAGAAAGTAAATGTATTGAAGACTACTGATTACAGATGTCCCAACCACTCAGGACAAGCAGTCAGCAGAGACACTTAGCATGACATTTGACTTTATTTACTGCCTCAGGTGACTAAATGCCTTTCACTCTTCAAAGGTAAAGTTCTATCAATTTTTTCCTATCTATTTTCTCCAAATTAAAGTTATCTATGTTTTAATGGTTTGAAAGATAGTGGCTTATATCCCTGCCCAATTTAGAAATGTACAATATTTCAAAAGGCAGGGAAATTTTGATCTGCATACATGCTTAAGTAAGAAAATTCAAACTAATTAACTTGTCAAATCCTTCTTTTAGATAACAGGGATGCAATGTACTCTTGCATGACATAATATTGTTTCCCAGTGATGCTGAGTGTCCACTTTCTTGCTTTTATTCACATTACAATTCATGGTTCCAGAACACTAAGCAAAAAATTAGAACACTATGCACATGGCAGCTGAGAAACATTCTGCAATGTTGAACAATTCTTATTACTCGTGTGTGTGTGTGTGTGTGTGTGTGTGTGTGTGTGTTGGTGTCAATTTAATATGCATGGAATAGGAGACAGATTTCTTAGACTTCCAACTAGAGGGACATGCTGGAACTATGAAAAGTTTCATTTTTATAAACATACTTGTCTTCTATTAGGGTAAATTCATTATTCTATTGATAGTTTTATTTTTGTAAACAAACAATTTAGTACAACTATTTTATTTATAAAATTTGGTATTCATTTATAATAAATTACATTTTCATAGATAAATTTTGAATGTTAAGGAGAAAATTTACTTTTGAAACATGGAAAACAAATTTGACTTCTAACATTCAATACTCTTGATAAAAAGTATATTCCAAACAGCTATATTTTCTTATGTATCATTAATATCAATAAAACATAAATTTAGTAAATTATCCATTATAAAAGAGATTATTTTGCTGAAATAAAGGGAAAAGAATACATTTTATGGAATAACATACAATAAAATATGGGATTTTCTATATTTTTATCTTATTTATTATCTAAATGCCAGATACCCACCAGTGGTATTTAGTCATGAGCAAAAACACCTAAGTTCAATTATCTTTGCATTTGACATTCTGTTATATAAATGCCACAACTAAGCCAATTTTTTGATATTGTTATATTTGTCAAAGTATAGGGACAAAAGGCACTCTAATTTGTAATATTTTAAATATTTAGACATACGATATGCACACGTCTGGTTGTTTTGTTTTCACAAGAATATTTAAAATGTCCTTTGAGACATTATGCATGTTTAAAATGTGTAACTTTTCGTTTTGAATTTTTAACTTACTGGAGGACATAAAAATCACTCTGGTTGCTTTGGTAGCTGCTATTTGGACAGGCATGAAAAAGTTCTATGATACCTGCTGTGTTCCCAGTTAAACTAAATTATCTCGCCTTCAGAATACTCAACTAGATGTACTCAGAAAAAGCTAACTGATTTGAAGAAATCCTTAATTGCAGAAACAATCAAACCTTGATGATTCAATCTCAGGAAATGCCAGTATGTGGATTCTGATGAGGTGTGGAAGATAGAATGGATGGAAGCAGGAAGGAAGACAGGAAGAAACGAGTGACACCAGTTGCTGTTTGCTCCAATCTACAAGGGCTATTTTTACAATGGTTTGCAAGGATGAGCTTCATATTTTACAGATCTCATTCCTTTTGGTTCTCATTGTTTAATTTGTGTTTTTGACTACTTGCCATTAATCCATCTTCTGCCATGTTGCTGGTGGGTCTCCATAAAGGTAGAAAAATCAGTGGCTGGAATTTGAAATGTTAGTACTGAGTATTTAAGGTCAAGTGTAAACTTCTGTATAAAATGTGGTAAGACAGAGATCCTAAAGATTATTATTTTGTTAACATTTTACTAAACACTGAAAAAAAGAATATTATGTGTAGGAGTAAATTGATTAGTTATGATTCTTTTATACTGGAATAGTTGTTTTGTTTTCTGTAAAATTTAATACATTCATTATACTTCAAAATCAAGTCATTTAATGTTAAAATATCTAGTGAATGTATAGTAATAAGAATAACCAAATGCAACATGATCTTGTTGATATAATAATAACTTGAAGTCCTACAATTTGTGTGGAATTTTAAATTTTTCTTTAATGTGGACAGTCATACTGGAGTTAGAGTTTTTGAGTGAGAGATAAAAAATAATTTTTGCATTCTTTGCAAAAAGGTTCATTTGTTCTTCAGAGAAGGATAACATTCTATGAAATCATTTTTTTCCATACATAAATAAGAATAAACTTGATCATTACTTCTCAAAGAAAAAATCCTAAAACATAAAACATGTTAAAGCATGTGAACTTTATCAGGTTGTGTATAATATTAAGGACATAGACAAAAATCAAGAACTATCTGTGGATAACATATTTTGGCTTTATTATTACCTACATCTACATTCATGTCCCCCTTCAAATAACCTTATTCTGCTTTAATATCAAGTAGCATGGTGCTTTTCAAGGTTATTCTTAGAAATACAGTTTTCATTTAATATGATGTAAATTTATCCTCAAATACACTCTTTCCAAAAAATTGTAATATCATCATTTTCAAGGTTAAGAAACTTAATTATCTTGATTGGCATGGTGGAGTGTGCAGAGAAAAAAAAATAAGCAAGCATTGTTTTCTTCCTGTTGAGTAAAATGTGGTTTACAGGACCTGCTGGTATCTAATATATATAATTAACACAAAGTATCTACATAGAGTTGGATCTTCAATTTGCCTATAAACAAAACTCTTCTAAATTAAATCTATTTCTATTTGATGTGCCACATTCCATGCAAGCACATCTCTTTGCCTACTTGACATCAGTCTGTCTAGTTAGTACAAGGTGATGGATAGTGTCTTCATCTGCTTTAATCTACCATTGTCCTGGCACTTTCTTTCCAATCATACTCACTTACAGACTAGGAAATTAAATAATCTAAGTTTAAGCATTTCTGCAGTCTATGCTTTATTCCCCTTTATTACCAAAACTCTAATGAATAATATAACACAATAGAAATAAATCCTTAGTACTTGCAAAAGTATATTTTTTTGTCATTTGGCTTATAAATCATTTTTATAAATATGCTGTATTTATAAAATCTTATCAAAAATAAATTGCAGTGAATTCATAATTGATATTTTCTAATTATTATCATTCCTTTCTATAAGTATATTGGATTTTTTTCAGTAGTTCTTTCATCAATCCCAAAATACTCAAGTGATAAAGATTGGTATTATTGGCAGCACCAAGACAAACACACATAATAAAGAAGGTGACATGCTTGAGGTACACAGTCAATCAATATTGGCATTAGGAATACAGGGAAATCTGTTGATATAATAGTAGAAGAATTCACACAATTATTCTATTAATAACTTTGAATCAAACACAACAATTTAAATCAGGCCTTTGCCAGTCTTTTAGATCATTGTATACAGATGGAGGATATTCTATTTATTAAAAACCTAAGACTCCAAATAGTGGGATTGTTTCTATTATATATATATATATATATATATATATATATATATATAGATGTAATTTATATTCATTTAACCACAATGCTGCTGAAATTGAAATCCACTAATGATAATAACACATTTCATATATTTAACAATGTACATGACATTCACACCTTCATAATAATATGTAACAACATTTTTTTTGTATTTTTTCAAACTACTGTAAAATATGTCTAACAATTAAACTTCTTAACACATAGGAGTGATAGTTTGTTTTCTTTTGGAAGTATGTTCTTAGCATAATGCATCATAATAAAATATTTTTGGAAATGTCCCTCAAATATGCATGCACCATTTCTAGAGGAAGAGTTTGAAAATGACTTCAGTTGTCATTTAAATCATAGCGAAAAGATATTGTAATAGCATTTCTATAATTTTCAATGATTTACAAATTGATGTTATAAAACACCTTTATTAAATATTTATAGAAACTGGGGATTGAATTCAGGGACACTCAACCACTGAGACACATCCCCATCCCTATTTTGTATTTTATTGAGAGACAGGTTTTCACTAAGTTGTTTAGCACCTCCTTTTGCTGAGGCTGGCTTTGAACTCAAGATCCTCCCGCCTCAGCCTCTTGAGCCTATGGGATCACAGGCATAAACCATCACTCCTCACTCAGCAATTTTTAAGAAAAAAAAAATGAAGCGAAGCTTTTCAAAAATTAAAAGAATATATATTTTGATAAAGAAATAAGAAATTATTTTGTATTCAATATTTGTAACTCACATATTTTCAGAACAAATTTAGTGCATTTTTTGCTAATATCTAATGTACTTTACATCCTTGGAAGTCTTTTATTTCTGTAATTTTATTTTCCAAAAACTTGTTTAGTAAAATTATGTTACCATTTACTTTTACAGTAACATAACATAACATGAAGGGAACATTGCATTAAACTGTGGAAATTGATACCTTAAAGATAATTGAACATCTCCCAAAGAAATATAGTATGTAGCATATTCCAAATGATTTGATTTTGAAGCATTTTTTTCACAAAATGCATTTACAAAACTTTTCTCCAAAGAGTTTTAGAGAATTGTTATAAATAAATCTGTAAGATTAATAATTAGTTGATCATTTGTACTCTCCAATTTCTTATTTTATTGTTACTTGGTATTAAAATAACATCATTGGTAACAATTTTTAATAGAATATTCATATTTTCTAAATATTTAAATCCCGACCCAAAATTATTTTAATAACATTTGTTTTAGTTTAAACATAATGCAATTAACAAGATAAAATGATTCAATGTTCCTATATGGAACATAACTTTTATCCATATTACTCAGATTTATTTCCAGGATTATTTAAATTCTATAAAATAAGCATGAATTTTCCATGACAGAATGACTCATAAAAAATGAATCTGATGTATTCTTAAACATGAGAATGCTAATATGAAGCAGTTAATATGCACATATCATACTATTTTTTATTTATATAGTTTAATGTTAAAATAAATTTTACTTATTTCCTTCTTTGAAAAGCATTGGTTGCATGCATGAAGTGTCAAACAATAAGTTAAGGACAGCATAATAAATTTGATAGACAAGGGACCTGCTCTCACAGCTGTTTTGTGTCTAGTAGCAAAGACAAATAATCAATCAATAATTTCTAAATAAGAATAATGCAGAATTAGGGGAATTGTACATAAAGGAGCCAATTTTACATAAATTTGTTTTCTACCTTTTTATATAATACCAAGTAAGTCATAATATTGCTTACAATAGTTAAATTTAATCAGATGGAAATACTGAAATTCAATTTACTAATGGTTTGAGTTAGATGCTTAGTATGAATTTTTTAGTAGTTTTTTTTTTCTTCTTTGTTAAATGTGTGACTTCTTTAGGAGAATATGCTTTAGGGTCAAATGTAAGGACAAACATTAGGCCAATGTTTTTTTAAAGAATTTCTACAATTTTGATAAGCATAGAAAAAGGATTGACGAAATACTCTTTGGCTATTTCTTTAAACCACTTAGTATTTTCAATAATAACAATCCACTTTTCTCATGATTGTTGAATAGAAATTTAAGTAAATTATAAGTAGAGAAGAGGACTTTTTAAAGCAAAGTCTATGATGATCTATGTCTATGACTAGTCAGTCTATGAATATGAAAGTCACAGATGTTTTATTTTTAGAATTCTAACATGTAAACATTTTGTTTTCAGGAATAAAAATGATGAAAAAGGTGTAGTAACATAACATACCTTAAGAATCTAATCTAAAAATGTTCACATAGACAATCCATTAAGTTCTCTCACTCCATTTAGTATGTGGTTGCAAAGTGGCAAATCTCTGCCATCAAGAGGTAGGGTCTATTTGTCCAGGACTTGAGCAGGCTTTGTGCACTCTTTTGGATGGAACCATGAACAGGTTCTCATCTGATTACCAAAGAGGTGTGCATGACAGTGTACTGTTGAGACATCTAACCTTTCTATGTGTATGTGTCTCAGCTAACCTGCTGGATAATAGGAATATATTTGGCCAAAAGCCAAGACATCTTATTCAATTGTCACCAAAAAATTTGCCATATCCAGCAGCTGCCCAAGTACTTAAGAGCATCAACAGAATTACTCAGTCAAATCCATCATTGATTGCCAAGCCATTCAACTATAAATTAAAAATTGTTTTTAAAATTCATTAACTCTTCATGTGGTGGTTGTGATGCAACAGTGACAACTGAAACTTAGTGCTTTATTTATTTTACAAAAATTAGGTATATCTACTTATAGGGAACACTAAAAATAATGTTCCAAAATGAAAAAAAAAAAAGGTTCCCTTCTCTACACTATGAAGCATAGAACACAGTAGATGTTTTAAAGTTTTTGACCAATTGGAAACATCATTATTCTTAGTTGACTCCTTGCTTAATAACCACACAATCCTCAATTTAAAGGAAATATATAGTAAGGAATAAATATTCAGGAGGAAAGCTTCCAATGATGAAGGCTTATGCTGAGCAAACCATCTTAATAAAATTCCCCAAACAAACTAATCTGATGCATTTTTTTCTAATAAATGGCCAGCTATGGGCTAAATGAATTTATATATTTTGTTTGATGCTACTTAAATACCAATTTTAAAATCAATGATTTAAGTTTATTGCCAAATTTCAACTATTTACTTCTATAAATTCCAATGTTTCTGAAAGGAAAACAAAAAGACATGGAGAGCAAGCATAGTTGACAGAGATAATTAATCTATTTTTTCCTCCATTATAGAGTGTGATTTACCATGGTAAAGCCCACTGATAGCTAAATATATTAGCAGAGTTCTGCTGAAGCTTCATAAAATTGCATGGAAAGAACTGCACGGAGCAATGAGTGTTTATGAGAACAAGTCCATAATAGTTAAAACAACAAGGATTATTTTGAAGAGAAGCTATCATGCTTAAGAATAAAATATATCAAGTATGAGCTCTTTATTGCAATTGGAGAAATATATTAGTACTTTCTGAAGCCATACACAAGAGTCAATAAAGCCTTAAAATCTATGTATAGACAAAGGTGTGAGGAGAAGCTTCCAACTCACATTTTCTTACTTTATACTTCATATAGAGTTCACCCTCAGGACAGAAAATACAGCTGATGAAAATTTAATGCAAAGACTGAATGGTGAGTCCAGGAAGTCAAAGGAAGCAGGTATCTATAAATAAGGTGTCTTCATTTCTCAAATCAAGTCTCTCAGGCATATTAAGAACATTTGAGGTCGGTATCATAGCTTTGAGTTTTTAAGCAAACTGATGGTACTTATATTGTCCCTAATACATTTTCCAAAGAAGAAAACTAAACCCTTTCAAATGTGAAGACAATAATAACAATAACAACAGCAACTCAAAGGCAAACTCTACTTATTTAAACAAAAATATGAGTAACTGTATAGGTAAAGATGTTTGAGCATTTAAGTATTTGCTTAAGACTTTACTGTAATTTACACATTGCTTATATTTAAAAAAAATTTCCAAGAAAGATCCCTAGCTCTCTTGATTTTAACCTTCCTGTGAAGAAATTTAGATTTATATTTTTCTCTTGGTTAAAATTAGTTTCTCTCAGAATTTAAATCAAATATGTTTTCTAACTAAAATATAGACTTACATTGCAACCATTTTTCTGACAATTTATCTTTCAGCAGAATGAGAAATTGGGGTATAACTGTTCATTGCAGGCCTCCTGATGAGATGAGTTTCATTCTGAGAAAACTGAGCCTTGCACCAACCACTTACTTCAACCAGCTCACCATGTTAGAAAAATTATAACCACAAATCAATGAAAAACTGTGAAAGCTACCAATGTTTTCTCCAAAACATGAAACTTAATCTCAGGAATTCAAGAGATCTATTTTATAATAAGAATATAACAACACTAAATGTATTAGAGAATAAAAATGCTAGTATCATTTTAGAACTACTCTAAAATAGCCATATTCATGAAGAATTTCAAATTTTCTTGCTATAAATAATTTTAAAACTTTATGATACTAAACTGTGGAGTGAAAGGGGTTATTTTGTTTGAAAAAGCAAACCCAATGATAAAAACATTTAGGTTCTCAAGGTTATTCAATTCGTGTTTTCTATGAAAATAATTTTTTAAATAGAAAAAAAACCTAAAAATTAGACTTGAATTCAGTGTTCAGATTTAGCATAACTAATGGTGGGATAACTTGAAAATATGTAGCTTATAAAATAATGCAGTATAATATGTATACAATGATGTTTCACCTGAATCTAGTTAAGCCTTTAGATTTAACTTTTGAACATAGTTGTTCAAAGTAGTCAAATAAATATACCCCTATTCAAAAATTAAAAAAAAAATCTGATAAATTTTGTGTTTGAGTAACTTTAGTTCTTAAAATTCAATAAAATCTGCATTACCTAATTAAATTTATTTTATTTGAGAACCCATAGAAGAATTCTGGTAAAACACTCTTATTTCTCCCTTCCTTTCTAACTCCAAGCATTTGTTGAGCACTCTCCATATCCTAGGCATAGTACGAAAACATAGATATTAAACTAAAGTGTTAAGTAAATTTATGAATTGTTTTCTCACCTTTCTCCTCTACTTCTCAGACTCTACTGACCTTCCCAAATAATGTTACTTCAGTCTAATTTTAAACTTCTTTCTGCCTTTATCACTATGATGGAAATGAAATATTTTAGAAACAGAACAATCCCTTCCTGTGTTAAAAAGAAAATTATAAGAAAACAGGCA
The DNA here is from genome assembly GCF_964194105.1 of Spermophilus citellus. Classification (NCBI taxonomy): domain Eukaryota; kingdom Metazoa; phylum Chordata; class Mammalia; order Rodentia; family Sciuridae; genus Spermophilus; species Spermophilus citellus. The sequence continues at coordinate 100,555,121 of NC_138186.1, read as the reverse complement.
ATTCTTCTTTATCTCATCAAGTATAACTGCCTGGGCAACACTCTTCAAGCTCTGAGAGAGAAGTGAACAGGAAGGATCATTGGTATGGCACGTACTGGAGTCAAAGGATAGCTATGAGAGCAAATTTGAGATGGATTGTACATTCCAAATGTGAATGAGAAAAAGTATATTTGTGCTCCACAGAGTATACATGGACCACAAGTATAGTATGTTGGCTATACTCACCCCAAAGGGACGCTCCTTCCTTCTTGATAACAGATATTTTGCTTTTTATTGAACTGGAATATATGAGGAGGAAGCCAGTTTCACACCCATATCTACTGACTAAATGATTCCTCATCAATGCCAACCAAGGCAATTTCATTCCTTTGCCAATAACTGATTTAAGAATAGGCATAATGAATTAATCTAATCAATAATTCAGTAAATATTCTAACACTCTTCTGGGAAAAATGTTTTCTCAGGACAAAAACATATGCATTGAGCAGAGGATATAGTGGCACATGTCTGTAATCTCAGCAGTTTGGAAAACTAAGGCAGGAGGATTACACGTTTTAGGCCAGCCTCAGTGATTTATCAAGGCCCTGTCTCAAAATAAAACAATGAAAAAGAGTGAGGGATGTGACTCAATGATTAAGTGCCCCAGTTTTCAATTACTGATATACCCCCCCCAAAAAAATACACACACACACACACACACACACACACACACACACACACACATCATTGAAACTGATGACTTAACCAAATTTGAAATAATTTACCCCTGGACTCATATTATGTGAAATAATACATATTCTTTATGTAAGGTAGCTGAGTCAAGATGTGCTGCTTGCTGATGACAAGCATCCCAACTGATCCAGTTATAAGTGGAGAACATATTAAATATTTTGCATCTCAAATATGTATTTCTTAAGATTTTGACATTGTGGTTGTAATCATTTTATAAGTAAGCAGGAAAAAGAGAAGCAAAAAGGCAAGGAAAAAGGTACAGATTAGGTATAAGTAGGACTTTACTGATTAGTAAGTGAGTCTCATGAGGTTGTAGGGTGGCATAGCAAATCACAATGTTAGTAGAGAACATCAGTTTGTCAAACTTGAATCCATGTGTAACCCTAGGAATGTCAGAGTTAGTGTGTTAGTTATTATTTGCAGGATCAAAATATCTGATAAGAACAATTTAGGTGAGAAAAAAATTTGTTTTGGGGTCATGATTATAGAGGTTTATTTTCCAATGGATTAATTACCTTGCTCTGGGCCCATGGTGAGGCAGAACATCACGTAAAAGGAGTGTTGCTCCGTTCATGACTGTCCAGGAAGCAGAGGGAGGGAGTGTCAGAGGCTGTAGGGAAGAAGAAACCTTCCCTGGCACATTCCCAGAAATCTGTGTCCTTCAACCATAACCCATCTACCTAGAGATACCACCCAGTCAGTTCATTAAAACTAGGATGGACTAATGAGATTACAATGCTCCTAATCTAATCATTTCCTCTCTGAATATTCTTGCAGTAACACAAGAGCTTGGGGGGACACCTCTATCCAAACCATGACATTCTCATTAAAGTTCATCTCACAATGAAAAATGCATTTAGTCCATCTCCACAAGTCCCATCGTCTTAACTGATCCAGCATGCCCAAAAGAGTAAGTTCAAAGTCTCATCTGAGACCCTTGGCTATAAGCCCATAAAAATCAAAAGCAGATTTTGTATGTATACACACACACACACGCACACACACACACACACACACATACACGACAGAGAATGAAGGAATGGGATCAAAAGACTAAACCCAAACGTGTGTTACTACTCCATAAAACACCTAGGACACATGACTGTGAGATATGCTATCCAAGATCTTAGTTCTACCTCTTTGGACTTTCTGGTTGCAGCACACATGGTGTTTATCTTAGTCTGGCTCTCTCAATAACCAGAAGCCTTTATATGCAGACAGTCCATGTTATTGGCATCTCTTAATTCTTGGGTTCTCCAATCCAGTCAGTTTCACCATCAAAACTTCACACACACGCCTCTCAGGGCAGCCTGCAGAGACTCTGACTCTGCTATATTTTGCATGGACTCCCAGGTCTTCCTTTGAAATCTCTGGGAAGTCTTCATGATTCCTTAACGCAAGTACCTTATATTCCTTTAGATCCAGCACAACATGAATGATGTTAATGTCTGCTTAGTCCCCTTGGATCACAGCCACCATGGCTTTTGAGTGGCTAGATAGCTGAGCACAGAGAAGCAACTTCCTAGTACCCCTGTAGGAGTACAGTGTCCCCACAATCTTTTCTCAAGGGAATTTTCTCTTCTATATCCTTAAGCCTGAACTGGGCATGGTCTTGAAATTCTCCACATGCCCCCAAGTCATATTTCCTATAATCACTGTGCAAAATATTTAGTATCTCTTTAGTGACTACAAACCCTTTAAGAGTCCCAGCTTTACACACTCTTTTCTAGCCATACTGAAAGTTTCAAAAGTTCTTCAGCTCTGCTTTCAGCCCCCAATTCTCACTGTAAACCAGACTAAACGTTGCCAGCAAAATTCATGCCACTGACTGAATGTTGAACTGCACTAAAATTATGAGCTCCTTGGGGTATTGAAAACATGCTCTTGAAAAGGATTAAAGCCGTTGTTATGCTACCCATTGTTAGTTCTCATGAGAAAATGGTTATAAAAGGAGTAATTATGACCTCTCCCTCTCTGCATGCTGGTTCAAGATGTGATGCTCCCATTTTCACACAGTATTGCCATTGCAATTTTCCCTAAGGTCACTTGGTCAAGAGGAAGTCCTTGCAAGAGCCTGTGCCATGCCATTTGGATATTCACTCTCCAAACCTGTGAGCTAAATATACCTCTCACTTCTGAGTTAACCTGTTGTAGGTTACTTTGTTACAGTGATGAAAACAGAACTAACCCCCTGAGATCTCACAAACATTTTGAAGAAGTAGAAATAAAAATCAACATACAAGATGGGTGAGGATGTATCACTTACCAGAGCTATAATTAGGAAACAGACTTTGTAGTTCCATATTGTGCTGGGGATGACAGACACTGTGTTTAAAATTTGCCTAGAGGGTCTGTAGGGTCTTGTTTGATGATGTCTAAATACATCAGAGGTAGCTGGCTGAGAGGAAATGAAGAGAATGAATGAAAGATACCAGTCCTGAACTTGAACCCTTTCTTGACAGCAGAGAAGGCTGCTGCTCTTCTTATCATAATATAGCAAAATCCTATTACTTCAAGCCTTGCACTCCCATGCAAGTGGGAGATCAGGATATCAGTCCATTTGCTGCTCCAGGAACCTCAGTGGTATTCCAAGTACCTATGATTCTTTTCTGGCAACCAGAAATATTGTGTCTAACAATAAAGGAGGTAGAGGAAACAATACAGGAGTCCAACAAACACCAATGACCTAATTGATTCAATATTTATCTTCAAAGGCTACGGGGAAACTAATAATGATAGTGCATGGGGTGATATATTATCTAGGTTGATGGAAAATCAGAATTCAGTGAAGAGGATAAAAGGCTGTGAAGAGAAGACATGGGAAGAGGGAGGTCAACTGAGAAAGCAGTGAGGAGCTGGGATAACCAAAGGCTGTAGGCAAAAAGAGCTGTGGGCTTTTCATCTTGAATTTCTCACACGTTATCTGCCACATAGCAGGTGTTCAACAAGTAATCGTTGAATGAATAGTTCAATTAATTGAGAATGTTGTATAGCATGTTATGGTCTAAGAGTAATATGTCAAGAGGAAAAGTTTATGTTTATTTCTGTGTTCCACAAGCTGACTTAAAGTTTCTTGGCCACTGTATCATCAACATTTTAAACTGGTCATATTTTTTTTTTATTTTAAAAAAATGAAATAAATGCTAATGTGTTCACAAGGGAATATAAACAATTGTTGTTAGACAAATTTAATGTGACTAAAAAGGAACTGTGGCAGGTGGATGAAAGTGGGCCCAATTAAGATATATTTGCTTTTATGCCACAGAATCTATGCTTTCGCAAATAGAACTGTTAGATGCTAAGGAAATGAAGGCTATTTTTGACTCACATTTTTTAAAATATGTGTGAAATTTATTTTCTCATTGATATTTTATGCTGTTCTCCTTTTATACTTTGCTTTTGTGATGTTTCCTTTTAAAACACTTTGCTCCTTTTTATTTTGTTCCATTGTTTTGCTGAATTTGTTGCTGTTGTTGCATTTACATTCCACAGAGAAATGATACTTAGCAGCATAAAAAAAATCCCAGAACCACATCAGGATAAAAGAAGTGATTTATAAACACATAATAGTCATTTCTGATACTTTTCATCATTAGTCAAGCTGAGAGAACAAATTGGAATTTGAGTTTCTGGTGGGCTTTCTGAAGGGATCCTCAGATAAATGTAGCCAAAGATAAAAGATAATTCCAATTAAAAGATAATGGATATTATACACAATTATGGCTGTGGCCAAGTCAAAGCACTTTGAAATTAAATGTCTTTGTGTGAGAAACCACAGTGTTAAATAAAATAGTCAACGGAAATTTATTTCTACTTTCTTTTCTCAGGTTTACTCACATACTCTTTTCCTATTTTGGTAGGGGATTAAAGTTATTTAAGAGTAAAAGGAAACTGATATTTTCCAACCTGGAATAAAAACTAGAATTTATAGTAGCATAGTATTCAGATCTTATTAGAACTCAGTGCCAGAAATCTGACCCTGATGACGATGCCTCTGTGAATGTTCCACATACAATTCATTTAGCTACATATCTGACTTATGAGAAATTATGACAAAATGTACTTTAGAAGAAGTGATAGGATTACCAGTTTGAGTGATATGCTATCATGCCCCAATTCCTAGGCCTGCACAGCTTGTGGCAAAAGAGGAGAATAAAATTAAAAAAATAAAATGAAAGTATACCATCAATTTAGGCAAAATCACTAGAATCTAATGATTCCCTGTATGAATCTGACACATAAAATTCTTAAAAATATTATTTTAAAAGTTTCTTCCTTAATATCATTTTCATCATTTGATGTTGTAAATGATAAAGTGCAACTCATGGAATTTCAAGGGAAATCTGTTATTTTTGTGTATTTTTTTACCCCCACATCCCCTCTCCTCCACTGCCCAAAAAGACAAGGCAGAAGGATGAAATAGAGCCAGGGATTATCATGAGTTATCACCTCATTAAATCTCCACAATCAAAACCCCACAATTTTCTCAACATAGAAAGCAACTTAATCCTTTGTCCCATAGATTTTTCTCTGTGTACCAACTAAAAATGTGACCCCTGAGATTCTGTGGTTAATAGCTGCAGTTCATCAAAAGTTGTCACCATAGAAAAATAGATTAGATCACTTGGCATGCCTTATTGTGTCCTAATACTGCTCTGATAGGTCAGGTAAATTATAGGGGCTGCTGTATCTCTCCAGAAATTGGTTACATGGAGATATGTCTATTAATTTAGTTCTTTTGTTTTTGTCAGGTCCCTCCATTTCACAACACAGAGAATGGGAGGGAGGGTTTGAAATTAGAGCTGGCTATCAAGATACTCCCCAAATTGGACTTGGGGGACATTTTGGGAAAGGGTACAATAGGGCCCCTAATGTTTATTGCTCCCACTACAAAGAATACAATTAAGGCCCCTTAATGTTTATTGCTCCAGCTCAGAGAGAATACCATTAAGGCAGACACATCACCTGATGGTATCCTCATCAAACCACACTCCATGAGCACAGATGGGACATTATGTAACACAAAGAGTCGGGCTGCTCACCCGGCTACATTTGGAGAACCATGTCAGGAACCTTTCTTTAAACAAATCCAATAACATGATAATGTGGCAGCCTACTTCCCCCTCACCACCATCCTGTAAACTCCTTGGCAACCTGCAGAGAACTGCATTAATATTCATGATTCTTGTTCTTAAAAAAAAACTGAAGAAGAAAAAGAAAGATAGTAAAAGAAAAAAAGAAGAAAGAAAAAAAAAACGTGCTTTATCAATGCTGAATTAGTGTACCTAATGAGAATAAACTAAAACCCAGCTGAGACATGACCCTGAACCTTTGCTTCCTCTTAACTGTCCATTTGACTTTCCTTACTACTGTGATCAACTACATTCTAAGTGGAAGTTGACACTGGCTCAACTTTCTGCGAATGCAGGTAGGTAAAGCAGAATGGAAACTGCCTGAAACTCAATGCTGATGTAACCTGGTTCTGCACCATTACCTGTAATCTGTATCTTCCACTTTGTGCAGATCCAATTTCATTTCTTTAATAGCATGGGTTTTGATAAGAATCTCCCTTCCTCCCTCCCATGCCAGGTATCCTTTGTGGTGTCATTGCTAACTTCTTGCACAATACAATTTCATTTCTCTAAGAAACTCCCACAAGTAGTCTTTAATAGCAGGTGAATGAGTTGTTAATTTTCAAATTTTCCAGGATGATGATGATGATGATGATGATGATGATGATGATTTTGGTTTATCAGAAGTCCCTCCTGTTTCCATTGTGGTCAATATGGGGCCTGTTTTAGAGGTTTTTGATGCTTCATACACTAAGGGGCTTATACCCCAAATCAGACCAAACCAGAGTTACATTTTATTCCTTATGACATCAACACCATTTTAAGAGAATATCTACTAAGGGTCCTATTTGTTATTACTACATAAATCAATAAAGGCTCTGAAAAAATACAGGAAACATTGCCAGCTGTGTGCTTACAAATATTAGATGAGAGGGTTCACAGACAGCAGATCATCCATAAGCTGGCTTTCAAACACGTGTTGTCATATGCTTCATGACTTGTTTCATTATCTGCCACTGCTAATTTATGTTGGTTATTTCTTTCTGAGTCTCCAATAAACAAAATCCTTAATGATATATAGCTCAAGAGAATTCATTTAGGAAAAAAAAAAGCACAGTGCAAGGTTATTTATAAACCAGACCCAGGTGGCTTGCTACAGAATTACCATGAAGTAAAACAACCTGCTACTTTTTCATAATTTCTGAATAGACAGGTGCTATAGACAGATAGAAACCCAACCAATGTCAGTTATAGATTTACTTTCTGTAATTAATTTTCAGAATGGCAGGTGACCATTAGAAACATAATTAGAATGGGTGACAAATAGTAAGTAACACAATAAAGCATCTTTCAGGGTTTTAGTTCTTGGGTCTGATATTTTATTAATACTACATTGTTTAAAAGTAGTATATCACACATTTCTTTTCATTGAAGCTTCAAGACAAAGGTTATTGGGTGCCAATTCTGCTTTTTGCCTTCATACTAGCAATTGAACATAGGGACTTCTGCATGCTAGGCAAAAAAATATCTATAGCTATGCTATATCTCCAGCCTATGTGCCAGTTATTAACATAAAATCTTAAGGTGCTTGCATACATTTTTTAGACATGATGCTCTTTATTACTAGTTGAATAAAATGCCCATTTATCATTTATTAGGCATGAGATGGATATAGTAAACATACATTGTTGACCAAGAAATTTAAAATCTAGTAAAATAACTTAACAAATAAGCAAATAACTAAAGTAGAAAATAAACTTTTTAAAAACTTTCTGATACCCTTTTCTCCCCTCAAATTGTTTTTTGATAAATCAGCTATTACTTAGGATTCACTAGTTGTCAGAACATAAGCAAGGAAGCATAATGGTACAATCACAGCAGAAGACAGTTTTTCATTCACATAGAAATTTAAAGATGGTAAATATCTCAAGTGTAGATATTTAGGACTCTAGTCTTTTTTCATTCTGTTGATCCACAATTATTCAAGACCCTTTAATTTTTAAGTACATCTGGCAGAAGAGTAAAAGGAAATACAGAGTGCATGCCTGTTTCTTAAAAATGCCTTGGAACAAAAATGGCACATTTTGTTCCCTATGAAGTCCCACTGATTAGACTAGAAAAATAAAGGTACTAATAACTAAACACAAGAGTAGAAAGTGGATCTTTCTGACCTGTAAGATGACAAAATAAATTTTATTGAAGAGTTAGCTAGTACTAAGTTTATATTAACTTTAATATTTATTGTCAAAATATTATAAAATTGGAAAACCACTGGATAATTGTTTATTATCTTCCATATTGTGAGGTGGCCAGCACCTCACCAGGGTATTCTTCCTGCACTGGAGGGGATAAGCCACCTGAAAAAATAAAATCTGAAATAATTAGTGAAGAAATAAGAGGCAGAGTCAAAGACTAGGTTTTAAAAGAAGAGTGTCTGGTAGGATCTTCCATTTCATACAGAAACTGGAACAGAACAATTGGAAAATGGTTCAGGTGTTTTATTTAAGGGGGTACATCAAAGGCAGGGATAAGGTTTCAGGGGTGGAGTCTTGTTTCTTGGTATCTTGCCATGAACAAGTTGATTGGCATCTTGGGAAGGCATACCCATCTCTGGAAGTCTGTGTGGCTAGGTGACTGCACCAGGTCACCCCATCTCTGGAACTAAATAGAAATTCAAATGTATCTGGGTGATCTTAACTAGCAGGATTGCTACCCGAAGTTCCCAGATACAGGATTTTCCTATTCACTGTTTATGATGATAGTTTAGTCCATACACAGTCCACAGATGGCTCTTGACACTTCCAAGTATGATTCCTTAAAGGCAAAGTATAGAAGTTGCTTAAATGTGGAAAGATGAGGAGAACTCTGTAAAGAAGAGACCTGGAGTTGAAGTCTGAATGAAATGATAGTACAAATAAAGTATGGTACATGATTTTACCAAGCATACCTGGGAAATGAGTATTGGGGAAATAAGAAAGTAGACAGTAGGGTATATCCAATGTCTACTTGCTTGAGTGTGAATGGCAGAGAAGCAAAAGAGTAGACCAGTCCCTCTTAGTTAAGCATAAATATACAATATGATTCAAAGTCCATCAGAATCACTCTTGAAAATCTCTGTACAGCAATGCAGTATATTTTTAGCATTGATCACAAACTCTTCCATACTGTACCCATTATCCAATTCCAAAGTCATTTCCACAGTTTTAGATATTTATTTCATTAGTACTCCATTTTCAGCATCAAAATCTATATTAATCAGGCTTCTCCAGAGAAACAGAAGTTATTTATTATAAGAATTGTCTCAATGTGGTCACAGAAACTGAGAAATCCCACAACCTTCTGTTCACAGGCTAGAGAACCAGGAAAATTGGTGGTGTAATTAAGTCTGAGTCTGAAAGCCTGAGAACTGGAAAGCTGATATTGTAAGTCCCTGTCTGAGCCTGAAGCCTGAAAGCCAGGACCACTGACGTCTGAAAGCAGAGACAGATATCTCAGCTCAAGCAGAGAAAGTCAATTACTCTTTTCACCTTCTTTGGTTATTACTGGCTGATACTGGATGATGCCCACTCACATTGAGGGGAGCCATATGCATTACTCATTTCACCAAAAGTAAATCAAATGCCAATTTATTCTGGGAACACCCTCATAAATACACTGAGAAATAATGTTTTCCCAGAAACCTGTATATCCCTTAGTTCAGTCAAATTGACAACTAAATTAACCATTACTTTTACAGAAAAATAATTTCAAGACAAGATATTGGAAAAGTAATCATTTGTGTTGATGGGAGTTTTGAAGCATGGTATTGCCATGGGTAGCTGAGTAGAGGTAGAGATCATTGGAAGAGAGAATGCTATAGACTTCAGAGGGTAGAATTTTGAGAGGTATCAATATAAACATGGAAATTTCTAATAATGAAATAAAGTATGGACCATCAGAAGAGATTGTTGTCAAAAGCAATGTAGAAGAGAAAAAAAAATTAACACTCTTGAATTTGAAGTTCATGAGGAATATAGTCTAATAAAGGAAATTATGAGAAATGAAGGCATGTTAGGGGCAATGTTTGGACACATTAATAGGATAGAATTTGGAAATGGAATTTAGAATCTAAAACAATAAAGTTTAGGAATCATGCCAGGTTTTTCTTGTCTGAGGTAGTAAATAAATAAATAAACAAAAGAACAAATGTGTTCTTAAGTTCAATATAAAATGGCATTCCTTTGATACTTTTTCCAAGGATTCAAAAATTGAATATATTAATTGACTTGGTTTTATATTTAGAGACAAGGAACACAAGGGAAAGTAAAATATATTCAAAAATGACATTTTTGTCTTGAAATCTCCCAAATCATAGCTTTAGTTATTATGTTTTGCTAAGTTAAAAATGTTTATTGAATATAATTACTTACTGAAAATTATGGGTAATATACAAACTTATTTTTATTTACCAAAGGCATAATAAAAACAGCTGCATTGGTTATTTTTAGCTGCCTTTAAAATTAGAAGTGTATGGTGCAGTATAATAAATTATTTAGCTGATTAATCTTTGTTTCTGTAAACTTTAAATGTATAATTATAGCTTTTAGTGATAGCAAGTGGAAGGCTCAGAGGAGCTGTCCTGGATTAGCTCAATATTTGGTGATAGCAGAATAGAGAGTGGCAGAAATTGAAAAATCTGGATTTACCACATGAAGTAGTATTATTTATATAATGAATGTATTTAAATCAGTAAAGTGCCTAGCTATACATAGGAGTAAAAATTAGAACTCAAATCCACATAAGAAGATCAGAGAAGCATTTTTATAAATATTTCTAACATCTGCATGCAAGAAACATCATTAAAGATTACAAAGAAAGAAGGAGACAAGGACAAAGGGAAGAAACTGATCAATTTATAATAAACATTGAAGTGTGTCACATTTTAGAAAACATCATGTACTTTTAAATGTGAAAGCCTCATCAAGTTTGGTGGATAGCAATTTGGTTTTCCAGAATAAGGTTAATTTTAAAGTGTACAATGTTTAGATTATGGCTTTTTATAGCCTGGAATAAATGTTTACTGTAAACAATTTACAAATCATGTGCAAATCATGTGCAAATGCACTCTATGTCAAATAGGCACTCAGTTAACATTTATTTGATAAATGACTAAATGGTAAAAGCAGATTTTATTTCAAAAAAGAAAAATAAAAGAGTGAGTACACTATGAAATCTACTTAACACTTTATTATAATAGTCATGCCTTTCTTTTCAGAAAACATTTCACCAGTCTTTCCATAGGGGTGCAGAAATTATGTGCATTATTTTTTAGTAGTTTTTGCAATAAGAAGGGCTTTGGAAAGAAAAAACAGGTACAGACACGGATTCCAAGTAAATTCATTTAAGTTTCTTAATAATAAAAGAAACAATCATATTCAACTGATGTATGAAAAGACGAGCTCAAGAATATGAAAGCTGCCTATAGAATTCCACAGAGATCCACTGAAAACTTGAACACTCTTTCTTTCTGTCCATGAAGTTAGGGGAGGACTGACTTGAAGACTCGGTGCTTTAACAAAACATGGACGAGGGTAGGAAGAAGAAAGCAATGTCACAGGCAGACAGGCAGTCCCAGGACAATGCTTTGGTGTAAGGAGGTCAATTGAAAGCTGGACCGGACAATGGCACTTCAATAACAATCTCAGGATGAGTCTTGTGAGACTACCAAGGAGGAATTCATTTTCTGTCTCATAAAAGAATATAATGCAGTATATTTTATACCCCTTTTCAGTGCTTCCTTCTGCTCATCCATGTCTAACTTTGTTTCTCTCTCCCTTTTCTACATATTAAATGCAAATTGTTCAAAATGCCATCACTCCCCCTTCACACAGCCACAGTGCTTCTTGTGCTGCTGTCTTGCTCATCGCTTATTCATTTCTGAAGTCCTCAGGAGGCAATGTAAGCAGACTTTCAGATACCAGTTTTGAAGGTTTTGCTGCATTTAAACATTTACTAATGTTACAGTTGGAAATGTGTATTTGTTAGCTGCTGGTAGTCCTTGGCAGTCTTATTACACATGTCATTAAAGTATCATAATATTTGGAGGAATCGCTCTGCTTCAAGATATTCAGGTTCATTAATGAACATTATCCATCTGACACATTTGGTAAACACCAGAGCTTCAGAGAACTGCTCCTCAGGGATAAGCTCGGCCCTTTAGGCTCACTTGGAGAAGCTCATGCGCTCACTACTGTTCACCCTCATTAGGCTTGAGATGCAGAGAAACAAAAGAAACTAAACAAAAATGCACCTATACACCAATATTTGTACTTTTTTGTCTGCTTTTGTTTGTTTTTTGGTTTTAGTTGTTGTTGTTATTAAATATTGGTGAATCGAAGAGAAAGAAATGCCATGGAGAAGTGAAAGTTTGGTTTTTCTCCCTTTGGAAAAAATCAGTGTGATCTAAAATTAAGATCAGGGAAAATTAAGAAAAAAAAAAGTTGGAATAAAAAACAAATGAATGTCCATACTTGGTGGCACACACCTGTAATCCCAGTGGCTTGGGAGGCTGAGACAGGAGGATTGCAAGTTCAAAGCCAGCCTTAGGAAAAAAAAAATTGAAACACTAAGCAACTCAGTCTCCAAATAAAATACAAGGCTGGAGATGTGGTTCATTGGTTGATTGCCTCTGAGTTCAATCCCCAGTACATACCACTCACAAAATAGATAGATAGATAGATAGATAGATAGATAGATAGATAGATAGATAGATAGATAGACAGATAAATCATGAATAACTTTCTAACTAATTCACTGGGTTTGGTGGAAAAAAATCAGGGACATCTTTCAGGACACAAATATTGTTAGAAAAAAATCCATAGAAAAATATAAAAATTATTGTTTTCCAAAATGTTATTTCCCTTAACAAAGCAGTTTTCAGTGAAACAGGAGTCACTAACCTACATTCAATACCCATAAACCATAGAAATATTCAATAATACAGGTTGAAGACAAAGATTCCTAAATTAACATAATCTTAAGTATTTACATCTTTAGACACTTCATATTAATTAATTTTTCTAGCAAAGACAAGGTTTATTTTTTCTTATCTACATGCAGATTATGGATAAAATAGTTTTAAATATATAGGTAATTTTGTATATATAACCCTTCCTACCTGGAAATTAGGAAATATTAAAGCACAATCATAAAGTATTCATTTCAAAATTCTGACTATCCATACTTTTTCTTTTCAAAATTTTATGCTAATTTCTTCTAGTTCTTGGCAAAGTATGGTTAATTTATCTTTACAGTCATAAGAAATTCTCAAGTAAGCATATAAATTTAGTAAGGGTGCTCATCGTGAAGATATGGGGAGATTTAGCCATTCACATTTCAATAATTTGTTCACTGAGGCTACCCAGATATTCGGACTAGACTATAAAATAAAAATTCACTTATATTTCTCAGAAGAATTTCTCACTACAATGAAAATGCAACAATATTGTTATTGACAAAGAAGTTGGAATCAATTCAGTATGCTGAACTTTATCCAAGAGAACTTTGATTTTTATTTGATCAATAATCTTCAATTGTCAAGTATTAATATTCTTTATCTTCTCTCATTTTTAATTTGCACATTTAAATAATATCAAAATAAATGTAAGTGGATGGATGAAATAGATTATTGTATTAAAAAAAGAATGCTTGCTATACTAATTTAATAGTCTTCCATTAACTTAATGGGAGGTACTGTTCATTTTCATTATTCATGGTTTCCACATTTGCAAATTCTGATATTTATTTGTAACCCCCAAATTAATACAGTGTTTTCATGGTTGTTTATGTTCATATGCACACCAGCAAAAATTTGAATCACTCAGTGCTCACAATCCCATTGGAGGTGAAACTAGGCAACTTTGCCTTTTAATTTCAGCTTTCCTGCTGTAAACAAGTGTCATCTTTATGATATACTTATTGTCATGTTTTGAACATGTTTGTGCCTTTCATCAGTGATTTTATTATTCAAAATGCACCCTAAACTTTATGCTAAAGTGCTATCCAGTGTTTCTAGGAAGAAGACTGGGATGTGCCTTACAGAAAAAATATGTGTGTCAGGTAAGCTTTATTTAGGTATCAATTGTATTACCTTTGGCTGCAAATGCAATACTAACGAACCAACAATATATATTAACTGATGTTTCTTTAAACAAAACCCACATAAAATAAGTTTATATATTGATTAGTTGATGAAAATGCTGTGATCAAAGGCTGGTGGGAACATAATTCTGTATGTTTCTTAGGAGCAACAGTTTAATATTCACTAATTCAACATCTGCAGAGACTCTAGAGAATATAACTACCAAGAAGAATGAAAATTGACTGCAAATAGGTATGGATTGATGGATAGATAGATAGATAGATAGATAGATAGATAGATAGATAGATAGATCCTGTTAGGTAAGATTGGAACTGTTGACATTACATGTTTTTTTTTTTTTACAGTGTACAAGTTCAATATTTTTTACAACTCTAAGCCTTTGTGTGCTACACAATACCACAAATTTGTTACAGGAAAAAAACATGAATAGTAATATTCATTATTACTATTCATTATATATATATATATATATATATATATATATATATATATATACATATATATATATACAACTATTCAATTGAAAAGATATATATATATATTTCAATTTCTCTTTGATTATTTGAGTATTCCAAAGAATGTACATATAAATTAACCAGGATGGCCATTTTATATGGACAAATCTCTTACAAATATTTCATTTGTATTTTGTAAGTCACATGAACATGCATTTGCCATATCATCTTTAAGGGCCCTTTGATAGTTGTCAGGTTAAATGTTAAATAGCATAAAATACAATATTTGTTAAGTACAATTCCACTTAATCTGGTATTATACATCCGCACATAATCCTTACATTTGTGAATTGTAATCTCATCTTCAGAAACAAAATAGCACAGCTACACATGCATATGACATATATATTACAATAATTTCAGATAATTTGAAGATGCTTATAAATTTGTTACAGAAGTAATCTAAAGAACAATTATTTCAACACTATTAGTATAACAGGTACAGAGAATTGAATTAAAAATAAGCAGGTTAAAAACAATTTATTTATGGCACTCTATAATAATCAGCAGTTTTCAAATGCACCTGATTAGTACAAGATTTATAAAATATAATTACATTGTTGTTTCAGGACTCTGATTCAAGTTGAAAAAGAAATTCAATCTAGGCAGCAATTGGTAGGAAATTGTCATGCATCTGGACTTGATATTGACATCAGTGACCTGTTTCCTCACTTTTAAACGTACACCTCAGTAAGAGATACAGCATCAAATAGTAAGATACCTGCATACATATAATTTCATATATATGTATACAAAGATGCATACAAAAAACTACATCAATAGTTTTGGAAACAAGTCCACTGAAAGTGTGACTGGATAAGCCAGAAATTAGAATAGGCAGCAGAAAGAGGATAATGTAGGAAAACTATAAGATCTACCTACCAGTTGAGGCCTAGATTGACCTGATGGTTTCAATTAGGGAGCAAAGATGGGGTTTGGGAGTGGTGATGCTGGTTTGAGCAGAGGGGTTTAATGCATGCTATCTGGATACATTATGCCTATGTACAATTTTTCTTTTAAGAGGGATCTTTACTTATCGTGGACACTCTTGCCTACCTCCTACTATAATTTGTGACCCATAGTTGGCCACTCAGCAAGGAACAGAGCTTAGAAAGCAGCATTTGTTGTTTCAGGAAGGTTTCTGGGTAGTTATACCATCAGACCTGTCATAAAAACCAAGAGCACTGATTTAAATTCTTCTGTGTGTTACTTAATTACCTTTTTAATTAGGCTAAAATGTCTATTCACCCTCTCCTATTTGAATGCCATCCCTGCATTCAGGGCCAAGTTATAAATACACTGCAATGAATAGTTCTCACCGCCTCCCCTTCTTTCCCCACTGAGCCAGCTGCTCCTGTGAGTTCAGCTGTCAGTATCAGTGCTGCAAAGATGCTCCAAGGGCTCCCTAATAACGCGGGGAATCGGTGCCGCTCATTGCTGAGGCTGACAGCTGAACACAGCTCAGGGGAACTGAATGTGCAAGAGGAGCAGAAAGAAGAAGGCAGATTGATTCTTCGAGATGCAAGGATAAAATGCCAATGAAAATAGCCATGACACTGCTGGGTTGGGTGACCAGGCTAAGGGCCAGGAAATGTGTTAATCAAACTAGGAAAGGGAAAATAAAACCACACTTTAGAAGTGGGAGTAAAGATAATTTACAAAGAGTTTATTTTATTTATTTTTTCCTCATGAAAACATGTAATCAGGGTGGAGAGAATTAGATGAAGTCTATTTTGTCTTCTGGGACACAGAACTGGGAGACATAGATGACTGAGGCTGAGGACCTGCCAAGAGCCAGGCTTTCCTTTAGGGAAAAGATAACCCAGCTGAGAAAGAGTCTGCAAGTAGCTCCTTGCAAGTAACTTCTGGAATTATAAAATGTTCTAGCAAGAGGAATAGTCAGATACATGTTAAAATATTGTCATTTGTGGAAAATATACATAATCCAATATTTACTATCTTATGTATTTTTAGTATATAATTCAAAGGTATTAAATACACTCACAATGTGCAACCATCACCATCATCCATATTCAGCCCTCTTTTCATATAGAAAAACTGAAACTCTACAACCATTAAAGAGTACCTGCCTGTCCCCTTCCTCCAACCCTTTCCACCCACCATTTTGCATTCTCTCAATGAACTTGACTCATAAATGTAATTACATAGTCTTTTTTGCGTGGATTGATTGTCTTATCTCACCTAGAAAAATATTCTCAAGATCCATGCATGATATAGTATGTGTCACGATTTCCTTCTTTTTTTGGCGGGGTATCAGGGATTGAACTCAGGGGCACTCTACCATGAAACTACATCCCCAACCTTATTTTGTATTTTAATTTAGAGACATGGTCTCACTCAGTTAAATATTGTCTCGCTATTGCTGAGATGGCTTTGAACTTGCTATCCTCCTGGCTCAGCCTCCTGAGCTGCTGGGATTACATGCGTGTGCCACCACGCCCAGGCCTACAATTTCCTTCTTTTTAAAGTTTAATAAAATTTCTTCACAATTATATGCCACACTTTGTTTTTGAATGAAATTTCTTCACAGGTATATGCCACATTTTGTTTATTTATTCATCTACAGATAGACACTTAGGTTGTTTCCACCCTTAGTGAATAATACTCCTATTAACATACATGTATAAATATCTTTTCAAGACATTGATTTTTTTAGGGGCACATGTCTAGAAATAAAATGGTTGGATTGTATAGTAACTCTTTTTTGTAAATTTTTTTTGTAAATTTTAACTCTTTTTTGTAAATTATTTCCATATTACCACCACTTTAAAAAAAATTCACCAGGAGCTCACATGTATTCTAATTTCTCCATATTCTTGCCTATACTTATTTTTTTATGCTAGCAACCCTAATGAGTGTGAGCTGCCTCTGATGTAATTAATTCTAACTTTTGTACATTAAGAAATATTTGGGCAGCAATATTTCTGTCTGAAGAGTTGTGGAGCTGAAATAATAATTCAGGTCTCTTGGTTAACAGATGGAACTGAGTCTTCCAAATAGGTCAAGCTTGTGTTTTCTTTTTGTAATCAACCATTGGCAATGTATCCTAATAGACTAAACATATTCCTTAGTTTACTTTACCTGCACAACATACATATTTCCAGACAATGACTCCAGCTGCCTGAAGATTATTCCACCTAATAAGAAAAATGGGTGCACCTGATAAACATTCAAAGAAATTAATAATTTAAATACAGTGCAAATGACAATATTCACAGCACCTGTAAGTAATGAGGATTAGTGGAGTAAGGAGGGTGTCAAGCAATCAGTGAGACCTGGCAGGTAAACCTTAACAATTCAGGGTCTACAGTGTAAGAGAATGAACAGTAACATTGGAGATGTACTTGAAAACTATAAAAAAGAAAGTTAACAGAAAATGTTCATTTTTATATTTTTATTGTACTTAAGTGTATCTGTAGAAAAATAAAATGTACCTATACTAAGACATTATTTTCAGGTTTTTTGATTCATCTTTTCAACCAGTATTAATTGAACACCCACTGTGAGCCAGGTACTAAGGAAAGAGAAAAAAAAAAGACAAAAAATCTTCTGTTTTCTTAGAGCTTATAGAGGGTATACCTTTTAAAGAAGCAGCAGATAAGTATCATAAGGATCAACTGTGAGAAGTTAGAACATCAAATTTGTCATCAGTGGGTCCAAAATGGCCAGCAGTTGATCAGTTCTGTTTGATCTGAATAATATTTGTTTCAAAATGTAAATTACATGATATTCAATTAAATTTAAGATTTGAAAATTGTTTTATAAAATTCCAAATTCCCAGCTTTTGCTGAGAATTGAGACATTTGATAAAATTCAGACTTTTGATAAAATTCAAATAGGATAGTCAGATGGGACAGTTAAAAGTCATATAGATTAAGTTATTTTATAATTTCATCTTGAAATAAAAGAATTAACAAGGTCTATGAAGTTCTGGAGAAAGAACATTTGAAGTAGAAAGAACAAGAAGCCTCAGTTCCTGGAAAAATTTGAAGGACCCTTCAGGTGGCAGGTATAGGACTATCACACGGCCTGACAAAAAGTTCAATTATTATGAGAGTGAAAAATATTAAGGAAGGAAGACACATAAGGTGATTTCTTTTTTGTTCCCTATCTTTTTCAAAATATGTCATTCCATAGACATTGATCACCTTTATTATAAAATGAGAAGTATTATTTAAAGATATACAAAGAAAAATACCTTTGGGGTGAATTTATACTTTAAATTTAAGGTATCACACAAAAGCAAGGTCATCACAATATTTTTGTTAAATAGAATTATAACCCTAAATTGAAAGTTGTTTTCTATCCACAGACTGGTCCCTTATAAAGAAATGATGGAAAGGAGATTGAATTGGATTCAGTGGGTTACCTGGGAAGTCAGCAAGAGTTAGCAACACATTGAATGCCACCCATATCTAGGTTAGCCAAACTACCTGTTCTATAAAGATAAAACCTAGCATTGCCTTAAATTACAAAATATGAATATATTCAGTAGTTTGTGGGAGGCATGAGATTTTGATTAAAAAAAAGATTTACTGCTTACCAAAATAGGATTTTTTTTTTTAAGTTAGGGAAAGATGAAAAAAGAATGAGAAATGAGTAATATAAACTTCAGCAATTCAAAAGAGTCCTGGTAATAGGCTCTACAATATTCAAATAAGATTGGTTGCTGTTCAGATCAAGCTATACAATGAGCATCTGAGTAACTGATAGGATGTGAATTCACACAAAGCCCCTGGGCTTGAATTTAAAGTCTTGTGTGTGGCAGCAGAACTCTGTAATGCTCTAGAGTTATACTTCACTACCTATGAGACTCATCTGTGCAATTAGCCCACAATCACCTCAAAGAGTAAACCTGTGAAACAAAGAGACAGAAAATCCAGAAGGAAAAAAAACTGAAAGGGAATATTAAACCAATTGGGATTGTGTAGCTCTTGGAGTTTAGAATTTTCTGTCATATAACTTTTTGTTTTGTGTGTTTATTTTTCTCAAGTCTTGTCTTAAAATTGCAGAAAAGGTACTTAGAAGAAGAGTTGAAATGTGAGGAATCAGGAGCAAAAATGTTATAAACTACTCATAATAGACTCCATGTATCTAGAGACTTTGAAAGGCTATCATTGGCCTCAAGACTTAGTGATGAATTATTTAAATTGTTCTTCTTTGAAGGGAAGTAACAGAGTATTAAATAAATGCAAAGATATTAAACTGAACTTTGGCTCAAGCTGAGATTGTGGGACTATTTGAAATGATATCCAATCAGTTGGAAACTATATATGTTAATTGCTATGTATTCTTAAAATCATCCCTAATGCTGATATTTAATAAGACAAGAGAAGCTTATGACTAGATAGGTGAGAACTATGAATCTTTTTTAAGGGATTATCAGTCATTGAAGTTTAATTTTGAAAGCAATTATAATGAAAAAAAAATGGTAGTAATAGGACTTGGTTTATGGCCCAGTTGAAGAGCCCTTGCCTAGCATGCATGAGGCCCTTGGTTCAATATTCTGCACAGCAAAGAAAAAGAAAAGGAAAGAAAGAAAAAAGAAAAACAGATTATGAATCATAGCAATGATTCATGGTCAGAAGTTATTTTCTAATATCCTCTAAATCCTATAAAATCTGCATTTTTAAAATACCTAGTTTTATATTTTATCTACTCTACCACTGTTCAGTTCCTGAACAAATTATATTATACCTTATATAGTAAATAAATATGACTATGCCATCCATCTATTCAAAGTCTTTCAACTTCCATTTCTTCTTTTTTTAAGAGAGAGAAAGAAAGAGAGAGAGAATTTTTAATATTTATTTTTTAGTTTTCAGTGAACACAACATCTTTATTTTACTTTTATGTGGTGCTGAGGATCGAACCCAGCACCTCGCGCATGCCAGGCGAGTGGCTACCACTTGAGCCACATCCCCAGCCCTCAACTTCCATTTCTAATAGGATAAAAAAAAGAGAAAAATAAAGAAAGCTATATTTTGTTATATAGAATAGGACCTTCTATGATCTAGCCTCTGTGTGTGGCCTTCTCTGGTATTATCTCTTGCCAGTCTCCCCACATTTCAGGTCCATGGAATTATTCAATAACTGTTTTATTGTGTGAATTTTATGTGCTAGGCTGAATATATGATGGTTCTTACCTTCAAATGTACTCATTTTAGAGGGTTCAGGAAAGACAGTCCGTAAATTATAGCTTCATTTTTCAGGAAAGCTACACAGCAAAAATGAATGGCAATATAACAGATAAGAAATGGTGGGTAAAGGGCAGATCACTTTCGGATAGAAGAGTTTTGGATGGTCTCAATAAGTGATAAATACTTCATTGAAGATATGCATTTTGAGAAGATGTCCATTTGAAGTACAGCAGACAGGGCATTTCATGTACAAGAAACAGGAAGAAGAAAGAGCCCCGGAGAAAGCAAGAAGGTGACTAGAGCAGATAAATATGAAGTCTCCTGTTGAAACAGGAGATGCCCATAGGTACAGGGAGTTGTCAGGTCATACAAAGGCTTCTAAGCTATGATGAAGAATTGGGATTGTAGAACAAGTATGGACAGATTTAAGCAGGAAGGAAGATGAATTTGTTTTTTAATACACAATGGAGTATTACTCTGCAATAAGAAATGACAAAATCATAGAATTTGGAGGGAAATGGATGGCATTAGAGCAGATTATGCTAAGTGAAGCTAGCCAATCCTTAAAAAACAAATGTCAAATGTCTTCTTTGATATAAGGGGAGTAACCAAGGACAGGGTAGAGACGAAGAGCTGGAGAAGAAGATTAACATTAAACAGGGATGATAGGCAGGAGGGAAAGTGAGAGTTAAGGGAAATTGCATGGAATTGGAAGGTGAGCCTCAGGGTTATACACAATTACATATAAGAGGAAAGGAGGAGTAGGAGAAAAATTATATAAGTGGAAGAAACGATTTATAGTAGAGGGGATGGAGAGAGAGAAGGGGAGGGGAGGGGAGGGGAGGGGAGAGGGGACAGTGGAGAATGGGATAGACAGCAGAATACATCAGTCACTAGAAAGGCAATTTGTAAATCAATGGAAATGTAACTGATGTGACACAGCAATCTGTATACGGGGTAAAAATGGGAGTTCATAACCCACTTGAATCAATCTGTGAAATATGGTATATTAAGAACTGTGTAATGTTTTGAACAACCAACAATAAAATAATTAAAAAAATATATTTCAAAGTAACTACGGTATGGAGACTGTGGTGGTCCAAAAGGCAGCAGAAATACCCAGTGTCTGTTCCCTGTACTTTGCTCTTAATGTCTACATGATTATTCATGACAAAGAATATTTACAGCCAGGAATTCTGTATTTAAATTCAAAAGCATTTACTGGCTGAGGTGCATAATGTGTGAACTGCAAACTTGAAAATGGAGAGTAACTCAGAGAAAGTGGTTCTGATGAGTCCCATGATATGAGCTCTGAATCCTGGAGCCTGAAGAAATATAATAGACATGGACAGTATATTTCACCTCAGCTCTCCATCATGGTTTATGGCTTTGTATTTCATAAATCTCTGATCCAGCAACTTTCTTAATGGGCCAGTGTAGAAAATAACAACAGTAGTAACAGGAAACAGATAAATAATAGTAGACCTAGAAGGTAACAGGTAGATATTAGTACCAGGTAAATAATAGTATCCTTGATTAATTCAGTGCTGTTCATGGGCTAGGTTATTTGTGATGAGCATCTATTATCTCTAATCATCTTATTATTTTTGCAAGGATAGAAAGCAATGAGTAGCAACAATTCATGGTCAGAATTAAGTTCTAATATACTCTTTCCTCATATTCAAAAAATTCAAAATCCTAGCAAATCTGCATATTTATTTATTTATTTATTTATTTATGCTTCTTTGACCCCATCAAATAACTTTATTCACACAACAACCCTTAATTTACAAAGCCTAAGTCATTCATACACATTAGGGGGATCCACAGTGTTCAAGGAACTTAAATATAATGTATTCTGCATTTAAAAAAATTTTTATAGAGATAATAAACTTTTAAGGTCTGAAAAGATGTTGATTCTTGAGTAGCAGAGCTATCATTGAAACTCAGTCTTCTCTGACTTGAGTTTCCACTCTTTTTTCATTATATTTGTCAAAGAGAAAGGGTGTCCTCTTGGTGTGTGTTGTATTTTTGTTTAGAAGAGATTATAATTTAATACATTTTGCTTCTTCCCTTAGCCTGTATAGTACGCAAAAAACCAAAATTTCACTCAAAATTTCCAAGTCAGAAAAATAAATGGTTATAAGAAAAAGGTTAGAAAATGGTGATGAGAAAAACTGAAAATCAAGAAATCTTCCCTGACATTAAAAACAAAAAAAGGACATGAAGAAGGCGGATCAGAAATTGTTGCTGATGGGTCTTCCACCACCTTTTATCCAGTGGCTTCCTAAAGAGCATGATGCAGAACTGTGGGTTTAGAAGAGTCAGCCTTTGGAAGAGGCAACAGTTCCACAGTAGTCCATTGCCATTTGCAGTCTCCCCAGTGGGACTGCTGGCATCAACTTTATTTCATTATTGAAAAATCATAATAGAAGAGACAAATATCATAGCAGTTATTTACTAAACTGGGTAATAATAGCTGCCTCAGGAAAAGAAAAACAAGAATGATTAATGAAAGTACATAGATGATTGGTGATATAGGTAGTTATCATCATCAAAATCATCTTTATTGTTGTTGGCAGGGAAAACATTTAGTCAATGGAAAGGGAATGGTCTTTAGAGTTAGACATAACTTGATTTCAATATGGGGTTCCCAGACATTCTGTGACCTTACACAAATTAATTTATATCAAATCACAAAATCAGTGTTTATAAAATTAGAATATCAGGTTATGTGCAACTTGTAAAAATATGCTGAATACACAGAGGCTGCTCAAGAAATATTTGGAATATTTTTCTTCTTTGAATAATTTCTCACAGCAAATATGAGTTTAGCTCTGAAAGACTCCATATTAAGCATGATATATAGAAAAAAAATTTAAAAAACAAAGAAACTATGCATTTTTCACCAATTAACATAACATCCCTGAGCCTCAGTCTCAACATTTTTTATAGAAAATTAGATCTTCCCTAAGGCAATTGTGGAAGAAAAGAAAGAGTAATTATGATTCTTGTGATCTTTACTCAGAGATCATTACTCACAGACTTTGAGAATAAAGTGTCAAGAAATCCAGATTTTTTTATTAAAAGAGTGATATTTCTTACCAAATTTATTAAAAACCAAAAAACAAACACTAAAGGTAAGAGATGTTTTATGGATTGGATCTGAAATATCCCCCAATGGCTCATGTGTTGAAGGCTTGGTCCTCAATGCAGCAATGTTCAGAGGTGAGGCTTAAAAAAGATTGGACCATGAGGACACTAACTTCATCAGTGGATGAATCCATTTGATGGACTAATAGCTTGAATGGACTACTGGGAATCTGTAGAAACTGTAGGCTAGTGGGTCATGGAAGGAGAAAGTAGGTCATTGGATATGTGTCCTTGGAACTATATCCCCTTCCTTAGTCTTTCTCTCTCTCCCTCAGCTTGATGACTGCCATGAGATGTTTCTTCTGCCATGCCCTTCCATCACGATATATTCTACCCTATCTCAGGCCCAAAGCAATGGAGCCAGCTGACCATACACTAAAACCTCCATTACAATAATAAATATTTCCCCTTTTATTTTTTTCAGGTATTTTTTTCACAGCAACAACAACAACAAAAAAAAAAAAAACTCACTAACACAAGATGTTTGAAAAGTATTGTTATTCCTTTGGACATTACAACCTCCCAAAACTTAAGATGATTTTGATATTCTGTATATTACTTTAAAAAAAACTATACACATTTTTGTTAAATTTATTTTAATAGACACATAAAAACATAAAAATTAAGGCAGCATCATATGATATATCTATCTAAATCATGTATCTATCATCTCAAACATCATTTTTATGGTTAAAATTTTCAATATTCTTTCTTATAGCTTTATACTATGTTTAGTACATGACTATTATCTTAGTCACTCTGCTGTACAGTACACCTCCAGAACTTCCTACTGCTCCCTAGTTGATTTAGGAATCATAAATTAACCTCTCCCCATCCCTCCACTCTACCCCTATCTCTGGAATTGTCCCAAACCTCTGGTAATCTCCATTCTATTCTCAATTTCTATGAGATTGAATTTTACATTCTACATAGGAGTGAAATGCAATATTTGTCTTTCTTTTTCTAAAAAAATTCAATTAACATAATTTCCAATTCTAGTTATACTATCACAAATGATGAGATTTCATTTATTTTTATTGTTGAATAGAATTTCGTTGTGTATATGCACCATGATTTCTTTATCCAACATCATGTGATGGACATTTAAGTTGTTTCCATCCCAGACTATTGTGAATGGTGCTAGAATAAACATTGGGATGCAAATGTGTTTTTTACATACTTATTCCTTTGGATACATACCCAGGAATAGGATTGCTGGATTACATGGTAATTTAAATTTTATTTTCTGATAAACTTTAGAACCATTTTCCACAAGGGCTATACTAATGTACATTCCCAGCAACAGTATGTAAGAGTTCCCTTTTCTCCACATCCTCACCAGCACCTGGTAAATTTGTCTTTTTGTTAACTGCCATTCTTATTGGGGGTTTGGTGATATCTCATTTTGGTTGTGATTTGCATTTTTCTGATGATAAGTGATGTTGGACATTTTTTCATATATCAGTTAGTTTATGCCTATTACTCCTTTTTAATATAATTATTGTAAGACATTGAGTTGAGTTTCTAATACAAATTCCAGACACTAACTACTTGTCAGAAGAGTTTGTAAATATGCTCTCCCTTTCTGTTAATTGGGGTTACTCTGATAATTATCTCTTGTTTTTCAGAAGTTTTGAAGTTTGATGTAATTCCATTTGTTTAGTTTTGCATTTGTTTTCTGTTCTTTGGGGGTCTTGTTCAAAAAATTTTTACATTATTTTTGGTGAGAATTTTTTTATACAGAAACATACCTATACAATCTTTCACCATTAGTGCTAAAATGCGTTTTCTCTCTGAAATATAAAATGATGTCCAAAGTCCAATCACTCTGCACAAATGTCACCATCCTCAAGATTGATTTAGCATTTCTCCAACCTTCAACAGATTCTTGAATCAGTAATTCCTGGAGAGACAGCATACATCAAACATAGAAGAGTGATGCCTACAAAATTAATGAATGATGGCCTTGTGAGTTAGATATCTATTTTATTTATTGAGTTTTTATCATATCTGTAATTATAATTCAAAATTACAATTTGATAATCTCTTTAAAAGCATTAACTCTTAAATTATCTTAATAATCTATAGGTCCTGATTATTTCCTATTTTCTCTTGTTCTATAGCTTAAACTATTTCAGGTCAAAAAATTAAAAAAAAATTAAACAAATCCCAATAAATTAAGTTTCTCTGAGGTGTAGGGTCTATATGAGAGGTTCTTGATTATAGACATCACATAGTTCCCTGTCCATATAGAGAAGGACATGGAGAGGCCTCTTATACATAGAAATTTATAGAAGTCAAAATGATTTCACTGAGATTTTTTTCTTACCTCACATACAAGCATGAAGCCGTGCCAAGAATGAACTACTGCTGAGTGTTTGGTTCTGCAATTATGCATGAAGACTCTGAATTGTAAAACTGACAATTTGTTTATTGGGGGGAAACTGAGGAGACTTCAAAGCTGAAGACTGCTTTGTTCTTGCACGTCTTTTATAGGGCAGAGTGAGGTTAAATCTTACTATGGCATAACATTGAAAACAACTAAGTTGCTTGCTAATACTAAGAAATTTTTTTTTCAGCGAAAAAACAGGATATAAAAATGTCAGGAAAAATAACATCTAACGTATGTAGCATGTAATAGAGTTGAGGCCTTTTTTTTTTTCATAATCATAGTCATCATGCCCCACAAGAATTAACCCAACATGGGGAATTATTGCTGCCCTGTTGCATTCAGCATTGCAGCCTCCTTGGCTTCAGCTAATAAACAGAAACTCCACATTCAGAGTCTTCGGGGTGTACTCTCCATGACTTCAGGAGATTAGACCCCAACAAAACCATGTTTATATAAAATAAATCCTAAAGGATAGGTGGTGGTTCTGATAATCTTTAGTTTTTTTCTTATCATCAGATTGATGGATAGACATCAGCAGCAGAGCCAGCTAGGTAAATGGCTATGGTTCAGTTTTGTACCCTTCTGGTTTCTCAGCTTTCTTTTAATCTCATCAAAAAGGGATATCAAGACTGTCTGCTCTGTGTTCCATTGTCCTTATTGCCACTTTGTGTGTTCACTAGAATTCATTTAAAAATGCCTCATCATAAGCCATGTTGATGACAGCTTATTCAGAAATGGTTGGTCATGCTAATTACAAATTCATTTCAAGGTCAGCAAATAACTAATTAGGTACATTTTCAGATGCCATTTTCATCGATCAAACATAATAGAATATTGTCATTTTCCTATAGTTTCAATTAAGATAATAACTTCAATAGTTCATAATTTTGATCAACATCGATGTTTTTCTCTTTAACTTAATACGTTTTGAAAATATGTTTTCAGTGATAAATTAGTGTTTTGACATTTATGTGTGTGTGTGTGTGTGTGTGTGTGTGTGTGTGTGTGTATTATAGAAATATGCATTCTCTGGGAAAATTAGTTCTATTTAGATATGTGGATTGACCAAATTATTTCAGAAAAAAAACTCTATTTGCTCATAAGCACAGTATAAAACTCTAGCAAACCTTTCAGTGGTAGGTACCATTAGGTATAGTGTCTAAGTCTTGATCTCAGTGATCTTTGGTCCAGCTTTTGGTCTCTGGAATATTGCCATGTCTGCTTCAAGTGACTCTCACATGCAAAGCATGATGATAATGAAGCCAGAATTAGATAGATAGGAAAGAGCTGGATCCAGAGAAGGGATAAATTGAAATATTAATTCCTTCAGAGCCCTTCCTCCACCCTTATCAAGATAATCTCTCCCAGGGATTGTCCCTCCCCACAGGGAGTTGTTAATTATGCCCCCAAGTCTCTTCCCCAGTCCCTCCAGCCCACTGGTTTCCAACTTTGTCCATCCCATGGAGCATTTTCTGGGCCTATTAAGAAGGAAGAAAGATGAGAGATAGTAGGAAGAGAGCAGGAGAACAAAGGAAGCCTAGGATATATAAAAAAGGCAGAACACCATCATTTCTTGGGGTACCAGGATATCATCTAATTCCCCTTCTGCTCTCCAGGAGAAGTCTATGTTACCCCTTTTTAAATATACCCTGCTTTATATGCTTGCTTCAGCATGCTTCTCTAATATTATACTTCAACATGTGAGGGAGCAGAACTACTCACCACTGGTAACTGGTGGTATCAGTAACACCTACAAAGGTAAGACTACAGTTACATTCATGTTACAGAGTGGGTTGTTTGAAAATGTGCTCTTTTTTTTTTTTTTTTTTTTTTTTTTTGCT
Source organism: Spermophilus citellus (assembly GCF_964194105.1). Lineage (NCBI taxonomy): Eukaryota > Metazoa > Chordata > Mammalia > Rodentia > Sciuridae > Spermophilus > Spermophilus citellus. The sequence goes on along the minus strand of NC_138186.1, from coordinate 100,527,115 downwards.
AATACGTGGTTATTTAGTATATGTCTTTGTGATGGAATTTAATAGCAAGTTTTCATTATTACCTGTTTTGATGTGTTAGAAGCAGCAACTATATTACCATCCAAAATACCTAACAGCTATGTATAACCACGTTTTGGTAGGTCACTCTTTGCCACAATATCTTAATATTACAACTGTGTCCTTGGACTAAATAAAGTCTTTGTAGGTAATTACTCATTAGTTTCTGGGGAAGACTTGCCTTCCTCCTGCACACCCTGCCTATGTAGAGTGGTTCTGTAAAGTCATGCTTCATTGACTTTAGACCAAGTGCTCTTCTTTAAAATCATGTGATAGTGTCAACCCTCACTGGAGTCAACATGCTCTTTTCAGCTGAAAGAGTCACTTCTGGCTGAGAGGTAGAACTACATATAGGCATTCCCTTATTTTATATGAACAGTGATGGGATGATGACACAGACAGTATTATACTTCCCGCCATGATCATCATGCAGGGGCATTACGGTTTTATGGGTTCATGTTAATGTCTTGGAGGCTAATTCACTACGTGAGTTCACTCTCTAAATTTTATTTTACAAACTACATGAGAACGATATGTTGCAAGCTGTTGTGTACATATAGAACCTCTTACCACATCTTAATTTTGGATCATTCTTGAGAGTTCCAGTTTTTTTTATAAAACAAACTCTGAGACAATGGTCTTTAGATGTGAGCCACTCCACCAAAAGGGAACATAATATTGGTGAAGGAAGACTTTTTCTGCTACAAAATATTGCTGTAGGTTGACCTAATGATGAATTACCAGCAGCCAACTTTTTCAGGGATGTAAACACTGTCGTGAAGAGAAATCAGTGTGGCACATCAGTGCATCACCTTCATTTCAATCCCAGCTTTGGAGTATTCTAAGTAGGTCCCTTTCTGTACCTGAGAATGTCCTACTGGTCTGATGTTGACTAGATCTTAATTTTGCCCTTAATTTATTCAGTGATTGTTTAATTGTCTGGGTTTCCCCACATCTCCTCAAAAATATGATGAACCTAGAGGGGATACCACTCATCAGTAGCAGATTCTCCTCTTCTTGTTGAACATCTACCCAAACTACTCTGAGCACTAATTATCTAAGGGAAATATAGAGAAAAAGCACTATGGGAGAGGATCAATATACATACATATTCTCTATCTCTTCCAAGTTGAAGAAAAGAAAAAAAAAGAGAGAAAAAAAAGTTTCAACATGCCTCTACGGAATACAGATAGAGCTAATGTCAATATTGTAAATGACTTAGAATCTGGCTTAATGAGTAGAAAAGAAATAGTAAAATATTAGTTAAAACTAAGAGATTAGAATTACACCACAGTTAAAAAAGAAAACTGTTGTAGGAATAAGTTATCCTAGGAAATGTTAAATTATTTTGATAGGATATTTCTGGGAAACCACAAATAAGAAGAAAGGAACTAGGTTGCTCAAAGGAGCATGTGTAGTTACTTCTCTTACTTAGAATAAGGATCAAGGATAGTATTCATCTAGGAAACTGTTTCTAACCCACCTCAGGGCTAAATGATCATACATTAACACAAAATTCACAATCAGGGATGTACAGTGCTAATACTTTCGGTGCATCTTGATGCTTTAGAAAAACATTATTTCCCAAAGTTTCTGATAACATTTCTAATTTTGATTTTTTTTAAATCATATGCAGGAATATCCTGTCAATTTTCAATTTCCTTTTGTTCAAATTGCTATTAAAATGTAATTTCTACCATGAAATCTTCCCTGATATTTTTCTTTTTCAGTTCTGTCTAATTTAAACATGCCAATGCAATAAAACTTTTATTTTTCTTTGCCCTGATTTTATCCATCCTTTAAATATGTCCTATTAATTATGCAGTCGAGCTTGTGCCAGTTCTACTCCCTACTTCTTATCTAAATCACCACACTCACAACTTCGCAGGTAGCTTCGATGCCAATGGTTTATTGTAGAATAAGAAAATGCAAGGATAGCATAGTCTGTCACTCAAAATGATATCTATTTTAAGTGTCATTATGATCATATCCTATTTAAAAGACTGTATACTATACAAAAGACAGATACCACTGTGTGGGTCCACTAGTCATCTCTCAAATCTTGTTGAATTCACTCACATCTATATTTACCAGTGTGAAGATCTACAGAAATATAACACCTTTATAAATACAATATGTACAGCTGTATCTATAGATAGATAAAGATATAAAAGGAGCAGCGGCTACCCATCATCTTTAAATCCAAAAGCAATGATCTTGGAGGGGATCCAACATGGCCGCCTGCGAGGAAGCAGCGATTCCAATGTCTACACATTAACGGGATCAGAAAGACCCATTGGAACAGCTGCAGTCTACCTACGGAGGAACTTCTAGCAAAATTCGGTTAAGAGGGGACCTGCAGGGAGTTGGTAGTTTTATTAGAAGTGTCAGTTTGTCCCAGACAAGTGGATCTTGGCCGGCCACGCGGGCGCAGAGGTCCAGTCCCGCAGCCACCAGCCACTTCGGCAAGCGGCCGGTGGCCTGGAGCGGCGAGACCCGCCCAAACTGGCAGACGGCACTCGCCAGCCCGGCCCTCCCGGGAGGCCCCGCTTTCGCTCAGCGAACGGCCACCCCGCCCACCCAGATCTTAGCCACACGGCCGAAGCTGCCCGGCTCTACAGGCGGCCCCCGGCGGCCCGACGCAGCAAGAAGTGTCCCCGCCTGGCCCAGCAGACAGCACGTGCCCTCCCGGCTCTACTAACAGCCCCGCCCACCCGGTGAACGGCTCCCCCCGCTGAGACAGCGTGAAGGGAATCTAACCAACCCTTTACGAAATAGCGAACTGGGAACTAAAACCAGAGATTGTGTCAGACCAGAGACAAGCCAGTTCCACCCCTCCCTTCGGACACTCCAGCAAGGAGCCAGGGGCCCGCCATAGCAGAGAGGGGAAGTCACCAAAGTTCGGCCAAAGAGATTCCTTCCCAGCGGAATCTACTTTAGCAGGTGTGTGACTCCCACCCACACCAGATACAAACAACCGGGAAACTTCAAAATCTCTCCATGGGCATGACTGTAAGGGCCAAAGGACTCTCGACCCCCAACTCCCCCTACTGCCAGTGATGAGGGTGTGACTGTAGAGGCAGAGGGAAGCAGAGAAGACTCCCCACCCCCAACTCACCCAACCGCGAACTGAGAGGGTGTGACGGTAGGGGCGGAGGGAAACAGAGAACACTCCAGACCCCCAATTCCTCCTACCGCCAGCAGAGTGGTTGTGACTGTAGGGGCTGAGGGAAGTAGAGGGGATCCTCGACCCCCAACTCCTATTACCACCAGCAGCGACACCAATGGTCTTAGCTGCCAGATTCCGAAGGTGTGCCCACCAAAGGGGTCCGGAAAAATTAAACAATTGACTCCCAGACTACAGCTTCACAGCACTGGGGCTTAGATGAATGACAGCGAGAGTGCTCAGTAGTTAGGGAAATAGAGCACTCGGTGGGGCTGAAAGTGTAACCAAATCCTTGGGGAACTGCCTCCGGTGAGCAGGACCTGGCTGGCTGGCAGGAGGAAGGGGAGGAGGGGCCGTAGAAGTGAAACGGCTCTGGACCAACAGGATTGAGAGACTCCCAGGAACCGCCTTATAGGGATTGCTGTTGACACATTGAGGGCAAAACTCAGCCCGGAGGGCACAGCTTTGCCTACAGGAAGAGAAGAAAATGGATCTCTAAGACCTAATTTTATTTCCTATTTCATTTTATTTTTTTCTCTCCCTTTTCCCTCTCTCTCTCCCCTTCCAAGTTTTACTGTTCTTTCCATTCTCCTCTATTCTATCTATCTCCCTCTCCTTCTTTCTTTTCAAGAGCACCTACCTTCCCCTTCCCCCCAACTTTCATCCCAAGCATTATGTCCTCCATTTCGCGTAACTGTCTAAATGTAAATAGGTGTGTGCCCTCCCCCCGCGCCTGCAAGGTAGCGGACCTGCAACCCACCAGCAGGTCAGGCCCAGCAACCTGGGAGTGGCAGAACCGCCCCACGTGCCTGCAAGGTAGGCGGACCTGCGACCCACCAGCAGACCAGGCCCAGCGGCCTGCGGAGGGGCAGAGCTGCCCCCTCCCCCCACGCCAGCAAGGTAGGCGGAACTGTGACCACCAACAGAACAGACTCGGTGGCCTGCGGAGGGGCAGAGCTGCCAACCACGCCTGTAAAGTAGGCGGATCTGCAACCCACCAGCAGAATAGGCCCAGCAACCCGCGGAGGGGCAGAGTAGCCCCACGTGCCTGCAAGGTAGGCGGACCTGCGACCCACCAGCAGACCAGGCCCAGCGGCCTGCTGAGGGGCAGAGCTACCCCCTCCCCCCACGCCAGCAAGGTAGGCGGAACTGTGACCACCAACAGAAGAGGCTCAGTGGCCTGCGGAGGGGCAGAGCTGCCAACAACGCCTGCAAAGTAGGCGGACTTGCAACCCACCAGCAGAGTAGGCCCAGCAACCCGCGGAGGGACAGAGCCGCCCCACGCGCCTGCAAGGCAGGCGGACCTGCGACCCACCACCAGATCAGGCCCAGCGGCCTGCTGAGGGGCAGAGCCACGCCCTCCCCCCGCGCCTGCAAGGTAGGCGGATCTGCGACCCACCAGCAGAGCAGGCCCAGCGGCCTGCTGAGGGGCAGAGATGCCCCCTCCCCCCGCACCAGCAAGGTAAGCGGAACTGTGACCATCAACAGAACAGGCTCAGTGGCCCACGGAGGGGCAGAGCTGCCAACCACGCCTGCAAGGTAGGCGGACCTGCGACCCACTGGCAGAACAGGCCCAGGAACCCGCAGAGGGGCAGAGCCACCCCACTTACCTGCAAGGTAAGCGGACCTGTGACCCACCAGCAGAACAGGCCGAGCGGCGTGTGGAGGGGCAGAGCTGCCCCCCCCGGGCCTGCAAGGTAGGCGGAACTGTGACCATTGACAGAACAAGCCCAGCGACCCGCAGAGGGGCAGAGCCGCCGACCGCGCCTGCAAGGTAGGTGGACCTGCGACCCACCAGCAGAACAGGCCCAGTGGCCTTCAGAGGGGCAGAGCCGCAGCCCGCGACTGTGAAGGAGGCGGAACTGCGACCACTGACAGGACAGGCCTAGCGGCCCGCAGAGGGGCAGAGCCACCCCCGCGCCTGCAAGGTAGGCGCACCTGCTACCAACCAGCAGAACAGGCCCAGCAGCCTGCCGATGTCCTAGGCACATTGCCCCAATTAGAGGAGGAGCAGAGCCCCTGCCCGCGCCTGCACGGGAGACTTTTCAACTATACAAGAGTAATACAAATATATACGGGGAATATTCAATAACACAACAGTCTCAGTAAGCAGAAAGAAACGCGAACAGTATGAAGAGACAAGGAAAGAAAGGACCACAAGCAATGCAGGTCAACTCAACGTTAGAAGAGGTAATATCTGTAACAGATGGAATGTCAGATAAAGAATTCAGGAGATACATGCTTCAGATGATCTGGAGTCTCAAGGAAGACATTAGACAGCAAAATCAGACAATGAAAGATCTCTTCAACAATGAAATACATAAACAAATCCAGGAAGCAAAAGATCAACTATACAGGGAGATAGAGGTTATAAAAAACAAACAAACAGAAATCCTAGGAAGGCAGGAAGCAATAAACCAACTTAAAAACTCAATTGAGAATACTACCAGCAGAGTAGAACACTTAGAAGATAGAACATCAGACAATGAAGACAAAGTATTTCAACTTGAAAAGAACATAGACAACTCAGCAAGACTGTTAAGAAACCATGAGCAGAACATCCAAGAAATATGGGATAACATTAAAAGACCAAACTTAAGAGTCATTGGGATACAGGAAGGCACAGAGCTCCAAACCAAAGGAATGAGCAATCAATTCAAAGAAATAATTCGAGAAAACTTCCCAGACTTGAAGAACGAGACAGAATCCCAAATCCTAGAAGCCTACAGGACGCCGAATGTGCAAAATCATAAGAGATCCACAACTAGACACATTATAATGAAGATGCCCAACATACAGAATAAGGAGAGAATTTTAAAAGCTACAAGAGAAAGGAAGCAGATTTCATTTAGGGGTAAACCAATCAGGATAACAGCTGATCTCTCAACACAGACTTTGAAAGCTAGAAGATCCTGGAATAACATATTTCAAACACTGAAAGAAAATGGGTTCCAACCAAGAATTGTGTATTCAGCAAAACTGAGCTTCAAGATGGAAGATGAAATTAAAACCTTCCATGATAAACAAAAGTTAAAAGGATTTGCAGCTAGAAAACCATCTCTCCAAAAAATCCTCAGCAAAACATTACAGGAAGAGGAAATGGAAAATAACAATGAAAACCAACAGTGGGAGGTAGGACAGTAAAGGGGGGGAAATAATCAAAGAGGAAAACAAACCATATTCAGTAACATAAACAAACAAATATGGCTGGAAGGATAACCCATATCTCAATAATAACCCTAAATGTTAATGGCTTAAACTCACCATCAAGAGACACAGGCTAGTAGAATGGATCACAAAACATGCCCAACAATATGCTGCCTACAGGAGATGCATTTGATAGGAAAAGACATACATAGACTGAAGGTGAAAGGTTGGGAAAAATCATATCACTCATATGGACTTTGGAAACAAGCAGGAGTGTCCATACTCATATCAAATAAAATAGATTTCAAGCCAAAGTTAATCAAAAGGGATAAAGAGGGACACTACATACTGCTCAAGGGAACCATACACCAACAAGACATAACAATCATAAATATATATGCCCCAAACAATGGTGCAGCTATGTTCATCAAACAAACTCTTCTCAAGTTCAAGAGTCTAATAGACCACCATACAATAATCATGGGAGACTTCAACACACCTCTCTCACCACTGGACAGATCTTCCAAACAAAAGTTGAATAAGGAAACTATAGAACTCAATAACACAATTAACAACCTAGATTTAATTGACATATATAGAATATACCACCCAACATCAAGCAGTTACACTTTTTTCTCAGCAGCACATGGATCCTTCTCAAAAATAGATCATGTATTATGTCACAGGGCAACTCTTAGACAATATAAAGGAGTAGAGATAATACCATGCATCTTATCTGACCATAATGAAATGAAACTGAAAATCAACGATAAAAGAAGGAAGGAAAAATCATGCACCACTTGGAGAATGAACAACAGGTTACTGAATGATCAATGGGTTATAGAAGACATTAAGGAGGAAATTAAAAAAATTCTTAGAGATAAACGAAAACACAGACACAACATATCAGAATCTATGGGACACATTGAAAGCAGTTCTAAGAGGAAAATTCATTGCATGGAGTTCATTCCTTAAAAAAAGAAAAAACCAACAAATAAATGATCTCATACTTCATCTCAAAATCCTAGAAAAAGAAGAGCAAAATAACAGCAAAAGAAGTAGAAGGCAAGAAATAATTAAAATCAGAGCTGAAATTAATCAAATCAAAAGAAACAATTGAAAAAATTGATAAAACTAAAAGTTGGTTCTTTAAAAAAAAAATAAGATTGACAGACCCTTAGCCATGCTAATGAAGAGAAGAAGAGAGAGAACTCAAATTACTAGCATACAGGATGAAAAAGGCAACATCACAACAGACACTTCAGAAATACAGAAGATAATCAGAAATTATTTTGAATCCTTATACTCCAATAAAATAGAAGATAGTGAAGGCATCGATAAATTTCTTAAGTCATATGATCTGCCCAGATTGAGACAGGAGGATATAGACAACCTAAACAGACCAATATCAATTGAGGAAATAGAAGAAACCATCAAAAGATTATCAACTAAGAAAAGCCCAGGACCGGATGGGTATACAGCAGAGTTTACAAAACCTTTAAAGAGGAACTAATACCAATACTTTTCAAGCTATTTCAGGATATAGAAAAAGAGGGAGAACTTCCAAATTCATTCTACGAGGCCAACATCACCCTGATTCCTAAACCAGACAAAGACACTTCAAAGAAAGAAAACTACAGACCTATATCTCTAATGAACCTAGATGCAAAAATCCTCAATAAAATTCTGGCGAATCGGATTCAAAAACATATCAAAAAAATTGTACACCATGATCAAGTAGGATTCATCCCTGGGATGCAAGGCTGGTTCAATATACAGAAATCAATAAATGTTATTCACCACATCAATACACTTAAAAATAAGAACCATATGATCATCTCGATAGATGCGGAAAAAGCATTCGACAAAGTACAGCATCCCTTTATGTTCAAAACTCTCGAAAAAATAGGGATAACAGGAACATACCTCAACATTGTAAAAGCAATCTATGCTAAGCCTCAGGCTAGCATCATTCTGAATGGAGAAAAATTGAAGGCATTCCCTCTAAAATCTGGAACAAGACAGGGATGCCCTCTCTCACAACTTCTGTTCAACATAGTTCTCGAAACACTGGCCAGAGCAATTAGACAGACGAAAGAAATTAAAGGCATAAAAATAGGAAAAGAAGAACTTAAATTATCACTATTTGCAGATGACATGATTCTATACATAGCAGACCCAAAAGGGTCTACAAAGAAACTATTAGAGCTAATAAACGAATTCAGCAAAGTGGCAGGATATAAAATCAACACGCATAAATCAAAGGCAGTCCTGTATATCAGCGACAAAACCTCTGAAATGGAAATGAGGACAACCACTCCATTCACAATATCCTCAAAAACAATAAAATACTTGGGAATCAACCTAACAAAAGAGGTGAAAGAGTTATACAATGAAAACTACAGAACCCTAAAGAGAGAAATTGAAGAAGATCTTAGAAGATGGAAAAATATACCCTGTTCATGGATAGGCAGAACTAACATCATCAAAATGGCGATATTACCAAAAGTTCTCTATAGGTTTAATGCAATGCCAATCAAAATCCCAATGGCATTTCTTGTAGAAATAGAGAAAGCAATCATGAAATTCATATGGAAAAATAAAAGACCCAGAATAGCAAAAACAATGCTAAGCAGGAAGTGTGAATCAGGTGGTATAGTGATACCAGACTTCAAACTATACTACAGAGCAATAGTAACAAAAACAGCATGGTATTGGTACCAAAACAGGCGGGTGGACCAATGGTACAGAATAGAGGACACAGAAACCAACCCACAAAACTACAACTTTCTTATATTTGATAAAGGGGCTAAAAGCATGCAATGGAGGAAGGATAGCATCTTCAACAAATGGTGTTGGGAAAACTGGAAATCCATATGCAACAAAATGAAACTGAATCCCTTTCTCTCACCATGCACAAAAGTTAACTCAAAATGGATCAAGGAGCTTGATATCAAAACCGAGACAAGGCGTCTGATAGAAGATAAAGTTGGCTACGACCTACATACTGTGGGGTCGGGCTCAAAATTCCTCAATAGGACACCCATAGCACAAGAATTAATATCTAGAATCAACAAATGGGACTTGCTCAAACTAAAAAGTTTTTTCTCAGCAAAAGAAACAATAACAGAGGTAAATAGGGAGCCTACATACTGGGAACAAATCTTTACTCCTCACACTTCAGATAGAGCCCTAATATCCAGAGTATATAAAGAACTCAAAAAATTAAACAATAAGATAACAAATAACCCAATCAACAAATGGGCCAAGGACCTAAACAGACACTTCTCAGAGGAGGACATACAATCAATCAACAAGTACATGAAAAAATGCTCACCATCTCTAGCAGTCAGAGAAATGCAAATCAAAACCACCCTAAGGTATCATCTCACTCCAGTAAGATTGGCAGCCATTAAGAAGTCAAACAACAACAAGTGCTGGCGAGGATGTGGAGAAAAGGGTACACTTGTACATTGTTGATGGGACTGCAAATTGGTGCAGCCAATTTGGAAAGCAGTATGGAGATTTCTTGGAAAGCTGGGAAAGGAACCACCATTTGACCCTGCTATTGCCCTTCTTGGACTATTCCCTGAAGACCTTAAAAGAGCATGCTACAGGGATACTGCCATATCGATGTTCATAGCAGCACAATTCACAATAGCAAGACTGGAAGCAACCTAGATGCCCTTCAATAGACGAATGGATAAAAAAAAAAAATGTGGCATTTATACACAATGGAGTATTACTCTGCATTAAAAAATGACAAAATTATAGAATTTGGAGGGAAATGGATGGCATTAGAGCAGATTATGCTAAGTGAAGCTAGCCAATCCCTAAAAAACAAATGCCAAATGTCTTCTTTGATATAAGGAGAGTAACTAAGAACAGAGTAGAGAAGAAGAGCATGAGAAGATGACTAACATTAAACAGGGATGAGAGGAGGGAGGGAAAGGGAGAGAGAAGGGAAATTGCTTGGAAATGGAAGGAGACCCTCAGGGTTATACAAAATTACATACAAGAGGAAGTGAGGGGAAAGGGAAAATAATACAAGGGGGAGAAATGAATTACAGTAGAGGGGGTAGAGAGAGCAGAGGGGAGGGGAGGGGAGGGGAGGGGGGATAGTAGAGGATAGGAAAGGCAGCAGAATACAACAGACATGAGTATGTCAATATGTAAATTAGTGGAAATGTAACTGATGTGATTCTGCAATCTGTATACGGGGTAAAAATGGTATTTCATAACCCACTTGAATGAAAGTGTGAAATATGATATATCAAGAACTATGTAATGTTTTGAACAACCAATAAAAAAAAGAATAAAAAAAAAGCAATGATCTTCACAGATTTCTCAATGCAGAAAAAATGTCCCCATGGAGAGGTCTATAAACAGAATGACAGTATAGTCTCAATATTTTATTCATAGATATCAGGATTTATTTTCAAACAAAAAGGAACCTTTCAAGACCCATGAGTTTTCTCTTAAATACAGAAAAACTCCACCTACCCCCTTTGGAAACTGTGATAATTTTCATAACACTCTAGATCATTTCAAAAAGAATAAAATATAATGAAGGGCTGCTCTTACAAAAACAAATTTTATAGAATCCTTTGGACTGGCAGCTTTGGAAATTTTTCTCTCAAGGGAAGTAAATTTAAGTGGAGCTGCACTTGAGTTCAGTTTGTATTCCCCTCTCAATTACCATCAATACAGCTGAATAAGGAGCTACACCAAAATTCCTGAGATAGCTTTTTAAAAATCTAAAATAGAAGAAGAAAATGCTATTGCAGATGGAGGAGAAATAAATGTTGATACAAGAGGGACAAAATCCCTGGAGGGGTGGAACTGAAGGTATAAAATAATGAAAAAAAATTGAAATACTCAAAGCTGAACACACATATAACAGTTCTTGTTTTTCTATTAATTGTTTTGGGATGAAAATATTTTATGTGATTTTATTTGACTTAAGATACACACTAATCTTCAAAACAGATACATAATAAACAACCTAGGTGATTATTATAACGTGATAAAGAAACACCCTGTTTTACATATGTATAAACTCTCCCCAAGGTTGCACCACAGGCATCACAGAGTAGCAGAGTCCCTCACCATAGTTTTCTGGTTAAGCATGCTTCAGGCAACTACTATATCATCATTTAATGGCTCAAGACAATAAGATATGTATATAAGATACAAAATATTATTAAGCGTTGCTTTTCTACCAGCAGGTAGATCATTGCTTGGACATAGAATTTTGAATAAGTAACAGGCATCTTTATTAATTAAAATTATAAAAGTAAGTTTCAGAATTGGTTATTGGATATAAGAAATTACAGAAAAAGTGTTCACTTGAATATAATAATGCAATTTGATATTTATAAATTTCTGGCTTGGCTATAAATAGTGACATTTAATAGTCAAAAGTAATCAAAAGTTGAGCTATGCATTTCTTATATACCTTCACTCCTTAACCAAGACTCACAATCCTTGCTATACAAAAAATTCAACTGTTTTGCAGAAACTATAAATGCCATTCCAAGGGATTTGAACATACCAGTCAAATACTCAAGGGAGCATCATTAAAGTTGCCCAGAACATGCATCTCGATGCATTATTTCTAGTCTGACAGCTCTGCACTGCAAAACAGTCTGGTTCTCACATGCATACATGTCATTACAACTTCAGACTTCTCTCTCTTGACCCAAGGTACCATTGGGTGAGTCTGAATGTTGTCTAGATTGCAAGATCTGAGTCTTTTAGATAACAGAACAAGGTTTGTGTGATTACAGAAAAATTTTTGCTAGTATTTCAATAGGCATATAAAAAAACCAAATATAATTTGGTCCACATTTTATAAACTGACTCAACAAATGAAAATCAAATTTATGAGGGTAAATGTATAATTGTCATTTTTATTCTCATTCTAATCACAATATAGAGGTGCTAATTTTATCTGGTTCTTTAGTTTATTTTGCTCTGAAAACTTCATATACAGATGAAAATGACCAAGGCTCCAAAACTCATATTAACACATAGAGATGCACAAAGTTTGTGAAGTTAAAGATTGTTAGAATGAAGACTTTGGTTGAGATTGGACTTTGCTGTGAGCCAGAGGTTACCACCTGCTTCTGCAGGCTATTCCATTATCATAAAACTCAATATCTTGGTTTTATAAGATAGGATTATAACTAAAGTTTACCTCATCAGGTCATTTTGAGATTTAAGCAAGGTAATTTTGTAATTCATTTAACATAAAACTTTGCTTATGATACATGTTTGATTAATGTCAACTAAAAGACATTTTAAATAATGTCTTTCCAGGAAAAAAGAAAAGGCCGACTTTAGGTTTGAACTTCCCAATATACAACAATCATAAAGGCACTAGTGAAAGTGAGGGACACGGAGAGAAGTGATGGCTAATGTAAGTTCCTCTACAACCCGGCCCCTTTAAGTTCCACTTCATAGGGCTGTTCAAGAACATAATAACAGGCCACAAACACAACCGCCCTTCAATACATGAAGGTGAGCTGCATGTAGGTGGGCAGAAGGGCTACAAAGGTGCAGTGAAGCACAATGGGAAAAACATAAAATAGCTGTTGATCACTGGGAAGTAGTAACAGCAAACAGGCAGTGCTGGCAGGAACCAGTCAGAGAAGAGGGGGCTCAGAGCAAGGGAGACAACGGAGCTTTCCATGAGGCAAATTTGCTGAGCTCCAAACAGCGGGAAGCCAGGTGAGTCAACTGAAGGATTTCCCCTTGTACTCTGGCCTGGGGTACAGCACAAGTCAGCCAGTCTTCTCTCTCTCTGTGGTTGGTATATAGATCCAGACAACATGTCCTAAAGACAACCTAGGAAACTGAAAAGAGTAGAGGCTGTGTGTTTTTTTTTCATATCGCTTCACCACCTACCAGTTCGGTGAACTTGGGCAAGTCACTTGACCTCTGTAGCTCAGAAGCATGATCTGCAAAATGTGATATTGCCAACCCGGCAAGCACTCAATGTTAGCTTCCTCCTCTGATTTCCTTTCCACCACTGTATTATCTAACATTTAGTTTATTTATATGTTTTTCTTTTAGAACGGAATCCACTGCCTAAAGCACCTGGGAATAACTGGGGTTAATCTGTTGCTTTCCTGACACAGGAACTGATTCCCCTTCTCCCTAACAATGGGGAAATCACCACCACCCATCATTCTGCAGCAGTAATGTCAGCTGCTGCAGAAATTGTCCCCATTCTTTGCTGCAGAAATCGTTCCCATTCTTTATCTTGGGATTATTTTTGCTCTGTGAAGCTCTCTAGAGCTTCAAAATTCTTGGTGCATTTGACAAATTTTACTTTCAATCCAGAGCCCAGATGCAGACATTTATTTATTTATTTATTTGTTTGCTTGTTTGTTTATTTATTTATTTATTTATTCATTTATTTTAAATTTCTGGCAACCAAACTTCACGCCTTATATAACTTCAAGGAAAGCCTGCTGTCATTGGTTTTGCCCTTATCCAAATCTACATGTACTTCCTGACCACAAATTAGGTCACAGATAAGTTTGGAGCTGCCAATCAGCCTTGGATTCATCAAGCATTTTAAACTGCTGGTGCTGCAGTACAAATGCCAGTGTGTGCCACAGATAACGGTGTCATTTGCATAGTTACAATCAGTTTAGTGATAGAATGCCTGAGAGGCAGAGGGGGATGCATGGCAAATGCAAAGTCACTTTCAGATTTGCATTCATTTCGGTTTTAAATGGAGAATAGAAGACCTGACTAAAAGGGGCATCGCCTCCTGTTCAGCTTGATTCAGTGGAGCCTGTGCCTATAGAGCGTTTCAACCCTTTGAAAGTGCTTTGTGATCTTCCTATGAGCTATTTTTCTCAACAATGTATGACATAGCTAGTAGGCATTATTATCCATAATTTAGTGAAAGGAAAGTGAATCAAAAACAGGTTGAATGACTTGTTCAACACCACAGGAAGTCACAGCCAGGTGGAGGAAGAACCTACAGCTTTGTACTGGCTCCCCATCTGTTGCTAAGCCCCATTAGCCATGTTTCCTACCTGTAACCAGTAATTAGCCAAACTAAGTGCTGCCAAATAAGGATATTGCGTTGATTTTTCCCCCCAGCATTTCCTCTCTTTTGAACTTCTTCATTTGACTTGCAAAACACTATAAAAATAACATCCCCCTGCCAAAAAAAAAAAAAAAAAAAAAAAGCCTGGAAAAATAAAAAGGAAAGTGAGCTGGAATCCACTTATCCTGAGTATTGAGAACACAAGGAGTTAATGTTTCCAAATGCTGTGGCTGAAGCTGAGAGAGAGGCTGGTAAGCCTTGAGAGAATTGTGCTCTACTTAAATGACAAGTACCAGGATCTGATTGATATTCTCTGTAAAGTTGTCCCCAGTTACATGGTTTTTTTCTTGGCACCTATGATTTATGGAATATCCCTGTATTAATTAGACATATGCTAGTATTTTGGAGGGAGAAACTATAAGACAATTCTCTCACATTTCATTGCATAATATATACAATTTATTGGAAAGACATGATTTTAGAAAGTGAGGGAAAAGGTTAAACACTTTTTATCCAGTATCATAATGGAAAATGCTGTCATGAATAGATAGCCATCCTCTAAATATATATTAAAAAGTCACTTCTTTTGTAGAAAGAAAAAAAAGAGTTAAAAACCACAGTAATCCCTGACTCAGCAAACATAAGCAATTGATAAATGCACCTGCTACCCTGTCTAAAGCTGATCCAGCCTTTTCAGGGTGGCCTTATCAAGTTAAGATCTTGTTGGAGAGTAATGAACACAGAGAAAGACGCTGCTCCTCAATTGCTCATCATTAGAGCTCTGTACACTGCTTGAGGGAGAGCAGGAACTGGGATAAATCTGTGCTTTGAACCTCCTGATAATTGGTGTTCAAATCTCAGAAGCCAGGTATTATTCTTGGCTAAAGTGTCTGCCACATAGCTAGACTGCATTAATATGTTGAAGACAAAGTGGTGTAGGTGTTCATTCTTGCAAAGGGAATTAGTAGAATTGAAATACATATGAGTGTGAGCCAGTGTATTTCACTGAGAGTCTCTTTGAACCTCAGTTTTTCTGATGTGCAATGAGAATGACCATCATTTCTAAAGAGCCAAGAGAGAGCATACAAGAGGGGAGTTTACTTTTAATTAAAGTACTACATAAATGTAAAAGCAAACCTACATCTTGCAGAAAGTTAGCTATGTGAATGAAACATTTGTTAAATACCTTCTTCTTTGTAATCTCTAGGCACTTCCAAAGAATATTTCTAAACATCACAAGAACCCTGCAGAATAGGTAGCTCAGGATGACCTGCATAGTAGCTAAAGATGAGAGTGACTGGGCCTCTAATTCTGGGGTCAGATGATGATATAGCTTCAGAGAACTGGCTTTGAATCTTTCTTTCTTTCTCTTTCTCTCTCTCTCTCTCTCTCTCTCTCTCTCTCTCTCTCTCTCTCTCTCTCTCTTTCTCTCTCTCTTTCATTCTTTCTTTCTTTCTGATAGAATCCAGGGCCCTGTAATGCTCTACCATGTATCAAGTTTTTAGTAATTAATAGGAAATCTGAAAATGGCCTTAACTTGCTGTTGTCTGCAATCTCTTAACATTACTCAGTCTTTAATCAATGTTTTAGTAATACAATTTTCACCAGGGACAACAGATCTTTCTTATGTTTGTTATTTTTCTAACAGACTCAAGGGTGACATCCTTGATCATCTTGAGGCACCCAACCAAAGGATGATAGACAGCTTGCTGGAAGTATGAATAGTTAGTTAGTCCTCCTCCATCTTTAAGTCACTTGTTAGTCTCCTGCTCTAACTCCCACTGTAGTCCTAGAGATGGAATATCTCTAAACAGTCTGAAGCCATGGGCTTGATGCTAATTTGATGCTCATATTGGACAAAGTCTAGATATTTTACTAATTTAGGATGATTTACTGAATGATTTGTGGTGGCCTAAAACTTAAGGATTAAGATGTTCTAGTGTATCCGAGATTGTATTAAAACACTAATAGCAAATGGTGCATGAGCAGTATGGCTCATTGTTAGCAAGAATGCAGCCTATAATACTCCATTACAATATATATTATTGTTTTTATCTTATCCAAGAGAAAAAAAACACGGATTAAAATGACTTCCCTTACTCACATGTACTATTGTTTGAATATGAGCAGTGTCCTTCTAGGTCCATGTGTTCAAGGCTTGGTTCCCAGGATAGCACTAACAGGAGATGTTGTAGACCTTCAGGAGATAGGACCTTATGGGAAGCCTTTGGGTCATTAGGGCATGTCCCTGAAGGGAATTGTGTGATCTGAATTTACTCCTCTTCCCCTTTGCTTCCTGACTCATCAGATGAGTAATTTGTTTTATGATATTTGCCAGCCATGATGTGCCATTTTCACCAGAGACCCAAAACAATGGACACACTGATCTTGGACTGAAATCTTCAGAAACTTGAGCTTTACAAGTTAATTGCCTTGGTGTTCTGTTACAGTTTCAGAAGGCTTGCTAATACAGAAAATTGGTTTTCAGAAGTACGACTTTTACTTAACAGGTGACTCTGGCAGGTGATCAGGAGACTATAATGCTGATAAAAATGTGAAGAGTAAAGGTCATACAGATGAGGTTTCAGATAGAAATGAGAATTCTATTGGGAATTTTACAAATACCATTCTTATTATACAATGACAAATAATTTGAATCCATCTTACCCATTCCCTGAAACTTCATGGGAGCCTAAGGTTAAAGATGATGGACTTTTTTTTTTTTTTTAATCTGGCAGAGAAAATTTCAAGGGAGCAAAGCATTCAGGCTGCAACATGGGTTTTACTGGCTCTTTTTTAAAATTACATTGATAATCAGGTGCAAAAGGGAACAGAATAGAAAAATTTGGAAAATTTGCAGCTTGAGCAACCAAGGTACTCACATAAAGGTATGGCCAAAGAAGGTCTATTGCTATTGCCAGTAAAATTGAATTGTACTGGAATAATAGAAAAGTTGTCTTGTGGGCATCTCAATCTCAGAAATCTGCAAGGCCACCCAAATCATCATAAGCTCCAACCAATTAGCATTACAGTTGTAATTTGCTTCTATAAAATTTTGTGATATTAAATAAAAAATATATTCTGCTTAAAGGAAAATCAGAACTGGATAATCTTCAAATTGATCCTTTTTGTAAGAAAAACTTTTAAAAATATAAAATGGTGGAGGATAAATATTATAATTTAGGAGCAAGCAATGTAAATCTCTCTCTCTCTCTCTCTCTCTCTCTCTCTCCCCCCCCCAACACACACACACACACAGGAATGGAATTAACAATACAGCCTGTAATACTTACTTCCTTAAAAATCTGGAACAAAGGTAGACTGTTTATAATCCAGCAGTAGATGTTCCACATTCCAATGGATGAGCTACTCATTATATCAATGTATATTTTCAAGTCCAAATTCCTTCATTTGCAGTCTTCATGAAATTGAGCACATTTTAATTTATCTAATCCTCATATTCATAGATGAAAATAAACTCAAGATGAATGCCTATTTCTAGGGTTTGACATAAAGGTCAAATGAGATTATTCACGTGTCACACTTTAAAAATCCTCTGTCATAGTAAATGCTCAATACAACTTTTTCTATTATCAAAAATGTTCTGTTTAGACATGTGGTAGTCATGCAGTGGTCTCAAAATAATCATATCTGTGCTAATAGAAGGTGATTTATAATGATGTTTTCTATAATAATGTGTGTACAATAGTTGTTATAAAATGGCACATGCTATTTAAATGAGTGCTCAAAGTAAGTTGGATGGAAAATTTTTATTTCCAAAACCAGAAACCTACTCAAATTAACTTAAGTAATAGAGAGTATTATAAAGCTCATCGATATCTAAGTTCAAGAAATTTAGCCTAAGCTTATTAATATCAGTCCTTTAGCATATAACAGTTTCCATCATTTTGGTTTATTTCTTAATTTGCTTCATCCTATTCAAACTAGCTATCTTCCTCTGCTTACTCATGACTCAATATTCACCTCATCTACAACTCCTTAATGGAAGTTTCAAATCCAAATACCACCATTATATATCAATATTCATATTTTCAATAGATATTATGGTCAGTTTGGGAGTTAGTCAATGAATTGAAACCTGCATTGGGTCTCAAGAGCTATAGTCTGTGTAAACCATGATGGAAGGAAGCTGCTTATAGAGGCTACAGGAAAATCAACTAACAGAATTTTCTAAAACAGAAGTGAATAATATGCTTTTTTAAATCTTGAAGATTTCTAAAAGCCCTATTTATATCTAGCCATTTTTATTAGCTATGTGCCCATAAATATTGTTTACATGTATTGTAAGTTTCAAAAACAGTGTATCACAAGCAGCCTTTGTTTTCCCATTTTATACAGATGAGAATCATCTCCATTGACTTTACTTAATGAAAAATTGGCTTCCTGGTATCATAAGTATTGATTTTGATGAGGGCAAAAGTGACTGTTAACTCTTTAAAACCATCAATAAATATTTAGTCATTCCCATTGATACGATGAGAAGTAGATCAAATGATTCATTTCTTTTCCCATCATAATAAAACTTGAATCTATAAATGGAAGAAATCTTCATGGTTAAAAAAAAATTAAAATCAAAACTCTAACTATATAGGCACTTCTTATATTTTAAGAAAAGAATTAAGGAGTATGAATCCCAAAACATTTTTTTTTGTCCTAGGGTATTATTTTACTTTTCTAACAATAGAAATCCACAAATAACTAAGATGGGCTTCTATTAACATTATAGCTACTTGCCAGTGTTTCCAGGACTTCTTGTCTTATGGGAATATGCTCCCTTGTAATGAGGCTTGCCCAAAGATTTGCTTTGTTTATTTAAATGTAAGAAGAAGTAAATTTTAAAAAATATAAAGGATGAACTTAGCAGTGTTGAATCTCTCATTCTTTTCTCCCCTTTTGTGTGAATTATAGAAGAGGCCTTGTATTGAGATGTTGCAGACAAATAATTGAAAAAACCCCAAGAACCTATAGTGGGTGGTTGCTCTACATTCACAGAGGGCTTTGAGTGAAAACTGTACTTGTATTTTAAGCCACTGAGATTTGGAGAGTTATCCCACTGCTTAAACAAACCCATTCCAATGTCTCCACTATAAATTATTAATGTTCATTCTCTCTTCTAATTTTTATCCATGTGGGATAAAAAAGGGACCTCATATGGTTTATATGTTGTTTGTCCCCCAACTGTTCATGTGCCATGAGTTCAGTCCTTAATGTGGAATGTTGGGAGGTTAATATGGTCCTTTAAGAAGTGGTGCCTAGTGAGAGGTCCTCAGGTCAATGGGTCACTAACCTCAGAAGGGAATAGGGTAATTCTCATGGGACCCATGAACTATTCTCATGAGAGACCAAAGGAGACACAAACATATATATATATATGCATGTTCTTGTCTCTTGACATGGTATGCTCTAGGCAACCTAGGGATTCTGCTCACTAAAAACCCATCTCCAGATGTAATCTCTTGAACACATTTCTTCAGAACTATAGAGACAAAGTAAATCTCTTTTCTTTAAAACTTACCTAATGTGTGGTATTGTGTTATTAGCAACAGAAAACAAATATTTAAACATAATATATCCATGAGGAAAAACCATAATAAATTGCATATAATTTAGCCAGTAATTTTACCTAATTTTTAAATTAATCTTGTTTCAAAGATAGTAAGCCAAGAGTAAATAGAATGGGCAATCATTATTATATATTCTCAGCTCATCATCATCTCTGTTTTAGCAAGCAAAAGAAAATGTCTGAAAACAAATTTGATGATATAAAATTATTCAACATTATCCTTAAATAATTTTAAGAGCTATATAAGGGAAAATTTTAAAGAAAATATAAAGTGTTTTGGAAAATGAAAATATTAGATTAGAATACTGGGTTATTTTTGCATTAATCCATTTATTATACTTTTTATAATTTGACTACATTACTTTTTTTTTTTAACCTTAAAACAACCACACTTATTAGGCTAGTTTCTGCAGGAAAGGTGTGTGGACATAGTTTAATTGGATTCTTTTCTTCAGAGTCTTACAAAGAGATAATCAAAGTGTTAACTAAAACTATGTTTTTACTTGAGGCTTGACTGAGGTAGGAGCTACTTCCAGACTCATGTGGCTGTTAGTTTCTTGGATGGCATTTAACTGGGACTTCAGCTTACTACCTGTTGTTTTCCAGAGGCCAAGCGTCTGCCCCTCCAAGCATCCCTCAATCCTTCACTAGATGCATCCTATTTGCTCCCTTCAATTTCCATCAGCTTTCTTTCCTAGGAAGCTAACTTCTGTGGAGTGTGGCAACTGAGCCCCTTAGTCTTCTAACTTCCTGTTGGGTTTGACCAATGTGGGACCCTGGCAGGAAATGTAGAAGAGGGTTTGTGATTGGGTATCTCTGTTACCTAGATTCCCTTCTTGCCAGGCTTCAGGTTAGATGTTCTTGTTTTTTTTTTTTTTTCACCCTTTATTTATCTATTTATTTATTGTTCTAATTAATTATACATGACAGTAGAATGCACTTTTACAAACTGTACACAAATAGAGCACAACTTCTCACTCCTCTGGCTGTTTATTCATGGTGCAGTGTCACACCAGTAGTGTAATCATAAATGTATAGAGGGTACATGTATAGAGGTCTGTCTCATTGTACCATCCTACCCATTCCAACAGCCCCATCCCTCCCTCTCCTCACTCCCCTCTGCACAATCCAAAGGTTCCTTCATTCTTCCCTACCTGCCCCCAGCCACTATGGATCAGTATCTGTTTATCAGAGAAAACATTCAGCCTTTGGCTTTTGTTTTCTAAGCAAAGATTAAAGCACTTTTGCTCCAGCTTCTTTCAGCTGCAGTCATCTATTTTCTCTGGGCCATACTTACTCCCTCTTCTTACTACTTAGCTAGAAGTGTAGTAATGGCTTTTATTATTTTAGCCCTAGGGGGCTTCATGATCCCTGTTAATTTCCCTTAATATTGTCACACTTTTGAATACATGCATTTATTGAACTTCCTTTGTTTACCTGTCATTGTTTGTCTAGTACCCTGATTTAACTTCCCTGGGGGGGGGATTTCTTTCTTTAGCACATTTTTCCCCCTGATATTTTATTTATTTATGTATTTTTTTTACTGTGGTAAAACACACATGACTTAAATATTACCATTTAGTCATTTTGACTAAGTTCATTAGCATTACATAATTTTAAATTGTGCTGCTACTGCTACCCATCTACAAAATGCTTTTCTTTTGCAAAACTGAAATCCCTACTAAAAAATAATTCCCCATTTCTGCTCTTCCCAGCCTCTGGCAAATACCAATCTAGTTTTGGTCTCTGTGATTTAATTACTTCAAGTATCTCATGTAAGTGGAATCATATGGCATTTTTCTTTTTGAAACTGGTTTATTTAACTTATCATAATGTCTTTAAGATTCATCCATATTGTACCATGTGTCAGAATTTCCATCCTTATAAGACTAAATATTGCATTGTATGTATACAGCACACTTTGCTTATCCACTTGTCTGTTGATGAACACTTGGGTTACTTCCATGTTTTAGCTTTTGTGACTGTGACTAATGCTACTATTATGAGTGTACAGTAATCTCATTAAGAGCCCAATTTTAACTCTATTGAGCATATATCCAAATTGGAATTGCTAGATTGTGTGATAATTCTATTTTTAATTTTTTGAGAAAACACCATTTTGTTGTCCATAGACACTGAATTATTTTACAGACTTACCATAGTAAAAGAGTTTCAATTTCTCCACATTCTTGCCAATAGTTGTTATTCTAATTTTATGATAGTGGGAATCCTAATGATTATGATATGGTATCTCACTGTAGTTTTGATTTGCATTTCCTTAATCATGAGTGATATTAAGGATCTTTCAAGTAATTATTGGATGTTTGTATATCTTATTTTGAGAAATATGTATTAAAATATTTTGTTCATTTTTGAGTTATGTTATTATTTTAATTGTTGAGTTTCAAGAATTTTGTATATATTGTATATACTAATACATTATCAGACATATGATTTGTAAATACATTCTTCAATGCTACAGATTCCTTTTCTTCTGTTGATATTGCTTTTGATGCATAATGGTTATAATTTTCATTAAGTCAAATTTGTCTATTTTTTCCTTTTGTTATGTGCACATTTGGTGCAATATCCAAGAAATTACTGCCAAATCTAAAGTCATGAAGATCTTACCTTATGTGTTTTTCTAAGAATTTTGATATTCAGATCTTATATTTAGGTCTTTGATGCATTTTTTTTCACTTTTTAGTTTTGTATATAGCATTAGATAAAGATCCTACTTTAGACTTTTCAGTTGGATGTCTATTTTTTCCAGCACTATTTGTTGAAGATTGTTCTATTCTCATTGATTGGTTTTAATACCTATGTCATAACTCATTAGATCATATAGATGAGGAGGCATTTCTAGGTTATTATTATATTCTATTAGTCTGTATATTTGTTATTATCCCAGTACTACATTCTCTTGATTAATGTAACATTGGGTCTAGTTTTGGAATCAGAAAATGTGACTCCTCTGATTTTCTTCTTTATTAGAAACATGGCATGTTTTTCAATATATTTATACCTTCTTTAAATTCTTTCAGCATGGTTTTATAGATTTATTTGTACAATTCTTCAATCTCCTTAATCAAATTAAATCCAAGTACTTTTTTTGATGCTATCATAAATGGAAGTGCTTTCTTAGTTTCCATTTTCAATTGTTCATTGTTACTATATAGAAACAAAATTAATTTTTCATGTTGATTATATATCTTGCTATTTTACTGAATTTACATTTTTTAATTCTAACAGATTTTCGCATGGGATATTTAAATTTTTTACACATAAAATCACCTCATCTGTAAAAATATAGAATCCTACTTTTCCTTTTTAAAATTGGATTCCTCTTATTTCCTTTACTTGCCTAATTGCTTTGACTGGGATATCTAATACTGTGTTGAATAGAAGGATTGCAATAGATACTAATTGCCTTGTTCTTAATCTTACAAGAGAACATTTTACTCTTTCCTCATTGAATAAAATATTCACTGTGGGTTTTTTATATGTAATGTTTATTATGTTGAGATAGTTTCCCTTATATTCCTAGTTTATTGAATATTGTCATTATAAAGGAATATTGAATTATGTCAATTGTTTTTTATTCATTAGATGAGATGATATGTGTTTATTAATTGATTTTCATATGTAAAAACATCCTTACATTGCAATAAATATATGCTACTTAGCCATTGTTTGGATCTTTTTTATATATTGCTGAATTGTTTGCTAATATTTTGTTCAAGATTTTTATATTAAACTTCATAAGAAATATTAGCCTGTAATTTTCTTTTCTTATGGTGTTCTTATGTAACTGATATGAAGATAATTCTGGTATCAGAAAATGAATTTAAAAGTATTCCCTCTTCTTCCTCTTTTGGGAAAAAGTTTGAGAAGAATTGATTTAGTTCCTCTTTAGTTCTTTAAATCTTTGACAGAATTAATCAGTGAAATTATCATGACACATTGTACACACATGGAGTATAACTTTCCATTTTGTGGTTGTACATGATGTGGAGTTATACTGGTCATGTATTCATATATAAACATAGGAAATTTATGTCATATTAATTCTACTATTCCTATTCCATTCCTGTCCCTTCCTTTCATTCTCCTTTGTCTAATTCAATGAGCTTATATTCTTCCCCACCTCCCCCTTATTGTAAAAATAAGGAAGAGAGAAAAATGAAGGGTTTAAAAGGGGCTGATAATTAATTTCCCTGGAAGTCACTTCAGGCAAGGAGAGCTTGCAATAAGTGCAAAGCAATGGCACTTCCTCTTTATCTGAACTGCTATTATCAGAATCAGCAGTCAGTTATCAGGACACAGATCCCTGGTACTTGGAAGACAGGGTTCTTTTCTCCAACCCTTGCTCCTACAAACTGTGTGCAAGCTTCTGTAGGAGCACATGTACAGCTGCCTGTCACAGGACTAGGAAATGTGAGTTGGTGTATGCTACCATGCTAAGATTTGATCAAAGTTAATCACAATTTCCTGTTCAAGCCTTTCCTTAGAACTTCTCCTGGAAGTTTTAAGTCTTCCTGAGACCCTAGGGTTCTAAAATAGTTATAGCAGACAGATTCTGTCTGTTCAATTCTTATCTAGGTAAGGAGACAGACTTGTGATGCTTGCACTGAATTAACTTCCCAGAAGTCTGATATTACTTTTTACATGAATAGGAAACACATATTATTAAATAATAAAAATACACAGAGAATGAGGATAAATAAAATAACACAGAAGATATTAATCTTGAATTTTAAAAAAATCAACCCCATCAAAATGCAGATCAAAGGCGCATTAATATTAAGATGTTAACTCACTAGAAATGTCAAAATTCATGTTTGATTTCAGCCCTGTTAATACACCTTTTTATTATAATGAGGGAAAAATAGGCCTTTTATTGTGGTCTTTCAGAAGATTTTAGTCCAAAATAAATTATAATTAAAATGGAACCTTCTAGGTAATAAAAATGCTTATGTAAGCCTCCCAAATCACATAATTTCAACCATTCTTCCTTAGGTTAAAGAGTAGGTTTCACCTGATAGCAGCAAGAATCATTGACATAGAAAGAAAATCACCAGTGATTTAGGCTATAATTTAAAACTTTATTATGAGATTTACTGTTGGCTATCTAAGTTTTAGGTTTTTCTTCCCAAAGTGTATGGTTTTATATTTGTAAACTGTCATGGTCCTTTATTTTATTATATAAAATGTACTGAAGGAATCATAGAATGCTCAGTCTTTGTCCAACTACTGTCTTAGAAACGTAATCCTCTCATTATTATTATTTATTCAGCTCACTACCTAAATGAATTATTAATATTCCATGGCAACAATAGGGTGTGAGTTTTTTTGAAAGCTGAATAAAGGTATACTTTTCAAAAATTATTTTACTCTTGTCTTCTCAAAGATAGTTCAAAATTTTGATAGCTTTTCAAATGCACAGATATGAGTTGGAACCATGTGTTTTAAAATCCATCTTGGAAAGAAAATTTTGACCAAAAAGCAAGGAAATACAAAATACAGCAATACTTTTCTTGTGAAGGATTTAAAGCCTCACTTGATTGTCAGACCATTGACACCAGAGATTTAAATAAAACATATTATCTTCAGAACACAGAGCTAGAGGTGTCAGTGGGAGGATTGAACCCTCCCATTAAGTTAAAAGGTGAATATGTTTGAGTGAAATTGTGGGTCAGCCTCAGCCTTTGGGTGCAAAGTTCAAGTGGAGGCCATGTCTATGGAGTTCTGAGGAAACAGTATCAGAGCCCACGGTAGCCAGAGCAGCATAAGGAAGAGCCAACATTACCTGCCTGGAGTCTCCTCAGGGAGAATCTAGTGTTGGTCTTTGTCTGGGATGATTTGGGTAAATTACCCATGTATATACTGAGAACTAACTGATTGTAAGGCAGGAATCCAGTTGCTCTGAGATCACATAGAATCTCAGTCACAAGGGAACTGTAAAGAAACCTTCCTTCACTATTCTTTTTGTCCTTTCTTTTACATTTTCTGACTTCAATTATTTATTTGTTTGGGAAATTCCACACATGCATGATGCAAGAGAGAGACATAATAGGAGTGTCACTTCCTCAGCTTCCCCTGCAGCTTAGAATCAGGAGAGGGACACAGTGACACCTAATACAATAGACAAGTAGGAACTGTCATCTAGCTTTGGTGAAATCAGAGAAAGAATGAGTGGTGTTTGGATTCAGCATCAGCAACAGTAGAATCTTTACAGGATTGTGTAAATGAGAATGTAAATAAGAAAATTGGACAAATTTCTTCTTCTCTTGTCCCCTCTTTCATCCAATATTTTATAATAAATCATTTTTCTGTTTGAGTTTACAAAACCTGAGTTCTGATGCCTCCAACCAAGTGGTTATACTCAAATTATCATGTCTACCTGAAGGAAATAACTAAACTCAGTGTCCTCAGTAAAATGTACATATCAAGCTGCTCTAGGACATGCTGCATGAAGTAATTAAAGTAGCTTGATATGTAGGCAGGTAGAGATGGAAGCTTCCAGAGAAGGCAGTATTTGGAAATATAAACAACCAGAATGTCAAATTCATTAATAACAGGAATAGCTACTTAGCTCCAACTTAGATGATCACAACTCTGTTAATTAACATTATATACATGCATTACCTTGCTTTTCTCAAGGTGTTTCAGTTCACTTTCTAAAATTAAAAATTCACGGGCTTTAATCCAGACCCATTAGATCAAAATTTTAAAGAATTTGTTATGGTATCTATACTTCTTGCAAGCATCCTAGACAATTCTAATATTCAGGGAATTAGAAATGATATATTATTAATTTAATC
The DNA here is from genome assembly GCF_964194105.1 of Spermophilus citellus. NCBI lineage: Eukaryota > Metazoa > Chordata > Mammalia > Rodentia > Sciuridae > Spermophilus > Spermophilus citellus. Next base: position 100,500,269 of record NC_138186.1, on the reverse strand, counting down.
ATTAAAAATTGGAAAAACATGATGATTCTATTTTAGAGTTGAGGACACAGCTTCAGAGAAGTTACCAATTCAAGAGACACAAACAAATAAGTGGCAAGGCATACTATGGCATCAGGCTTGTTTGAATATAATTTTCACCTTTAATTTTTTCATCATAAGACTTGTTAAAAACTTCTGGTAGATTCTTAAGAAACAGAGAGATTTGGATTTCTACTTAAGCTCTGTAATTCTCACCTGTATGTTTAGCCTATATATATGTTTAGCCTATATATTACTTTCTGAGCTTCATTATCCCCATTTGAAGAATGAGGGAAAAATTAGTACCTTAATATTCTTCAATGGATAAGTTAAAGTAAAATTTGTAAAAAAAAAAAATTAAAACTCCATAGACAATTCACTCTTTTTCATTTGTCAGTCAAGTTTGCATTTCCCAATTTCAAGGGAGAATGTGTTGGTCATTTACCTGTGTTATCTAAAATTTACTGTGTACACAGATAGACTGTATTTCCTGTATTTCTCAACTTCAACTTGCTGGAGTCTGGTTACTGAGTTGTGACTGATATCAATCTTGGCCTGACTCAAGGGCAATTATAAGTGTTCCTTTTCTCTCACCATCTAGTTCTTGAATGCAGAAGAGAGTGGGTACAAAGTGGGAAAGAGTCAGGTCCCTGGTTATCACTACATACAGTCATGGTTGGACTGCACATAAATAAGACTTAAGTCAAAATTGTGTTATACTATTAAAATTTATACATGGATATGGCCTAGCAGCAGATGAATACTGAGAGAAAAATGCAAGCTCACACATATTCTATAAATTCTTTTTAAATTGTAAATTGTGATTAAAATTACAATTTGATTGACAATTCACTGATTAAAATGTTTTGTTTCTCTTTCCAACATGGATAAAACCACTCTCTACAGGGTAGCTCTACTCAAGATGTAGGCCCATACCAATGTGAGATGCAGGAAACTTACAGTTCAGTCCTCATGGGCTTAGAAGCAGTCTAGTTATTCCTTCATTGACTTAATATTCCATTTATTGGATTCCATTTATTGGATCTTTTTCTCTCCTACCATCTTCACATGCTAAATCCTTGCCTTCTTCTTAGTTCTCTCAGTTACTTCCAGAGACAAAACATTTGATATTCAGAACTTAAGTTTCTTGATTTGATCCTTATTAGATGCTATAGGACCTCTTCCTCACAAACTTCCCCATGACCCTGACCTGTTGTCCACACTGACTTTGCTGAAGTGTATTGGGCAACCTGCTGGTTACCAGAGGCCTCAGAAAAGCCTTCTGATATTCTTTTCATTACCCACATGTCTTTGAATTCTCTTTTATTTCTTTTTGTTTGGAAATATCCCTTTGTTCCATGTTATATTTCAGTTCTGTTTTCAGCCACTTACTGAGCACTTAATGCCTGAAGTTCGAGCAAGGATACTCCGTCATAAGCTTAATCAATCAGTGGAGTAAGTTTTAGTTTCAAATTCTGGCAAATAAGGGCACCTATCTTCTAGTACCAAACTACATGCTTACCAAGTAACCTGGTCCTGGATTCCTAGGTCTGAGACTCTGCATTATTCTATGTTGTAGATTTTTCAGGAACTAAAGTCATGCTCCTGAGCTCTAATCTAACTGGATTTTGTCTCTTTATTTTTGTTTGGTGACTTCCCTGACTATCTATCTATCTATCTATCTAACTGGATTTTGTCTCTTTATTTTTGTTTGGTGACTTCCCTGACTGACTATCTATCTATCTATCTATTATCTATCTATCTATCTATCTATCTATCTATCTATCTATCTATCTATCTCTATATAAATTTTGACAATCTGATCATACTTGGAGAACAAGTTATAATTTTTTAAGCTCCATTAAGCCCCACAGGAACTATGAGTATGGAAATGTAGATGATTCTTATCCTGCCTTCCTGAAGTAAATACCATAATTGAGGAACAAATTTATAAATGCACAAGACAACTGGGCATAGTAATGTGAAATTAATTCTAAAGTATCTGACAATACAGAACAAACCATCTGGATTGGTTTGTTCAGCACAGGAAGTTACTGTTTGTTGTAGAAGAGCCAAGGAACAATTGAGACAATATCTTTTATATACACCAAATGAAACTGACTCTGACTGAGATATTTTTACAAAATATACTTTACGTTTAATAGATACGTGCATTATAGGCTAGAATTATTAAAGACAGTAAAAATGATCTGCTAGAGATATTTTTCCCAAGACTGGTTGTCACAGTTTAGATATGAGGTGTCCCCCAAAAGCTCATGTGTGAGACAATACAAGAAAACTTTTGTGTGAAAGGATTGGGTTATGAAAGCCTTAACCTAATCAGTGCATTTGTCCCCTGTAAGAGATTAACTGGGTGGTAACTGTAGACAGGTAGGGTGTGGCTGGAGGAGACGTGTCTTTGGGAACCATCTAGGGTATATAATTTGTCCATGGTGAGGAGAGTCTCTCTTTCTTCTTCTTGATACTATGTGCCCAGCTGCTTTTCTCTGCCACACACTTCTGTTGTGATACTCTGCTTCATCCCAGGAATTGGGATGAGGAATTGGAGTTGGCCATCTATGGACCGATATCTGTGAAACCATAGGCCCCCAAATAAACTTTCCGTAGTAAAAATTGTTCTAGTCAGATCTTAATGTCACAGCAGTGAAACAGCTGACTAAAACCCTGCCACATCCCCTTTCTATCTCCTTACAAGTGCCTTGCTAAGGAGGAGGAAGGGAGGTTGTGTGTGTGTGTGTGTGTGTGTGTGTGTGTGTGTGTGTGTGCCTTTCTTCCATTAAGGATTTCTTCCATTGTTTTAGCACATATGGATTTTTTTTCCTAATTTTCTTTTTATGTTAGAACCTAAAGTCACCCTAGCTGTTTGAGTAGCACATGATTATAAATAGCTTTAAAATTCATACAAATAAAAACATGCTAATGCAGCTCAAGGTGCAGACTTTGCCACTCAGGTCAGTTACGTTTTCACATCTTCATGGACCCCATGTACACTGGCCCAGGCCAGTCTCTTTCAACACCCTCTTCATTAGTCTTCATTAGAACTGGTCCCTACCTCTGAATATTCAAATAATGACACATGTTACATGATTCACATTCCTCCATTCTAACCTCTGCCATTCAAACCATTCTTAGTGACATCTTCTGCGATCTGCCCCTAGTAATCGCAAGTCACTCCTCTCTGTCCTGATGACAGCTTCTGTCTTTCTATTTCTGCAAAAGCCCTTAACTCATTCAAAATTCGCCTCATCTATCTTACTTTGTACCCTAACAAAATCACATATCAGCAGGAGCCTAATCCTTGGACCATTCTCAGCCACACGACATTCAAATTATCATTTCATTTTTGTTTTTTCTGAGAGATACCTACCTTCCCACTCAACAATTTAATTAGAAAGCAAGACCTATTTCCAGATGCAAATGGTTTAAAAATTTTTTTCATAGTCTAGTTCTATTTATTAAGTGTTGAAATCCACAGCACCCCCCGAAATACCCTCAAATATTAAAGTTAAATATCACTGCAGTTATGTAAGATTTGGAAGTAATAGATGTCATCTTTCTACTTAATACTATGCAAATCTGAATCAGATAAGTTTGGAATTTCCCCAGAATACAGAAGATATTACAAGAATTGAGGAGAACTCTTTAACCTTAACTTTAGTGGTAAGAAAAAGTACTTAAATGTTCAGATGTGTAAAAACGCCCCCAAATAACCTTTTATGTTCCTACTCTCTGCAGAAATATTTCCTAAAGCTTAGTCGAGCTAGGTAGAAATGGGCTCTGGATTAATTTTGACCTTCTGTGGCAATGCATTTCCAAGACCAAGAATTTATGTGTGCAGAATATTAAATGTCAAATGCAAATATGAAAATGGAGCTACACAGTTGCAGATAGTCCCTAATTGATATTGAGCAGACTATTCCCTTTAAATGTTAATGAAACTGTTGTAATTACTAAATGACCAAAACAGCTCAGAAGCCAGGGTTCACAGCTGTAAACCATTACTTCTAAATTACTGGCACAGGCCCGCATTAGCAGATGGCTAGGCCAGTGGAAGAAAACTTCCTCAAGATGCTTTTCTTCCAGGTCTGGGCTTGGGAGCAAATTAGATGAGCATATTAGAGAGGGCCAGAGTGCCTGTTTGGACATGTCACTGGAGATAAGCACCTCCTTTGATCTTCTTACTTTTTTTTTTTCCCCACTACATTCTTTGCAGAAAGTGCTGAATATCACAGAACACAAAGAAAAGAGGAGAAACTGACAGAACTCATAAATGTTGCACGAAGGTTCTGATATGCACATTTCTGCAGGCTTTTGTGAGTTTCCTGCATCCTGAGGCAGATGGACATGCTGGGATGGAGGTAAATACTGAAAAGGGGGAGGGGAGAGAGAGAGAAAGGGAGAACTGCTAACATGCCAGTGGCAGAAAAGCAATTAGAAGAAAAATAGGGCATTTGAATGGGTTTAGTTACCCTCAAGACAGAGAACATCTATAAAGCTGTGTAAGCAAAACTATGCAGAAGAAACAAGCAATGTCTTTATTAGAGAAGGCCTGTGGCTCTTCACAGCTTTGTTCTGTAAATTCCATGCCAGCTTTACAAACTCTCAGAGGTTATTAACTTTAGAGAGATTTTTCTAAGAGTTGGGTGCAGACTAGATTTTATTAATATGAATAAAAGATTAAGACATCTGCCAAGAACCAGTGGGAGAAGGAGTTGGTCCTGTGATGTATACCACAACCTATCCTAGAAATGAAACAATGGAGTTTTCTTCACCATGAACTACTTTGTAGAGAAAATGTTTAAGAGATAATTTGTTTACAATCAAAGCAGGTATTTCCAGATACTACCACCTTCTGGAAAATTTTAATCTGAAAGTGATACATGAAATGGTTGTTAGGATTTAAAAATGCATCTTCACAGAAAGAAGAATGTTATAACTATCACTAAGGTTGGAGGAAATATGAAATCAGACTAAATAATCTAGTTTTGTAGTTACAGAAGGAGCAAAATGTGGAGATGGAAAGTGTGGATGAGAATTCCAATCAGACTTGCTATGAGATCCTCAGATTTAAAACATTGAGATGTAATTTGAAAATGTTATCAAGATAATGTATAATGCTGAGTTTTCTAGAATACTTGTGTTTTATATCTAACACTGACAAGACCAGAAAAATCACAGTTAGAATCAACCCTTAAAATATCAGAAATGAATTATCAAAGTGCTGATAGAATATCTGGTGTCTACATTTTAGGATTAGGAGGCACTATGAGTCTAGAGGAGAAAGGATGATAGAAAGATTTGAATACTTTCTAGATCCAGAACCCATTTGAGACAATACTGTGAGATATTTGATATTGTCCTTGGTGTCCTACTACTTCTCTGTCTTCTACTGGGAACTGCATCCATAGACACTGTAGAAATAACACACTTCCAGGGCTTTCTTCCACTGGATACTCCTGACCTTCCACTCAGCCCCACAAAATATGATAATTATTTTTTAATCACATTTATTTTTATCTTTCTGACTTCCTTTCCTTGCTCAAGGGAGTTGATCATAAATAGATTTTCTTCTTAATGCAAGCAAGTAGGTTAGTCTTGTAATTTGTAGTTGAGACATGGTCAGTCAATTCTTAACTCTTCTAAGGGTGGAAAATATTTTTGGAAAGTGAACTATTATATAACTGTAGCGATTTAGGCTCCAGAGAACTAAATTCATCAGCTTGGCCCTGATGCTTATTGCACGTGTGATCTTAAATACATTACACAACTTATCTATATATGTCCATTTCATCATCTCTATATTGGGGTAATAGTATTAATATCTCCTCCATGGATTGATACTGAGAAATTAAAACACTTAATACACTCTTTGATGGTGCTTAGTAAAGTAAAAATAATCCAAATGATTTTTTAATTGATGAATTTTAGAGTTTTACATAGTAAAAATAACAGTCATGGAAATGAGTTATTTTCCCTCAGAAATACTATCAAAAAGTAACTCAATTCCTTGTTTTATTTTGTTTCTTTTTGATAACAGGGTTTGAACCCTGGGGGCTTAATAACTGAATCATATCCTTTTTTATTTTTTAATTATGAAACAGGTTCTCACTAAGTTGCTTAGAGTCTAAGTTGCTGTTGCTGGCTTTGAACTTGCAATCCTCCTGCTTAAACCTTCTAAATCACTGGGATTACAGGCATGTGCCACTGCACCTGGCAAATCCTTGTTTTGAGAATATATTTTAATTGTGTAAAATATTACCATTGGGGAAGCTAAGTAATGAGTAAATGAAACCTCTCTCTAATATCTTCACAATTTGTGTCTACTACAAAATAAAAACTTTCAAAAAATAATAAACCAATCCAGTCTTATTTTGTCTCTCAGCCAGATTTAACATTTGATTTGTTATTTTCATGGCTATTTCCCATCTTTTGCTCTGGAACCATAGGTTATAGAAAGCCTTCAGAGGTTTTAATGGCAATTCCCATGCCCATAAGTACAAGAGTTGTCCAAAAAAGAACTGTGTGTGTGTGTGTGTGTGTGTATGTGTTTGTGTTGGGGGTAGGGTAATATTGTATACTTGTAGTATTGAGTGAAGGGGATAACTAAATGAAATTATTTCAATGAACTATTTGTATAGATAAGTGGGAAAAATTATCATGGTATTTTTTCTTCGAACTTCAAAGACCCTATACTTATATGTTATATTAGCATATTGCAACCATCAAATTATGCTTAGCTATTTTGGTGGGAACCATGGACTTTTCTGAGAATTTAATGAAAGATATGAGACCTTTCCAAGAAAATGTGTTAAACTAATTTAAGTAAAATAATATGAAGCATTTCTTCCTACTGTCTGTGTTTTAGTCAGCCTATGCCACTGTGACCAAAACCCCCAACAAAAACAAATGAGAGGGAAAAAAAAGTTAATTTGAGGCTCAGGGTTTCATAAGTTTGAGTACTTAGAGGGCCAAGTCCATTGCTCTGGGCCCAAGGTGCAGCTGCATATCATGGCAAATGGGCATGGCAGAGGAGAGCCGTTCCATTCATGGCAGCCAAGAAGCAGAGAGAAAATGGATAAAAGGGTCCACAGAGAAGATGAACCCTTACAGGGCATGCCACCCAGTAACCCACCTCCTACAGTCATGCCCACATGCTTACAGTTACCACCCAGTCCATTCAACATAGGACGGACTGGGTAGCATCCAGTTTCCATGATCCAAGCATTTCATTTAAGAACTTCACTATATTAACACAAGAGCTTTGACAGGATACCACATATCCAAATCATAGCATTTCATTGCCCCCCAAAATCTCATGTCCATCTTACAATGAAAAATGCATTTAATTCACCTCCAAGTATCCCATAATCTTAACAGTTCCATCATTTCCAAGTCCAAAGTCTCTTCTAAGACTGAAAGCAAACTCTTGGCTTTGAACTCCCGAGAAGATCAAAAACAAATTACACATGTCCAAGACACAGTGGCACAGAATAAACATTCCAATCCAAAAAAGAGGAAGAAGGTCATAGAATGAAGGGATAAAACTGAAACAAGACTAAAATCCAAAAGAACATACAGGTCATATAACTCTGCATACAACATCTAGACACATGGTGGTTTGAAAATGTTTTTTGAGAAGGATGGGGCAGTCCTACCCCTTTGTCCTTGCTGATTGTAGTACACATAGGCTCAGTTTTAGACGGACTGTCTCTATAGCTAACAGAATTTCTCAACAGAGAGTCCACATTACTGGTATCTCTTGATTCCTAGATTCTCCATTTCAGCTTCAGCTTCAACTTTACAGCTCCTACATTGTCCTCTCAGGGACAATTTGCAGGAGTTCAGACCTAGATACACTTAACTAAGCCTCCCGCACCTTCTGTAAATACTTTTGTGAAAGCTTCCATGACCCTTAACTTTAGCATCTGTATTCCTGCAGAACCAGCACCATGTGCAAGAGCTGCCCCCCCCTGAAATCATGGCTGCAGTAGCCTTATGGGGCACAGAGTATCTGGCAAGATGAACACAATAAATAATTTTCTAGTCACCCTGTGAAATCAGAGCATCCACGTGATCTCTTACCAAAGGAATTCCCCTTCTATATCCTAGAACCTGCAATGGTTGTAATCTTATAAATTCCTGAGATGCCTCAAGATGCCTTTCCTAATATCTCAGTTCAAAGCACTTAGTATCACTTTAGTGTCTATAATCTCTTCAATAACCACATTTTCCTTGGCCCAAGTTTCACACACTTCTCTGGCCAAGGTGCAAGCTTTTAAGATACTTCAGCTCTGTACTTTGCACCTAATTCTTATAGTAAATCTAGTTTAAATTCTGTGAGCAAAATTCATGACACTGTTTGAATGCTGTTTCCTGGAAATTTCCTCCACCAGATTAATTAGTCTATCCCCTTTAAATTCAGCTTTACACAAAAGTCTCAGGACATGAGTAAAATACAGAAAAAGTTCTTTGCTGAAGTAAAACATGAATGGCCCCTAGTCTAACCCCCGAAAGACTCCCTGTTTCCCTCTGAAACCACATGAACCCAGGGATCTCATTTCTATCCACATTCTGGTTTTCTAAGATTACACCAGATTGCCCATTAAGGTCTCTTACAAAATGTTAAAGCTTCTTCAGTCTGCATCACCAAACTCTTCCACAATACTCATACAAACCAGTTCCTAAGACTTCTGAACCACATAGTCTGATTATTCACAACAATAATCCCACTTCTCACTGTCAATTTTTGTTTTAATTAGCTTTGCATTGCTGTGACCAAAATACCCAATAAGATCAATTTAGAGGAAGAAAAGTGTATTTGGATATTATGGTTTCAGAGGTTTCTGTTCATGGTTAACTGACTATATTGCTTGGGCCCAACACGAAGAATCTCATCATGGTGAAAGGGCATGATCTTCGTCCATGACAGGAAGGAAACAGGAGTCAAGGCGAACCCTTATAGAACATACACCCAATGACCTACCTCCTCCAGCTATGCCTCAATTTCCTACAATTACCACCCAGTTTATTCAAACTAGGACAGACTGATAAGGTTACAGCTTTCATAATTCAATCATTACACCTCCAAATATTATTGCATTAGAAAAGGAGCTTTTTCTGAGATATCTCATATCCAAGCCAGAGCAGTATGTTGTTACTGAATCCTAACTATATGTAACTTACAGTACAAGACATGGTATTGCAGATTGTGGGGCATGTAAAAATAAATAAGGCAAACCTTGTCACTCCCCAAAGAAACAGGAACAGTAAAAAGATATTATGATCCAACATAACTAGTGCTATTGAGTGGCAGTACAATATGCTCTCACATAAGAAAGCATCTAGTCCACATTTGAAAGAATCAAGGAACATTTCCTGAGGTAGTGGCTTCTAAGTTAAGATCTAAGGATGTAGGCATTAGCCAGTTGATGAAGCAATCACTTATTTTAGATGAGGAAACAAACTTTTTGCAAGATATAGTTGAGAATAAAGAGTATTCTTTATTCGAAACTACATCTTCACATAGAAATCAAAGAATCTTTTTTTTTTTTTTCTGGAGAGATAGGAATTATAAATAAAATTGGAAAGAGTGGATTCAGTTCACACAGGACATTATAAGCACTATTAAGGAGACCTTAAAGTTACTGAAGAACATCAGAGAGTCTTTGAAGTTTAAAAATTATAGTTAAATTTGCATTGTAGAATGATCACTCCGAGTACTCTGTAGAATGTACCATAAAGTGAGAAAACAGGAATGAGGGAAAGCAGTAACAAGAAATTTGTAGCAACCCAGGGAGAAGATAATAAAAACCTGTAATCTTGGCAAGGAACATAAAGAGAAATGGTTGGATTTATGAGATTTCTGTAAAAGGCAGGATAGATAGGATTTTGTGTATTTGGATGTGAGAAACATGAGAAAAGACAGTTGAACATTATCTAAGATTTCTTCAGTAAACCCCTGGGTAGGTGATGGTGCCACTCCTTCACATATATGCCAAAGGAGAAAGAAAAGCTTGAGTAAAAAGAGATTAATTTAAGTTTTAGGATTGTTGTATTTTAATTTCTGTGGGCTATCCAAGTATCCAGTGTGACATTTAGATACGTAGTTCTGTGCTACAGAGAGAAATACCAGAATTAATAGCATTTGAAAACAATATTTGAAGCCATGGCAGTGTGTGAGATCATACAGAAAGAGTGACAGAATGTGGTGAATTTACTAGGCTAAATGTTAAATTTCTACAAAGAAAGACTTCATAATGCCTTGACTCAGAGAAGAAAGTGCAGTTTTCTCATCCATAACTATCTCAAAGTGAAGAGACCAAACTGGTAAGAAGGATAGTACAATTAATCTCAGATTTTTGGGGACACAAATCTGGGTGATTGGCCATTGCATTGAGTCATCATTTAGTATAATTGAGGCTGGAACGCTGCTTCTTTCAGAGTCCTGACATTTGTACCTGTTATGGTTTAGATATTAGATGTTGAAATAAAGCAAAAATTTACAGGTGAAATGATTGAGTTATGAGAAACTTAACCTAATCAGAGCATTAATCCCCCAGATGGGGAGTAACTGAGTGGTAACTGAAGGTGTGGCTGGAGGTGGTGGGTCATTGTGAGTGTGCCTTTGGATATAGATGTTGTCTCTGGTGAAGAGAGCTGTTCTGTGTTGTGATGTCCTGAGCCACTTTTCTCTGCCTCACTCCTCCATAAAGTTTTGCCTTATTTTGAGTCCCAAAGAATGGAGTTGGTCATCTATGAACTAAGACCTTTGAAACATAAGCCCCCGAATAACTTTTTATCCTCTAATTGTTCTCATCAGGGTCTTTTGGTAAAAGCAACAACAACAACAACCAAAAGCTTAATAAAAGAGTAACATTTGTCATTGTAAATGGAGAGAAAGAAAGATGAATAGATCTGGAGATTCATAATAGTGCACACTTTTTATGGTAGAACTTGAAGTAACTTCCCACTGTGAAGGGAAAAACAAGGTTACCTGATATCAAGGAGTGCATGATAGGATTATAAATCAGATGTATGAAGAAGATTGCATTGTCTTTGTGGAACCTAGAAATAAGGGTTTCGGGAGAAAGTAAATGTTCTAGATTTCTGGTCATTTTGGAAGACCTAAGTTTGGAAATTATAACTTTATGTCTATTGTACCATTCCACTGCAAATTTATAGAAATATAACACAAAAGAAATCTCTACAAATATCTATGTTTCTTTTGTTCTCAATTATTCATAAAATTAATGAGAGCCCAATTACCAAATAAATAAATATATGCAAATATTGTTCACATAAAACATTCTGTCTCAAAGCAAATGTCATCAATAAGCTGTTATTCATCTCCAAAATATCTGGAAATGTCATTTTTATGAAAGCATGCATGTTATCTTTGACTTCTAGTGTGTGTGTGTGTGTGTGTGTGTGTGTCTGTGTGTGTTTAGTTTATATGACTTCATTAGTTAATAACTGCATTTACAATGGTGGCATCAATATTTTCACAAATGACTTCCAGGTATGCCAGTCAGCATTTTCCAAAAAGTCATGGAGACTGAGAAATTCCTTGGTATGACATCTGAAAGTTGGAGACCCAAGGATTCTGGTAACATGGCTGAATCCAAATTTGGAAGCTTCAGAACCAGGGAAGCAGATGGTGTAATTCTGAGTCTTAGGCTGGAGGCTGGTACAAGTCCCAGAATCCAAAGCCTGGAGAGCCTTGAGTTCTGATATCCAAGGCCATGAGGAGAAGCCTGTCCCAGCTCTAGGAGAGGGAGAGAGGGAAGAAAGTGAGGGGAAAGGGGGAAGGAGGGAGGCAGAGAGACAGAGAAAGACTGCCAGAGAAATAATGCTTTAACAGTTTTCTAGGAATCTCAAAATCCAGTCAAGCCAACAACTAAAATTAACCGTTATGCGTGTGTGTGTGTATGTGTGTGTACACACATACACACACACACACACATATATATATATAATATATATATATATATATATATATATATATATATAATCAGATATATATGTATAGGTATGTTTTTGTGTGTATATATGAATATATGTATATTGGTGTGTGTGTGTGTGTGTGTGTGTGTATATATATATATATATATATATATATATATATATATATATATAGTCAAGTAGCTACTGAATTTTCTTGGATGTCTTGACTTGAAATTCTAGCATAGCAAGTGCTTCCTCCTGCATTCATTTAGGTAAAATTCTGCCACAGGGATAGTTTCTTTGACAATAGCAAGAGGCTTCAAGAAAATGATCTCAAATCTGGATTTCAATATTCAAATTGTTTGGGTAGAAATAAGGTTGGGCTAGATTGTATATGTTTTTTTCAGGGTTCTTTGTATATATTTCCACAAAAAAATGTAGTAGACTTTATTACTCTCAATACAAACTAAAACCAAGATTTTTCTAGCATTTATATATTTGCAATAGTTTTGTGATACCAATAGCTGGTTTAAACTTTGTTGCAATAGTTCATGGTCTACTGGTTTTGAAATTGGATGCAATAGTTCATGGTCTACTGTGTCACTGATTTGAAGCATGGGTATATTTGAAGAAAAGCATATTTCAGGTGTACTTTGTTTTTAGTGGCATTTGTAATTCAAAAATTTGTCTTAATTATCTGATTTATATTGTTTAAAATGTCCTTCCTTTATCCAAGTTATGGATGAACTCCTTGTCAAGTAGTTTTTCTTATATGCCAATTTATTTTTACCATATGTAATCCAAAAAATAGAAGAAAAAGAGAAAAAAGACAGAAAACCATAAAATTGTTAAAATTTTGTTTGCATAATGCATAGTAAAGAAGTTCAAATTTTGTTCCCACACTGAAAGGAATGATTTAAATCCTTGGCTTTTATAAAGTTTCTCTTTCCATGGTGGAAGATGAAGATCCATTCAGGATTGCTGGCAGCAATTCTTATGACACTGTGTGCTGGTAGAGAAGACAGTGAGTCATTATGACACGTAGAGAGTCTTTCTTTAAGAAAGCAGCCAAACCAGATGTATTGCCAAGCATCACAGGTGTTCCACCTGTGCACAGAACACCAAGATTTGTCTTCCAGTGGAAGCTTTCCTTGGCAAAGAAACTTTATACCATTTTAAAAACATTAAAATCCTTTCCAGGCTCCAAAGTAGCATATAAAATACAAGTTTTTCTTAGATGGCAACAGTGTGCATGCAATAAGTGCAAACTAGGAACTGGCTTCACTAGGGAGCATCTGTAATTTTGTCCAGTTGCATTCAGAATGCAAATGACTTAGTTGCCAATTATTTCAAGTCTTATCTTAAAGTAGTGGGAAATGCATCAGGACTTCAAGAATGAATAACATTTGTTGAGAAAGGTAATTTTATTTCATAGCTCAAAAATGTTCAACAAGTACACTTCTGTGTCTCCACAAGAGTCTCTGCAACATGGCAGCTCATTTTGTTTGGGGATGAGGAAAGCAAATTTGTATGATGCTCTAGTATATGTTTTGTGAGTGGGTGGGGGTGGGGTGGGGTAAAGGGTGGGAAAATATAGATTCTGTTAAGTATGTACTATTAAAAATTTAAGCTTTTTTCATAGAATTGATCTTTTTTTTTTACATAAAAGCATTTTTATTTTTTTATTTTTTTATTGGTTGCTCAAAACATTCCAATAGAATTGATCTTTATTATCTGTGGTTTTCATGATGAGAAGTAGAGAATTTTCTTGCTATTTGTTTAAGTCTAACACTAAGATTTTTGCCCCTTGATTTTCAAAAAGGTGATTTGAAGGTAAGATCAAAGGATAAGTAAAAAATTTTACCTCCTCCTTTGTTTACATTAATATTGCTAACTTGAGCTGGATATAAGTTCATAATCATACTGTCAGACTGCATTTTAAATATATGACAATAAAGTATTCTATAATTATAATATGGCAATGATTAGCTAATTTATTTTAAAGTAAACACTATTCTTCATACTATATAGGACAAACACTGTCCTGGACATAAAGAATAAAGCCATGAAAACCAGGCATGCCATGCCTGTAATATCAACAATTCACAAGGGTCAGGCAGGATGATTGCAAGTTTGAGGTTAGACTTGGTGAGACCCTGTCTTCAAAAAATAATAAATAAATAAATGAGTAAGTAAGTAAATAAAAAATTAAATAAATAAAAAGTTAAAATAAATTGGTGAACAAAACAGACTGGAACTCTTTATATGATGGAGCTTACGGAGTAATGGATCACCACTATATGTTTCCAATAGCATTCAATGCTATTGCATCTATACTTTGAACAAAATAAAACGTTAATGACATAATTAACACAAAACTAACTTTTTGGAAAATTTTAAAGCTATGGCAAAGAAACTGATTCTTTTAATTTCTTTCCTAATTCAATTTGTTAGTTTTGTAGTTGTTTCACAGCTTACTTAAATCCCTACCTGGAGATCAGGGATATCACAGACTTAGTTCACAAAATTCAAGCACAAAAGGAAAATATTAATTATCAAAAAGTAAACAGTAGCCATATGTTCAAATTATGATAGGAAAGCATGTGTTTATTTAAAAAACATGAAAGATAAATACTTTTTTTAGCCTCAGCAATAATCTTACTTTTATTATTTCATGTGGTAGAATTTTTCTTTTAGCACCCATTAATTTTTTTTAACATTTTTGAGTTCATGCATACTCCTGACAGCAAAATATTTATATTAAGTTTCATCTTTGGGAAAGTTTGTAACTGATTTAAGTTGCTTAAGGCAAGAATTTTCCTTTAGAACTAACTTGAGTTTCCCTCTGTGCAATTTTGGCAATAAACTATTCTATTTGACACCTTAAAATTACAAATATCTTGTGCTGTATTGAAAAAAAAAAGTACAATTAAGCTTCTAAGACAAGGATCTCCAATTAGAAAGGAGGAAGACCTAAAACAAATCATTTTTTAAATACATTTGTTTTTTGGTTTGTATAGGACAACAATCCCCCAAATGTCACAACATTTTCACTAATTTATTCAAGCAGTTTCCTTTCCCCAATACTAACAATATGGTTCCAAAAGAAGTTGCCATTTTCTTACAGGTTCCTGTTAATTGTTATTATTCTTAATGGTGTCAGTATCTGACTCAGGCAGAACCAGTAAGAATATATCCCTGGGATTTGTGAACTGGGAATAATATGGAGAAGCTCCTATTTTTTTTAATTTTAGATAATATAAATATTGAATCTAAATTTGCCAATAACATTGTGTTCGGTTCTTATAAGAGAAGTCAGCAGAAGGAGAACCAGTATTGACAGGGAAGTGCTTATTCCTGAGCCCTCTTTTTAACCCTGTTCTTACCTTGGTGAAGGTAACCAATAAATTAGCTTTGTTTTGCTAGAGGTATTTCAAGGTGTATCTATGTCATTTGCAGCAAAAGTAGTCCCGACTATATAATGGTTCATTGATTTTTCAGTTTGTAAAGTTACTTAGTTATATCATCACTAATAGATTAATTGTATCAGTGAAATAGGTCTAATTTATCACTTACATGGTACTTTTATTTCAGTACATGATGAATCTATTTTCAAAGATTAAATGCCATTATCTTCTAAAATGGCATTTCACATTATTTATATTGGCAATAATGGTAATTAATGGCTTAATAAATTATGAAAAATTAGGAAAAAGGAGATGCTTCAACAAAAAACCCTATACTATTTTCATGGGGAAGAGAAGGAAATATATCTTTTTAAATGTAAAAATTAGTTCTAGCTTAAACATAGGAATGATATAATTTTTACTTAAACTAATATTTTTATATAGAATCATTAATTATCTCAATGTGCTTGTAAAGGAATGTGATCTATATGGCCTGCAAATCTAAGAAGTTTCAGTGCTTTCTTTAAACACATTATTTTTTGTCACAGGAATATTGATCTAACAGATTCATTTTACAATATAGACTATCATCATTTTAAAACTGTGTGGAGTTGTGAAAATAATACTTTACATTATTTAGTCAATTATGAAACTCTAAATTACTTCTTCCGTTTTTCCTCTATGTATAGTAGAAGAAAAATAGTTAATTTAAATACTGACCACAGAAATCCTTTTGGGAAAATATTGACCATATAAGAATAGAACTTAAAGGGCCCTTTGGGTTATTAGATGTTTTCCTCTGAGCAGAATGTTAGTCTGGGATGAGAAAGAAGATCTGGGAACCTCTTCCACATATGGAAACTAATGCTTTTTCTGGGGCTGGAAGAGGGTACAACAGTCTAACTAGCAAAATATTTTAAGTCTATGAGATGGTGATGGTGAGTGTTGGGCCTGGTGATCCTAGTTCACAGGACAGAGGCAATTCTCTGAGCTTGTCTAGCCTTGGTTGACAGGAGATGGGCAGTGACTGAGTCTATCAGAGGCTTCAGGTTTGCCAGGCCCTTTTCCAGGAAGGGAAGGGAATGGAAGAGAGACCATGGCAGCATTCATGCATAGAAGACAAAGTTCTGGTCAATAGAATGAATCTCTTCAAAATATTCAAAGAATATTACATTAGGGATACTTGAGAAAATAATGAAGCAGCTTTTTTCTATTCAACAGATCATTATTAAGCACAAATTATGTACTAAATAATCTCAATTCTGAAAATACCATACTGTCAAGAAAAGGAAACCAGAAAATAAGAACAACAAACCTTAGTAAAAATCAAGCAACAAACAGGTAACCAAATAAAATATGTATTGTGTAAGGTTATGATTAATGGAGGGAAAAAGAAAGGAATCAAAAAGTGGGGGAGAAGTAAAGGGAAGAGGCAGTGAAGTCTCATAATTGGTGGACCAGGAAAGATATTGAAGGTAGCTTTACATCATTATCCAAAGTACATGAAGACACAAATTGGTGTCAACATACTTTTATACAACCAGAGATATGAAAAATTGTGTTGTATATGTGTAATAAGAATTGTAATGCATTCCGCTGTCATTTATTTTTTTTAAATTAATAAAAAAAAGAAAAAGAAAATAGCTTTAAGTGGAAGCAACACACTGCAGGTACTATAGGTATCTTAGGAAATCACCAGGCCACAGATAGGGCAGAGAAAAAACCCTAAGGAGGAGAATGGTTTGTGTGTTTGAGTAAGAGTGAAGAAATTATATTGGCTGGAAGACATTAAATGGAAATGGAATTGCAGGAGATGAAATCAGAGTGATAATGTGATAGTTACAAATTATGTAGGCTCTTGACTAAACTGTGATTTGAATATGCAGGTGAATCACAGAATATTATTAAACTATGTAGATTTTTTGGATCTGTAAGCTGAACTGAAACCTGAGACAGTGAATTGTACAAGTTCACTTTGAGTAGTGAGGTTGTAAATCATAAAAAATAAATTTGTTCTGACTGGAGTGAGATGAAATATTAGACTAGTTTTGATTTGCACTTCTCTAATTGCTAGAAATGATTAATATATTTTTCATGTTTGTTGATTGATTGTATCTCTTCTTCTGTGAAGTGTCTGTTCAGTTCCTTAGCCCATTTATTGATTGGATTATTGTTTTTTGGTGTTATTTTTTTTTAGTTCTTTATACATCCTGGATATTAATGCATTTTTATTTTTTCCCATTCTGTAGGTTATATTTTTATGTTACAAATGTAGGCAAGGATGTGGGGAAAAAGATACATTCAAATTGCTGGTGGGACTGCAAATTGGTGCAACCATTATGCAAAGCAGTATAGAGATTCCTCAGAATACTTGAAATGAAACAACCATTTGACCCAGCTATCTCACTCCTTGGTTGTGTGTTAGAATGCATTCTACTGTCACGTGTTACTAATCAGAACATAAATAAATAGATAGATAGATAGATAGATAGATAGATAGATAAATGCCATTAGATAGTTTAAAGCAAAAGCTGAAGGTGACCTAATTGTGCTTTCTAAAGATCATTCTGTTTATCTTTTGGTGACAGACTAAAGTTAATGAGAGGTTATTGAGATAGTTCAGAGGAGAGAGGATGGTGACATAGGGCAGAGTCTTAGCAGCAAAGCGGATAAAAAGTGATGACTCTGGGTGTATTTTGAAACTATGAAAGTATTCCCTAAGAGAACAGGGTTGAGGAGTAAAAGAGTTTGAACACACATTTGTGGTTTTTTGTCCTGAAACACTGGGAAGTGAAATAGGCCTTGATTGAGGTAATAATGGCCATGTGAGATGAGAGAATGGGAATGAGTAACTCAGTTTTGCATTTGCTAAATATGAAGTCCTTGTTAGACATTTTAGTGGAGGTGTGAAAGAGAAAATTAAATACAATATTCAGAACACAGATTCTGGTTGGAGTTATAAAATACAGTCATTTGCTTTAATATAGCATTTGACAAGATAATAGTAAACAAATTTGCTAAAGGAATGAGTATAGGGAAAGATGAGAAGATTCCACAAAAATTCCCATGTTTAGAGAATGAAGAAAGAAAACACAGATGGGGGAGCCAGGCATTTTGAAGACAACCCGGATCTATAGACTTTTAGTAACCAAGAAAGTATTTATATAAGAGAAGAGAGAGAAAAACAATTTTGACAGACCAATTAACATGCATACTAAAAATTGGTCATTTATTTTAGCAAGGGGAAAAACATTAGTGCCCTCGAAGACAGTACTTTGTTTTTTAGATTTCTTATTAACTGTATAACTTGGTTAAATTGCCTACCATTGGATATGTGAATATTTGTTGAAAATGGAGATCATAAAATCTATATTTGAAATTCATATTAGTGAATAAAGATGATACATAGGGGAAAGTGGCTAACAAACAAATGGAAAGTATGTTCTCAAAGAAGAATTCTCCCTTTGCTTCATAACTGTGGCTCTTAATTTTTTATTTATCCCAGCTCTTTAGAGTGTTTCACAGAGTTTAATATAAAATTATTACTTTTTAAGAAGAGGGAGGGATCTGTGAAAAACAAATTTATGAGTAACATCTTATTCAATGAAAATGTCTTTTTTTCTTATTAAGTCTTTTAAAAATTATTTTTATTTGTTCTAATTAGTTATATATGACAGTAAAATGCATTTTGACACATCATCCATAAATGGAGTATAACTTCTCATTCTTCTGACTGTACATGATGTAGAATCCCACCAGTTGTGTAATCATACACGTATATAGGGTAATGATATCTGATGGATTGCTGTACAGAAACCAGAATGTAGTGGATTCCAGAGAACATCAAAGTATCAATGAAGGGCACTGCTAATTTTTGAGGTCTTATATGGCCATATGATTTGGTATATAAAGGGAAATAGAAGAATAAATATGGGTTTTCTTCTTTCAGTTTTGATATTTTTTACTAAAGAAAATTTTAATGAAAAAATGCAGAGAGATAATAGTATAATGCCCTCTAGCCCACAGGCAACTCTTATCCAGGCTTACATTTCTAATAATGTCTGTATGCTAGGGAGACTGATTTAGAAGTATAGAAAAATGTATTGATACAGCAAAAATATGGAGAATACTTAAGAAATTTCCTTGAGTACATGAGAGGAGATGGGGTTCAAGTCACTGGAGGAAGCATTGGCAAATACTAATTCAATTATTCACAAAATAATTATTTTTAGACCCAATTTGGGTGGTTAGGTTGATGTGGATGTTCTCTTCTATGTGCTAACAAACAAATGGAGAGTATGTTCCTAAATGAAACGAAAAATGGCCAGTGTCTGAATGTGAATGAGAAAATTTGAGAATAATACAGACCTATAATATAGTATAGACCTCTAACAAAGAAAAAAAATGAATAGACATAGAAAATACAGTGCAATAGAGGTAGCATTTATCATGAATTTAAAGTGAGGACAGACAACATGATACTGTTTATTTACAGCCACATTCACATTTGGTGGGTGCAGACTCAGAGTTGGTGAACAGTTCAGGTAACTGAGATTATAATTAAAATGAGCCAGTATAATAAAGTAAGAGACAAAGCGTGTTGCTAGCTAAGCATGGGAGAGGTCATCATGACGGACATACATATAGTCTAGGTTGAGAACATGCATTAGGTCTGTAGACCTAATGGAGGTGAATTAATGACAGGAATTTCTGCAATAATTTTTCCTGTGTGAGATATTCATATGAATCAGAAATCATTGACTTTGAAAAGAAAACTAAGAATTTATCACAATAACTTTCAAAGGTCTTTATTTATTATTTTTCACTATTAGTAATAGTCATGCAACTGCCTGTGTTTTTTTTTTTTTTTTATTTGTTCTAGTCTTAAAATGACAAGAGAAAAAAACTGCAACAACTCTGATGTTTGGAGGATTTTCTTTTTAATGATGTTCAATATTGCAAATTATAAAAATATATTGCCTGACATAATAAACTGCACACTCAGCCATGTTTGCACGTATTTTTGTATTTTCTCTAGTAAGCTCACATCACTCAGAAGAAAATGGGAACAAAAGTAGGATTTTTCTTCTTTACTGACACCCTAGGGGGCCTCTTCAGCTTTCTTGTTTTTCAAAAATACTTCCTCATCACCTAATATGGTTTAGAAATAGAAGATCTGGAGTAAGACTGCTTAAGCCTGTATTCTTGCTTAAAGTAGAATTTTATTAAATCAATCAATATACTTAATGGATTTAATCTTCCTATGTATAAAATGTGTTTATGTCTATCAAGGACATAGTTCATAGGCTAATTGTATACATTCAGTGAAAATCCAGATGAACCACATCATACACTGTTTGGCATATACTGAGAGATCTACATATGTGGGTTTCTTTTACTTTATTTATTTTGTTAATTTGCTGTCACTGTTGATGTTACTGTTGCTGAAGTCAAATCTGCCTAAGAACCCACTGTTGGTATTCTACCAACCTAGTTCAAGTATCCTCTCTGTCAGGAAGTGATTGCTGGCCCATCAATCAGATCTTGAAACCCTATTTCTGTGCTCCATTAAGATGATATATTTCCCCTCTGTCATTATTTTTATGTACTCATTATTCTTCTATGAGGATTAGATACTCCTGTTGAAAAAGATTATACATGACTTTTTTTCGATATTGCCACCACATAGCATAGAGCACTGTTCATGGGTGCTTAATGTATGTTGAATAAGTACAAGTGATCAGAATTTAAATTCAGAGTGAGACCATTTCATAGTGTGTATAATAATAATTAAAAGGATAAAGTGGAATTCATTTTATTTAGTATAAATCATTAATCTTAAATGTCATTTGTCTGTGCAATTTGCCTTAAATGTTTAGATTTTGGTTTGTTTTCTTTTCTTTCATTTTTGCTATGTCTTATTTTGTTTGGGCCTGTGGCGAAGGTTTCTTCTCAACACATTCCCAGGTCTGGGTCTGCCCAGTGATCCATCTCAGCACTAACCACTAGCTACACTAGCTTTTTATTAATGTATTTTGTTTTATAAGGTCCTGCCACTATTCAAATTCTTAATTTCTAACTCTCAAATCTTTTCTACTTAGCATATTGGAGATTACCAGTCTGTTTTTTTCCCAACAATATTCATCATTATATGAAGAAAGACCAAAAGCTAAAAGAATTTTAAAAACTGTTTTTGATCACATTATTATCAATGTTAAACAATTTGTTCCTAGACCACAGGGTACTTATTATAAGTACAGTCTAGGTTGAGTACATTTAACATTTAGAATGCTGATATTAAAACACATATAATGAGGGCTGGGGTTGTGGCTCAGTGTCAGAGCGCTTGCTTTGCACATGTGAAGCACTGGGTTTGTTCCTCATCATCACATAAAAAAAAATAAATATATAAACAAAATAAAAATATTGTGTCAATGTATAACTAAAAAAAAAAAATTAAGAAACACACATAATAAATCCCACCTTCTACCTGTATTACTCCTTAAAGCTCTGCAATTTCTAAATTGTGGCATTGGTGGTTTTCATGATTGAGAACACAATTTTGAGGTATCTGAGAAGATATTTTTATAATATGCTTTATTTGTTACTATGTTAAATTTAATTATACATTTCCTTGAGGCAGTACATAGGTATGTATACAAATACGGATACATAAAGTGTATATGCAAATAGGTTAAATATGTTGTACAATACATTCTGAATACACATAAGTTATACTATATAAACACTGTATTTAACAGAGAGATTACAAACATGAAAGTTAAATTAAACTAGAAGTGTTTTGGTATTGCTTTTAAAAAATATATGTTTGAGAAAGGCATCTTACACACACCTTATCCAAGAAAACTAATTCTAGATGATTTAAAGATTTTGTTAAAACCAATTTGAAATCTCATCAATTAAGTTATGTAGAATTCTTTGTTATTGAATTTTAAAACAAATTGGAATAAATAATAAATCAAAAATTAAGGCAATTATTTCCTCTAGATATAATCATAGTTCCCTTCCTGCAGGTCACTCAACTATTTAAATGACATGATGAATTCACAGCAAGTTGAAGTAATGTTTTAGAATGTAGCCAATTGTTCCTCTCTTACTCACTACCATGGAACTTACAATTTTGACCACTCTTTTTTTTGTGAACTGCTTTCATCCCTTCTTATCTTTGATTTGTTCTTTCCTAGTTTTTCTTCTACTTCTCTGGCCATTTATATTCTGTCCATTTCTCTTCCTCCTCCTCCCCATCCCCCTCCCCCTCCTCCTCCTCCGTTTTCTTCTTCTTCTTCCTCTTCTTCTATATCCATAAATGCTGAATTTTTCTTTAGTTTGTTTTAATATCATGATATAAATTAAAATAAAACTTTAATAGTGTTAAGCAATTAAATGGTTATGTATAAGAGTAGTTAGCCTGCTGTAATACAGATCTTTATCTCAATATGGCTGGTGTGTTGAATTCATAGTCTGTTCTTTGAAATTGACTTCTTTCCCCCTCAGACCCATAACCATGGCATGCAGACATATTGCCCCTATCGGAATCTTCATCTTTTTTATTTGTTATTCTGTCTTCCCCAACCCTGACTTACATCATCTCAATAATTATTTAGTACTATTAACAGAGTTGTATGTTCTCCCAGAACCTGTGCCCTACTCATTCAAAGTCATGCTGATGCCCTGTAATACCTCCTACCCTAAACCAACATAATCCAAATGCACCTGATTCACTCCTGCTTAAATGATAGATTTGGCTCAGACGTCATTACCAAGGGGAAGTCAACTTTGAACCTGAATTGAGTGATATAACACTTTTCTATTATTTCATACCATCCTGTGCTTACTTCTGTAATAACCATTGTCATCTTATATAGGTCATTTTGTATTTTTATTATAAAAAGCTTTGTGGATATGAGAATATGTTTTATCTTTTTATATTTAGTAATAAACACATGGCCTGATCCATAGCAAGCATTTGTTGTTGAGTGTTTAGTGAAAAAATCGACATGACAATGAAAGTTACATCACACATATGTGAATTTGGTTTAATAAACATGCATTGACCATACACATAGTACGAGGTGTTTGGGATACTAAAATGGATAACATGTGACTTGACCTATATTTAACATTTAATAGACTAATAATGAAAAAATGTTCTAAAAAACTTAATTAGAGTTTAATTAAGTTTAGTTATAGTTCCATTTAAAGGTTAGAAGCTGGACCTGCAGATTTACATATCTTTCATAGCACTGACTCTGAAGCTTAACAAGTACAATAGATTTCTCTTATGTTAAATCAATTTGGAAAAAGTCTTATTGAATCTAACTTCAAGATTTCTTTTATGCCCAACACATTTTCATCATTCCTCCTGTTATTGCATTTGTTCATATTCTCCTCATTTTTCATGTTCATTTTTCCCTGTGTTCTGGGGGGAAAAAGTGTCTGTCCTCTATTATGCCACCAAATTGACTAGCTATTTTAACATCTGCGCTTTAGTTCTCCACTTGCACCACCAACTCAACATGGCTTTAAACTCATCATTTCCCTCTCTTACTCTCTTAAGTCAGTTATTCTCTCCTTCTTGAATTCCCAATTTTGGTGAATGTCACTACCACCAATCTCCCAGGATAGAAACATGAAAGTCTCTATTAGTCCATCCACTAAATGGTCCTCAAATCTGTTTCCCATTCTCTTTCTTTCCTTCATCATATAACTTTATTTCCTGCCTAGATTGATGGAATAATTCAATCGTAATTCCCTAAAAATTCACTTCTCTGCTGTGAGTGTCACAGTAATATGCAAATCTCCTTGTACTCAATTCTTTCCCCGTAGGATAAAGCCCCAGTTCCTTAGGTCTGCATCATCCAAATCTCTAAAGTCCTGTCAGGCAATCTCGCTTTTCTGTATCAATTGTTTTTGTAAAATTAAATATGCAATGCTTTCTTGTATTTGCACAGCCTATTCTGATTATAGTATCCTTTTACTCTTTCCAGAATCTTAAAGTATCAGCAGTCCAAAATAGAATATAATGTGACACCAAGTAATATATTTTCTTTCACTTGAAACATTATAATACTTGAAAGAAATCAAGCTACCTAAGATATAACCCTGAGTTTATAATTCGAAGCATTTATTGAGATCTCAGTTCACAAAACAGCAACAATAATTACCAATAACTCATTAATAGTTACAAAGAAACTGTTCTGAATCCAGAATTAGGTTTTTAAAATATTTAGCTGGGAATAGCTGCAATCCCTAAGCAGGGCTGTTCTAATCTGAGAGAAATAAGAACTGATAACAAGAATGATGATTAAAATATATATCCTACATCTTCATTAGCCTGTATTGATATAGGTAAAATAAAATTTTCCCAGGATAGCCAGTCAACATTGATTCTGCTCAAAGATTTAGAAAAAAGATTTGTTCTAGATAAAAGAAGTTATAAGAATATTAAAAAGGAGAAATTCCCTAACAAGCTAACACAAATAGAACGGATTGACCAGGCTTCTTCAATTAGTTGGGTGTAGTGTGTGTGTGTGTGTGTGTGTGTGTGTGTGTGTGTGTGTGTGAGAGAGAGAGAGAGAGAGAGAGAGAGAGAGAGATTTAATTATTTCACCTAACCAATATGTATTGGACACCAACATGATAATGTATATAAAATGTCCAGAAACAGAGCTCTGTACATTTGTCAGGTAGTTATGTTATTGTTTAAGAATGATGTCACTGATTATCCTGTCTCTGAGTGGGTGAGTATAGCAGAGATATATGTATTCTGGATAGACAGAAGGAAAATAAACTCACCTACATAAACAAAGAAGAAGAAGAAGAAGAAGAAGAAGAAGAAGAAGAAGAAGAAGAAGAAGAAGAAGAAGAAGAAAGCAGAATATATACTGAGTACATGATGCTATATTTTAATCAGAGCACTTTCATATTTCTTATATTTTTATTCTTAATAGGTATGCCAGTGCATTTATTTTTTGTAGAAATTTCATAACATGATAAGTCAATGCATACACTAACTATCCTGTGTAAACAGTGAGTAATCAAACCACATTTTCACTTAGACTTCCTTAGTCCATTGTATAGGCTGCTATAGTGGAAGACCACAGTTTAGGTGACTTATAAAGAACAGATTTATTTTATACATTCTTGGAGGCTGGGAATTTCCATGACTAGGAGGTGTATCTATTGAGGGCCTTCTTGCTGCCCCCTAACATGAAAGAAGGGATCACTTCACATAAAAGAGCAAGAGAGAAAATTCTCAGCCTCTAGCCACCTTATAACTGGCATACATCCATTCATCAGGGTGGAGGCCTAGTGACCCACACGTCTCCCATTAGGTATCACCTCCCCACACTGCCACTTCTCAACACTGCTGCTTTTAGGATTAATTTCTAACACACACTGTTTAGGGAACACATGCAAACCATAGCAGATGGTGTGTGTGTGTGTGTGTGTGTGTGTGTGTGTGTGTGTGTGTGACTGAGGATTAAACCCATGGATCTGTTTACTTCTGAGCTACATTCCCAGCCCTTTTTATTTTTTAAGTATGAGACAAGGTCTCACTAAACTGTCAGGCTGATCTTGAACTTGCAGTCCTCCTGCCTCAGCTTCTTCAGTCATTGGGATAACAACATATGTGGGATACCTGACTGCTAAAGGATGCTTTATGTTGATTTCTAACAGATTTTAGTTGGAAGTGGCTCCTCACATGTCTTTTCTGGCTTTTACTGACTTGCTTCTGACCATACTACTCTATTCTACTTCCCTGGCCATTATTGTGGTTTATAAAGCTAATTGTTTACAGCCATCATTCCGTATTGCAAGTAATCAGTAGCAGTAGCTTCACCAGCTCAATCCATGTCAAAGAAAGAAAATAACATTTGTTATAAAGAAGAATCTATATTTTACCAGTATAGATTGTCAAATAAATGCTAGAAAAGGCCTCTTTAGATTACTTTTTTTCTATCAAACAAAAGTATTATTGTTGTTATTTAAACACTTTTTTCTTCTTTTCAAGATATTATATCCCAAGCCCTTTTTATCTAGAAATTCTAACAATATGAGAACAAGTCTAGTTTTTACTTATATTCCAAATTTGATTTGGAATACCATTTGTTTTATCCCACTCAAAATGCTTAAGTAAGTTTTGCCATTTCTTTGTGAATTTTCTTCTACCTTAAAGCTATCTAGTCAACTCCCGCCTTTAGAGCAACCTATAGTAACAGGCTGAATGATTTTGCATACCGGTTCTAGGTCTCACCTCTGTTACTGATCCCTTGGGAAAGACAGTGTCCAAATGTATTGTAAATGAAGACTTTCCTCTCCTGCTGTCTCCTTTGGCACAATGCATAACACCAAAGGAAACTGTCAAGGAGCCACAGTGTTCTTATGGAATACAAATGATTTCCCCTCTCTCTCAGCAGAGAGCAAGGTCCCTTTTCTTACTCCAGTACTGCCATGCCCAAAAATTTTATGTCATGACTGCAATGATTGAGGTCTTTCTGCTCAGGGCACACTTTCTCTTTGCATCCATCCTTTTTTTTATTTTTTAGGAAAATATAGAAAACTACAGAAATATGACTATTATTTTTGGCCTTCAAGAGAGGTAGGTAAGCTTTCATGATCCCCTTATTTCTGAGTTTCTTCTCAGGAATATTTCCAATTGAAAAGGGAGTTGACTGAGACAGGGAGAAGTCTCAACAACCTAATTTTTTTTTCTTTTCTTTTTCTTCTCAAGGAAAGTATTTCATTTCACTTTTTTTTCAATTCAATAAGTCAACAAATATTTATTGGATAACTACTGTATGTGTCAAGGAAATTCAGATACTAGGGTGAAAGTGGTGATCAAGAGACTAATGATCTGTCCTTGTAAATCTGACACCCTCAAAGTGAGTGAGGAAGCAAATCAGCTGAATTTCCTCTCCTGACCACTGAATGGTAACCTCACACCTCTAAGATCATTTCCCATAAAGGAGCCAGAACAAGAGATAGCACATAGATGTTTTCTCATATAATTGTGGTTGGTTCTTTGCTCTATGAGTATGCTTCTTACATTCAGGACACCTGCCTGGACACCCTTAAAATAATTCTAAGCCACTTCTATTTTTCATAACTGTATGTAAATCATATTGAAATATCAGGTCATGAGCTGACTTCTGTACTCTGATTCATTCCTGTCTGTGAGGAGGTTCAGGGAGTGAATAAAAATTTATACAGTAACACAAAAATACAAAGCTAAATAGATATGGTAGAGAAATGCAAATTAACTTAACTACCATATTATTTTCCTAGCAGGAGATCCTAGCTAATATAAAATTTTATGAGGCATCACAGCACCCATAAAGCACAGAAAATAAATAAGTGAATTCCTGAACAATGTGGCATAAATTTGATGCTACCTTTAAATATGAAAGAGAAGTCTGTATTATACAGCCATTAGAATCCTAGATTTGTTTAACTGGTTATCACTAATGTTCCACTGAAATGCAAATGAAAATTAATATATCTGGCAGTAAAAGATATGACCATTAAAGAAAGTCAATGCATGACATTTTTATAGACTTGCCAAGTCTCTTGAATTGAGAATATGGGACAGATGGTCACATGGCATATTGTTCTCACCCACTAATGCTTTCTGCTGCATCACTGATTTTTGATCTTCAGAAGACTTGAGTTTCATTCAGAATCTATAGTATTTGAAAATTCTCAACTGTATTCACAAAATGTAGACAATCTTATTATGTCTATGACAAAATTATTTAAATTTTATAGGCATAAATCAAGTTAAAGCCTTACTAAGTTTCTAGGCCTTTCGCTGGGAAATTTTGAGTTTATATGTAAGAGCCAAAATGATTTTTCTGACAGTATAATGCACTCATATCCTAATTTTTATATCCTTATTTTTTGTTCTTTTCCATTTATTCAGTTATTCATTAAGCCAACATATAACAAAGTTATTTATTCCTCTATTAATTCAGTCATAATTTCATCATTAACTCTGTGTTTATTTTCTTTAGATGTAATAAAAATACAATAGACTGAATGGTTTAATCAGTAGACATTTATTTTCTCATAGTTGTGGAGACTAATGTACCAGATGGAATTGCCAGTAATTCTGTTTCTGGTTAAGT
Organism: Spermophilus citellus; assembly: GCF_964194105.1. Classification (NCBI taxonomy): domain Eukaryota; kingdom Metazoa; phylum Chordata; class Mammalia; order Rodentia; family Sciuridae; genus Spermophilus; species Spermophilus citellus. The sequence continues at coordinate 100,471,732 of NC_138186.1, read as the reverse complement.
TTCTCTTTCTGGTCTACAGAAGGCCACCTTCTTGCTGTCTTTACATGTTAGGAAAAGAGACAGCTCTAACAACTCCTCCTCTTCCTTTTATGTAAGACACTAGATTAGAGCCCTACCCATATAACTTCACTTCAACTTGATAAGCTCCTACAGGCTGTTTCTACAAATGCAACAACAATGGGTCCTAAGACTTCGACATGATTTGCAGGGAAGGAGACACAAGTCAATCCATAACATCAGCATACCCATTTTCATCACTGCAAAATAAAGTGATATTTCATCATGGGACATGGCATTTTCTATTCTTTTCATTGCCAAGAGACAATGAAAATGTATATATTATACCTGCAGAATGTCAAAGGAGTTATTGGTCCTAGACTGACATTTTGAAGCTCAGTAGCAAATAAACATTGTAAATAACACTGATAGAAAATTTAAAGGCAACTAGTCAATAATGAAACAAATGGACATAGTTTTTCATTATGGCCTTTTTGAAATCAAATTATCCTGTTATCATTTTAAATTTAGCCACTGAGTCTCTTACTGAGTCTCTCAGACCTGGCAACAACAAATCAGGTATTTCATAACAGGCTCTGGTTAATTATGCAAATGTGAACAGTTCAGACAATTACTTATGAGGGTTGCACTGGTTAAATGCCATTGCTCTTGGTTACTGCTGATTGGAGGAGGGCTATGTTCCTACCTAAAGACAGAAACAGAGAGTTAGTCACATTCATCAGAATCCCATGGAGGAGCATATCTTCACACCCATACAGATAATGGACATGTACTGGCAAATTCTTTTAGAAAATTAGAACCCTAGTTTATGAGAATTGGCCAGTTGGTAGGAGCAGAAAACATAAAGACAAAGGGTAAGTATGAGGCTAGTGGGTGGGAGAGGGGATAGCAGAGCTCTGACAGAGCCAGAAGCAGGGTTTCAGGAATATCTCTTTTAGAGTCCTACAACAAATAATTTAACCTTAGCCCCCAAAGTGTGACTTTTGTCCTCAGCTTCTACAGGGTCATCTCTACTCCTTTGGAAGTTCTACCTCCATAAGTGTATTTGCACACCTGACGGCTCTGAGCCCTGCAAGATAGTCTAGCAATACAATACGATTTATGGTATCAGCTAAACTCCCTGAGTGGCTAGAGATGGAGGTTAGCCACATGATAAATCAAGCATGCCTACATGATGGAGCCTCTCAGTGAAACTCTGGCTCAGGTGAGCTTCCCTGGCTGCCAATGCCTCCTGTGTATTGTTACATTGTTTTTGGGAGAATGAACACCATCCAGAACTCCACTGGGAGAGGAAACTTTAAGCTCTGGAGCTCCCTTGTGTGCCCCTTCCCCTCAGTAATTTTAATCTACTTTCACTAGAATAAAACAAAACTATCAGCATAATAGTGTTTGGTGAGTTTTGTGAATCCTTCTAGTAAATTATGAAAAATGAAGGTGGTCTTTGGGGACTGTCAAACTTACAATTGTTGTGAGAAGTGAGGGTGATCTCATGGATATTACAGAAACCTCTATTTCAAGAGATTGGGGAAAAAATTGACACATCTGCCAGGCATCTTGAACAAGGCTTAGTTATATGTGCTTTTTTAATCTCCCTATGAAATTGGTTGCATGCCCTTTCCAAGTTCCTGTGAGACCCAACCACCTAGACACCCTCCTGTGTTTCCACAGATATCTGAGGGAGTGTCTGAAATATCACAACAATCCCACCATTGCAGGCAAAGAAACAGTGTATATTTTCAATTTCTTTAGTTTCTTTAATTCACTCTGGCACATATGCTGTGAGAAATTCAACAATTTGTAGGAGAGATTTGTTATGGTGTGTGAACTCTGGTAAGAAAATATGAGATAAGGACAAGAAAACCAATGTGGGTAGCTGTAGAACAACAACAATAAAAAAAAAATTGCTGTAGAAATGTTGCTCTTTGGGTTTAGAGGACAGTCATTCTGAGGTATCTGGTAAACTTTATGAGATGAGAAATGGCTTTTCAGAAATCCTGTGTTTACCCTGCTGCTACAGGGTACCTTCCAATGCTGTGGGCATTTCTTTTTACATGGATACTCTGACTGAAAAATGCTTGTCCTGTGATTCATTTCCTTAGGACTCTGTTCCTTTTCTTCCAAGAAATAGTTTGCTAATGTGATAAATGTAACCTAGCAGAGCTATTTGGTGGTGTTTGATTAATACAGAAGCACTCAAAAGTAGCACTTATATTTTTGCAGAATCTTTAAAAATGTATATCTACAAATCACCTCTTATGCTAAGCCTTTAGGTAAACCAGCAGTGGGGAGGTCTTTGCCTGCAGTTGTTTTGGAAAAGCATTAGATTTGTGCTTTATTTTACCACTAGTGTACTTGGAGGCTTCAAAGGACAGATTCAACCCTCTTATGCATCCTCATCTGGTCCTACAATGTTATATGCAAAGAGACCTTGGCAATGGCTAAGCATTTTCTCTATGTAAATTGACCATATATCTCAATTTGCCTGGAACAGTGACAGTTTATGCCTTACCTCAGCATATTAATTAATTATTAATGGTGCCCCCTTAACTCCCAAAGTGTTTCAGTTTTGATTTCCAAGAAGACTTTGTTTCAAATTTCCAGTTGATAGGGAACTTTCCTGCTATAACCATGCTGATAACAACACAGTGGTGCACAAAGGTGAGACTTACCTGCTCAAAGAGCTGAAGCTGAGCCTTACCCAAGGCCAAAAGCCAAACTATGCCAGTGTCTGACTTAGGCAATATCTTTTTAGAATTGCTACAGTAACCTTTATCTAAAAGGTCTTTAATACACAAATTCTGACTAAAAAAAAAATTGACTGTTTTTTTAGGATACCAGTATAATATTTCTCCTTAATTGTTTATTGTTTTTCTACCCCCAAATCTTCACCCTTGCCAATACTGTATATTAAAAGGAAGCAAAAATTACATAATGCTAATTATCTAGATATACATTTTCCTCAATTCATTGAAATCTTTGCCTTTTGACACTCTCCTCCATCCAGGAGACTCTAGTGAGTATATTCATGTTTCAAACAAATCTGCCTTTGTTAATCATCAAAAGGTATTTTCTTTAATAAGTGAAACTCTGCAGGCCCTGCAGCTGTGTTGTTTATTTTATAGCAAGCACAAAGACAATTTATTTTTTTAATACTATAATTAGATTAGTGTTCTCTTTACTGAAGCATCTGTAGGAAAATGAGAGTATGTTTCTTTGAATGAATGAGCAGTCACATTTATTTTTATTAAATCTGAACTTGTCCTCTGAGATAGCTGAATTTAATTTTATGTTCTAACACAACATGTAATATTCTTTTTTTTTTCAGATAAAGCCTTGGTCCCCCCCAAAAAGGAGGTTGAACTAAATTAAATCTCCTGACTCCAATTTTTTTAACTGTATTAAAATCTCTCTAGGGTGTAGGATTATGTTTCTGTTGAAAAATGACTACATTAAGGTATGTATTTGCATACATAAACAAATATATCTGATGGTTATCTATGACCTGTCACTGACAAAGAGAGTATCAGAGAATATAATATTATGCCTTTGTTATGACTCCATAGGTCTTTACTAAAAAGTTTGGAAGTGCTGTTTATAAATCAAAAAGATTACTTTCTTAAACTGAGATCTTTTAAAAGTTTTGGAGACCAGTTTGTCAACACTATATCTATGAGACAGCTCCTTAGAACAATTAAATTGCCCAGAAAATAAGTCATCACCTACTGATCAACCATTTTTCTTTTTCACTTTTGTGGGGTCAATAAGGAAAATATTTTTCCTTTCTCTGTGTCCTTTTAATCGTAGTTAATGAGATAAATTTATTGTTGGTACCATACCTTTAAAAAGAGGAAACTGTTCTAGTTTTAAATTGAGTAACAACAAAACGATAAACAGTGGCTTAAGACAATTCATTATTATCTGTTATGGTTTGTGGGAAGCCTGAACTCAGCTGGATACTTCTTTCATGGTGCCTTTCAATCCACAGGAGTAAAACAATGCTCAGGGTGGCCTGATGTGAGGGCTCACCTTGGAAGGGCATCCCTGTGAGCATTTTATTACCCAGAGCTTGCTTTTCAGATGAGACAGTTCAAAGAGCAGGGAACTGGGCAATTCTCTCTTCCCCCTCTTCCTGTTCCTCTTCCTCTCTTCCAGAATTTTTCCCCAGTCCTTTCTCCATGGTCTGTCTATTGATGCCTGTCTGGGCTTCTCATAGCACATCAGTCTCAGGGTGACTGGGCTTCTGACTTGGGAACTAGTTTTCCCAGAGCAAGTACTCTAAAAGACCAAGGCAAAATGTGTACAATCTCTAGTAACCTAAGCTCAAAGACACTGAGCCTCACTTTTGCTGCTTTCTATTTGTTACACAGATTTAATGAGGGAGGGACTACCCAGAGGCCTGAGCAACAGAAGTTTGGTTCACTGAAATGTGGTGGAGGGAAAGGAGGAATTTTTTTTAACAAGTTACTCAAAATATAAAGCAAATGTGAATTTAAAATAAATTCAGTCACAATTTTTAACAAATATCATCAGCTCCACAAATCTATACATTTGCCCCATTTTTTTTCAGAATTTTGAGTCTCTATTATCTGCTGAAATAAATGTAGGAATATGTTATTTATTTTCAGTTTTATAATTTTTTCTCTCAAATGGAGTATTATAATTGCTTTCTCATATATCCCTTTATAAAGGATAATTTTAATTTCAAAAACATTATGAGTTAAATAAGCAGATGCTACATACCCCCTGATAGAATTATTTGTTAATTTGGGGACTAATTTATTTTAGTCATGAAGAATTCTTATAATCCATCACCCAAGCAATAATACAACTTGCTACAAAGAATATGATGTTTTAATAATGTATGTCTTATGATTATGTTAAGATCTAACAAACATATCAAATTTCTCCATAATATCAATGGATTCTAGCATAAACTTCATTTTCATTCAGGATTGTTAATATTCATAAAAAGAAAATAGAGGGTAAATAATTTTCCAAATCACATTTTAGATACTGGAATATCTAATTTCTATTCAGTAGATATTTTCTTATTTGATTCCTACTTCTCTTTATATTTAAAAATCTCATAGGAGAACTGTGGAAATGTATTATTTTTGTATAAGTTCCTGTGAATCTACTAATTTTATCTAGTGGAAAAATTATTGATTCTACTGAGTGAAAACTTTTTATAGTTTCATAAAAAGAACACAGAAACCTCAAAAAAAAAAACAATTTTTCAGTAATGTTTTTCAAAAGTTTTTTTTTTCTGTTTTGTTTTCTCTCCTTGGAAACATTTTTTTCCTATGTAAATAAAATCTTAAAATGTATGCAATCACCATTTTCTTGTAACTTCCCCCCAAACAGCTTGAGTTATAAACACGGAAGATAAAAGATTAGTGAAAGATCTATAAACAACCATAAAGACAACACAAAATGTTAGAATCTATACTTTTCCACAACTAAATTGATTACAATTCGGTGCTGAGTGAGATTCATTGTTTTCAGATAGATGCTATGCCCACGAGAAGGTTTACTTGAGATATTCTTTGGAATTTACGTATAGAACATTTATTGCAAACCTTTTAGATATGGGACATCAATTTAAACACAGACTATTGGTGAAGTAAGAGACACAGGATAAATAAAAAGAGAGAGGCAAAAACAGAAAAGAAACTTTAAAATATTTTTTTAAATAAATAAAAGGAAGAAGAGGGGAGAAGCAGAGCAACAATTGAAAATGGCGAGGTTGGAGGCAGACATAGTGAAATGAATTAATGAATTTTTATAAACATAAAAATATTTTCTGGCTAATAAATAATTCTGATTAAATTAAAGGGCAAAAGAATATTCTTACAAGCTAATGTAACATACAGAAAAACTGTTGCAGAAAAATGGAATGAATTTGTAACCTAGTTAATACCTAAAAGGAATCACAATACTCTCAATGAGATGTACCAAGTAGGTTGAATGATATTTATTTCTTTTGTATTATATTGTTCTGTGCCTATATTCCAGAATCTTGTTAGCCTGTTTTGAAAGATGATTTGCACTGACAGATAGCCTTGATGATTTTTTTTCTCTAAATTAAAACCATAATCTATTTGTAGATAAAAGTGTAAGAAGATGATTCCATTTAATAAACTTTTTTTAGCTTTGTTTTCTATTTTTAAAAATAATTTGTATCAATTATTCCCTGAACTTGCTCGACCATGAGTAGCACCATCCTATTCTATATTTTCATGGAATTTTCATTTGTAATCTGATGGATTTGGTTTTTATTTAATGTTTTTATTCACTTAATCTTTCATCCCAGATGGGATGGAGTTGATGATGATGGTGGTATTAATGTTACAGAGAGAATATATATAAAGTAAAAAAGTTAAAATGAACTCTTATATATGAGGGTTTAAGGGAATGAAATATTTTTAGTATATTGTTACATAATTCAGAAATTACAATGTGTGTCTTTCCTTCTAGTTCAAATGAAGCTCATGTGGGATGCCATGATTTCCTTGTGGTGAATATAGCAAATACCTCAAAATTTACCTTTTTTTTCTCACTCTGCAATTGTTTTGTGTTGATCTTGATTAATTTGTGACATAGCTTATTTTTATTAAAGAGACTGACCCATGTCTGCCCTGTAGACTTGGAGCTCTTTCCTTAGTCCACTGAAGCACTTCTCACCTAAAAAGTCTTTCTCCAATTGTTTCACTAATTCTGGGGACACAAGGGTTGCCGAGCATTTCTAATGTTATTCATTGTCTTCACAACTCCTCTCCATGTAGGATGTGTTACTACCAGGACCACTGATTTATATTGATGGCTTGTCATCTTCAATCTGATTGACTGTGATCTTCTCTTGCTCAGGGTTAATTCTGAATAAATGAGCCCAGAACTCCATTCCATTCGCATGTTGTCCTTATTTTTCTTAAAAGGTTATGGAGGTTCAGAAAATAATGCACCAAAGAATGGCACTTTGGCACACTGAGTACTTTGAAATGAAGGATATAGGAAGGGCCTCAGAAGAACATTCTCTTTTAGACAATCTCCTGCTCTTCTTTGTCCTTCTCATCCTCTTTTTCCAGGGAAGGATATATAGAATTAACAATTCTTTTTCCCAAGGAGGGTGATAGAAAATAGTAACCTTTTTACTCAAAGCCAGAAATAGGACTCAAACTTTCCCACACCTTTCAGTGTAGGAGCAGGCCTTAAAAAATACGTTGACTTACCTTAATTGAGAGTAGATAATAAGACCCTCATTCCAGCAGGAGGCCTGCTCCATACTGGAGAGGAAGGAATGCTCTATAGAGAGGCCAAGAAGACAGACAGACTGACAACATCCCCTCTCAATTTATCAAAAGGTCATACTCTTTATGTCCAATCACATTTCTACAGAGTTGTCCATGATTTATAAAACCTAAATATAAAAATAGATTTTTAACTCAGCCTTTGGGTGTCCATTTCTAAAGTCTTCTATGACATGTGAAACTTTGATTACATTAGTTTGATACATTTTTCTATTTTTAATCTGTCTTTTGTTACAGGAATGTCTGTCATGACCCTTAGGATGAGAAGGAAAGGGTGTCCTATATTTCTGACCCAACAGTGAGAATCTGTAAACCCTAGAGAAAATATATTATAGTTATTTTTGGGGAATACATTTTTTTCCTTCTAATTATCTTCCAGGTAAGAGAAAAACCAATATTATCTCATTCCAATTAATTATGCTTATATAAAATTGATAGCTATAAAATAATAACATGCTCTTTTTTCATTAGACTATGAAGTAATATTCTAATTAATTTAGATGCTGGTTGATTAATACAATGCCTTACAAATATTAAAAACTAAATACATGTTGAATAGATAATTATCTTTTAACATTAAATAATTTTGTGTTAAACAAACTTAATTTTACAATTTTTGAAACTCTTTAGAACATATATAGTAGAGTTTCAATATCCACAGTTTCCACAGCATCAATATATTCAATCACTTGTGGATCAAAAATATTTGGAAAAAAATTTTGTCTGTAGAGAACATTTACAGACTTTTCATCTTGTCATTATTCCCTGAGCAGTACGAAGAACAAATATTTCCCTAGCATTTTCATTGTATTGGGTATTAAAAGTAATGTAGAGGTTATCCACAGTGTACAGAGGCTGTGTGTAGGTTATACACAAAATACTCTGCCATTTTATATAAGCGACTTGAACATCCATGGATTTTGTTATCTGCAGAGTGTCTAAGAGCCTGTCACCCAAGAATAATGTGGAAAAGACTAATTCACTGCTTTACCAACACAGAGTAATTTTTTTTAAAATTGCCATTGATTTCTCATTTATATTAGTATTAAGTTCTCTCATTGTTATTGGTAACAACAGTTTATATGCAAGTTATTTTATTATCAAGGAGGTACATGCCTATTGAAGAAAATCTATGAGGAGGAGAGATCTCATGATGAGACAGGAAGCCAGAGACCTGGAAAGGGTCTGTCTTGTCTTCTTATTACAACCTTCTCATAAGAGCTGATCAGGGTCCTACATGAACTACATTAATCTCTTCCAAGTGTGACATCCCCTCCCAATTAATCAGTCACCTCCCATTAGCTCTCCCACATTCCAACATAATCATACTGAGAACCAAAATTCTAACACATGAACCCTTGGGGCACAAATTCAAACCATATCCAAACCATAGCACCTACCTTGTCTGATAGTAGGTCATAAGAACCTGGGTCCGGAAGGATCCTGTTCCATACCCTGGAGAAGGATAGAGAGAGGCCAGGAAGAATCTGAACAGACAGGCCTTTCTGGGTCTCCCCACTCAGTCCATTAACTTTTGGTAATGCCCTCTGTTATGTCACATTTCTACAAAGCTATCCATTCTTCATCAAAACCAAGCATAAAAATAGACTGTTTCCCCTTGGTCTTTAGGTCTTCATTTCTGAAGACTTCTGTGTCTCACTTTGATTAAATAAATGCATTGGGCTTTTCTCTTGTAAACCTGTCTTTTGATGTATGAGTGTCAGCCATAGCCTTTATGATATGTGAGGAATGGTATCACAACTTTTTGCCAATATAGTTGCTTTCACAGTTTTGCTCTACTCAATCTCTAATGAATATTGTTGTGTTAAATTCCCCGAAGGCAAATATTTTGCTGCCATTCTGATTATTTCTTTAGAAAAGATTTCCAAAATATAATCAGAGAGTTAGTTCATCTGAAGACTTTTGCCTTATAATGTCAAAGTGTTTTCCAGAAAGTGTGTGTCCTGTTTTGCTCCCACCAAAGGCACTGCATGAGCATGCCTGTCTTAGTGCATTTCTTCAGCACTACTGGCATCCAGGCTGCACAGTTATCTTATATCTAAGAGCCAATTGGATAAGATACTCTTATATAGTAACTCAATAACTATCTTGGAACAAAATAAATATTTAGATCTTTATAAATAAAAGACACATGTTTTTTTTTAAATACCTACTGATGTCTGATATAAAATAAAGAGGTAAAAATGCATAGTTGCTGCTGTTTTGAGGATAACAATCTGATGTTGAAGTTACTGTAGATTTAATTCAAATATTTCTATTACTGGTATGATTTTTTTTCCTTTCCTACATTGTTATGTTATGCATTGATTCTTTTGTGAATTATCTAGGCATAGATATCAGTCTTTTATTCCAATTGATAATTTTTAGTAATTTTGTTAAATTATCCAGTAACATAAGGTTTAGGATCTGAGTTGATATACCAATTAGCTATACCAACCTATTAACATGGGAAGCTAAATACAGTTGGCCCTTCATAAATGTGGGTTCTGCATCTGTGGGCTCAACTAACTATGGATAGAAAATATTTTTTTAAAAATGAGTCTGCATCAAACATGGGAATTTTTTTTCTTGTTAAGCCCTAAACAACACAAAAACATTATTGCTGTTTACATAGTAAGTGAATTATATTCGTTATTATAAGTAATCTAGAGGTGACTTAAAGTATACAGGAGGATGTGCATAGATCATATGCAAATACTATGCCATCTTATGTAAAGGATTTGACATCTGAGGATTTTGGTGTCTGCAGAGTTCTGCAAATAGTGCCCTATGAATATCAAGTGAAAACTGCACTCTACATCTCAACTGAAATTAAACTAAAACTTAGCACAAAGAATCACTGTGACTTAAAAATAGGATGATTCATAACCTTTAAGTGTAAGATCTTAAATAATAAAGCCTTAAATATGCAAATATCAGTTTAACTATTATTAATAATGTTACTTTTGGTGCTTAGCCAGAAAGTTCTCATATGAAGATCAGTTAAAAATTAATTTGTATATTTTTTATGTTTATAAGTTATCCAACCTTTCTCTGTTCACAGCTCCCTCTGTGTTTCAGTAATTTTATTTTCAGGTTGCCCCTAAGCCAAAAGAAATACCTATTACTAATGTTTATTAAGTAATTATGTTCAGACACTTAATAAGTATTTATATCCTGCTAACAACTTAGTAGCTATTTTTAAAAATGCACATACATTAAATATTTTATTATTTGATTCTTATCTAATTGCCATTACATGCATACCTACTGGGTCCTGCATGACTTCTCAAATATGGAAATAATATATGACACTGCCACCCTTACTTTTCAGCACAAATTGAATTTTACACTGTTTGACTCTATCATAGCAATTAGTGTCATTGTGATACAAACATTATGTCAACGAAACAAAAGTAGTTCAATCTAAAGAGAAGACCATACCTAAAGTTACTAGTTTGTGCCATGTCTGACAGATGTTGAATAGTTCCACATTTTTCTTAAAAATGTACAATATCTCATGGTGCAGTACCCTAGTTTGCCCTCATGCAGAATTTTTAACCATGGGGTTATATTTTTTAAAATAATTTTCCTAGTTGTTGATGGACCTTTATTTTATTTATTTATATGTGGTGCTGAGAATCAAACCCAGTGCCTCACACATGCTAGGTAAGTGCTATACCACTGAGCTATGCCCAGTCCAGGGGTTGTATGTTTTTACATAATTGGCTTTTAATTCCTTCTTTGCATGCAGTTTTTAAATTTATTTTCTTTACTTTTAATAAGTTGAAAAATATAATTTTCCCTTTCATAGCAAAAGCTTAACAACATCATTGAAAATTGTTTGTTTGGGTTTATAATATTTGCTTTATCACATGTCACAATAATGTATAGTCTATATGCATCAGGAGTAACTTGGGAACTTGTAAATAATTCCACAGTTTATCTCTCTTATTGTTTCTTTTGCTGAGAAAAAACTTTTTAGTTTGAGTAAGTCCCATTTGTTGCCTACATCCTGGGAACAAATCTTTACTCCACACACTTCAGATAGAGCCCTAATATCCAGAGTATACAAAGAACTCAAAAAATTAGACAATAAGATAACAAATAACCCAATCAACAAATGGGCCAAGGACCTGAACAGACACTTCTCAGAGGAGGACATACAATCAATCAATAAGTACATGAAAAAATGCTCACCATCGATAGCAGTCAGAGAAATGCAAATCAAAACCACCCTAAGATACCATCTCACTCCAGTAAGATTGTCAGCCATTATGAAGTCCAACAACAACAAGTGCTGGAGAGGATGCGGGGAAAAGGGTACACTTGTTCATTGTTGGTGGGACTGCAAATTGGTGCAGCCAATTTGGAAAGCAGTATGGAGATTTCTTGGAAAGCTGGGAAAGGAACCACCATTTGACCCAGCTATTCCCCTTCTTGGTCTATTCCCTAAAGACCTAATAAGAGCATGCTACAGGGACACTGCTACATCGATGTTCATAGCAGCACAATTCACGATAGCAAGATTGTGGAACCAACCTAGATGCCCTTCAATAGATGAATGGATAAAAAAAATGTGGCATTTATACACAATGGAGTATTACTCTGCTTTAAAAAATGACAAAATCATAGAATTTGGAGGGAAATGGATGGCATTAGAGCAGATTATGCTAAGTGAAGCTAGCCAATCCTTAGAAAACAAATGCCAAATGACTGCTTTGATATAAGGGGAGTAACCGAGGACAGGGTAGGGACGAAGAGCTTGAGAAGAAGATTAACATTAAACAGGGATGAGAGGTGGGAGGGAAAGGGAGTGAGAAGGGAAATTGCATGGAAATGGAAGGTGATCCTCAGGGTTATACACAATTACATATAAGAGGAAAGGAGGGGTAAGAGAAAAATAATATAAGTGGAAGAAATGATTTACAGTAGAGGGGGTAGAGAGAGAAAAGGGGAGGGGAGGGGAGGGGAGGGGAAGGGGGATAGTAGAGAATAGGATAGACAGCAGAATACATCAGTCACTAGAATGGCAATATGTAAATCAATGGAAGTGTAACTGATGTGATACAGCAATCTGTATATGGGGTAAAAATGGGAGTTCATAACCCACTTGAATCAAACTGTGAAATATGATATATTAAGAACTATGTAATGTTTTGAACGACCAACAATAAAAAAAATTCCACAGTTGGTTAGAATACTGAAAGATACAACTACAGAATATGGGTATTATAAGCAAGGTAAACCCTTGAGGAACCTGAACTGGAGAATGATTTTCCTGGATGCCCTTCTGTATTAGCACTTCTACTCCACTAGGATTCTAGTGACTTCCAGTTGACTTTGCTGTGTATATAATAATGTTTCCTTATCAGAAAGAAGACTATTCCCAAATTCTTGTGTTGTTTGTTTTTTTTAATTGACTACTTGTACCTATTTATTTTAAAAATAAATTTGTGAAAAATTTTATATCACTTTTTCTTTCAACTCAAAAAGTTATTATGGATTTCTTTACATAGGCCCCAGATATTTTTTCTTAGAGTCATTATTTCTAAGTCTGTAAAATTTACCATATGTGATTGATGTGTTGTCATTATTATTATTGTGCATAGACATAAAATGTCTGTATTTACCCACATGTGTTATGAAGTTTGTTTCTATTTTCGAGTCTTGGAACCACAAAACCTTTAAAAATAATCCTTTATCCTCTTTCAAACATTCATAATTCTTTATTTTCCCCTTTATGTCACATTCCTGTGAGGGAATTTCAGAAATCAGAGAATGTTAAAGAAGATAATATTTTTGCTTTAAGTCAATTTTTAGTCATGTTAAGCAGGTCTTTATAGTCTAGTTTTCAAGACTTATGGCATATGAAGCCTTTTCATTGAACAAATATTCTCATATATCTTTTATGGAGATTGATTTATTTTTTCCTTTTTTTTGGGGGGGGTGCACAGTGTACCAGGTATTAAACTCAGGGGCATTCGACCACTGAGCCACATTCCAAGCCCTATTTTGTACTTTATTTAAAGACAGTGTCTCACCAATTTGCTTAGCACCTTGCTGTTGTTGAGGCTGGCTTTGAACTTGTGATCCTCCTGCCTCAGCCTCCTGAGCCGCCGGATTACAGGCATTTGCCACTGGCATCAAGATGTACTTTTTCTTACACAATTCTTAGCTGCATAACTTTGTAACCTTAATTTCTCTGGACCTCAGCTCTGTTGTTTGTAAAACAATAAAAAAATACATGGAGTATTGTTTGGATTAAAACATATTATTATATAAGATACTTAAAACAATATATAGACCATTTAAAATGCTTGATATATTTTACCTGCCCTTAGCATCATTGTAACTTTCACTGCCATTATTATGTATCCTGGAATGAAAATTACTTTATCCTAATGAGAGTCTTTTAAGAAACTACTTAATTTATTTTCTATATTTTATTTACAGTTCCTCTGTGTCTCTTGGTAATATCAATTCATAAGTTTCATTTTTTAGTTTTCATAGGTTTTAATATTAAAGTTTTGTTAATTTCATATGACAGTAACTATATTCTATCATTGTCTATCTTCTGCATAAATTTATCACATAGTAATTATTGTAAAGGTGAGATAGTTCCCAGGTAAAACAATTTAGCCCTGAAGCCTTTTATAAAGGCAAATCATATATAACTATTTGCTGATTAAAGTTGTATGCAAATTCTCAAGCCAATCTTATTTTAATATTTGTATATTATTCATTTATCATTTTCTTAGAATTTTTATGTCTACTATATATTTTGTTTATTTGTTATGGTACTACTCAAATTCAGTTTTTTCTAGCATTTTTATAAGAGAAGGGAGGAAGGCTCTGCTTCTCCCCTTCAAGCTGTGTGAGAAGGACTTCAAAGAGACCACTCAGAAAGCACACTCTTTCCCCCATAACTTATTTTGGGAGCATATTTACTGATGTCTGACTTATAGCTGGGAAACTTAAAGGATGAACAGCTGGTTTACCAGGCTTGAAGCAGTATGCAAGGAGAGAAGAATACCTTGGGAAAGAGCTGTTTTTCCACTGATATCAGAGCAGAAATTGTATTTTCCATGGCCTGTATGTAGGCCACATGGGAGGGAACCATCCAGGTTCATTTTAAAAGAGAACTCTCTGAGAAGGCTTCTTGACAAGGGCGAGGCAGCTCAAATAGACAGCAGTGCACTGAGTGTCTACACTGACAGTGGGCTGTCAGAAGTTGTGTGCTGATAAATGTGGTATAATATGGGGCTTTCTGGGGGAAAACTTGCCTTATTCCTGTATATGCATAATACACATTCTATTGGTATAAAAGGATGCATAAGAGACAGTCTCCAAATAATCATAAAATATGCAGTATTTGCACTACAAATTCTATTTAACCAAAACATTCTCTCACATTCTTTCTTTCACTGATTTTCCTGAATTCTATTAGTGTAGATCGGACTTGGATGTTGCTTGATATTTCTGTCTACATCAATGAGTAAAATGACAGTAGAACAACAAAAACCCATGTTGGAACTCCACTCCCTCTTAATGAAATGAATGACGACATTGCGGATTGATTAGTAGTTTGCAAATACTGGAAGAAGAGTGCCTCTTATTTTATTTTTAATAGAATGGCTAATAATATGAAAAGCTTTGATCTATATTGTTAATATGTTGTTCACAACTTTGAGTCTACCACAATAATCAAATAATAAACAAAGCTTACCTTTATATATCTGCCCATTTTAAGAGACTTCTACCATAGTCAAATTAAAACTGCCAAGATGGCGTCATCAAATGCAGAAATGGGCAAATTTTACATGACTGAGTGACTCATCATTATATAGTCAATATTAATAATTCATGGATTCCATATTTGGGGATTAGCCTGTTGGTTTAAAGGAGTATCTGTAACTCTAACAGCAGAATCTACAGCCCTTCCATGCTCACACAGGGACACGCAGAGGATGATGAAAATTTGAGTTGTCTGATATTCATGTTCCCAGCTGAGACCGGACAAGGAAACACTGATTTCTTAAGTTCCCCTGGTATAAGTTAAGTGTCCTGTTTGTGGTTTATTTGGTGCCACGTTTTTTTTCACATACTTGTGCTTTTTGATGGTGGTTTGACTGTTTAAAATGATTCCTGAGCATACAGCTGAAGTACTGTCTGAAGCTCCAGGTCCAAGAGAGCTGTAATGTGCTTAGGAATATGAGCTAAGCTTCTGTCAGCCAGAAGTTACAGTGCTGTTGGCCATGAGTTCAATGTTAATGAATCAACAGCATATATTAAGTGGATGTATTTAAACGGAAACACACATAAAACAAGGTTATGTATTGATCAGTGAATGAAAATGTCCTGACCAGTGTCCCGTAGAAACCTAACTCTTAATTTCTCCTAGCAGCATGGTTTCAAGTATTCACTAATTCATTCTTCACACTGAATTTATAGAACATTATCACCGTGAATAATGAGACTCTGTTACATAGTATTTCTAACCATACAGATAAAATAGGCATAAATAATTTCAAGATCATAATAGTAAAATTTTTAAAAAGCGATTATGACATATTACCTTCTCTTTTAATGTGATTAACAGTAGGTTTATGGCATTTATTTTTTTTAATAATTATTTTTTAAAATAATGTTTTGGTCGATATTTTCAGGCTTAAATTTCTGAAAAGTTCATAGATAACTCTTATAAGACTATATGTGCCAGCTCCTGCACACCACTAAGTGGAAGCAATTGGGCGGGATCTTTATTAAGGTAGATTTTAAGGAAGAAATAAAATTCTATTTATCTATGTGTATAAACAAACATACTTACCTGGAATGACCAGGAATGCCTACTGAAAGGATGGCTTTCAAGTCAGACATGAAAGAATTGTGAGAGCTGGTTCTACAGACATTTGGGGATATTCAGTGCACTGGCTGTGATGTGAGAGCTGACCACTGAGACTGAGGCCAGGATGGCTGGACAGAGCAGGCAGCAAGTTCAACAGTAGATGAGGTCAGAGTGTTTAAAGGGGGCCAGAAAATGCTGAACTTCATAGATCATTGCTAGATGTTTGCTTTTACTGTGAGTGAGATGGACAGCAGTTGGAGGATTGTTAGTAGGGGGTCATGAAATCTAACTTTTTTCCATGATTACACTATGTACTGTGCTGGGTACAAACTGTAGCCAGGGAAATAAAGAATCTGGGAGAACAGTTAAATTGCTATTTCTGTTTTCCAGATAATAAATGATTATGACTTGTTCAGAGATGGTGGCAGTGCTAATGGAAAGGAGCACTCAGAATTTAGATATAAATTAAAGATAAAACTTATTGGACTAGCTGCTGGAACAAATGTGGTATATGAGATTAAAAAAGAAAAAAAAAGAATCATTTCAACTGTTTTAGTCTGAGCAACTGGAAAAGGGAGGAAACTTTTGGAAAAATCCAGATATGGGTTAGGGGAAATAAGAGGAACTGAGTTTTGAAAACACTGAATTTGTAATTCTTATAGAACAACCACATTGAGATTCAAGTCAGAGAAACATTTTAAGACAAATTTGGAAGTTATCAGTTTAGAGTCTGGTAAAGTCATCTAGAAAAGAAAGGCAGATAATTTGGGTTTTCCTGCTTTCAGAAGTTCATAAGATGAAAAGAACAATAGAAAAATAATAAGGAGATGAAATCAGAGACGGAGGTTGTAAACTTGATGGTTATCATGCCCTGGAAATGAAGATAAGAACTTGTTTCAAGGAGATAAGGTTGATGAACTGTATTGTGTGCTCCTGTTAACTCAGAGGACTGAAAAAAGATCATTGGATATAAAATTTGGGGATTTCATTGCTTAGAAGTATTTTCTTTGACATGCTAAGGTGGGTGGAAACATTTGAAATTATTATTATTATTATTATTATTATTATTATTATTATTATTATTTATCGGTTCTTTTTACTCATACATAACAGTAGAATCTATTTTGATATACATATGGGAGGAGAGGCATTGAAGAAGCTATAGAGAAACTTCCTTCCAAAGGCTTTGCTATAAGAGGAGTGACATGGAAGCATTTGGTATTTAGTGTGGATGGAGGAAATATGGAACTTAGTTATTCTTTTTTAATGAGCCCCAAATTGTCTAGTGTGGGAAAATATGATGATTCAGGAAATCAAGAGAATTGCTTTAGCAATGTCTGTGTGTAGATGAGAGGGAATGAGATCCAGTGATAGGAGGAGGCATTAGTCTTATTCAGCAAGCAATGTCCGTGTACTAAACTAATGGGAAAAAGTGTAGTGCTTACGATGATGATAAAGGTAGGAATGTAGAAATTTTGAAGGTCACTGCTAGTTGTTCTCTGTGATACTCTCAGCTGAAACAAATCATAAGGTCATCAAAAGAGTTTTTCATTGGTATTTCTTCCTACATAGTGAAACTTGAAATAAAATTACAATCTTTTACTCCCATTAATTACTTTGCATTACAAATGGCATTAAATTTTCTGATGTTATTACTGTATTGTTTAAACTATCCGATAAGGCACTACTTATTCTTTTTTATTAGAACTTTTTGTTTAGGTATTCATTTCTAAAATAATTGCATTAATATTTGTTGATCTCACCTGAACACCGTTTTTAATAAAAAAGACCAATAACATTTATTATTATATATTATATATTATTATTATTATTTTGAAGCTTATGTTAATAATTAAAATGGCTATGAACACTTTATTCCATTTGCACATATATTTATTAGTTATCTGGAGAGTATTTGTCTTGATTTATTCTGCTGGTGGTTATATTTAAGTTTCAGAAACCTCTTTAACCAAATCATATAAACTAATTAATCAAGAACAAAATGGAAGATTCTGGGAAGTTAGTATTATATTTTATGTTTCTTCAATCCTGTAGACCTTTCTTAAAGTAATCTCACGGCTGAGGATGTAGCTCAATGGCAGAGTGCTTGCCAGGTTTACATGCCAAAGTCCCTGTGTTCAGTCCCCAGCAGTGGAAAAAAAAGTATTAAGTAATCTGGGAATATAGACTTAAATAATTATTAAAATATCATATTATATCCTACATATTATCTTTCAAGCATGTTACATCACTTACTTGGCTACCAAACTAGATTTGTAATTATAATTTAGAGACTTATTTTTATCTCTGAATAATTTTATACTTAAAACCACTTATTATATTTTCAATATGACAATATCTTTTTTTATTTTAAGTGATTTTCTTTAGAAATATCTGAGTGTTTATGTTCGACTGAAATTGAACAAATATGTTGAAATCCTAATGTCTAATGGAATGGTGTTTGGATATAGGGCATATTGAAGGTAATTAAGTTTAGGCAGGGCCACGAAGGTGGGAACTCTATGATGGGATTAGTACCCTTAAAAAATGAAGAAGAGAGACCAACAGACTTCTTCTCCCCATCATGTGAGAACAAAATGAGAAGGTAACCATGTATAAGCCAGGGAAAGGGAATTTGTAAGGACCTGAATCAGCTATTACCTATCTTACAGCTCCCAAACTCCAGAACTATAGGACATAAATCTCTGTTTTTTAAGACATCCAGCAGCTGTGCTATTAAGTAATGGCAGCCCAACCTGACTAATTATTTGCACATATACTAATATGTACATTTTTTACTCTTCTGAAAAAATGAATATTTGTCTTCATACCTAAAATAAAATAGACTGTCTATAAAATTCAAGGGCCCCATTTTTTTTTTTTATTTACAACTTAGTACATGGTTTCTTACTTTCTTTGGTCATTTAATGTTACGGATAATTCTGATTTCAATCATGCCTTCCCTTTTATACCTTTATCTTCTTTATTTTGACTTTTCTAATCTCTCCCGCTCCTTCCTTCCCTCTTTCTTCTCCCTTCTTTTCTTCCTTCCATCTCCTTTGTGAGTTGGATAATTCCCTTATGGAAGCCTATAGCTCTCTCATTTAACTTTCAATTTCAGAGATTTGCAAAAATGCACTCATCTTGAAATGACTTATTTATTTCTTCTTGAAATGGGCCTAGAATTCAATTGTGTAAGCTCATTAAGCACACATGTATTTTTTATAAAAGGAAACATGTCCTTTATTTTTATTGTTATTCTGTTCTCTCTTCTTCAGAAATACCTACAATATTCAGATAGTTATCTTTGTTATTTTACTTTTAAATTCTCTTCACCATTTTGACCTGTTTATTTTTCTTTGTTCTTTAGATATGCTTCCCAAATTCATTCTCCAATTTGCTAGCATGTTTTTTTTTCCTCTTTCATTTATGCTGCTTAGTGGTTTCAAACATTTTTATTCTTTGTAGTCTTTCATGTATCTACTTCCTTCTTGATTCTTTCATTTATATTATCATTTTCCTCCTCTTTTAGCTTTTTATTCCTGTTTCATCAAGGCCTTATCTTCTCTGGACATGTTAAGTTTGCCTCATATTTATCTGAAAATGAAATCTGGTTTTAGAGCAAATAATTTTTAGCTTTATTCTTCTTATCAATCTTCAAAGTCAATTTCCTATATTTCCTTTTGAAATTCATTTCAAAGATTCCCCGCTTCATAATTTTTGTTGTTGTTGTTGCTGTTTGTTTGTTTTATTCACCATTCTGCAGCAGAAAGGAGTAACTTTCTTAAGAAAATTCACATCCTGTAATATGTAGAATTATCTCTACTGTACTTCTTAGTTTTGATATTGCCTTTCTCAAAACTTCAATCTACCACAGTTCTTTTGGTCCCCTGGACACATACCTGACTCTCTGAAAATGTATTAAAGATAGATTATAGGGAGAACACATGTAAAACTCTCTAGTCTCAGGCATTGTTTTCTCCTTCTTATTACATAGTATTAAAATGATAGTTTCCCCAAATGACTACTTCTTGAACTTCTCTTTCTCTTATCCTGGTACCTAATGTACACTCTCCAAGTATACCATGTATTACTATTCATCTCAAGTTCTTTCCTTTCCAGTTGTTTTTGTCTAGATAATGCAAGTTATTACTATGATAATATGTAAGAAAGAAAAACAGCTAGTGAGTAAGCCAGGGGCACATGATAATCCAGCTATCTCAAAAGCAAAATTATGCAGCACCAAGGAGATTAAGGCCAATCCACCATCTAAACTCAAACATTTTCTAAAACAAATGACAAATCTATAAGATATGTTTGGAATATGGCAGGAGTAACAGAAAGTCATTTTCTACCAGTTTTTAAGGAGGGAAATTTTTTTCTATGCCTTTGATTTATTTTTTTTATATTTATTCTTTTTAGTTAAACATGACAGTAGATTATATTTTGACATATTCATACAAACCTGGAGTACACCATATTCTAATTAGAATCCCGGTCTTGTGATTGTATATGATGTGAATATTCATTGTGGTATATTCATAAATGTACATAGGAAAATTAAGTCAGATTCATCTTATTATCTTTCCTATTTATGTCTCCCCTCCCTTCCCTTCATTACTCTTTGTCTAAGCTACTGAACTTCCCCCCACGACTTGTTATGTGTTAGCATTCACATGTCAGAGAGAGCATTTGACCTTTGGTTTTTTGGGATGGACTTATTTCACATAGCATAATAGTCTCCAGATCTATAATTTACTAGCAAAAGTCATAGAGTCATTCTTTTTTATGGCTAATATTCCATAGTGTATATATATACCAAATTTTCTTTGTCCATTCATCTTTTGAAGGGTTATCTAAGTAGGTCTTTAATTTAGATATGTAATGAACATGAATTGGAAATTTGTTTTGGTTTACAAATTCTTTTTTTTTTCAAAAAATCTTTGTATTTCCTGTATCATGTACAAAGATATATGTTAAACAATGGGTTAAAGGCCAAACTTAAAAGTATGAGATTATGATCTACAGGGTAGAAAAAAATTTAGTTAGTCTCACTAAACTGTTGTGACTGGCCTTGAGCCAGTGGCAGCCTCCCATGTCACTGGGATTTTGGGTGAAATTTGTAGATTTTTAACCAGGAAAATAACCTCTGGTGCCCCCTTTGCCCCACAAAGTCTCCACACCTTACTGATTATCCCTGCCTCCTTTGTTCGTTACTTAATCCAATGTCCTGAGGATATTCGTGGTCACAATCCCTGAATACAGGATCAATGCAAAAATAGACACTATGTCTAGTTAATTCCTATTATTGATTTTCCTGTCAGCTGACCTACTTGTACCCAACCTGAGAGCCCCCAGGCTGCATTTGTCTTCTTCTTTTTTTCTTTTTTTTATTGGTTGTTCAAAACATTACAAAGCTCTTGACATATCATATTTCATACATTAGATTCAAGTGGGTTATGAACTCCCATTTTTACCCCAAATACAGATTGCAGAATCACATCGGTTACACATCCACATTTTTACATAATGCCCTATTCTAAAGGTCACTGGATCCTTAGAAAACTCTTCAACAACAGAGCAAGAGAGGACCATAATACAGGGATGCTAACAAGCAACAGATACGTAAGTGTCTTTTCCAGTTTTTCACAGCCTTTAGACTACACTGAAGAGGATCATAAGTTGCCCTTTGCTTTAATTAAAGATCTTCAAGTTTAGAGTATTATCAGAAGGCAAATGTAGGGGCTACAAACCCAAGCAAAATCACTTCAAAATAGGATAGTGAGTTTTGTTTGGCTTTTTTTGTTTGTTTGTTTGTTTTCATGACTGCTGGAAAGGCCAAAGAACACATGAACTTCTTGTCTCTATGGATTTCCTCTTAAGATATAAAAGCTGGGATGATGTGAGCATTGTTTTGAGGAAACTATATGTACTCTGCTTATGTAGATGACTAGCTTTAGCCTGACTGGTTCCAACTGGAGTTCCCAACCATTGAAGAGTTATATTCAGAAAATGAAATGACCCAGACCTGGCCAAGATCTATCATTACAGGTACCAAAAATGGAAAGACAGGGGAAGAGTAGACCCATCCCCAGCCCAATTCTAAGTTTATTTTAAGCCTGTGAAAAGGGAAAAATTCATATTGAGTATTAGAATTCAATATGTACTATACTTAGTTTAATAATTAAAAACATATAGGAAATTCTGAAATCTCCCACATATATATTTAAAGTCTTACAAAAAGCAAATCAACTTAGTATGCCTAAATACATTAATTGGGGAAATATTAAACCAATTTATAATAATTGAATAATCTGAAACTTCTCCATAATTGTAATATAGTTTTGGAAATTTTCTATGTTCTATTTTTAACTAATGAATTATTTTTCCTAGAAATTTTCTTCATAATTCCAACATATTGTGTATATCTAATGTATAGTATTATCTTAGTTTTATACATATTTTTCAGTATAACTCCTCCCTCATATACTTTAATATTCTAGAGTTCCTTGTTAATATGTATAAATTCAACTTGTACTTTTCCTCCTCTTCTTTAAAACAGACAAAAGGAAGCAGAACACCAGTCTTAAAAGGTTTCATAAGCACATGTGAAGGAAGGCACAGGTTTACGAATACATGAGTAAAGGTCACTGAATGGGTGAAATATTTGTGAGAATTAGACATGGCACCTAACATTTTCAAAGCAAAGTACGATAGATACATCAGGAAAGCATTTCAGTGCAACAATAAGAAAGAAAAAAAATTGAAAACTCATAGAACCACAGTAAATCTTGCTCATGCAAGCCTGCCAAGGAAAATAAGCAACAGGTTTTCCATCGCAAGTCAGCATTTATTAATCATCTACTCTGTGTTGAGTACCAAATTTAGTAATAGGACTCATCCTTCTGGCCGTTGAGTCATCTTCCCATACCCCTCTCCCCAGTGGAAAGTGACCCAGCAGAAAATAATAAAGCCTGTATTGTCATGAGGTACCTGCAGTGCCTCTTCTTCAGGCCAGTGGGAGTGCCAACCTTGAGGCAGGGCCTCATTGTTCTCCAAATTAAAGTCATGTTTTATGCAAAATAAGTGATTGATGCTGATATTCCGAGCAGGTATTCATTATTTGGGCAACTTGGGTCAAAGTATTCAATATGACAGCATCAAGTCATAATTCTTCTTTACTTACTCGATTTAGGTAGGAAGACATAAATGGAATGACAACCCAGGGAATCTTTTTCTTCCTGAACCAGTTCAACCAGCTGAGACTGTTGCCCTTAGTTCTTTAGGATTCAATCTCTGGATGATTGAAGGCAAGTGACATTGTCCTGCAAGATAATTTTCAGCAATTTTTAAAGAACAATGGAACACAATAGGTGGAAAATGTATAAAATATCTCTATTTCTCTTTGTTCTTCCAAAAATGTAGTTTAATGAAGAATTTTAAAATCCAAAGTATACCAAGTCCTAGATCAGTTTTATACTTTAATAATTTCAAAAGTTTAATACTACAAACTTATTTAAAATCTTATTTGAAAGTTTAATTAGGTGTAATTACTATACCTTTTTAGATTTCTGAATAAAATGCTCTTGAATGTTAAAATTTTCTTTAGTGTTTATCATCTTCAACTAGAGATATTTAAAGCCAAATGTTATTGTAAAAATTTTCATTAAACTATAAAAATGAATAAATGCATATTAAATTTTAATAGTCACATAAACTCTTATATAAGTTTTAATAGGTATATATCTGAATTTACTAGAGTTGTACTTATACCAAGGCTTCTGGAATAGGATGTTTATGATGTTGGCAGGTTTCTTATGTTCTACTATTGGAGTAAAAAATATAGTTTTATTGAAATACACACACACACACACACATATATACATATATATATATATATATATATATATATCTTTTAATAAGTTTATGACAAAAATTCTCAGTGTTTGAGAATTCTGAAAATTCAGTGTGTATGAGTGGCCCACAATATGTCAAGCTGGAGGTAGAAGAGTGAAACCAGTACAGAAGGCTATTTGTAGAATATGGGAACAAGGATCAGAAGTGATTCCTGTGATAGGTAAGGAGAAAGAACTAGCGCTGGTCAGCACAGGTCAGCTGGATGAGGGGCATCCAGGAAAAGTCACTGAGATGCAAAAGAAAAGAAGGATACACAGAGAAGCAGACAGTCAGTTCTTTGTATCATGTCAGAAGAGTATGGCTTTCATTGATGTATGCTTTACCTGTGATGTGATTTGTATTTTAAATATATTTCATTGCACTTATTTTTTCAGAAGAAAACACAAATTCTTATTTTTTCCCCTCAGGACAATAATCAAAAGTGTTGACTGGTTTTTTGGAGAACACAGATTGAAAAGTATGGAGCTCTGTGGAGATGACACTATCCATCCCAACTCATAAATACACTAAATACACACACACACACACACACACACACACACACACACACATATATATATATATATATATATATATAGAGAGAGAGAGAGAGAGAGAGAGAGAGAGAGAAATGTCATTTATTTTTTGAGAAGTGGATTTTCACAGAGTTTAATATAAAATTCAAATCACATTCTATACAGTTAACTAGAGCAATTATATAATATTTATGCCAAAAGCTAACAGATCCCAATTATGTAGTATAATAAAGAAGTTTAACACTAAAATAACTAAATGATTAGTAAACTCTTTTTCTTGATGAATTTTGAAATCATACTTGAAATATTTTATGTAAGCCTTAGGTCATGCATTTCCAGAAATTTTATTATGTTTACAATTCAAACCATATTGACATATTTACATATTCATTATTTATAAATAAAGCTGCATTTCTTTTAAATCTTAACACAGATGCAAGGATTACTTCTAGTTCTCCTACTGAATCAAAAGTATACTATGCACAAGCCATTCAGACTTTTGATAAATGACCATATTGAATATAATTTGATCATCAATTCCATGTCCTCTTCCCTAACACACTTCTGATATTGACATTTCTAGGGCAAATTCTCTGACTCAATATACTCTGAGTTTTATTCATTTTTAAGAAAAAACTAACATGTCCCTGATTTTATTTTTCTTTTTACAATACATAGCTTCTTACAATCAACAACCTGAAGATTTCGAGGTACATTCTACCACATCTAACCATTATTATAGTACCAACGCAAAGTAAATTATTGAGAAATATTTCTTCACCCTGATTTTTAAAATAAATCAGCGAGAAAGTATTTATGAAGGATTATTTCATGCCTAGAATTCTGCTTCATGCATGGGGAATAGAAAGTTCCAGAACACAGAGTCTCAACTGAATAAAAACTGGATCTTTGTGAGAAAAACATCACCCCACTTATTTTCAGCTAGTCAGCCCTGATAATGTTACTATAATTGAAACTATTTGAATTGAGATGTTGTTTGATTCCATTTGAAGCAAGAAATGAAAAAGTTAGCAAAAATCTTTGAAATGTAACTTTCTGACATGATTGCCTGTGAAAAGTTGCATAAAATTTCATGTTCTATTCTTAATTCTTAATAGAATTCATAGAGTAAGTAATTCCTTAATATCCAGAGTTTTACAATTAACATACTTGAGCATTTTTCATTTTTATATTTTTAAATTATATAAATAATGAAAGTTTATGTTAGAAAAAAAATGAAAATATAGAATATCAATAGAAAAAAATCAAGAATCAAATACCTGTACTCTGCCCTTACAAAGTACCACAGAGATTAAAGTCTCAATAGAATTGGTTTCTTCTGAAGTCTCCTTGATTCGCAGATAGCAGTCTTCCACCTATCTTTATATGATCACTCCTCAGTACTGGTGTGTACCCTAGTCCCCTCTTATTAAAAATATTAGTCCTATTGGATTCAATCCCTCCCAAAGGAATTTATTTGACCTTAATTACCTCTTTAAAGACTCTTAAAAAAGTATTTTTAATGTTCTTTTGAAGATTTTCTTAATGATAGTTATTCACATACCCTTACATTCTGAGGTATTGTGGGTTGGGACTTCAATGTACAAATTTGGAGGAATACAAACCATCCCATAGCCCCATTAATAAAATATAGGTAAACAGATGATGAATGACATGTATGTGGATGACAGGTGGATTGATAAGGCTATGTATACACATTTTACTACTCTTCTTCCTTAATATATAATTTTTTTCATACAAAATCAAATGAAAATGTTTGAATATTCTCAATGGTTAAATATTACACAATTGTAATGATTTAACACAGTGTATTTAGCCCCAGTCCCAAATTACTAATCATTGGAGTTGTTTTAAGCATTTTTTCTATAATGCTATATGAACATTCGTACATGTTTACCTTGATATCATTTCCTAATTTTTTTATAAATGTCTAGTAGTGGAATGTCTTGGTCAAAGAGGAAGCCCTATTTTCCTATTAGAGAATTTTTTGCTTATTGAAAGATTTATATCAATTTTCACTCTGACAATTATGATATTCAAGTGCCTGATTACTACAGATATGCCAGCTTAAAAAGTTGTATTATTCCTTTTTTTCTCTGATAAAAAAATAACAAATTACTGTATTTACATTAGTATTTATTGGAGTCAACTTGTCATTGGGGATATGAAAAATGTTTTCATGCTTTTGGGCCATCTATATGTTTCCTTTTATGAACAAGCACCTCATCTGTTCTGTCCTCTCTCACCATCGCCCCAATCACTGAGTCATGTTTAAAGTTCATTAGTTTCATCAATGAAGTAATCAGCAGAACCCACGTCATTTGTCAGTACTAGGGAAACTTTGTTAAATTGAATAAACCCATTCATTTCCCCTTCTCCATGAAGCTTGCCAATGACAATTGTTTGTTCTGTCTCACTTTTAATACTTTTTAGTCTTAGCAGACTTTCTCTCCTAATAGAAACCTACCAGGGCTTTGGTTTAGCTAGTGTTATATCACCACCATATTTTCTAAATATTAATTGTACTTATTATCTTTAGATAGTAACCTTTTTTCCTTTGGTTCTCTGCATCTAGACATGTGAAATATTTCAACTCTAATATTTTTATGCCCCATCAGTTATATACTCTGAGGCAGTGTTTGACACACATAGTTTCAGGTTAATGTGGCAAATAAAACAAAGTTTTAAATATTTCACTGTCAATTCTCTTGTTCAATCCTGCTCATTATCCTATAATACTCACTCCATTTTTATTTTAAATGGAAATTTGTCCCTTGGAGACCCGTAAAAATGGTCTAAAAGTCATATTACAGATACTTGGTAAGCTTCTCAGTGGTAGTTTCTCAAAAATAAAAGAAAAATAATAGATTTCCTCTGAGACATTGGCACTTCAGTTCACAGGCTGTTTTTGGTTTGTTTCTATTCCATATTGAATCCATCTAGGTGTTTGTTATGATCGATTTAAGTGTTCCAGGCTGCTGACACCATATGCCTTGTGCAAGTCTTTTTTCCTAACTATTTTTCATAGATTCTGAATGAGATGAATTATACAGCACATTAAACAAAGTGCAAGATTGAAAAAAAGAAAAGAGTACAAGATGATTCCTTTGCTTTTGAAAAAGTATAAAACTGATCAAACTAGCCAATTAATTTTTTAAGACTATGAATGCCTTCATCATTATCATCACACCCCACATTTGTCAGGAATCCATGGTGGTTGGCAATTCAGAGTTCTATGTTTCTAGCCAAGGTTTAAGAAGAAATAGAATTTCCTCAGCAAAAAGGAAACAGTTTTTAGATAAAACCAAAACATTTTCTAGGAGATTAATTTACTCAATCTGACTTTTCCTTTTTCTTTTATTTATTATTATTATTATTATTATTATTATTTTGTTATACTGAAGTTTTCTCATGATCATGTATCAAAATATATTCACTTTCTTACTTTTAGGTCCAACTATGATAATCAACTGGTAGATGTAGGATGTAGAAGAGTGTTCCTCTAACTGAAATGGAATCATAAGTGCTAATTTATTCTCTTCTCAACATGAAGATAATTAGTTTCACTTACTTAAGTTGAGCAACTATTTTGCTTCGAAGAGGTTATTATATATGCTTAATTGCATTTAAGTGCTAAACACAACAAAGGAAAATCTCCCTCAGAATGGGTTATTTTTCTCTCAAGTGGTTAGAGAATGTCTTATGAAACCAAGTCAGGAAAATTTTGCAGAGAGTTTGACAATGATATTGACAATAATATTTTCTGATGGCTGATATAATAATTACTTATCTTCCAAATATCAAAAATGTCATGGCTATTTAATCAAATTACATCTTTAATCTTATGTAGTCAATGAGAATAAAAATACAGTTAATTGCCCAATCCAAAATGAGTAAACAAAATGGCAACAATATCACATAAAAAAAAATCAAATGAAACTACTCTTCCTGGCCATTTAGATGGCATCATTCTGTCGCTTTACTGTGTTCAGGTTTTAATTAAGACACAAATCCTAGAAATTAATTCTTAATAAGAGTGATACTGTTTCATTAGGCTAAAATGAATTATGAAGAAATAAGTAACAAACAAAAACAGAACAAAAATGATTATTTTTGTTTTAATTTTTAGCTACACAAATAAAAATAAACCAATATGGAAGCAACTGAAGGCAAGAACTCAGTATTAATATATCACCCCCTAAAACTGCTTCCCTTTGGTATAAGAAGCTTTCCTTCTGACTCCAAATGAAGCAAAGGCAAGATACCAAGTTTAAAATTCTCTGTCAACGGCTGTTTTACTAATTATCCAGATTCCGAGGCAATCATACAACCATAATCATTCACCTCACGCCTGGAAACATAAGTCTTGTTCTTTTGATGAATATTTATAAGACAGTGTAAAGCAGTCTACTTTCTTTTCCCTTCAGGCAAGACAATTTGGAGTTCATCAATATGTATTACCAAGGACTTTTATAAAAGGCACTTCAAAGAAAATTCATCAGGCATTCCTTTTGTCTTGATTTCTGTTAGACTGATACTTCCTTTTGACAAGTATCAATAAATTATCCTCTGATGGCTAGAAACTTGATGTCTTATTCAGAAACTTCCACACACAGCAAAATCTGGGCTTTAAGTTTCAAGTGATATTATTAAGATCCTGCGTCTAATTTAAGGACAGACAGAAGATATGCAAATTAAAAACAATAAAACAAACATATATATAGTCACCCTGCAGCACACCGGATGGAGTGTTCCCATATTTGTGAGCTTTCTTGCTGTATGCGATTTGCAACTTTACTATCTGCCATGTGAACATATTTACAATTCCTTCACAAGTGTGAGGGAAAAAAATAAGTTTCGGTTCCTGGATAAATAGAGAACCAAACAAAATTAAAACCAGATTAATGTAGATATGGAAGTGAAGAATGACAAGCTGTCTTTCTCCATAAGGTTGATTAGTTATCTTTTTTGAATATTATTGTTTAATCTCACATTTCCATAAGCAGAAGGTGAACAAATGTAATTGTCTAAAATAAGGATTATAAAGAAGTAACTGTTCTATTTAATTGGCTTTGAAAAAGGATACTAAAACTCTTTATTTGAATTCTTTATTTAAAAAAAAGCTTAATTATGATTTTTATTGTTCTGGCAAAATTATTTAAAATATGGAAATACTATTGACATTTATTTCTATAAATAAGCACATAAGAGAGCATGTTAACTAAAGAGTCTATCTTATTTTATGGTTTTACTCACTCTTTAAAAATTTATTGGGCTAATTATAAAAATATCCCAGATTCTAAGAAATTGTTTTGTCATTATCTGGTACAATATAAAATAAAATGTAATATCTAATTTAAACTCGATTTTTTAAAGATCTGAAAGGAAAAGGAAAAAGTGACATTTCAACTTGAATACATAGTTTAAAAACTAAGTGTAATATTAGTCAGATGATCATTTTATAAAAGCTCATATTAATTACCAAAATATATGTCTCATTTATGAATATATAACTCATTCTGAATAAGAAATTGGGACTAACATTTATTTTACAAAATAACAAAAAGAAAAATTGAAAGATTTTATGTAGAGTATCATGGCATAGAGAAAGCGACTTTCTCAGTAGTGAAGAAATACTGAGAGAGTACATGGAAATACATGATTCAATGGGTTGATAAGGCTATCTAAAGAATACTTAAAAATACTTTATTTCTACAATATTTGTTAGGAACACTAATCGTGCTAAAGTCTGAGCTGTTTCTTCTACTTTGAAACCCAAGTATACCACAGAAAGTGCTGATAAAATCTTTATATGATGATATTAATCTCTGCATGTGAAAAAAATGGAGGAGTCAAAATCAATTATTTCTGACTAGATTCTTTACATTCTCACATACATTATATTAAAGCAAGCCACTGAGCCCAACCTACTTTTCAGGGATAAAAATTATGTTCCACATTTTTAAAGAATTATTATTAAATGTTGATGAACATAATTTAAAATTTCCACAAATGTGTCCACTACAGGTGAGTACAGTCTCACAATTGTAGGGAAGACAGTGTCCACATGACATGAAAACATGTAACAAATATAAATTTCATCCCCTAAGAAGATATTTATCCTTTCCCTCAGATTAGTCAAATTGTATTTTAAAATGCAAAAGGACAATTAAATATTATGTAAAATTGATATATGACCTTTTATATTATATAATACATTATTTACTCATTGATTTGTTTTTATCATTTGAAAATACAAATACTAGAAAAAGCATGGTAATATTCCTGTGGTTTTTATTAGTCTGGATAGAAGAAATTAGCAGTGAATGCCCTTTCATCCTCTAGGAAAAGATACCAAAGAGGATTTCAAGTTTGGGGGAGGTGGTTTGCTAAGAACTGCTTTGAAAGTGCTAGCTGATGGCATGCATAAGAAATCCTGAAGGAAGGCTAGAGACAGAAGACCAACTAAGAGGTAGTGAAATTATTTAGATAACA
Organism: Spermophilus citellus; assembly: GCF_964194105.1. NCBI lineage: Eukaryota > Metazoa > Chordata > Mammalia > Rodentia > Sciuridae > Spermophilus > Spermophilus citellus. The sequence continues at coordinate 100,440,611 of NC_138186.1, read as the reverse complement.
GACCCCCCATGGATCGTCATGGTAAAGAAAATAAAATGGATAATGAAGAAAAGCAGCACAAATGTCCCTCACTTAAGGGTGATTTTCACTGTATTTTTCCTGATTGGTGCTTGAGAAGAATTTGTATGTTTATTTCACAGCTAAAGAAACTTATTTTGCAATGATAAAGGAGAAACAATGTTAATTCCAAACCTGTGCCTGAACATTCAGTTGACTCATAGCTTCTGGTGGAAAATTGCACAGCCATACCAATGCTCATGGAAGCAAGAGAAGGTGAAGGAACAAGAAAAAGTGGAAAATCACTGAAGTTAGAACATTCGTATTTTTTGTCATCATATATGGTTAAATAAAATATAAAATTTTTTGTAAATTTTTATAGATAGACAAATGAATACCAAGCCATTAGCCAGACTTGGTGCTGATGTTGCTATTAAAGTAACAGTCATATTACTATGTATTTTCTAGCATACTGCAAGATATATATGGAATAAGTTGAATTAAAAAACAAATAAGGATGTAGAGTAATGTGGAGCTTTGGAGTTCAGTCCATTTAGATTCCTATCTTGATTCCATCCTTGAATAGGTTGTGATACTTGACATTTGAAAGTTTTTAGACTACAATTTCTTCAGAGACAATAATTGGAACTCAAAGATGAGAAGTATTAAATAAAATAATTTGTGTAATTGCTAAGTTCTAATAAATATGTATGCTTAACCTTATGTTATTAGGAATGATTTATATATGGCATTAGCTAAGTTCAGTTGGGAAGAGGAGCTGGGAGAATACTCCTCTGAAGGAAGGAAATTGGCAATCCTGCTTAAGTGGAAGCACAATAGTCATCACCAATTGTGTTTTGGTGCCACACTGTGATTCACTGAGAATGGAACAATGTTGGCAAACAACCAGGATATTTCAATGCATTTCAGTGCATTAGTGTCTTGCAGCCTTCACAAATTTCCTAAAAGAAAAGACATCATCCATTTCAACTTCTTTCTTTTTATAGATATGTTTCACATATATTTTCAATTTAAATACCATCTGAATATATTCAAACATTTTTTCAAAAATTATCATTTCTTCTTTCATTTATAGCCAAAGCTATGTTGGCAAGGTTACATTTCGAGCACATATATTACTTTCATTAGTCTTAGTATCTAAGCAGCTGAATTATCCTTGAACATATAATGCACTACATCAGAGTATTAAACATGATTTTGAAAGCATTTATACAATATTACTTTATGAGATGTCAAAAGAATTAAAATGATCACATAAATTATTTGTATTGGATACAAAAAATAAAAACAAAAAGCATTCACAGGATGGATAACACTCATTATACATTCTTAATGAAAAGTATGTCCAATTAGTTTTTATCAGATTTTGGATTTGAGCAAATAATTCTATTGGCATTTTCTGAAATACATTTACAGAAAGTCAGCATGCTATAGTCATTGAATTGTTATTATAGATTTCTAAGTATCAAATTATTCTTCTAATTTTTCATTTTTAATGAATACTGAGTTATTGTAATAGGATGGATTTTTCCATTAATGTATTATTTTGAACATATTTTTTCCCGAATAGGTATTAAGGAAACCTTCTCATTGGGCAACTCAGACTTTAGACTTTCTTGGTTATATATTTTCACAACTTTAAGCTCTTCAAAAGATAACACAAATTATACACAAATTATACAATTTCATAGCCACAATTTTTAAACTATCAAAAATTTAACATAAGTGCAAAATATATTCAAAATCTGATTTTTAAAGATTTCTATTAGGGATAGCAGATACATCTTAACATCAGCTAATAAGTCATTTGCCATAGAGAAATTTCACTATGATTATGGGTTATATGGTTATTACCAATGGTGAAAAAAAAAGAAAAGCATTTATGGCCCTCTAAAGAATGTGGTACATCTGAATAAATGTCTCCTCTATACCTAAAGAGAAGGATCTCCATTGAAGACACCTATTAAGACTTCATAGCAACCAAAGTAATGAACATATCTATTTCCAAGAATAATAGTAATAGTTTGAATCCCTTGCCCTTATTTCCCATTGTTACATGATTGCTTTTCGTTTTCTAGAATTCTACACAAACAAAATCATGTGTATGTGTGTGTATGTGTGTGTGTATTCTTCAATATATATATGTATATCCAGGATATATATGTCATATGTATGATATATGCAATATATTTATCTATCTTCTTTAACACAGCCTAGTTATGTTTTTGCGTATATTGATAGTTCTTAATTTATATTATATCATTTTTCTGTATAGACATACCAAGATTCTTAGGACATTTGATTGTGTCCAGTCAAAAACTAGACACAATTAAATGTAACTGCATTGGAATTTGAATAAAGTTTTCATATGAATTCATCCTTTCATTGTTTTGGAAAAATACCTAGCAAAGGAGTATCTTAATATAGTAGGTGTATGCACAAAATTTTAAAAACATACTGTTTTTCAAAGTGGTTCTGCCATTTTGTTTATCAATCTAAAGAACACAAGTTCCACTTTCTATAAATTCTTGTCAACATTTGACGTAGTAATTATTTATGATTTAATCATTCTAGGAATATGTGTGTGTGTGTGTGTGTGTGTGTGCATGATTTCATTTTATCTCCAGTGTTTGTTAACAATATACTCTGTGCTTTGCTATTTTAGTGATTCCTTTAGTTTTTTAAACACTCTTCATCTTCACTTATCTTTTTTTCCTTTATTTTCTGTATTTCATTTGGATAGCTTTTATTATTATATCTTCATCAAGTTTATCAATCTTTTTTTTCTATTATCTAATCTGGCTGTTAATTTCATCCAGTGTATGTTTCATCTCCAATACTGTAGTTTCCATATTTGTAAGAAACTTCATACCTTTATTTCTCTGTATCCCACATGTCTATTAAACAATTTTAACAAATGGACTACAATTATAATGATTAATTATAATAATGGATTTATATCTGCCAATTCTAACATTTGAGTCTATTCTAAATTAATTTTGATTTATGAGTTTTTCTCTTTCCCATAATTTATATTTTCCTCTTTACTTGTATATCCAATAATTTCTATTGCACACCAACCATTACAAACTCTCTTTGTTGAGTGCTGAATATACTTAGATTTATATAAATCTGCTTCAGCTTTGTTCTGGCAAGAATTTCAGTTGATTGAAAATGTTTTAAACCATTTTGTTGTACTGTTTTTTTTTCTTTTTTTATATATATTTGTGAGGCCCAACATAGGCATTATGTACTCTAAGATTAATTCATCTGTACTGCTAAGCACATTAAGTACTCTAACCAATGTCCCATGAATTACAAGATTTTCCAGTCTGCAAAGTAAGAATAGATACTCTCCAAAAACTTTGGAACAATGAGTATTTTTCCACCTAATTATTTTAGGATTAACTACTTAGCTTCATGTAGTTTCCTAATGTTCAGATCTGCCCATATTCCTAAAACTTTTACTCCATCTCAAAGAATCAGACTCTTCTTAGTTGCTCCACCCTGTACCACAGCCTGAAAACCCTTTTAAAGCAGTAAAGTGGATCAAGTATTGACCTTAATTTGTTTCCTTTCTCTCATTGCTCACTGTTCTTTATTACCTGATATCGAGTGTGTTCAAAATCATTACTTCATATAATTTTATCAAATTTTGTGTACTTTAGTTGGGAGGATAAACCTGGTCCTTATTACTCTATCTTGGTCATAATCAGTTCTAATCTACAGAATTAAAAAAATGGATTAGTTTGAATTCCCATCCTGATCTTACTTCAGCATTTGACACAACTGAAAGAATACCAATCCATATAGCAATATTTCAAGTGAGAAATATGGCAAATATCTCCAACTGAGCTCATTATTTGAGTCATATGAAATCAGGCATCAAAAGAATATGTGAGATTAAAAAGACTCCAGATTCTTCTAGATATTAGCATTTTTAGTTTCCCCAACCATTTAGGGTTCTTTAGCTGGCATTGCAGCTGGACTCCAAACTAGTAAGAAAACCCAAGTCTAAATGAATCCTCAGATGACAAAGAAACAAACAGAATCCTAAAATTTATCCAAAGTTCTCACAGAATGATTAAAATAATAAAATTATCACTGCTTTAAGAATTAAATTTTTGGCTTAATAGGACACCTATAGCACAAGAGTTAAAAATCAAGAATCAACAAATGGGACATATTCAAACTAAAAAGTTTTTTCTCATCAAGAGAAACAATAAGAGAGGTAAATAGGGAGCCTACATCCTGGGAACAAATTTTTATTCCTCACACTTCATATAGAGCTCTAATATCCAGAGTATACAAAGAAATCAAAAAATTAAACAATAAGAAAACAAATAACCCAATCACCAAATGGACCAAGGATCTGAACAGACACTTCTCAGAGAAAAACATACAATCAATCAACAAGTATAGGAAAAAATTCTCACCATCTCTAGCAATCAGAGAAATGCAAATTAAAACCACTCTAAGATACCATCTCACTCCAGTAAGAATGGCAGCCGTTATGAAGTCGAACTACAACAAGTGCTGGTGAGGATGTGGGGAAAAGGGTACACTTGTACATTGCTGGTGGGACTGCAAATTGGTGCGGCCAATTTGGAAAGCAGTATGGAGATTCCTTGGAAAGCTGGGAATGGAACCACCATTCGATCCAGCTATTCCCCTTCTCGGATTATTCCCCAAAGACCTAAAAAGAGCATACTATAGGGATACAGCTACATCAATGTTCATAGCAGCAAAATTCACAATAGAACCAACCTAGATGCCCGTCAATAGATGAATGGATAAAAAAATGTGGCATTTGTACACAATTTTTTGTACACTAAAAAAAATAATAAAATCATGGCATTTGCAGGGAAATGGATGGCATTAGAGCAGATTATGCTAAGTGAAGTTAGCCAATCCCTAAAAAACAAATGTGGAATGTCTTCTTTGATATAAGGAGGGTGACTCAAAACAGAGCAGGGGGGAAGAGCATGAGAAGAAGATCACCACTGAGCAGGGACAAGAGGTGGGAGGGAATGAGAGAGAGAAGGTGAAAAAAAAACAAAAAGAGAAATGAATTACAGTAGATGGAGTAAAGAACATGATGGGTGGGGAAAGAAGGAGAGGAGGGATAGGAAGGGGATAGGAAAGGCAGCAGAATACAACAGACACTAGTATGGCGGTATGTATAAACGTGAATGTATAACCAATGTGATCCTGCAATCTGTACACGTGGTAAAAATAAGAATTCATACCCCACTTGAGTCAAATGTATGAAATATGATATGTCAAGATCATTGTAATGTTTTGAGCAGCCAATAAAAAAGAATTAATTTTTTGGAATATTTTATGCATGACAGGAATGACAACTCAAAGAATATATATAATAATCAAGAAACACACATTAATACCTTTTATAAAATGTTATATTTTAATGAATATTGATATGGACTGATATCATGTTCTCTTATATCAAAGATTGCTGGGCATAGTTGTGCACTATTATAATCCAAGCAATTCTGGAGGCTGAGGCTAAAGGATTGTAAATTCAAGGCCAGCTTGGACAACTTTACATAATCCTGACTTAAAATAAAATAAAAAGAGCTGGGGATGTTTTTCAAGGGCAGAGTCACTCAGGTTAAATCCCCCAAATCAGAAAAGAAAGTAAAGCAAAACAAACAAACAAAATTAAATTGTCATGGTGTTAGCATCAAGGTTTTTTTAATAATATGTTTCATCTAATGTTTTCAAAAATTTTTAATCATAAGAATCAACTGAATTATTGTAAAATATACAGACTCCAAGGATTCTCTTTTAATTCTGGTACATTGGGCCAGGAGTCAGGACTGGGAACTTTAATTTATTTTTTATTTTATTTTATTTTTTTAAAATGGGGATTGAACTAAGGGGCACTCAACCACTCAGCTACAACCACTGCCCTATTTTATATTTTATTTAGAGACAGCATCTCACTGAGTTGCTTAGTGACTCACTTTTGCTGAGGCTTGCTTTGAACTTGCGATCCTCCTGCCTCAGCCTCCTGACCTCTGGGATTACAGGAGTGTGCCACCGCACCCATGTGGGAGCTTTATTCTTAACAAATATACAGGGTTTGTTTGGAAATCATTGTCTCCATGAAATGTTATAGTCGGATCACCAAAAGCAGAAATTTTCAGCCACATTTTAGTGGACAAGTTAGTGCCTGGGACACCTGAACTTGTAACCTGAGTTTTTCACTGTATATTTTTGTGAGAATCTGCATAATATTACTGAAATTTCAAAGATGCTTCTGGACTCCAAACTAACAAGAAAACCCAAGTCTAAATGAATCCTCAGATGACCACTCATAAATAATTTCTCTCTCATGTAACCTTTTGAAAAACTGACGGTTAGTTCAGAATTTTTTAACTTGAAAAGGATCTTGGATTCCATCATTGTATCTTGCTGGTAGGCTGGGTACAGATAGGTTTTTTAATATTTAAGTAAGTAGGACATTAAGTAGATTGTTTTATTAAAAATAAGTTACCCCTCAAAAGACACAGAATTGAATAGAAAATTATTCCACTTGTTAATGGAGGTCAACCCAGTGTGCCCCATTTGTTAAAGTAGATTTTCCTCTGAAGAAATAAATTCCATCCACTCACTAAAAGAAGGAGTCTAGTTCCACATTATTGGTCATAGTCACATAATCCTTTGGATCTATAAAAAATTTCAAGCGATTGTAACTAAGAGTCTTCCTTGTCCATTTGTGCCAGATTTATAAAACAAAACACTGATTCTGCCCACCATAGAACCCTCTTCTTCTAGACATATGAGACAGAATTTAATATAGATTTTCCAAAGTGACAATTACACACGTAATTTTAAACCCCCTTGATCCCTCCCACTAATGAAACCATATAGTTATTCACAACCGCATTTTTAAATTATCTAGCAGCTTAGTGTCTGAAAATAATAACATGTATCACATAGCTTCCATGGGTCAGGACTATGCTGGGTGGTTTTGGCTCAGATTCTTTGGTGAGGTTGTAGTCAATGGTGGGCAGGACTGCAACCAAATGTTGGCTCAATCCCATGGGTGAACAGTCTGTTCTGGTTTTGACAAGAGGCTTCAATTTCTTCTTCTTCTTCTTCTTCTTTTTTTTTTTTTAAAGAGAGAGAGAAAATTTTTCAATATTTATTTTTTAGTTTTCGGCGGACACAACATCTTTGTTGGTATGTGGTGCTGAGGATCCAACCCGGGCCGCACGCATGCCAGACGAGCGCGCTACCGCCTGAGCCACATTCCCAGCCCTCAATTTCTTCTTATGTGTATCTTGCCATAGTTCTTTCTGAGTGTTCTCACATACAACATGGCGGTTTCTTTAAGTTTATCTAAGAGAAAAAAATGAAAGAACTATGGTATATATTGGTTTAATCTCAGAACTCATCCACCGAGAACCCAAGATTTGTGGTCCTCATTCTTGATAATCTCCTTGGAAAATTTATGTATTAGTTAATTGTGTCATTTGTTACAAAAACCTCACTTCTCAAAATGGAAGGGAACCACACAAAGAATTACCAGGAGAATCTCAGGAATAGAAGTTATTTGCTTCATTTTTGAGACTGATGACCACACATTCAAACACAAATGTGGTTGTATGTGCTGCAATAATTATGCCAATGGAATCACTGTGAATAATCTATCGACATACTTATCCATTCCTCTAATATCCTCATCCCTAAAGACTTCACCTAACACTTCTGTATCCCCTTTTTAGGGTTACATTCTGGATCTTGCCATTATAAAAAATGCTCTATCTCTAAACGATAAAATTTCAAATATTTTATTTTTTGAATGTCTTATTCTGGTAACTTAACACCTCTTTATTTTCTGAAAAATGTATTGAATCTCCAATATTCTTATCCAGCTCACTAGTCTTATCCAGCTCACTTTTTCATTATTCAAGACAGATATTTTAAAGCTTCTGCACCAGTCTCAAACCTGTGGGAACCACCTCTTACCCAGCTTAGATCATACTGCTTACCACTCAGCATGAAAATCTGACAACTATCAGATGAAATGTTCTTAAATTCCCTCTCTATACCCTCCCATTCTCTCTTTCATCTCCCCTAAAAGGAGAAGTCTTCTATTCTTATTAGAATAGAAGTCTTTTTATTTATTTATTTTTTAAAAATGTGTTCTAATTAGTTATACATGACAGTAGACTGCATTTCAACACATAGTACATAAATGGACCACAAATCCTTATCTGGATGAACATGGTATAGAGTCACACTGGTAGTGTAATCATATATGAATATAGGGTAAAAATGTCCATTTCATTCCACCATATTTTCTACCTCCATATGCCCTCCCTTCTGCTCACTCCCCTCTGAACAATCTAAAGTTCCTTCATCCCCTTCCCTATTATGGATTAGCATTCACTTCTCAGAGAAAACATTCAGGCTTTTTTTTTTTTTTTTTTTTGGTTTGGCTTATTTCACTTAGAATGATATTCTCTAGCTCCATCCATTTACTTGCAAATGCCATAATTTCATTCTTCTTTAAGATTGAGTAACATTCCATTGTGTATGTGTACCACATTTTCTTTATCCATTCATCTTTTGAAGGGCATCCACATTGGTTCCATAGTTTAGCTATTGTGAATTGAGCTGCTATAAACATTGATGTGGCTGTGTCGCTGTAGTATGCTGATTTTAACTCTTTTGGATATAAACCAAGTGGGATAGCTGAGTCAAATGGTGGTTCCATTCCAAATTTTCTAACGAATCTCCATGCTGAGGGCCATTGCCAAGTAGGAATGACGCATCGAAATTTCCTTGCCAGCGTACCCCATGTTAAATGGACTTGCCTTGGAAATTCGCTGTGACATTGCATGTGTGTTTGAGAAAGGTGACCCTGCTCAAGGACCAGGGTGGATCCAGGTTTAGGGTGTATCCTGCAGGTTTTCGGAAGTATCCTGCTCCTTGGGTTTAGGGTGTTCCCGGTTTAAGACAAGTTTAAGGCGTTTCCGGTTTAAGACAACTTGGGTTTAGGGAAGTTCCAGGTTTAAGGTGTACCCTGCGGGGGAATAGGGCATATTCTGCTGCCTCAGGCACGCCCGATCCTTGAATTCCCGTGAGATTCAGAAAGTATTGGAAAAAAAAGCCTCGTGGAGTAGGTGAATTGGGCGGCGGCAGAACTGGGATTTCCCCAGAACGTGTGCAGAGGCCTGTACCAGTTCGTGAATAAAGAATTGCTGTTTGAATCTACAAGGTGTGTGGTGGCTCATGATTCTGTGGCCAACCAAGACTGCGGCATCTCCATATTGCTTCCCAGAGTGGTTACCCTGAGTTGCAGTCCCACCAACAATGTATGAGTTTACCTTTCTCCCAGAATCCTCATCAACACTTATTGTTGTTTATTCTTGATAATTGCCATTCTGACTAGAATGAGATGAAATCTTAGAGTAGTTTTGATTTGCATTTCTCTAATTGCTAGAGACAATTAAATATATTTTTATATGTTTGTTGATTAACTGTATTTCTTCTTCTGTGAAGTGTCTGTTCAGTTCCTTTGCCCATTTATTGATTGGTTTATTTGTTGTATTGGTGTTCAGTTTTTTTTAGTTCTTTAGATATTCTGGAGATTAGTGCTTTACCTGATGTGCATGTGGTAAAGATTTTCTCCCAATCTGGAGGCTCATTCTTCGTGTTATTTATTGTTTTATTTGCTGACAAGCTTTTTAGTTTGAGTCCTTACCATTTATTGATTCCTGATTTTACTTATTGTGCTTTAGGAAACTGATTAAGGAAGTCAGTTTCTAAGCCAACATGGTAGAGATTTGGTCCTACTTTTTCTTCTAAGAGTCATAGGGTTTCTGTTCTATTTCCTAAGTCTTTGATCCACTTTGAGTTGATGTTTGTGCAGAGTAAGAGACAGAGGTTTAATTTCATTTTGCTACATATGGATTTCTAGTTTTCCTAGCACAGTTTGTTGAATAGGCTATCTTTTCTCCAATATGTGTTTTTGATGCCATAACCATATTTATGTGAATTTGTTTCTGTGTCTTCTATTCTGTATCATTGATCTACATGTCTATTTATCAATGCCATGCCAGCTTTGTTACTATTGTTCTGTAGTGCAGTTTAATGTCTGGTCTTGTGATGCCTCCTGCTTCACTCTTCTTGCTAAATATTGCTGTGGCTATTCTGGTTCTCTTATTTTTCCAAATGAATGTCATGATTATTTTTTTCTAGTTCTATGAGGAATTTCAATGGGATTTTAATATGAATTGCATTAAATCTGCATAAAAGTTTTGGTAGTATGGCCATTTTGACTATATTAATTCTGCCTATCCAAAAGAATGGGAAATCTTTTTTATCTTCTAAGGTCTTTTTCAATTTCTTTCCTTAGTGTTTTATAGTTTTTATTGTAGAGGTCTTTCACCTCTTTTGTTAAATGGATTCCCAAGTATTTTAATATTTTTGAGGCTATTGTGAATGGGATAGTTTTTCTAATTTATCTTACAGTGGATTAATTAATGATATATAGAAATGCATTTGGTATATGGGTGCTGATTTTATATTCTGCTTATTTGCTGAATTCATTTATTAGTTCTATTAGTTCTATTAGTTTTTTGTAGGAGATTTTTTTTTTTTGGATCTTCTAAATATAGAATCATGTCATTGGCAAATAGTGATAGTTTGAGTTCTTCTCCTATCCATATATCTTTAAATTTTTTTGTTTTACTGATTGCTCTGGCTAGAGTTTCAAGGGGTATGTTGAATAAAAGTGGTGAAAGAGGGCATCCCTGCCTTGTTACAGTTTGGGGGAGGAAGGCTTTCAATTTTTCTCCATTTAGAATTATATTGGTCTCGGGCTTAGCATAAACACTTTTTACAATGTTGAGGTATATTCCTACTGTTCCTAGTTTTTCTAGCATCCTGAACATGAATATGTGCTGTATTTTGTCAATGCTTTTTTCTGCATCATTGAAATGTTGATATGATTGTCATCTTTAAGTGTATTGATGTGATGAATTACGTTTACTGATTTTTGTATGTTGAAAAAACCTTGCATCCCTGGGATAAACCCTAGTTGAATGTGGTGCACTATATTTTTCATATGTTTTTGTATGTGATTTGCCAGGATTTTATTGAGAATTTTTACATCTGTGTTCATCAAGGATATGGGCTAAACTTTTCTTTCCTTGATTTGTCTTTGTCTGGTTTTGGTCTAAAGTTAATACTAATCTCATAAAATGAGTTTGGAAGGGTTCCCTCTTTTTTATTTCATGGAATAATTTGGGGAGTATTGGTGTTAATTCTTCTTTGATGGTCTTATAGAACTTGGCTGATCATCCATCTAGTCCTGGGCTTTTCTTCTTTGGTAGGCTTTTGATGGCATCTTCAATTTCATGGATTGAAATTTATCTGCTTAAATTGTGTATGTCCTCTTGATTCAGTTTGGGTAGTTCTTATGTCTCTAGGAAATTTGTTGATGTTTTTGAGATTTTCTGTTTTACTGGAGTACAAATTTTGAAAATAGTTTCTAATTATCTTTGGTATTTCAATACTGTCCATAGTGATGTTTCCTTTTTTATCAAAAATTTTAGTAATTTGGATTTTTTCTCTCTTTCCATTCTTTAGTGTAGCTAAAGGTTCACCAAGTCTTTTACCTTCCTAAACCCTGGATCTACCACTTTCTGCCTTTGTATTTTGTTCTATCCTCTTTGTCCTTTGGTATAATCACCTTCGCATCTCTTGTCTTCCTAGATATATGTGCTCAAATATCTTCCATAGTAAATACAAAGGAGGAGGTAGCCTAACTTTTCATAAGACATTATAAGAATAAATAGCTTCATAGTAAGGATGGTGGAGTCATATATGAAGGACTGTATCTCCAAATCATGTGGAACTAAAACCTTACACTTCTCCTATTCACAGTTCTGATAGGCCCCTTGAAAGAATTTTCTACTCTGTCTCCACTTTTTTACATTCTATTCACTCTCTAACATTCTGTACTCTGGTTTCTGTACCCTCAGTACTACTTTAAAATGGACCTTGATGGCATCTTGTGCATTGAAGACTAAAGAAAGAGCTAGTAGTAGAGAAGTTTGTGTAATTAGAGATATGCTTGTCTCCTTCAAAATCTACAGTTCTCATAATACTATGCTATTTTATTTTAATAAAAATTAAAAAAAAAAAATTCAGAGATTTTAATTTTCTAATTTTATTTACTTTATTGTGCTCTGAAAACTTTCCACAAAGAAAAAAATTCTCTGGACTAGAACTCTGACTATAAAATGATTATCTTTTGTTTTGAGTGCCCAAATCTGAATTCACTGATGCTTTCTCTCTATAAATATGAATAAATTAAAATACTCCAACACATTTCTAATCCTTATCAAAAAGTAGCACTCAAAACAAAATACCAACAAAGTGTTAGAGGGCTACGGAAAGAAAACATAAGTGTAATGAAACCTGTTCTTCAACAAGTGGTTAGCCACTTATTCTTCACATGTCAAAATTTTATTCAAAATGTTCTATGCCACAAGCACAGTATTTACTAAAGCACAGTATTTACTAAAGCACAGTATTTACTAAGAAAGTTGAGGTATCTTCTTGTGAACAATTAATTCACTTCTGCCCATTCATTGAAAAGTTCTTCAGTAAAGACAAGAACATTTTCTTGTAATATTATATTAACGTATATAATCTGTCATAAAACATTTTTCAGCACATGACAATATGTCATGGAAAGGTGAACAGAAATCAGCTCGTGTTATACCAAGATTGGTTATACTTTCTTCATATTTAACAAAAGTCTTAGATTTAACTTTCTTCCATGGAGCTAAATGCCACATCTTCCGAAGTAAAGCATGTGACGAACCAAATTGTTATAATACAATATAAAATCTGCATTCGTAAAGACTAAAGCTACAACTTCCCAAGGGAGTTAATCAAAGTGCATTGTGTAATGAACAAAGGTGGGTTTACAACAAATATACCCAGACTTTTCATGAGATGATTTAATCACAGGGGAATGTTCACTATGGTTTCCTTTTTGTTATTAAAAATCTTACAAGAGAGGGATATAAACAACTTTTGATTACCTAATTTTAAAGTGGACAATTTAATGTGGATAATTTGTACTCAAAAATAAACCTATATAGAGTGCAATATTTGTGAGTCATCTCTCTAAATTTCTCCCAAGAAATTTCTCAGGGGAATAAAGTGTTTTTACCCTTAAAGTATCTTAATTTGTTTTTCATTTTTCTTCTACTTCTTTACCAAGATGATGATACAAAAAGAAAGAAAGAAAGAACACTAAAGTAGAGAGCAAGATTCATGGTTATCATCCAGAATCTAGGAAATTAATGTTAATGACAATTTAATATGGAAGTTTTATTATTTTTTATATTTTTTACTGTTTCAATCATATTTTTATAATTTTTAATCTTTGCATATTATATCTTTAATGGTTATGCTGACCAGTTGTTAACTTCAATATATACTTCAATGCTATTTTCTGAAGTAGCATAGAGGGTTAGGTTCCTCTTAATCTTCAGCTCCTCAGACTTTCCCCTCATCCACATTTGTGTCATCCTAGTGGAGCTCCACTAGATGTTCACAAATCATAGAAAATTGATCTTAGCCAAGAAAGAAATATGCATCATTTCTCTTTCCCAACTAGCTTTTATCTCAGTATTTCATGTCTAAACCACTAGCTATTCCTTCTTTTCTGACCTTCTCATGTAAGCAGCTGCTTTACTGTTTGGTGCCTTAAGATTAGATTCTGAATAACTACATTCCCCACCTCTTCACCACAAACATCTTAGGTCACCCCTCCATCATCCCTACCTAGATTTCTATGGTAGATGGCTGACTTTGACATGTCTTCCTCTGCATCTTAAAGACATTCCTCCAAAGAGGCCAGGAATTCTTTTGATGATGGAAATCAGATCATGACCCTTCTCTGCTCAAAGTATTTCAACAAAGTCTCATCACACTTGGAGTAAAGTTTGCTGTCTAAATTCAATGACTTTTAAGACCCTCCTTGCTCTAATTCATGCCTTCCTCTAGATGTGTGCTTAATCATGTTCCAGTCATACCGGCCTTCTCCCAATTCTTGTGTTTATTCTAAGTTCAACTCACTTGCTATTCTGATCCCCTGGAAACCACCCCCCTCGAATTTTGAATATCTCCTCAGTTTCTTTAATTAGGTCTCAGGTCAAACATGTCCTCCTCAGGGAGGTCTTTCCTCACCATTCTATCTAAAGTAACCCCATTTTCCCTAGACAGGCTTTATAATGATCATTATTACATAAAATTAGGTAATATCTGGTGACAACTCACTTCTTCCTGTCATTCTTACCTATTTTTTTAATATTAAAATACTATTAATTTTACTGGTACTGCCTTAAATGGACCTCTTTTTCATTCTCCAGTGCTACTTTTTAATCTTGTTAAAACTCTTAATTTTAACATTATCATGGTTCTATATCGGACCCTCTTTCATTCTCTGAACAAATCTACTCCTGTTTTTCCCATTTAGTACATTTGTTTAAACTACCTTAATCTCTGCTTTTGTTCATACCTTTCTCTTCAGTCAAGATCTGTATGTGGCCATGCACATCCATCTACTTTTACTTATTACACATGCCAATTTGTACTCACACAGTGCCTTAAACCCAATATATTACAAACAACTAAAAAACCTTACTCTTTCCTTGTTTTCTAAATCTAATCATCCTCCTGATTTCTCTACTTTGGTTTATGCCAGTACCAAGTTTCAACTTACCCAAACCATGATACTTATAGTCGTTCTTCATTTCTCCCTTTTTCACACTTGTCAAATTCAATCAGTTAACATTTTCTCAAAACTGTCCACTGCTGTCTATTTCTACTTTCAATGTATAAATTCAAGTTCCTGCAATTTCTTGCCTAAACAACTACAGATATGTATTCTTTTATGTACATTTGCTGGTTGCCTACCTAGTAGCCATTCTTCATCCCTGACACTACTTTTCTTTCAATGCCCATAATTTTATTTGTGCAATGAAGTCTCCACCATTGCACAGCTTCTATCCTTACAGTAAAGATCAATATGATTCCTGCCTCTGAGTATTGACTTTTATTGACATAAATCAATTTGCATGATCTCACTATTCATGCTGCAATGTTTCAAAGGAGCGAATAAAAGCAAAACGTAGAATTGTTTAATTATTGTAGCAAAAATATGCTTTTGTTCAAATGTGAAAAGCAAGAATAAAATCCCCATATGTATGTATGAATATGGCATAATAAATTCCACTTTATATAATTACAATGCACAAATAAAAATTAAAAATAAATAAATACTGTAAAAAATGAAATCCCCTTTACTTATGACAATCATTTTCTTCTTTGAGAGGAACCAGATTGAGGATACATCAACTCATAAAGTGGACGAGAATAAAGACTCAGAAACAAGTAGAGTCTAAGCCTTCACTGAACCTATAACAAGGATACCCCCTTAACACTATTTACAATTAATCATCGTTTTGCTTTAGGCAAGCTTAGGTTGATTTCTGTTCCTTGTGACTAGAAATACCTTGATTTAATCTGATTAACCTCCCATATCTCATAGTTACTGCAGGATCAACTGCAGGAGTGATTGGTCATCTTACCAACAAAATTACAGGAAAGAATTCTCTAGTGGCTGAAGGATAAACTTCAAAATTTCTAGCATTATCAACCTTGTATGCAGGATTTACTGAGCTACTGCTATTAGTCTAAAGATTTCATGATTTTTATTCAGTAACACCTTCACTAATATTATTTATTAAACAAAGAAACACCACATTTTCTGCCCAGATACTAATGTTTATACATTGTTCTAAATGCAACTGTCTATGTGAAATTTTCTCTAACCATGGAACTGGATTGTAACTCTCTGTTCTGTGTGTCTTTCAGGTTTCTAATATGAATAAATTCATGGTTTTGAAGTACCACTCTTACCTCTATCCTTACTAGTATTGTTGACACTATTGGCTCTCCTGTCTTTCCCTCAACTAGATTACCAGTAGCTTGTCTCGTTAATCATTGTGTTCTTATGACATCTGTCACAGGCTCAAGAAATGTTTATTGAATGAAGCAAACAGCCAAGGACCCTGCCTCCAGTAAAATTTACATTCTAGAAGTAATATGAAAATATATCTACAAAATCAAGTTTAAAAGTGCCAAGAGGGTCATGGGGAAGGTACAGAGGAATAATCTCCCAAGAGAGATGCTGATCTTTCCAGCAAAGGTAATACAATGATAGATCCTTCAGATAATGGAGTCCACAAAAGACTTTTCTAACTCTATCACACTTGCTCTGCACATGATACCTTAAAGTGAAGAACCACAAGAGAAATAAAGTTGGACAGTTGCAAATCCATTGATTTGTTCTCCTTGGGCATAGAAGATATCCCTAATCTCTTTCACATTGACGAGTTACCAAATAAAAATGTTTTAAGGTTAGCCTGTTTAAGTATGTGCAAAAAAAAAAATCTTGATTGCCTATCTTTGTCTATTTGAACTTAACTTAAACTCAGAGCAAAACTTTAAATGAGCAAAATTTTATTATATTTTATGCGTTCTTGTTAAAAATATGTTTTCTTGTAGTAAAATTTTATTTTTTTCTGAACCATATATTCAATTTTATATGTTGAAATTTGTTTTACATACATGTAGTAAATTTGA
The DNA here is from genome assembly GCF_964194105.1 of Spermophilus citellus. Lineage (NCBI taxonomy): Eukaryota > Metazoa > Chordata > Mammalia > Rodentia > Sciuridae > Spermophilus > Spermophilus citellus. Next base: position 100,423,886 of record NC_138186.1, on the reverse strand, counting down.
ATATCAGGTATATGTCATTATATTTTGTATATCTAATGGTATCAGCAAGTGAAGAAAATAAATCTGTGTAGGAATATGAACAAATCCTAACTTTAAGCATTTTTCCTTTCTCATAATCTAGCTTATAATCTTTTCAATTATCAATATTTGCATTCTATATGTATGCTTTTTTAAAAAAATGTGCAATACATAGTGAAAAAAACTGTGAACCTGAAAATTAAGGGTACATTCAGAGACTGTTTTATGATCAAGGGGCATTTTGTTTTGTAGGTGTTTGGGTTATTGTGAAACACTGGGATACAAAAAGCTTAGAGTGGTGCTCAGATTCACACTTCCCACTGTGCAGTGTCTTCTGCAGCCTGGTGCTCACACACTGAGCTTCGATGTGAAACCTGTGGGAATAGTGCCTGATGCAGTTACTCTGCAAGGTGTTTTTCCATTACTTCCCTCCCTTGACAATCTTCCGAATCACTCTATCTTCTACAGTCTATCTTGCAATGTAGACTGTCCTATATTTTTAGTTTCCTCATTTGAAATACGGTCAAAAAGTGTATATTCTATTTCAAGTGCACATTCTATAACTGTAGTACATTAAAAATATGTCCTGAAAATCAGAAAATGTATACATTAAAATTCATGTTAAATAAACATTTGTTTCCTGTTTTCACACTATTGTTCACAGCAATTAGAAAAAAACAGACATTTGACCTGAAGTATTTTTAAAAAGAACACTTTAAAAGTTGTTCCTTCAGGCAGCAGAATACAACAGACACTAGTATGACAGTATGTAAAAACGTGGATGTGTAACCGATGTGATTCTGCAGTCTATATATGGGGTAAAAATGGGAGTTCATAATCCACTTGAATCAAATGTACTAAATATGATATGTCAAGAGCTTTGTAATGTTTTGAACAACTAATAATAAAAAATTTGTCCCTTCAAAATTATTTCCATTACTTGATGCATAAACTGAACCAATTATCTATATCTGAAATACAGTTTTCTAAGTATGTTTACTTGTGTCATCTCATTTTACCTTGGGCATTAGTGGTAATGTGCAAGGTTAAATCAGGTGTTTGGGGTCATCCTTGTCCTGGGACTGTTATGATTTGGGTAGCCAGAGACATGCAATTCTCAATTCTCACACACTCGAGTGCGCATGCACACACACACACACACACACACACACACACACACACACACCATGAGAAGTAGGGCAAGTCAAATAACCTCTCTGAGAAACAATTCCTTTATCTAAATCATGGCATGGCAGTAACCATGTGAATTTTTCGAGTCTATTATGTTGTAACTTTAAAAAGTATATAAAAAACTCCAAATTCTGTACCTAATATGTACAAGGTACTCCATCTCTGTTAGTTTGCTTTTCCCATATTTCTCTACCTTTATATACATTCTGAGTCACATAGACTTAACAAGTTCCTTAAAATGCATGCAAACACAAAACAGATCTATTTCTAGAAACTTAGCTAGCTCTTTGTCACACATTTCCTCTACCTTAAAATCCCACAGTAACATTATACTATATATTTCCATTTAAAAATATGCTGAGGTAAGAATAATGAATAAATAAAAGTCACATTTCTGTTAAAGCTCTCTTCCTATATTTCATATAGGATATTTCTGGTTCCAAATGCTAGTTTTAAAATAAACTTTTTTTTTTCTCTATCCAAGTTTCTCCCTTCACAAGGATATGTAAATATATTCCCTAAGAGGTATTTCAAATTATCAAGATATTGGCTGCTTTGATTTTGTTTTGATTTTTTTTACAAATAATCTATTATCTAAAATATTCTTCTGTTTAATTGGAATTGGAGATATTGGGGAAATATAATTTTATTGATGGAGTTGGGAAATTCAAGATCTATTACCAAAAATATTACCAAAAAGTTACAGAGATTTTCCTCTTGTGAGTTATTTTTTCAAATAGGTATAATAGTCAAATAAGCAGAGATAATATATGTCTCACTTAGATTTTGGTACAGTCACTGCACAGAAAACTCTAGAAGACTTTTTCATTATTTGTGGCAGACACTTTTGGTTGCCTATTTGGTAGCCATTTGCCCAACAGGATGTTGAGTTTGTCTCTGTGTCAGGTCATCCTGCCTTTCAGTGACACTTGTGGCCATGACCAGCTGACGGTCGGTCAGAAAGAAAATCTTCATTTACTCAATCTATTTGTCTTGTTGGTGACTGGTGTAAGAATGGAAATGGTGCATTTCCATCTGATAAGGAAAGAGATTCTGTAGGGGCACAGAGAGTGTGATTCATGGGAAGCTTCTTTGCTCAGAGGAAGATATATAAATATTGAGTCCACCAACTGCCTTTCAGTTTTTAGGCAATCACTACCTGGGGTCATGACCTGTAGGCTCCTCATGATTACAAAGAACCAAGACTGAGAACAAATGTCAAATGGTTGAAAGATTGCCAAGTAATGAGATAGAGAAAAACCTGTGTATTCCCACTATTGTTATATTGTTCATCTGTAGAAATGACTAACCTTAAAACCTCACTTCAGGACTTCATGTTATGTGAGGGGTGTGTGTGTGTTTACACATACATTCATAGTATGTTTTATATACAAACATAGTTCAGAAATATGGCAGGTTCAGTTCCAAATCACCACAATAAAGCTACTATTACAATAAAGAGAGTCATATGGATTTTCAAATTCCCAATGCATATAAAAGTTACATTTATACTGTGGTCCATTAAGTGTGAAATAGCATTATGTCTAAAACTATTTACATATCTTAATTTGAAAATCTTTATTGCTAAAAATGCTGAAAATCATCTGAACCTTCAGCAAGTCATAATATTTTTGCTGGTGAAGGGTCATGCCTCAATGTTTATGGCTGCTTTCTATTGTGAAGGTTGAGGTGGCTGTAGAAATTTCTTAAAATAAGACAAAAAATAATCTTTGCTTCATCAATTGACTCTTTCTTTCACAAAAGATTTCTCTGTAGCATGAAATGCTGTTTGATAACATTCTACCCACAGTATAACTTCTTTCAAAATTGGAGTCAATCTTCTATAACTCTACTTCTGCTATATCAACCAAGTTTATGGAATATTCTGAATCCCTTATTATCATTTCAACAGTGTTCACAGCATCTTTACCAGGAGTAGGTTCCCATCTTAATAAATCACTTTTTTTTTTCTCATCTGTAAGAAACAATTCCTTATGTTTTAAGGTTTTATCATGGTTTCACAACAACCCCGTCACATCTTCAAGCTTCACTTCTAATTCTATTCTCATGCTATTTGTGTTATATAGGTAATTACATTCTCTATTGAAGTCCTAAATCTTTCAAAGTCATCCATGAGAGATGAATTCAACGTTTTTCAAACCTCTGTCAATACTAATATTTTTGTCTTCTCCCAAGAATCATTAATGTTCTCAAAGTCATCTAGAATGGTGAGTCCTTTCCAAAAGGTTTTCAATTTACTTTGCCCAGTTACATCAGAGGAATCACTCTCTAGGGCAGCTATAGTCATAGGAAATGCATTTCTTACTAACAGTTCAAAGTCAAAATCATTCCTGGATCCTTGGGCTGCAGAATGGATCTTGTGTTAGTAGGCATTGCAGCAACATTAATCTTGTACATCTCCATCAGAGTTCTTGGGTGACTATATACATTATCAATGAACACTAACATTTTGAAAGCAATCTTTCTATCTGAGGAGTAAGTTTCAATGTTTGGCTTGAAATATTCAGTAAACCACAACGTGCTGCATCTAGGCTTTGTTTTCCCTTATGTAGCTCTGGCAAGTAGATTTAGTATAATTTTTAAGGACCCTAGGGTTTTTAGAATGATAAATCAACATTCACTTCAATTCAGCTACAGGAGCCCCTAATAAGAGATCCAACGTCTCCTTTTAACACAGTTATTGACTTCTAATCTGTATAAATGAAAGTACTAGATGGTGCCCTCTTCCAGTGTAAAAGTATCCCATGTCCATTGAAAATCTGTTGTTTTATGGGGCCATCTTCATTAGTTATTTTAGCTAGATCTGGAGACATTGCTGCATCTTCTACATCATTCCTTGCCATTTTACCTTATTGTTTTGTGTTGTGGAGGTGGCTTCTTTCTTAAACCTCAGTAGTTCTGCTACTTTCAAACATTTATTATTCAGTTAGTTCACCTCTTTTAAATTTTATAAAATTGAAGGGAATAAGGGTCTTACACTGGATTAAGTTTTGGTTTAAGGGAATGTTGTGACCAGTTTGATCTCTATCCGAATCATCAAAAATTTGTCCATATCAAAGATAAGGTTGTTTTGCTTTCTTATCATTTTGTGTTCACTGAAGAAGCATTTTTAATTACCTTCAAGGATACTCCTTTGTGTTTATAGCTTGGCTAACTGTTTAATAATAGACACCTAGCTGTCAGCCTATCTTCTTGGTTTTCAACATGCCTTCCTCACTACACAAGATCATTTCTTTTTGATTTAAAGTAAGAAACATATGACCCTTCTTTCACCTAAGCATTTAGAGGTTGTTAATTGACGTAATTTCAATACTGTTGCATTTCAGGCAATACAGGGGCCCCAGAAGAGGAAGAGAAATGGGGAAATAGCCATTTATAGGAGCAGATAGAACAAACGCATTTATCGATTAAGTTTGCTATCATATGGGCATGGCTTATGTATGCCCCCCCAAATTACAATGATAGTATCAACTGCCACTGTTCATAGGTCAATATGGAAAATACAATAACGATTAAAATATTAAAAATATTGGGAAAATTACCAAATGTGACACAGAGACAGGATGTGATACATGCTGCTATAAAAATGACACTAGTAGACTTGTTGAACTTAAGTTAAGGTTGCAACAAAACTTCAATGTGTACACAATGAAGCCTCTGCAAAGCACAATTAAGTGAAATGCAGTAAAATTATTTATATATATATATATATATATATATATATATATATATAAATGATAATATATTACCCACATATGCTATATATCATTTGAATCTTTCAAAGTTGCTCATGAGAGATGAAATCAACTTCTTCCAAATTCCCTTTAATGTTAATATTTTCACCTCTTCCCCCAAATCATTAGTCTTCTTAAGAGGCATGTAGAATGATGGATCCTTTCTGGAAGACATGTATACATACAAACACACACACACACAACACTACTACAGCTAACTAAGGCTATTACCTGAAGTTGAAATCATCCAAATTGATGATTTCATCAGTTCTATACATGGTACAAATGCAAAGGATTATATGGATATAGACAGCTTAAAAGGAATTGGAAAAGGGTGTATGCTCTGTCGTCTGCATTTGTAAAGGATTGGCAATCAGCTCTAGGGAGCTTTAAATTAACTATCAGCAAACGGTTAAGGCTTATGTAATAACCAATTACTGAGTGAAATCCCAGGCTATTAATTACATGCCAAGGAGGACATCTTCTTACTGATTGATTATACTCTCCACTGGAAACTCTTCTCACCTTTTTCCTTTTGGGACTCTATCACCATATTATTATTAGTGCACCTGCATCTTTGTTGTCCCTTACACAAATATTCCATGATACCATCATCATTTTTAATCATTCTGTGATTATGGGAACATGCTGGATCATTTCCAAGGCCAGAGAAGTGTATGTTGTTTCCATTAGTCTTTTCTTAGCTTTGTGTTTAAAGGCAAGATCGTTAACTGTGGGCTCTCCTACAGGATCCCTATTAAGCACTACTTAGAAATACTGTAGAATTCATTTATTATGCACAGAATAAACCATTAACAAAGAACTGGTCAATATGGGATTACTGGATGGGAAAATTAAAATGCATATGGTAATAAGTCAAGATTGCTCTCAATTTATATTTACTGGTAGAAGATGGGAGATTAAGGAAGTAAAACACAGTGATAGTAATAGCTCTCCTTGTAACAAACTCTCTGCAACTGACAGGTATACAGAGAATGAAGTAGCAGCATATTTTTCATTACAAGTCGATAGACTCTGTGAAGCTGTCAAATGTTAACTAGCGTACCTTCTGCTCTTTGCAAAAAGGTTAATGGATACAGCACATTTTCCAATGTGACTCTAAAAAACAAAGAATTACAAATGGTATGTGGTGGTATTTGTTTTTATTCTTTTTTTTGCCCTACCCTATGTAAAATCAAGAGGTCCAATGCCACATAAATGCTCTCAGCCATGAAAAAATTGTTAATAATCACATATGTATGCATATGCCTGGAAATGGTGAGTGAAAATGAAGATAAGCTGTATTGGAGAGGTTGGAAATTAACCACTGATTATTAAAGTGCGATACTAAAGATGAAAATTTATTCATCTGATGTGAAAACTTCAACTTTAACCCTTGGTAGAAACATTCACTTTATTTACTATCTAGTTTATTCTAATTAATCTAGGTTTTTTTAATTAAAATGTATCATTCATGACAAAAGGTAGAGCTTACATATAAACTTATTAGAATAACCAAATTAATGAGCAGGTTCTAGTCTTTCATGGTAAGGAATTAAACATTATTAATAGCATCACCTCTTTTGCCTGGAAGGCTATGTTAGTCAGTCACTGATAGTTTTCATCAGTGTGACCAAAATATTTAACAAGAAAAATTTAGAGGCGAAAAAGTGTATTTTGGCTCAGGTTTTTAGAGGTTCAGTCCCTGGTGGACTGACTCCATTCCTCTGGGACTGAGTAAGGCAGAATATCATGGGAGAAGGGTATGGAAAAGGAAAGCTGCTCAGCTCATGGTAGCTCAGCTCATGGTGGGGGGGGGAGAGAGAGAGAGAGAGAGAGAGAGAGAGAGAGAGAGAGAGAGAGAGAGAGAGAGAAAGAAGAAGAAGAAGAAGAAGAAGAAGAAGAAAAAGAAGAAGAAGAAGAAGAAGAAGCAGCAGCAGCAGCAGCCAGGGATAACATTAAAGTCAAAGGGCCCACCCCCTGTGATCAATTTCCTCCAACCACACCAAAACTTCCTACTCTTATCATTCAGTAATCATTCAAATTTTTAATTCATCAAATGGATTAATACATTGATTAGTTTGCAGCTCTCATGATCTAATCATTTGACCTTGGAAAATTCCTGTATTGACTCATATGAGCTGTTCAGAGAACATCTCACATTCAAATCATATTAGAGGTATACATTGTTCCACATTTTCTAAATTGACCATTTTTTAAATTTTCTTCAGAGTTTGACCATGTTCACATGAATTCCTCAACATGATAAGTTTAGTCTTGCACGTTTGGGATTATTTTATTCACATAATTACACTGTACATTCTCCTGTGCATTTTACTGTACTCACTGAGCATACTGCCTTGGAGGTTGGTGCTGAAGAATAGTTTATTCAGTTACCTTGTATCTAGAAAGTTGTTGCTCCATACACTGCTACCTTAAATATTCTTATGCAAGTTTCCTAGAGCACTTGGCAGTTTCTCTGGGGTGTATACCTAGAAATATAACTATTTGATTGAAGTGGTTATAAGAAGCCATACTCTCAGCAAGAAATAAAAGCCTATAAGTTATTTTCAATTTTTAAAAAATTCTGCTACTTTGGTGATGGTAAAAAGTTCACATTGCTGTTTTCATTTATTTAAAAGAAAACTAATGTGTTAAGCATATTTATCACCAGATTATTGAATTTCTGTTTTTTTTTTTTTGTTTTCATTTTCCTATTGGAATATTATTATTATTATAAGGTAGATTTTTTACATATACTGGATAGTAATACATTGTTGGTTAACTAACTATATGAAAAAATGACTATTGTAAGCCAATGTTTATATTTTGACTTTTTTATGGCACACATAAAAACAGATGCTTTTAATTTTAATGGGCTCAGGTGTGTCAATATTTTTCTCATTTTGTATTTTATGCATTTTGTATTTTTTACAAAAAATTCCCTTCATTAATTTCATAAAATCTGTCCAAAATTATCTTCTTAGATTGCACAATTATCTCTTAATATATCTGAAATTGTTCTATATGTTTATGGATGAACAATTATGTTGTACCATTTTCATAAAAAAATATATATTTGCCTCAATACATTCTAATACCATGCTTGTTGTAGATCATTTCCATATTTAATAGTGTCGCCTTATTTTTTAGCATTCTTTTTTCCCTATCCTTCCCTGAATAACCTTATAATTTAAATATTACTACCTACTATGTAATATGATAGAAAAATATCTGCCACAATTTACTACCTTAAACCCTACCATTTTTTAGAGACTTGTAAAATATAAATTCAAGTTCCATGAGTCCATTTTGGACTTTAAGGGCCATATGGTATCTGTAGCTTGTATTCAATTGTGCCATTTTAGATGAAAGCAAATGTGGCATGACTGTGTTCCAAAACAATTAAATTAGGTGGTGAGCCAAAGCTGGCCACTGAACCATATAATTCAGTGATCCCTATTCTAGGCTATCATATCAACTACCAAAAAAAGTAGTGTTGTTGTTTCTTCTTTTTAAATTCTTGTCCTCTTTATTCATTTTTATTTTGTAACTTCACTAGCTAGAACACTCAAAATTTAACAGAAATGTTGATAGTAAACTTCTGTCTTGTTTCCAATGTTAAAGAATACATTTCTAATACTTCACTATGTATGATGTTTATTGTAGGTTTAGACTGGTAAACTTCAACATATTATAGGTTTCCTTTGTATCTAGTGTGTGAACATTTTTATTATGTTTTCTTTTCTGGTCCATTGAAATGTTTGAATGATTTTTCCATCTTAATATGTTAATTTTATGATTTACATTAAGAGATTGTCAAATGCTAAGCATCACGTCTTTTATATATTTGTACATTATTATATTATTAAAAATATTATTTGTTTTCTTTCCTTCACACACACAAAAAAAAATTGGCATTTGGGGCTGGGGCTGGGGCTGGGGCTCAGTGGTAGAGCACTTACCTAGCACATGTGAAGCCCTGGGTTTGATCCTCAGCACCACATAAAAAATGAATAAACAAATAAAGATATTGTGTCCATCTACAACTAAAAAAATATTTTAAAAAAATTTTGGCATTTATTTTTGTGAGTATAATTAACCTGTTCATTTTTTTTTCCTTCTTGTTCTTGTCTGGTTTGAAAAGGATGCAAAAAAATTATTATTTTTTTTAATCTCTGGAGTAGTTTTGTGTGCTTTCAAATTTATTCTTCCTTGGATTTTCAGATGCTTTCTATAAAATTTTCTGTACCTATTAAAATCTCTATGGAAAGATTATCAACCACTGTGTTAGCTTTCCACTACTGTAATAAAATACCTGAGGGAATTAGTGTAACAAAAAGAAAGGCTCAATTTCACTCATGATTTCCAGTTTCAGTCTATGGTCACTTATCCCTGTTGCTTCAGGCCTGTGCTGGCATAGTATACCATGGGAAAAGCATGTACAAATGAGTCCTGTTCACCTCATGGCAAATAGAATGCATAAAAAAGAAAGATTCTGGAGTTTCATTGTCCCATTCAAGAACACATCCAAATGAACTAAGTTCCTGGGTTGTAACCATACAGGACTAAGCCTTCCCCACATGGGCCTTTGAGGGACATTCAAGATCCAAACTGTAGCAACCACTAGTTCATTTATTTATTTATTTTTAATTACATAATTATTCAATTTTCTTTTTTACCTTAATTTAATTTAGTTAATTTTAATTTTTGTAGAAATATATTTTCACTAAGCTTACCATTTGTTGGAACTGATTTATTTGTATCATGCCTTAAGTAATTTTATAATTTACACATTTGTAGTTACATACAGGATTTAATCCTAATATTATTTGAAACATCTGTGTGTTACTTGATTATTCTTGACAAGGCAATGCCAATCTTTTTAATGTTCTCAAAGAACTATTATGTACATTGATTAATCCTCTGATTATATTGTTTATTTCATTAGGTTCTGTTTTTGTTACCCTGTATTTCATTAGTATTTATTTCATTTTTCTATTTTGATTTCTTAAATTGAAAATTTAGCCCCCTAATTTTTATGTTCTCTGTCTCTCCCTCCCTCCCTCCCTCTCTCTATCTCTCTCTCTCCCTCCCTCCCTCCCTCTGTCTCTTTCTTTTGCAATAGAAGCATTTTGTTTTCTTGGTACCAAGAATTGAATCCATAGGGGTTGAACCACTGATCCACATCCACAGCCTTTTATTTTTTTTTTCATTTTTCATTTTGAGACAGGGTTTCACTAAGTTGCTTAAGTTGCTGAGGCTGGCTTTGAACTTGCAACCCTCTTGCCTCAGCTCCTGAGTCATTGGATTACAGGCCTGTGCCACTGCATCCAGCTTCATCCAGCTCCCCACCCCCCATAAAGGGCTAGATAGCAAGCATTTTGGACTTTAAGGGCCATATGCTATCTGTAGCTAGTATGCTTCAATAGAAGCATTTTAATCTACAAATTTACCTATGCACTCTTCTCATTTGTTAAAATTTGTTATTTGACAACTAAGTCATTTCTTAATGTTTTCTTTTTGTTATTTTATCATCATCATAATCATCATCATCATCATCATCATTTTTTATTTTGGTGCTAGAAATTGTACTCAAGAGGTATCTTACCACTAAATTATATTCCTAACCCTTTTTAATTTTTTTTTTTAATTTTGAGACAGGACCTTATTCAGTTGCTGAGGCTGGCCTCAAACTTGCAATCCTCCTGCCTCAGCCTCCTGAGTCACTGACATTACAGGTATAAACACTATGTGTTTTTAAATCTCCAAATATAGAGAGCTTTGAAGTGATTGTATAATGTTGATTTCCAAATTTAAAACTTAAAGACTGTTTTGTATTATTCCATTTTTAATTGTTTTTCATGTATAATTCTATTATGTAATTATCAGACAGTACTAAGTGTATTTGGAATAAAAAGATGTATACACCCCAGTTCCTGACTGAAGGATTCCATAAATATCCATGAAATTACATTCATTAATTCTCCATGCAAAAATTCCATATCTTTAATATTTTAATTTTCCTGATATGACAATTAATGAAAGAGGTGTAAATCTTTCCATAATGTTTTTGTAAAGTTCTGTCAAGTCTTTCTCTCTCTCTCTCTCTCTCTCTCTCTCTCTCTCTCTCTCTCTCTCACACACACACACACACACACACACACACACACACATATACACACACACACATACATATACAGACTCACATAGCTACATTAGTAGGTGCCCACAGTGCATAATGTTTATGGCTCCCTGTTGAATTCCTCTAGGATGAAAGTCACCATAGAAATTCCAAGGAGACAACTGTTAGCTCACTACCAGTATCCCTGGTACTTGGAGAAATGCATGCTCTATAGAATGTTTTTCTTGGGAAACATTTGCTGAGTAAATGAATTTTCTCTTTATATAGGAAAAAACAAGTGAATTTTCTCTTTATATAGGAAAAAACAAGTACTGCATTTTCAGGGTTCCTTCCTCAAATACCACTAGCTCCACTTTCTGATTAATAGCCTTTTGCATCTTTTCAAATCACAGTTAGCCTATCTGCATAGATATATATGAAACTGAAAGAAGAGAATGTATTTTATTCAATAATTATTTAGAAAAAAATAAATTAAGAGAAATATTATTCAATTATTTTATATACCTTAACAACTTTATTGATCCTGAAATTATCATAACTGATCCAGCCTTCTTCAACTGTTGTATTTCGCCTTGGTTGTCTGGCTTCTCTAATACCTATGGAGTGCTTTATATGCATTTCATCTTGTTTGGTGCATACATCATATTATTTTCTTTTTGCCTTTCTTTTTCAACTTATTTTTATGCATTGACATAGAAAATTATACTGAAATACTAAAGTTCACTAAACAGACATATTTTTTTACTAATGTCTTATATGACATTGGGAAAAATTGTCTCAATCACTTTATTCCATCAAGATCCCCACCAGTAAAGATCCATCAGAAATTAGAATTTGGGTTTGAAAGATTTTGATTAAGTATAAGCACGAAAATATATTCGATGATCTGATTCATTAATATTGCTTAATGCATGTGACTCTTTCCACAGCAGCTTTGGTGACATTAGTACCCATACTCTGAAAAACACAAATTCATTCCATAGAGAGTATGTAGGACTAGAGAGAGTTCCAAATTTTATATTATATTCAACTTTACAAGATGCCTAAAAGTTCAATGTAGAAACATATTTAAAACCCTGCCCTGATTTTTTTCAGTAAAAATGCATTTGTATGCAAATTATACTGTACAGTGTACACCTGAAAGTCTATTGCTCTGCATTTTTTCCTAAGCCCCAGAAAAATACTTAAAGGACGTCTGAAGGATGTTTGATTTGAAAACACTTTGAATAAGAATGTAAAATAAATTTAAAAACAATTTCTTCATGCCTGCCACAAGATTGGTATGTGGTATAAACCTAGCTCAATATTCAAAAAGCATTGTTTTCTTTGACCATATATATTAGTGCAAATGATGGCCCATGGCATAATTTGTTCTATATGCACAATAAATATGGAATGTTTATATTGTTACCAATATTTTGCTTGAAGTAGTATTTATTTTTACAAGGTCAGTAATGGTAAGCCCGGAGGTGAAAAGAAGGGTAGAATACTGGAAATATCGCTCACCTTAGAAACTGAAGTATGTGGTTTAAATCTGTTCTCCACTGTCCATTATGGCTACAATTTGAATGAGCTTTTAATTGCCTGCAAAACTCAATTTCCTTCCACATAGATGCTAAAAAAACTTAAACTAATTAAACTATTTTAAATAGTCTAGTCTAACCTTTTAAGGCTATCTTTCAAATCAAGTATTCATCTACATTACATGTAAGGGCAAGTTCTCTGTCTCTACACTAAATCTGATAAAGATTTGTCTAAATTTATTGGCATTGTTTTCTAATCTCCAGGGATTGGGGGGGAAATGAGATATGCTGAAATATTTCAAGATCTCCTTATTTCCTTAAATAAAATGTAGCACTCTTATAAAAATGTTAAGACCAAATGTAATGTGGATCTATGTAGGTTATAAATTACCATTGATGCTGTTTAAAAGTAAACATTCCACATATTTTCCAATAACAATTTCTTGCTGATTTTAAGTGATTTTACTTGCTTGAGCTAAGAAATTTATAGGTGTGAATATCAGTAAAAAGGTTTTGTTGTCTGCTGTCAAATTTCATCTGGAATAAAAATAAAATATTGTTAAAGTGAAACAATAATGTTATTGACATATTACCATTCTCTCAACTATAAATTGGGAGCAATAGGATTTTTTATGACATACTTCACTGAATGTAGTCATTGAAAACATAAAACAATAAAGTTTATTTGTTTTGACTTCAATACCTGTAGGATACTTTTATAGTTATATTCATAAATATCTCAGATATAGTTAGTGGTGATTTTTATATTTTAAGAATATGTTTTAAGAATAAAAGAAAAAATCTACTAATAGCCTGAAAGGCATTTTTGTATAGTGATCATAAGTTTAAATGTCTAATTCATCCTCGATTCATATAACTTTTTTTTTTTAAAGAGAGAGTGAGAGAGGAGAGAGAGTGAGAGAGAGAGAGAATTTTTAATATTTATTTTTTAGTTCTCGGCGGACACAACATCTTTGTTGGTATGTGGTGCTGAGGATCGAACCCGGGCCGCATGCATGCCAGGCGAGCGCGCTACAGCTTGAGCCACATCCTCAGCCCCTTTTTTTTTTAATTGCAAAGTAACACCCAGACTATTGTGGTGTATAACATACCAGGCAAGTACATCTGAAGAAGGAATGGCCCCAACATACAGCAGTTTATTATTTATTTATTTGAGATTATATATTTCATCTTTAATGCATGATTGGTATTATGTCACTACAACCACAAAAATGTGAAATTATACTCCATGTATGTGTATCTCAGAATATATTCTACCATCATGTATAACCAAAATGAACAAATAAAATATGTGGGAAAAAGAAACAATAAGCAAGAACAACATGGTCGATGTGAAATTGTTTGGGGATATCTTTTAAAAAACATAATTTTCAATTCCTGAAGAGGTCAAAATCCTTAAAGTTAATATGAATATGATTCCTATAGAATAGCTTTTTGATATTATACTTGTGACCAGAAAGAGAAAAAATAAGCTATCTTTTTTAAAGCTTAATTTAAGTGGGAGGAAAATCTTGGGCTAGACAATTATTCACTTGATCTGAATTTGGTCTCTTCCCAAGAATCTGTCATTACTACGACTTAGAACTTATGAAGTATATTGATGTAATGCACTGCCAATAAATGTGGTTCATCTTAAGGCCACCCATCCAAGAAAAAACATAAAATACACACAACATCATCAGCAACACCCACCCTCACGACACCACAATTGATTTAGCTAGCCCTTCTCTACTCAGTCCACCTCCAGCCTTTGTTCCCCTTGTACACTATATGGTCATAATGGTCACAATGCATTATTTGTGTTTATAATCACAATGTGTTTCTTTATATGAAGGATCTATTTCCATTCAAGATGGTGTTCCCCACTCCTATATTTGTACCTCCAATAAACTGGAGACCTAATAAGATATTTTTAATAATGAATTAATAAAGGAGGGGAACAGAAAGAAAGGGGACAGAGATAATAAAATATAAACTGCATATACCATAGTGGAAACTTCTGTGTAGGAAGACACATAACACATGTTTTAAATCCATGTTCTTTGTAATTAACTTCCCGACATCCATCTGTCAGGGCAAAAACAAGGGACTACAATTAATAGAGCAGTTTAAATCTAGATGGCTCTGAAAAACATTGAGCACCTAATGGCTCCAGAACAAAGTTTGTTAACAATAGGTTTTAAAGAAATGGATGTTTAGTTGTTTTCAATAACTTCTTTTCTAGGCTGCTGTATTTTCCAGCAGCAGAAACCTCAGGCAAATGACATAACCTCTGTGACTCAAGTCCCTACAGGCAAATGGAAGATTAAAAATAACAGCTTTTCTTATTTTAAAAAGTCAAAGACAGCAAATGAGTCACTGTAAAATAAGGTGATGGTCATGTTCTATCAAAAAAATACTTGATTTTATTGCCTAGCATTTAGACAATTTATAATCTTATAATTTCATTTGTGAGTTATCTAAACTCAGATAATATACTTTAGATTGTGAGATAATAGTTGATAAGACTTATTGAGAAATTCTTTTCTCACTAAATCATTTTATTTTATACTCATGAAACAGGGTAATGCAGTGATTTGTTATGATGCTAGATCCATTACAAACATTTCATAGGAGGTAGGCACAGAGTAGAGAGAAACATTTGGCTTGCTAATAAAAACCACACCTGAGAGGCATCAGAAAATTCCTCTGACATACTATGATGAAATAATTTCAAATCACAGAAGACTTTATACAATTCAACAGAGAAATCAAAGGTTAAAAGAGAGATGGCAAAAGACAAAATGAGATGAAAATGTAATTATGAAAGGCAAGTTAACAGATAGTTCGTTTATCAAATAGCACACCTGTGCAATTGCAGTCTACATATGCATAATTGGAATATGATATTCAAGAAGAATTGGAAGGATTGGTGCCGAGCAATTTCAGAAATAAACATTAAACCTTAAAGTTTATATAAGCCTAAATGATAACACAAACACTGCAGTTTTTAGTGAGCAGTGATTGTACTTAAATGTGTGTGTGTGTGTGTGTGTGTGTGTGTGTGTGTGTGTGTGTATAAAGATAGGAAGATGGAAAGATGGGAGAATGAGAGGAAAATGAAAGGGGGAGGGAGGAAGGAAATAATCCAAAGTGAGATTTTCAAAAGGAATATTTTGAAATGTGCATTAAAGAGCTTTGTTAAGAAATTTTATCTGTATTTTAAATCTCTCGTTGCATATCTATGTATAGATATGGCCAGAGTAGAGAAAGTGCATGTGTTTTAGTATGCTGCCAGCAACATGCTCCATTTTTGTAAAAATTATCTTAATAGAAAGTGAAAACACTATAAGACATTGCCAAACCATACTCTATAAACCACCACCTGTAAAGAGAAGAGGAACACTTGGCCCAGCCCTCTGGAGTCTGAACCTCTTAAATAAATGTTGTGATTTGCCATTTTTAATAAGGAATACCAGGGAAGAGAATGATTTTTTTTTTCTAGTGTAGCACTTCAGAATTCCTGATGTCAAGTGGCAGCCTACAGGCCTTAGAAGCCTGGTTCTTC
The DNA here is from genome assembly GCF_964194105.1 of Spermophilus citellus. Classification (NCBI taxonomy): domain Eukaryota; kingdom Metazoa; phylum Chordata; class Mammalia; order Rodentia; family Sciuridae; genus Spermophilus; species Spermophilus citellus. The sequence goes on along the minus strand of NC_138186.1, from coordinate 100,407,686 downwards.
TCTCTGGAAGAAGTTTCTGTGCATGTACATTAGATGCTTACATGCTCTTGAATGCAGCCTATTATAAGGGTCACAAAGCAGAGATCAGTGAAAAGAATTTCTTACAGAAATAGGCATTACCCCAGGAGCCAGTTTTAGGCTGGGAGTAATAGAAAGATAAAATAGAGAGGTCGTGGCCTTCATTCTTCATCTCCCTATAACTTGATGGCTTATTCTTGATATAATCCTCCTGGCTAAAATATAGATTTTAAAAAAATTTAAAAAAAAAAAAACATGTCTTTGACAAGGTGTGCATGTGTCCGAAGAGGGGGGTGACTGAAGCAGAGCTGACTATACAGAGGATGTCAGCTCTTCAGAACAAAATTAATTTGAATGATTAACTCTTGCAGCCTTCCATCTACTTTAGTTCACCCTATAAGTTAATCATAAAAAACAAAATATTTTGGGATTATGAAGGAAAATACATTTGAAAATGAATCCTCAAATTTGTTAATTGTGTTTGTCTGTTTGTCATTACACTTGGCTCTTGCCTGAAGTGACTTGCTAAAGGCAACTGACAAAACCAATATTTGAGGCTTTTAGCATACCAGGTACTACTAGAAAATAATGAATGCAATTCTGAATTTGTATATTATCCTAACTTTCATTTAATGATTTCACTAGTTAGTAATTATCCTCTTTTAACTATTTAACTCACTTTCATATTAACCTATTCTTTATTCAGTTCTCCGTTATTTAAGTTCTATCTCAACTGAAGACAATTTTTACAAAGCAAAAAAGAGAAATAATGAGACTTATGGACTCTCCAATTTCATATATAAATATATATAAATATATTAAAGAGAGAGTGAGAGAGGAGAGAGAGAGAGAGAGAGAATTTTTAATATTTATTTTTTAGTTCTCGGCGGACACAACATCTTTGTTGGTATGTGGTGCTGAGGATCGAACCCGGGCCGCACGCATGCCAGGCGAGCGCGCTACCGCTTGAGCCACATCCCCAGCCCCATATATATATATATATATATATATATATATATTTAAATATAAAGTATGTATATATATATTTAAACATAAAGTGTATATATATATATATATATATATATATATGTGTGTATATATATATATATATATATATATATAGAGAGAGAGAGAGAGAGAGAGAGAGAGAGAGAGAGAGATAAATGAATGATTCAGAATCCATGGCAGTCATTAGATTCATTTTACAAAAAAACTTTTTTGTTGTTGTTCTTATGAGGGTCCTATAGATTATAGTTTGGTGAATGTTTATTGTATTTTAGTTGGTTACACATGTCATCTATACTGAAATCTATACTGAAGTAAATTCTTCCATTTCATGAATTGGGCTAAAATTGGAGAATCCATAATTCTCATTCTTTTTCTTTTTTGCTTTGTAAAAATTGTCATCAGTTGAGATAGAACTTAAATATGTATATATGTATAAATATGTATATAAATCTGTACAAAGTGCCTGAGTTTGGTAGAAATTTTAAAATAGTTAATATTCTACATATTTCACACTTATTTTTATATCTAACCTAGTTTTCTAGGTCTAGTCTTTCTTTGGTATTCTCCGGGATAATTACAATAGTTAACCTCCTGCTGCTTGACTCTGTTACAGAAATTGTTTTGTGTGCTTTCAAAAAATGGTAATTTTATAAACATTTTGCTGTTTTTCACATGCCTCTTGTGTGAGAAAGAATAATCCTAGCACATTATGAGAAATAATCTTCTCCCATCACCTTTCTAACAATTGTTGAAATTAAGAAGTCCTAGAAAGAAAGTTAGAATGGATGAAAGGTAAAGAGTTTGAAAATGGTCAAGTCAGATGACTTTGGTATCCCAATTTCTTTTCTCTGAGGATAGATAACCTGCTACCTGGAGAGACATGCAGATGCTGAGGGGACACACAGGTAAGCATTGTGGAGTTTGGAGACAGTGCATAAGGTGAGGAACCTGAAAGAACCTGGTAGGCTATAAGAAGAGAGGCAACTAAACACTGGAGGCAGCAGACATTAAAAAAGAAAAAAATGACCTTGAGTGAGTCATTTAATTTCTTCAAGTACTAAGCTTTCACTGGAATTTGAGTAAAAGGATGACACACGGGTCGCTTACTTTGTCAAGTGGTGTTTTATTTTTTGTGTTGTTTTTGTTTTTTTAATAGATGAATAAAATGAAACACAAAAGATCAAAGTGGCCCTTAAGAAGCAAATGAAGTGGAATCAACTGAATTATAGATGACATGTGTAACCGACATTCACCAACATTGATCATAGAGTCAAGTATAGAATTGGAGTTCAAACAATTTTACAAAATTATGACAATGATTTCTATCCATCCAAACCAAAAGCTTTTTGAAAATCCAAATAAAATCTGTGGAATATGAGATTAAAAACTGTTTCTATGCTACTGATAGGAATGGAACATTTGCAGGAGAGCAACGTGCAAAGAAATAATGACTAATAATCTCTCCAATTGAAGAAAAATATAACATCCTTAGTAGGAAAGGAGAAAAGCACACATTTGGAAATACAAAGTATAGTGAAGAGAAAGTTGTAATATCTGCCTGAGATGAGACCGACAAGGAAGCAGAAATAGGCTGGCATTGGACTTAAATTGGCAGCATTGATGAATATGAGAAAACAATGGGGAAACATTCTCAAAGCTTTGAGGAGAAATAACTCTGAATCTAGAATTCTATCAGTAGTCAGAGAAATGTTTGGGATGGAGAGGAAGACAAGAAATGCCAGTTCAAGGACAAAGTGCACAGGAAGGGAAGAAAGACCTTGAGAAAGAAAAGAAAAAAGCCAGAATCTTGATCAGACTGAACCTGAAGTATGTACATTCCCCAGGCTTACAGTACACAATTTATAATAAGTAAGCTAACAAATCCTCTTATTATTTCTCTTTAGCAGAACAAAACAGAACAAAATGGTTCTAATTCAATATGCCTGAAACAGATATTCTTGGATATAAACTTTCATGTTCCAGGCCAATGGGGACAAGAGTCTGTCAATCTATGTTACATGTCTATTCAATGTATTATATTAGTTCATATAAATTCTATGGAAAAATGTCAAAAATATCTAGAAATTAAAAAAAAAAACAGATTCTACCTCAAACTGAGATTCAAACTAAGGAATGTGGTATCAACATGAACAGAACTTAAGAATAATAGTTCCAGCATGCCTCACAGTATATGAATAGGTAAGAAAAAGTGATAAATCCCAGGGTATGTTCCTTAAAAGAACTTACCGATGTATGAGAGAAAAGAGAAACCCCAGTCAAAATTGCATTAAGCCAAGAAAGAACTCATCTTAAAGTGAGCATATATTATATACTTTAACATTTCTGCATTTTAAGTGTTAATGTTTTATTTCAACCTTCAGATGAAAGTGAAGGATTGTGGAGTTTGGAGACAGAGACACATGACAGGGAAACATTCAAACATAGATCGTGATTTTCTGAAAAGTAAAACTGAAAAATCAAGAAGAGCCTAATAGGACATGTTTAGTTTAGACAAACATTGCTTATGATTATTAGGTCTTCTTTGAATATGATTCGGTTTCCAGATTGTCTCTAAAGATGTGAATTCTACTCTCAACTCCACTGCTCACACTGGGAACAACATCGAGTCAACTGCATTTTCTCTATGAGCTTCATTTGCTTCCTCTGTAATCAATGCCTTCAAACTAAAAGACCTCTAAGTTCCCTTCCAATTCCAAACTACTGTAATTTTATAATAAAAAAAATGTAGTTCCTGGTTATTTGGCTCTTACTTACGTAAGAACATTTGTATCTCTCTCTAGAAAGGTGACACTCTCAACCACTCTATGAGAATATGGAGATTAGCAGGAAGATCTGGATAATATTCCCACAGATTGAGATCTAACCAGATAGGATTACTGGCAAGAGGACCTTAGTTGATATAACCATTGAAAGTCAAAGATGGCTCATTTGAAAATGATGTGAATTGTAACCAACTCACAGAGTAATTATGATGATTGACAGGAACACTATTACTATGTCTGGCACATAGTAAATACTCTTTTTTTTTTTTCTTGCTTGTTTTCCTTCCAAGTTGGACAAACACAGTAAGTATCTCGTACCTAAAAGATTAAATTATAATAAGTGACTTACAAAGCTGTAAGTTTCTACTCTCCATCTATAATAAATATTTGTCCCTTACCCTGACAGAGAGATCCCTGTTTGTTATTATTCTGACCTGTCTTTCCAAACCCTAGATTAATATCTCTTTATCACAACATTTGAAAATAAAGTGAAATAAAGAATTCAAAGTTGGAATCTGTAGCAACCCTGAATTTCCCTCCTGAGTTCTTTAAGTACTCATTCCTAATAATTCCCTAGCAATTTTGGTAATTAGTATAAATGGTTTAAATTAAAGCATTTTTGGCGCAATGACAATAGCTACAGCTACTATGGTTATTCATTATATGAATTGCTGGAAACTACTACTCCTTTTTGCTCTCCACAGTAATGTTATTTTGTTCTAGGACAGCAGAAGAAAGCAGTTATCCTATTGTATAAGCCATTCCATTGGCAAAAAAAAAAAAACACACAACAAAAAACAAAAAACTTTAATTCCTCACGAATTTACATGAAATTCATTAGAAGAAGATCCTATTCTTGAATGACTTATTTATTTGCTTATTCCCCATATTTGTGCATTTATAAACATATAATTATTTAATGTATATGACATGCATGCATATACTTACATACGTTATGGTTAATAAATTAACGTATCTACACATGATGATTTCATTTAAAGCACACTGCCATTTTTAACACTTCAGAAGGGCTGTGGAACTTCTAATTTGCAACATCATGTAGGTTTCTATGCAAAGAGTTAGCATGGTTTCTAATGAATGGTGCTTGACCCCTTCGTTCACAGTCAAACTAAGAAAATATTAAAGTACATATGAACTACAAATATTCATTTGACACAAACACATGCACACTAGTCTCTGTTTTCATATAAGTTACTTGTGTGGCAAATATTTCTCATTAAAAGAGATTTTTTTGTGTTGAAATCTGTTGCTAGCTTATCAAAGCACTTCTCTGCAACTACAACACAATGGTACTCAATCCAAAATGCCACATGGGTGTTACTTTCTGGGTAGGCTTTGGCATTCTGAAATACATACCAAGGATCTGTACCTCCTGAAATTTGATTACTAACTTTATCTATGTCCAAATGGACTTTTCGCAGAGTTGAAGATCTCTGGGCTGGGAATGAACAATGGCTTGCTTGGTTCGCTCTTCACAAAAAGATTTTTTTTCTATACCACTACCCAGTTAGTTTCTGACTTCCCTAACCTTAATTATTACAAGAGTATTTAGATTGATCTTCCAGAGCCAAACTTTAATTATTTTAAGTATTTCCCATATCATGTTCAAATTGGATCAAAGAAGAGTTCAGTGGTTTCCCAAAGTTCTTGGGATAAAGTTGAGAATTATTAACATGACAGAGGCTGCCCCTGGTGTTTTGTCTTATTGTTCCCCTGGTGGTCTCTGTTCCAGTCATAATTAGACACTAGCCAATTCCCAAAATTTGTTATGTGCATTCTTGCCTCCAGTTCTCTGAACATTTTATGGCCCCTGCCCAAACTGTTATCCTTCCTCACCCAACATCCTCATCTACTTCTGAGCTTCACTGGTTGAGCTCTTACTTTTCTCCTTCAGTATCAATGCAGCCATGATCTCTAAGAATTTTTCCTAATACCTCCCGACTTTAATGCAAGAGCTGATACGATGTCCCTATATGGTATCACAGATCTTGTATTTATCTATATATAGGAGTTTTCATACTATTTCCTAATTGCTGGCTTCCTTCCTTGTCTCTCCCCCAAGATTTTCTTCTAAATTCTTGAGTGTCAAGACTATATCTAATTAGCTATTCTGTTTCTAGAATAGTTGGCACTTAATAGATGTTTAATAAATGTTGTTCAGGGAATGAACAAAAATAACTGGGATTACTTATGACATAAGTCAAATGTTTATGAGATTCCTTTATTTATTTTAATGCCAAATAAGAATATTGTTCCAAAGATAAGAAGTATGCCTTACTCAAAAAAAGAGTAACAGAGAAACTTAAATATCTATATTGAATTAGAAAAATCATGTCCCTCTTCTCTTATAAAGTGTTTTAGTATGATTTTTATTTGAAATTTTGTTGCTCAATTATCATAACAGAAAAAAAAATAAAGATAACTTTAAAATATTTTCTTTTTCAAGGAAAGAGGATATGAAAAAGGCCTTATTCCTAGCTTTTCCAGATTGCTCCCCATCTAACATTTAAAATATTAACATATTTTAATCACTTCACTTTCTGTTCTGATTAAGTAGTTCTGCATAAAAATTATCCCAAAGTTAGTGGTAAAAAAGTGATGATCATTTATTATTCTAATCATTCATGACACAGTTAGTTGTTTGCTTCTTAGCAGTTCTCTAAGTTTTCATCAGTGGTAGGTAGGGCTGAGGTTATCTTGATAGCTTCCCCCTTTACATGTCTGGTGATGAATAGTTTCTGTCCACTAGGATTTCAATGGGATCTTTCTGTCAAAATTCCTACACATGCCATTCCATGTAGACTGTGCTTCCCCACATCACGGAAGCCACATCCAAGTATGAGTCAGGAGACCAGCAGAAGCTACATGGCCTTTCTTAACCTAAATTCAGAAGATATCAGTCTCATTTCCCCTACATTTTACTATTTATAATAAAGTATGTAAGTCCAACTCATATTTTTAAAGGGAAAAGAATTGGAATCTCTATCTCTGAATGAAAAAGAATGTTGATTTTAAAAAAAAACTCATTGGCATATTTTAGAATCACCAAATTTATCTAATGTCTAGTCTCCAGACATTCTTCTTTGCTAATTGGCATACCCCTTCATCCTTCATTTATCCACCACAGTACAGATAAGCTTTCTTAGAAGAGAGTTGTCCATTCTCAATATTCCTATGTGCAAGTTTTGTTTCATATCTATAAAATATGCATGTTTCAGAAATATAGGAGCACTAGTGTTTGTAATGTGTCCACGTAGATATGAACACACATGGTGTGCCAGATTTGAAATCATGGGCAGCTATGTAGTCACATGGTAGGAGCATGCAGAGATTCCATCACGGACTCCTAAATGTCACATGAACTACTTTTTTCCTTTATTTATTAGAGTTACTGTTATGCACAGGAAACACTTTAAATATTTCTTTCTAGTTGAAAATAATAATTTTATTAATGTGTGGTTCAATTTCTCTGAATCAAGAGTGGGAGATTGTTGCCCAGTGCTGTGCTGTACTCCTGAAATCCCAGAGGGTAAAGAGGCTGATGCAGGAACATCACAAGTTCAAAGCCAGCCTCAGGAACTTAGTGAGGCCCTGTCTCAAAATAAAAAATAAAAAGGGCTGGGGATGTAGCTCAGTGGTTTAACACCCCTAATTCAATCCCCAGTACTCCCCCCCCAAAAAAAATAGTAGTACATTGTTTAAAACATGTTGTTTGGGGGGATTAAATATCTTTTAAATAGTGGTGAAGGTTTAACAACATTGTAAATATGATTACTACAACTGAATTGTACAATTAAAATGGTTAATATCAAATATATATATATATACTATACATATATACTTACATATATTAACACAATTTTTAAAAATTAGTAATACTATGAATCAAAAACATTGAATTGTATACTTTAAGTGGGTGAATATACTGTTTATGAATTTCATATGAATAAAGAAATGTTGACAATACAGAACTTTACTTTCCAAACTTCTGTATAAAGAGGTTAAAACTCTATTCAACTAGGGCTGGGGATGTTGTGTAGTGGTAGATTGCTTGTCCTGTATGTGTGAAGCCCTGGCTTTGAACCCCAGTGCTAAAAATAAATAAATCAATAGATATTTAACTTAATATAAATAAATAAATAAAAATAATACTATATATTGTGGAAACAGTGTGTTTAAAAACAGTGTTATGCCTTTCCTATTCTGTAATAAGGTACTTCATTGTCCTGTTACTTGGGTAATATCATGTCAGGTTATAATCTCCAGAGGTTTCTCTTAGGGTTTTCAAGTCTTTGTTTCCATGGCCTTTGTTATCAGAAGCTCTCTAAACCTAAAAAAAAAAAAAAAAAAAAAAAATTGGTTGCTCTATTCTGTGTTCATAATAAATGAGCGTCATGGGGGTAAGAGTACAGTACAAAGGTAGAGTTTGCTTGGCATGTGTGAAGCCCTGAGTTGGCCCCTCAGAACTATAAATGAATAAAAAAGCAACATATGAACACCTAAAGAACAAGCACTATCCTTAACCTAAAAGATAAGAAAACTTCAACTCAGGCAGTGAATATTTATAGATGCCTTGTTCAGAAATTATTTTCAATTCTGTATATAATCTTGTGTGTTTTATTTCTAATGACTTCTGCTATTAAAATCCTTGTTTCCCACATGTAAGTGTGGGCGTGCAATCAGCATATGGAAAAATATAGGTGGAAGAAAAGTAAAAATATAAAAACATGTGGGTGTGAAATTTTATTATGATTTGTTTCCATTTCAGGCTGGGCTTAAAGAATTAAAAAAAAAAAAAAGTCATCCAATCTAACCTCCTACTTCAGGAAAGGTAGGGAAAAACTTTCTGTCTGCCTAGCACAACAAAGGAGCTCTGGCTATGGATCAGATCACCAAATCACATCTCCTAGCATTCTATTATAATTCCACTCTAATCCATTTTATCACATTCTATCAGGGGGCATCTGTCCTTAGTCATTCCTTTAGCTAAAGTTCAACTTGTCAATGGATAGGAAAAAAAAATCAGAGATTGAAATAATTTAAGTACATTATATCTACACTCATTCTTGCCTATTGAGAACATATAAAAAGTGTGTCAGAAACTCAAGACTCAGACTCTAAATTACCCTATTATGAATATCAAGTAGTGCTAAATTGAGTGCTTAGAAAGCAAGCAACTAAACTGTGATAGAGATAGAAAGGGGGAGGGAAGGAAGAAAATACCCAGAATTGGCTGGTATGAGCTACCCAAAAGCAAATTTTGAATTACATGACCACAACTAAATGTTATTGGAACAATATTACCATTTTACTATTTCAGGGCACATGCTTTTTCGCATAATATTTAGTTCCATCTCTTTTAATGATTATCATAAGCCCCTTTCTATAGAATTATAAAAATAAAAATACTGTGGGCCCCAAGGCCCAGAAGGACAAGCACAAAATAATCTGCTGCACATTTCCCATGCCTCAATAACTCCATAATTAATAACTTCACATGAGGGAATTTCAGATCTGTGATAAATATCTCAAGTTTGGGGGAAAAAAATCTCTTTCGTCACAGTTGATGAGATCTCTAATTTGCTTTAGTGGATATACTCCCACAACTTACATACTCTGCACATAAGATATGTACTCTACATTAAGGTAACTGTACATTTTCCTTTTTCTTTCAAAATAATTATTTTATATTTTTCTTTTATTCATGAAGTTAAAAAGCATGTTCTGGTGAATTCCTCACAATAAAAGTAATGACCTTTTATACCTAAAAGAAATGAAATTGCCAGAAATTCCAAAACTTTTATCGCTTTCTAAGGAAAACATTGAACAACTACTTAGCATGGCTTTTTACACTAGATTTGCAATTGAAAAGTAACAAGAAACCAAGGTTTCAAAGTGCCCTCTTATTTCTCAGTTTCTCCCAGGGAATATTTTCTAATATATCAGTAACCAGAAGAAAATTCTGAGCCTTATCAAGTGAAGTTCCCCTTTTATTACAAATATCTGACAGTATCTACAGTTTTGGAATGAAATTCATAGATAATGCAATATACTAGTACATACAATTTTGGAGATATCAATATGATATCATGACATAAAAGGTAAATAAGAGGGATATAATTTATCATAAAGCAATGTGTAGTTCACATGTAAATGTTTTGCAGTACAATGAAAGTAAAGTGGTTATATCTTTGCATCTATTAAAAATACTTTAAATAAAAGAGCTACAAAAACCTACTACTTCAGGTATGTTTATTGGCGGCTCAGATTTCATTATGACAAGGGTGGACATAATGTGATTTTCTATTATATGATAAACAATTCTTTAAAAGTTCTGAACAAAATAAAGTGCAGTGTTCCCTAGAGTTACAGAAAATCCACAATCCGAGAAACTTTGATATACATTAAAATCATGCAAAAAGTTACCTTGTGTTTGTTTATATGGGATAAAGAGCTATATTATTAAGAATATTAGAATAGATTTGTGATCTACAAAAATACCCGATGGAATTTCAAAAGTCTACTAAAAAAAAAAAAAAAGACAACCCAGAGCCACTCCCCCTTAATGACTTCTTACCTTGGATCATTAGAACCATGTTCTAGATTTCCCAAAAGTGATTTATTCTTCCAGCATCTGTAGCTGTGCCCTCCTTTCCCCAGATCCCTCAGATGGCAGCATCTCCTCACTCTGATGATGGCCAATACCATTACCATCAAGCTGAATTCTCCACAGCATAATCAGGTAAACCCTGTTATTTGATTCATCTTTATCACTGTTAAATGTGTTCCAAGAGGTCATGCCCTCCCAATTATGGTGCTACCTAAATATCAAAAAGGAAATGCATAGGAATTTTCTCCTGATGTGGAACCAAAATTCTTTATGAAGCTCCTGTAGCTACTATAGCTGTGTCCTTTGTCACTCAGACCTTGATCTTAAGATTCATTCTCCCATAAACTTTTCTTTAGCCTTCTAATAAACTAAAGTGTCCTATCACTGGGTGATATGTTCCTTCTCTTTATGAGATCATATTATCATTGAAAAGTAGACTTGATTCTAACACCGATATCCACTCTTTCTTAACATAGTGGAATCTATGCCTACCAGCAAGTTGGGAACATTACATTGATTCAATGGAACCCCAGTTAATTTTTATAAAATATTGAATGAAGTAATTGAATCTAGCATGGTAGTGGCTGAGACTGACCAGAGGTTTCTGCTTAGGCATACGCTATCAACAGCATGCTCAGTTTGCTTTCATTTTGCTATAGACATCACAGGGAGGTCTGCACAGAGTGATGAAGGAATTTATTTTATCCCCTAACTAATCAGCATCCCTCCACCCTGCAAAAAAAAAAAAAAAAAAAAAAAAGTTGAGTTAAGCTAGGGAAAGCCCACACTCGGTTACTCAAACCTTTGGCTAGTCCTGGGACGATCCTATAATATAAAAATCTAGTTATAATGATAGAACATTGAGGAAAGAAACAATTAATAATCCACAGTGTGCTTAAGTTTTTCATGATTCAAATTCAAGGCAATTATACAAATTTACCCAAAGCAGTTCTGGAAGAGTAGGACATTAAATTTTGACTGTATTTTAGGTGGAATTCTTGTTTAGTTTTTAACCTTGACAGGAAAACAAAACAAACCCAAAAACAAAAACCTCTGTTTTACAAACTATCTTTTCTTCTCTATTATTTTAGTTATTTGCCTGCTTTCTCTGGGGAAGATTTCTGCGTCTCCCCCTGCCCCCAACACACACATATTCACACATTTATGTATATTCCTGGATAAAGATAAACAATAAGACTCTCCCTACACTGCTTCTGTTCTGAGATTCGAATCTGTAAACATTTGTTAGTGCTTAGTTGCTGCCTGCTGGCATGAGCCAGTGTATTTCTTAATCTATTTCACAGGATTACTGCCCAAAGAGAGATCACTCTGTTTTCTCTTAATTTTGCTAAAGAGGCCTGTGCTTTTCAGGGTGGAGCTTAGTCAGAAAAGCAGCAGGAAAGCCAAGTGCACTTAATGAAAACACAGCCCAAGGCTCCTAGTTTCACACGTTGGTGGAGCCCTGCAGTTCTGCAGCGCCTGCTTTCCACAGGTATTAAAGCTCCCGCCAATGTTGTAGGCACAAGTTCACAACACATTAAAAAATGAGACATTCTCATTACAGGGCATTCTGCTGAACAGAGTTACCAGGGGATGTGAAATAAAACGATTTCAGTTCATCTTTTCTTGTTAAAGACAGTGCATCCATTATAGAAAATTCACCCCTTCTACCCATTTTGTGAGAGGTATATAAATGCTAATAGCAATAATATTTATAATTATTATTTATAGAAGGCCTAATATATGACATGCAGAGTACTTAATTCTTCACCTATATTAATTACATTTCTTAGCTTTGTAAGTCAATTAAAAATCAAAGAGATTAGTTGTGGAAAAGAAGGAGGGAGAGACCTTCACTGCTTTTTTTTTTTTTTTTTTTTTTTTTGTCTGTTTGTTTGGACCAGAGATTGAATAAAGGGACATTTAACCACTGAAACACATCCTCAGTCCCTTTTATAATTTGTTTTGAGATAGGGTCTCACTAAGTTGCTCAGGGCCTTGCTAAATTGCTGAGACTAGCTTTGAATTTATGATCATCCTGCCTAGGCTTCCCTACCTGCTGGGATTTTAAGCCTAGCTCTTCATTATTTTAACATTATATCCTACTTATAAAAAAATTAAAATTTTAGTATACCTTGAACCTTATCTTCGTCTGATAACTTTTGTAATGCTATATATTTTAATGTTGTGCATGAGCCTTAGAGCTACATTTTACAAATTTTTAAACAAATGAAATATAAACCTCAAAATAGTATTTTAACATTTTTATTTCATTGATTATGTATCTCATTTGGAAAAACTTGTTAGATTACATCTACAAGTATGATTCAAGTGGAAATCCAAGCAACATAATAATTGTTTCATTTCTTGAATAAAATTCCACAATAAAAAAAGAGTACATGTAAAAAAAAATCTACAATGAGTTTCTAAGTGTAAACAGTAACATTGATTAGTCTAAAACTTTTGCTACCAAATATTTTCTTTTAAAATTTTAGAGTCGCTTTAATATATTATTTGAGGAGTATTTTTTCTATACTTTCTACTGGCTTTGCATATTTTCATACATTTAAAATTGTTATAATAAAGAAAATTTAACCTACATAAAAAAATACTTGAAACTAAAATAATAGACATAAAATCAAGGGCAATAATAATATTGGAAACCATGGTAAAGGAACTAAAACTTTAAAAAAAATTAAATGGCCAAATACATTGTCTAGTCCATTAGAAGTTCATTTTCCATTCAAATAGTCAAATGTAAGACATTTTATAATTTTGATGTGTCATATCTACTAGAATTCTCACTTAGTTTTCTGTGTGCTATGTGCAAATTATGAATTATTTTCACTCCTGAGGATTTTGGAAAACTTGGAAATAGTACTGAGTAATTTACTGGATTGTATTTTCAGTTCAGGATAGGGTATATAACTCATCTCGGGTGCTCTCTTTTCAGAGCATTACCCAGATCATCTATGACAGAGGATTTCTGTCTATTTATTCTGGCCCAGTTCATGCAGACATGGAGGCAACTGAGAATAAGAAATCAGCCATCACACACAGTCTCCATCTCGGTGTTTTCATCGCTATAGTGATTTCTGGAATTTATTAATGCTTCAATAATCACCAAATATATTTGTAAATGACTTTCAATGCTATTTTTTTTTTTTTGTAAATATTCTTGTCTTACTCTGGTATCCCCCAGCGGCAGAAACTGAAAGATTTTTGTGCATGTGGCTTGATAATACAGTACAGTAGGACGGGGGTAAGTGAAGCAGATATGCAACAGAAGAAGGGAAAGCCACTCAGGAATGTATTGCTGCTTTCTCATTGAATACTGTCACCTGAGTTTTCCAAGGAACCTTATGAAATCATCTCTAAAACATCCAGGTAAGTGACAAAAAGAGGAAGTATTATCACGTGCTCCTGTAGCATTGGTGAAGATACCCTTATGGATATCAGTATCCTCAGAATTCCAAGTTACATTTGGGTAAATTCCAGTTGTTTATGTGTTTGTTTATTTTTCAGCATGTCCTGGAGATAGCATCAAAGAAGCCCTATTCCAACCTACAGTGATGTCCTCTCAGGTTGCACCTAGTACAAGCTGATCAAAACCAATCATGACTGCAACAGATGAAGTTAGTTGAGATTAAGATAATATAAAGTGAAAAATAAGAGGAGTCCAATACAATTTTTAAATGACTTGTTGTCTTTCTTACCTTGATCTGAGAGTTCATTTAAAACAAAGATACCAATTGCAAAAAAGATAAAAGTCTTCTAACTTTCATGTCACAGTAATTACACAATTTATGCAGAAATATGTGGCAAATAATCCAGCCAACTGTGTCTAAACGCAGATTAGTACTATTGAAAAATTTGTATAATAATATATTAGATATCATATGATAAATAAGTTTGTGTATTTGGTATGAGGCCTGAAACACAGTGTGATGCCCTAATCAAAGATAATATTGCTTTTGCATTTTTAATACTACATGCATTATTTCGCTTTTAATATTCTGCTTAAAATGAGAAAAGATCAATTAAGCCAATTTTATCCTCATAAAATGTGTTTGTCTCCCACATTGTAAGTTTTTTTTTGTTTATTTGTTTTGTATGTGTGTGTATGTGTGTGTGTGTCCTGGAGAGTGAGAGAGCAAAGGAGAGGGAGAGAGAGAGAGAGAGAGAGAGAGAGAGAGAGAGAGAGAGAGAGAGAGAAGAATGAGAAATAGAGAGATTGATTACAAGTTCTTGCTTTGGATTTTCCTTGGGGGAAAAAAAGTGTTAAATGTGAAATATCACTGTGAAACACTTTACAGTCCATTCAGTTTCTTTTGGAAAATAATAGCTGGATTGAAATGAACACTTTAGAAGATATTTCATTTCTTGGCATTTAAAATCAATATTTTTCTCACTGTCATGAATATTTTTTGGAGAAGCCTTGGCAGCTATTTTTGTTCATTGTAATTGTGGGTCTACTACAGGTGAAGATGGAACACCTTTCTCTCATTATTAAGAGTTTAGTAGCCCTGAGCTAAAGGCTGTGATTCTTCATGTCACCATTGTGGTGGCAAATAAGAATTCCCATTTAGTTTCTAGTAACCTCATTTTTCAAGAAGACTGTATTTCAAGTTTATATAGATTTAAAGCAAACAAAAACGAGACAGCTAAATGCTTCCCTGGTCATAAATTGCATTCACCCATTACAGAAAAGTTAAAGTAACAGGATATTAATTTTTCAGATATACTAACCTATTCAAGTTTTATTTTAAAAGATGTGCAAAGTTAATTTAATTTTCAAATTGGCTCTCCATTAGTGATAGTTTCAATGTGCTTCTAATGTGAAAGAGCACTTACAAGAACCACATCCCAAGCCAGAGAGATTTCAAATTCCCTAAACTTTACTGTGAACACGAAAGTAAAAAATACGTTAGCAGAATGTTCTGCACAGCAGTTTAAAGAGGCGTTTTTAAATAAAAGCTTTGAAATTGTTCTCAAGTCTTTCTTTATACTTTCAATTTTAGCCTGAGTTGATCAAAAGTTAAAAAAAAAAAGGTCATGCTTTGAGAAACTTTAAATCTGTCTCAATCTTGAAATGACAAGCCTTTCAAGCCAAATGACTAAACTCCTAAGAGAGAAGTGCACACTGGGTCTTTGGATGCCTCAAATAAACTTCAGGCTTCTTACTAATGCAGCCATGTGCTACCCACTTGCATAGCTTTATAAACTCTTTATGACTTCAGATCATTTTCAGTTATTTCCCATTATCTTGACTGACACTTAAAAATGTTGGACATTAGCTTCTTGTTTAGTATCTGATGTGAAAAAAAGTCAGCAAACCCACATTAACAGATGTTATCACAATTATTCCACCAAACCTCTGTGTTGCTCTTTTCCCTTACATTGGATGCTACTCTTCTGCAGATCATAAAAATGCTAGACAAGCCCTCATAAACATCATTTCTTTCTGCCATTTCAACCTCTAGAGGTTTCATATTTTCTTAGAGTTTAGATGGTTTAGTTTACATTATCTAACTTCCAATCAATATCAGGCTGATTTTTCCAAGTTGCCAATCAATATTTTTTCATTTTTTCATCAACCAATTGATCTAAATTATGCTTCCAACATGTGTATATTTGCATGGCAACACACAATTGGAAAAACAGTGGAAAAGTCAACTTGTAATTTTTCTAGAACATACCCTTATTAAGGACTCATTATCTTTTTAAAACAGTGCATCATTGTCCACATATCAGGAAATTCTAAACATTTTATTCTAATACTACTTTTACTTATTTATTTATTTATTTTAGTTTTTGGAGTACTGGGGATTGAACTCAGGGGCACTCAACCACTGAGCCACATCCCCAACCCTATTTTGTATTTTACTTAGAGACAGTGTCTCACCAAGTTGCTTAGCGCCTTGCTGTTGCTGAGATTGGCTTTGAACTTGCAATCCTCCTGCCTCAGCCTCCGGAGCTGCTGAGATTACAGGTATGTGCCACCAGGCTCTAATACTACATTACAGGTATGTGCACCAGGCTCTAATACTACATTTAAATACATAAATTTTTCCAAGACAAAAAAAATTTGTTACATGGCTTTCCAAACTATAATTAATTTTTATATACAATAAAATGTCTAGGAAAAAATGAGCTAGACTCTAGGTTACAATCTATTGTGCCTTGCAATACATGCTTAATTTCTACAGTGAATACTCAAATTTCTAGACAAGCACCTAGACCTTGCTTCTCAACTGAAACCCAAAAAAGGAACTTTTCATTAGCTACCAAATTAACAACATTTGGAAGAACTATTACTTAAATTGTACTCTATCCTTGAATAAATAGCTTATGATTTTAATTAAGAAACAACAAAAATGTATCCTAGGAAAACATTTTAATTAGTAAAATTTGATTTGATGTGGCTCCATGAACTAGTATAGTACCTCATTCACAGACTTCATCTTGGGGGTGTTGGGGTAGAATATACCTGCAGTTATAATAGTTTATCTTTAATTACAAATCACTTATTTAAAAACATAAGTATATTGACTAAGCTAACCTGAAATTGCACTGCATTGATAAATCTAAAATGAAAACAATAAGAGATATAATTACTTTCCCTCTGTAAACATTAGAGTGCCCCTGTGCATTGCTTTCAGCCCAAGA
This sequence comes from Spermophilus citellus, assembly GCF_964194105.1. Taxonomy (NCBI): domain Eukaryota; kingdom Metazoa; phylum Chordata; class Mammalia; order Rodentia; family Sciuridae; genus Spermophilus; species Spermophilus citellus. Next base: position 100,390,577 of record NC_138186.1, on the reverse strand, counting down.
CACCATCCTTCAGAACTGGGATAAATGCATATCTCCACAAGAAAACATCCCTACCAGTGAGGTGGAAGTAACATATACTACCAGTAACATGCACTAGAATAAACAGCCTTAAGTATGCTACATGAGTGGACTTCACACTAATACTGTAGTTTACAAGTAGTTATTATAAACCAATCCATGATAATCTGGAAGTTTTATTTTGCATTTTGTTCTCAAAATGTTAATTATATAGGATAAAGTCTGTTCTTTAAAAAATGAGGACTATCTGAGGGGATTTGAGCTTTGGAGGAGAAGGGAAAGAAGAAAATACTTGATAAGATCCATTTATTTTACTTTTTTGTTTTGTTTTGTTTTGAAGAATCCTGAATTAAAATTAACAGAATTCTCTCTGTCTTGCATGAACACAATAGTCTGTGAGAGTAAATTTGGTAGCTCACAGAATCTTACTGGGGCCAAAGAGCATGAATGGATGTTTCCAGATGGCAATAATCCTGAATTAGGCCTGTGTAGCAAGGGAAAAATGACCCTGAATTAAACTTGTGTAGTATGTTTCGTCCTCACCACTCACAATGTGCCCACAGTTCACTCCAACACATATGATATTTGGGGACTTATGCATCAGCTAAGGTCATCTCCACCAAGATACTCATCCATTCAGAAGGCCACGCAACTCCTTCCCTTGTAATTCAACACAAAAAGAAAATCTTGACTGGATATACCTGATTGGTGGAGCCTGGGTCACAAGCTCTTGCCTAGCTGTCAAAGACTATAGCAAAGCAGGCTCTTCTATGGCTTTTCTTTGGGCAAGAGGAATCATAATGTAAAAAAAAAAAAAAAAACCAAAAATAACAACAACAAAAAACTCTAACATTAGGAAGAACATCTAAAGGAATACATCAAAATTTGAGGAAAGGCCACTATTTATATTTATTCAGTAGTATGTCCAGGCCTTTTGTTTTATTCTTGGTTATGGAGATAAAGGCTTTTATATACCATTTTTTGAAATAAGACAAATAGTTAAAAGTAACAAAGAAAAAATATCACCTCAATACCAGTGAATAAATTCCAGTACATTATTTGTGTTAATATTGTAAAATTTATTTTAAAACTGTTTGTATTTAAATACACAAGAAAATAGAAACTAAAGGAAATTTGGAGTGATAATAAAGTCATTTTCTTCAGAAATTTTAATACTTGAGATGCTTAGCAATGAATGCATTTGACTATTGAATGCTAACCATAAGTTTATGGAATAGTTAAGTAGTTAACAAAAAGTCCTAAACACTAAATAGTTAAATAAATAAATAAAATTGACATATACTGAACTTGTTTAAATTTAGAAAAAAAACTACAAGTAGAATTGATTTTCCTAAAAACAAAAACACTTGTGCACTAAAAAGTTGTAAGAAAAGAAAATAAAGAAGGAAAATAACTCCTCATTACTGTGTAATCCAATAAAATTTGTAAAGGAACTTTGACACTACCTTCAAGGAGAATTACCTTACAGAGACCTAAAGTAAAGAAAATGCTGGCAGAAAAAAAATAAGGGTGGCTTTCAATCAGGGGCACATAAATAATCACACAGACCAGGTAGGACTCTAAAACCATTAGGTTATTTTGTTTGTTTTGCTTGGCTTTGCTTTTGAGATTATATACATCATATGTCATTTCAGGATCTTCATTTTATTGAGGTAAAGCTAAACATAAGTTTGAACCATTAATATTCCACATATTCCCATGTGAAATATTTAGAATTTTAAAAAATGCATACCCCTCTTTTGTTTCCACTAATAAATAGACTATATATTTTGAATAATCGCTCAATATAAAACACTTTGAAATGAAAAAGACAAAAAAAATCCAATATCCTTTTAAGTATATATCTAAGATTGAGCAAAGTTGGAAAACCGCTAGGAATCCAAAAATGAAAGAAGGATGAAAACCAAGGTAGCGGGACTATGTTGGTATTTAGGATTGATAAAACCATAAGAATCATGAAAGTTTGGGTTGATATATACTTCCCATGAAATTAAATTCACATGTGGAACTGACATACACTTCATATGAAACTAAAACTTTAAAAGGGCTATATCATGTGTGAAGGAGTGAAACTTGAAAAATAGTCAACTTACAAGCTCAAGAATTCAAGAAAATTTACCTATATGAGGACTGTGGAAGTGGGTTCAGTCTGTATAATTGGCAGCTTACCTGTCTAGGGTTTCAAAATCAAATGTAAAATACATAGATCAGGGAAACTCTAAGAATTTTTCTTTAAAATTGATCAGGACTCTTAGTGAACCAGCCATCAGGAAAAGCAAATAAATATTTTCTCTGGATAGATCTTCAATTCAAGGAATGCAGTTTTGCCAGAGAAACTACAAACAGAAATTGCACAATAAACAAGTTAGCATAAATGAATCAGGAGAAAAAATAAACAGCAAAAAAGACATTATCCAAATAAGAAGTTGAGTACAGAATATAAACTATCTATCTATCTATCTATCTATCTATCTATCTATCTATATATATATATCATACATATTTGTTCTCTTTCTAAAAGTTTCAAGAAAGTAAAATATAATGTAGGATATTAAAAACACAAAGTACTATCAAAATAAGAAAGCCAAATACTGTATGTAATAATCAATAAAACAACATGATAGAAATGAAAAACTATATACACTGAAATAACAGATTAAATACACAATTAAGGGGCTGGGGATGTGGCTCAAGCAGTAGCGCGCTCGCCTGGCATGCGTGCGGCCCGGGTTCGATCCTCAGCACCACATACCAACAAAGATGTTGTGTCTGCCGAGAACTAAAAAATAAAAATATTAAAAATTCAAAAAAAATACACAATTAAATTAAAGACAAAAATTTGAAATAAAAAAAAACACTCAGCATAAAAAAGCTGAGAAAAATAAAAGAAGCATTCTCATTAGATAAGAATCTATTATATATCAGATACTATGATCATCATTGAGGTGTTTTCATATTAAAGACTATATATAATACTTATTAATATTAATAAATTTAATATTATATATTAATAAATTTAATATTATATATTAAATTAGAGTCCAAGAAAGAAAAAAAGGATAAAGATGGCATTTTCAATAATAATTCCAGACCTAATGGAAAATATAATTTTTGTATAAATTAATAAATCTAAAGCAGAATAAAATACATATCATACCAGAAATGTTATAGATAAACTACAGAATACTATATAAAGGCAGGGATTCAAATATGTCATTTATTTAAAAAAAAACCTTTTTGGTGGCAAAAGTGGAAACAAGAAAAATTGAAAAAGTATATAACATGATCATATAACCAGCTAAACTAGTCTGAAAGAATAAAAGCTAATATAAATAGAATTTCAAAAAAATTTGAGCAAGAATACCACTACTGTATAATCAGTAGAGGTCTTTTAAAAAACTGTGTTTTAGAAAAAAAGAAAACCAGAACAAGATGAAAATATGAGATACAAAAAATAACTTGGAACATAGATATCATCAAGTATGTGGATAAATTTAAAACCTAACAATATCATTACATTTAACTTCAGAATTTGAAAAACTTAAGTGTTCCTAATACATTAGAAACTTAGCAAGTATGAAAGTAGCAAGCAATAATGTTAAAGAAATTTAATATAATTTTGTGTATTAAAATTCTAACGATATTCACAAAAAGATGAGGAAACAGGGGTCACAGTTGAGGAGATACTATAGAATAATATTAGTAAAACCAATCCAAAAGAAGAACTGAAAAACTAAGCATAGAAAAGGCAAAACAAGGGGCTTTGGTTGTTGCTTAGAGGTAGACTGCTTGACTAGCATGTGTGAGACACTCGGTTTGATGCTCAGCTCCACATAAAAATAAATAAATAAAATAAAGGTATTGTGTCTTTCTACAACTAAAAAACATTTAAAAAAAGAGAAAATGCAAAACAAATGAAAACTACAAAACATTATAAATATACCAGTAATGATAAGAAATGTAAATGGATTTCACTTGCCAGTAAAAACAAAGATTTTAAAACTCCTGCTGTGTGTTGTTTGCAAGAGACATGCTTAAAATATGAAATCTACATTTTTTTATAGAAGTATAAACAAATAAAGTTAGTATAAGTGAGAATAATTACTGGCCAATCTTTCATGTGCAGAGATGTGAAATCATTTCCTAGTGATCTATAAATCAGATTATGATAAAACATTTAAATTATAGATTTTAGCATAGCAAAATATATGCATGACCTTGGAATAAAAACACTTCTTAAAGGGGACCCAAGAAAACCATAAAAATTAAAGAATGACATAAATTGATGTTTATTACAATTAGGTACCACTTTTTATTAAGAAAGATTGCCAACAGAATGACAAAGTAAGCTTAAAATTATAAGTCTTTATAATACATATGTACAACACAAGACTCTCCAACAAAGAGAAAAAAAATAGGCATGACCCAATTAAAGACAGCAAGAGATTTAGGAAAGAATATCTCACAGAAAATGTCTGTACTTCCAAGTAACATAAGTACTCAATATTATTAGTCATTAGGGAAATGGAAATTTAAATTTAAAGACTGAACCTATAGACAACTACTGTAACTTAAATTTAAAACTACTGGAAAGTACTAGAAGTATGTGAGGCAAAAGGAGCTATTATACACTAGTGGTCTGACAGTAAAGTGATTAATGTGATTATATATGTAGGTAAATCATGTATGAATATGTTCATAGATGCATTATTTGCAATTCCAGTAAACTAGGAACATCCCAAATCTATCAACACAGAACTGACAAATTGAGGTGTTTTCATACAATGGAATGCAAACTATTCATTACCAAAGAAAAATTGTCACAGCTCCACACAATATCTTAGATCAGTTTCACAAATATACTGAATTAGAAAAAAACACAAAAGTGTGTGTACTGTATTGTTTCAGTAATTTGATGTTCAAGACAATAAAACAAATCTATGTTGACAAATGTGGATAGTCATGACTAGGAGATTCGAAGCTTCTAGGATGCTAATACTATTCTATATCTTGATGGGCTCATTGGTATCAAGGTGAGTTCACTTTGTAAAAATTTATCAAGTTGGAAATTTATGCCTTTGTGCAATTAAAAGTGTAATTTAAAAAAATGATTTAAAAGTACTTACCTCACTCTTTCTTGTCTTTCATTCATTGGTTTCCTCATGGTTCCTCCCTTGGACCAAACCCATTTAAGAGCCAGAGAGAAGGACTGAAGTGGCCCTGAGAAGGGCCACTGAGAAGTGGATGAAAGAAAATGACAAACTAGGTGCTAAAATGAACCCTTGGACCTGGTTAATAATATAATAAAAATAGACTAAATTTCTACAACCAAATTAATGAATAAATTACATCTGAAATAAGAATACAGTGGTATATCCTATAAAATTGCAAATTAGAGAAATATAAATCAACAATAACATACAGATAAAATAATGAGCATAAAAGAGAACTGCAGAACAAAATATAGCATAGCCTTTGTAAAATTTTTAATATAGAAAACTATCATTTGAGACTGCATTTATGTCATAGATGGAATCAACAAATTCTTAGGAATAATAAAAATATCAAATCCTAGAGAGATGATTTACCTGAGAAGATTGAGAGAGGAACATGGTTATAGAGGGCTTAGCTATATTTGTAATGTTTATGGGTTTTTTGAATTTTTTTATTCTAATTTGTTATGTATGTCAGAATAATGTATTACAATTCATATTATACATATAGAGCACAAATTTTCATATCTCTGGATTTACACTGTAGTGTTTATGTTTTAAGGTACATGAAAAATACATAGCCATTCACTGAACTACTCATAACTTTGTATCTAAAATAATTCATAATAAAAGCAACAAAAACTATCACTATCCTCATTGTGATTCTAAATTTTATTATTAATATTTAAATAATACAATTAAAATAACCATCAGTTATGCAAGTTCAATAATATGTAACTCATATATATTAATATATAACACTACAATAATTATTTTATATGGCATTAAGGTAGGTAAAGGCAAATTAGCACTTCTTGTATAAAAATAATTCTCTTGGCCCATATTTTAAAGAACTCCTACTTCATTGCCTACACTGAGGAAACCCCATTAATAAGATCCATCTTTGAGAAGTTTATTTGAATGTGAGGGTGCAGCTTTGGATTCTACTTTTGTGAGCAATTGTATGCAGTGGTGGAAGTTAATGAGGGTGCATGTGGCTTTAGCACAAAGCAGAGTTAAGTGGTGAAAATCAACATTGAATCTTCAGCCTCAACCTCACAAACCTCTTACTCTCAGAAACAAAACTCAGTTAGTGTGTATATATATACAGAATGAATTTTTATTGTGTAATGTTAATATGTATTTATATAGATATCAAAGATAACCTACCATCAAATGAGTATTCTAATCTGTTTCTTGAAAGTGATTTATGGGCTGTCCTTTTCAGGAGCATTTTTAGGTTTTCTTTCTTCAATTCTTTAAAAATTTAGAATGTGCTTCCTTAGTTCATATCTTTATCCTTGAAATAATACTGAAGAGCTGTCCTCTATTTTGTAAGCATAAAAAAGCCTATATGTTGTATAATCCCGGAGGCTTTCTGATGAGTGCTGCACAAGTTGAGGTCCATTTAACAAATATGATCTCATGCACTGTCAGCATATGTGTACTCACTATAATTAAAATGCAATAACAAGAAGTGCATGGCAAATGAGTTTCAAACCTCTACCGACATATGAAATAACTTTTCCCTTCCAGGGTCAATTGAACCACATTTTTCACTTATTTTCCCCTTTGTCTCCACATAGATCTATAATACCAAGGAGGGGAAATTCCCTTTCTCATTATAGAGCAATACTATAATAAATTAATTTCATTGCTCAAGCTAAGTACTTTTAAATATTACTATTTCTATGGCAAGGCCCCTCTCATTTATTATACTGGAGACTATCTGCAGCCTTTTAATTCATACTGCATCCGTAATAATATCAAGTGCAAGCAAATTGTGTCTCAGCCAATCATAGCATGGCAATTCTTGAATTAATATTCTTAAACAATGAGAATAATTTCAGAAATGCTATAGCACTTTCCCTCACCATGGGGAGAAATGATTCACTATGTCTCATGATCAAAAAACATTTGAAGAAAAGAGGAAATAATCAGAATCCTAATATTTAGATTAAAAAAAGTGGGAACTCAAATAGTTTTATTTGGTTAAGATAAGCATTTGTTCAGCTAAAGCATTTGAATATTAGTAGATTTTCTTCCCTGTTTACATAGCATGTACAAATACCTCCTCCTTCACCAATAACTATTGCTGCTAAAGCAGTACACTGCCTTGAATAACCTCAAGATTGAATTTATTTAGATAATACTCATTAAAATTAATTTATAATATGTAATATTTGTGATATGTTGTGCACTCCTGTTTAATTGTATTTTGTTGTCTTAGTTATGTCTTTAGTGAAATGATTCACTTCTGTGATTTTATTTTATAGTCAGCATAAAGAAAGGTGTATTACTTACCTAAGAACTCTACCAGCCAATATAACATCTGGTATATGACAGCATCTTATTTAAAACTTCTTATACATTTCTGCCATGGTCAAGGCACCATATTAGAGGCTGAACAGAGACGAATTACCTTTCTACTGAGAGTTTATAATATATTGAGGGAAACAAATTTTAATGACTTTGTATATTATTTGATATGAGCCATGTTCTATGAAATCAAAAGGGGTGTAATTAATAGAATGGTGGTAGGAAAATCATTGTCAGCAGAGGACATGTGAGTTGATCCTAGAGGAACAAGTATAAATGGGATGTTTGATAAAAACTAAGAAGTTTTCCAAAGATAAGTCACTATAGACCACATTCATGATCTATGCTAACATTGCATTTATAGTTACTTCATACTTTCCTTTTTATTATTTGAGTTTTTAATTTTAAAACAAATGCACATGAAAATAAAACACGGTAGGACTTCCATAGGTTAAAATATAATATTATCTACCACAAAGTAAAAAGTATTTAAAAACCAGATATATTGAAAACATTATCATATTTTACATCTGTGACTGCTACCAAAGACTGTCAAAACTGTTTCACAGTATGTTTACTTGCTTGCTTTTTTCTTTATCTTCCCTTTTTTTTTTTTTTTTTTTTTTGGTTGAACTCAGGAGAAGTTTACCACTGAGTCACATCCCTAGTCCTTCTTTAGTTTTATTTTGAGATAAGGTCTTGCTATATCTCTGAGGCTGGACTCAAACTTCCAATCTTCTTGCCTATCGAATCAATGGGAATCCAGGCATGTGCCACTGCACCTGGTTGCATTCCTTCTTAAAACAGCTAATTTAATTCAAGGAACCAGAACAAAATAAACTTGTTTAAAAAAAATAATAAAAAGCATATTGAGGGGCTGGGGATGTGGCTCAAGCGGTAGCACGCTCCCCTGGCATGCGTGCGGCCCAGGTTCGATCCTCAGCACCACATACCAACAAAGATGTTGTGTCCGCCGAGAACTAAAAATAAATATTAAAAATTCTCTCTCTCTCTCTCTCTCTCTCTCTCTCCTCTCTCACTCTCTCTTAAAAAAAAAAGCATATTGATGTGGATTATATTGAGTCTCCTCAAAATTCAAATGTGGTGGCATTTGGGATGAGATTTTTGAGAAGCAATTAGGTTTGATGAGATCATGAGGGTGGGGCCTTTGTGATAGGATTAATGCCTTTAAAAGAAGAGATAGTCTTTCTGTCTTTTCTAAGGTTACAGCAAGACTGTGGACATCTGTAATCCAGGAAGATAACTTGTACCAGAACTCAATCATTGCAGCACCTAGATCTTGGAATTCCAGCCTCCAGAACTGTGAGAAGCATTTTGTTTAATCCACCCATCCTGTGGTACTTTTTTTGTAGCAGCCCAAGCAGACTAAGACTGATGCCAAGAAAACTGAAAAGAGAAAACTTTTTAAAACTGTGAAACAATTACTTTTAATGCTATGTGTGCTCTCATAAGTATTTACCTATTAGGTCTATTGTTAAGAGGAATATATCCTACACTTCTGGAAGCTGTATGAGAAAACTTTTTATAAGCACAGGTAGAGATGTGAACAAGCATGTTGGGTGGAGAATAAGTAGTGTAATGGTGGAGTAAGTATCCGTCTAATTTCATCTAAACTTAAGATATTCATGGGAAATATTTTGAGGGATTTTTATTTAGCTTAGATAATATTTTAGTTTCATTTCTACATATCAAGTTTTCACAAACTGAGTAGTTTCAAACAATATACGCATATTATTTCATAGTTTCAGTAGCTTGGGAGTCCAGGTGTAGTGGTACTAAGCCCTGTACTTCAGAATCTTTAAGGCTGTAATCAAGATATCAACTGGTCTGCCTTCTCATCTGGAGACAAAACTGGAAAATAATTCACTTTTATGTTTCCCCAGGATGGTTTCTTGTTAATGAAAGACTAAGGACACCAGCTTCTTGCAGACCCTCACCTGGAAGATTCCTCCAACTCCTATAGGCAACTCACATTCCCAGAAGCTATCTTAACTCCCAGAAGCTGCCATGGTTCATTGCCATAGGGGTCTTCCTAATATAGTCAATCACTCAATCAAGCCAAGGAAGAGAGGGCTTAGAATAAGTCTGCCAGAAAGACAGAGTCATAAGTATACTATATGATACAACCATGGGAATGACCATGGGAGGAAGAATATTCTCTTTAATATAAGTTGATTTAAGTAACAGACCAAGGCTTATTTGACATTTCTTAACTCAAATCACAATTAGATAATTACAAAAGGAACTTAAAAATGCATCCTATGTTTTGAGAGGGTATAACTAGCTAAGAGTCATGTTTAGGAAGGCTTTGACTACAGTACACAGGTATGTGAATTCATTCCTCCAGTATGGGAATGCTGGTGGGCAGAAACAGTGGCACAAGAAAAGGAACTGAGAGCAGGGACTATTTAAGATACAACTATAACAATGCAGAAAGTGAGGATGATGAAGCCTGAACCGACCAGTGGGAACAGAGATCAAATCTGGACTAAAGGGATAGTAGGATGAGAGAAAAAAGTCACAAATAACCCTGAAGCAATCAACAAGTATATGTGAACTTGACAGGACAACATGTACGGAAAGAAGATTTGAGCTGTACCTGGGAAATTAATATCAACTAATTTTGCAAACTTTGCATAATTCAGGAAAAGGAAATGTTAACTCTTTCTAAACCTCTTACATTTTAAAAGATATACTAAACTCATACTCTATTAACATAATCTGAATGACTAACAGAAGTGAAAAAAGCATGTGTAAAATGGCATCTGTACTAGGTTCCTCAAAGAGAAAGAAGAAAGATTTTTGTGATATTGAAGAACTTCAATTTCTTTCCTGCTTAATAAAATAGAGTTCAGAGTCAGACCCTAGACAAAGACAGATTGGTGATCAGAAATTAAGCAATGGCAGTATTTCACAATGTGAACAGAAATTTATTAAATCATGACATTTATCTGCTCACTACTTTGATAACATAGATCTATTCTATTTTTAATCTTGAATAATTTAAAAAATTACTCTACATTAAATATTTAACCTATTCAAAATTATCCTGTCCCAAATATATCAATTAAATGCATATATTATATGCAAGATCACTTTTATTAAACCAAATTAAATATTGAACTAAATTTAATAATTAAACTGGATTTCATATTAGATCAATTTAACACACAGTGTAAAAAGTTCAGTTTGTGCAAGAACGAAAGGGTAACAGAAATAAATATCAGATAGGTTAAAAAACGAAATGACTGAATTTAGGTAGTGAAAGACCTAACATTAACATTTTTAGGGTAATATTTTTATGACATACTCATATAGGTGTGTGGATGTGTGTGTGGATGTGTGGATATCATTGCACTGATGCATGTAAAAAATTTAAAACTGCATTACATATATAGATTCTTATTCTGGAAATATGTAGTTATTCATGGCTCCTTGGTTTTCTCAGGCATGACCATAGCATGTATTTTCCCTTATAAAATGCAGTTAGGTAGAAAAGAAAAACCCAAATTACCTCTTACAATCCCTAATGAGAAGTACCAGCCTCATAATAAAAGATGAGTTGCGACAGCGTCTGAACAGGTGACAAATCTCACTCTGTAAGTTCATTCATTCATTGGGAAAAAAATTTATTGAGCACTTAATTGTGCTGAGCTAATCTAGGTGTTGAGGATATAAAAATTAATAAAACACAGAATGTCCTTGCTCTTATGGTCTTTGATTTGAGTGGGGGATACAAACAAATACACAATGTGTCATTTGATGAAAAGCCACATGAAGAAAAATACAGCAGGGTTAGGAGCATCGAACTTAATAGGGAAAAGAATATTTTATTTGTACTGGTAAAAGAAGGCCTTTCTAGTAAGGTAATACTTGGGCATAAAGGAAAGAGAGAGTAAATCTTTCAGACCTATAAGGAGAGTCATTAATGCTCCTGGCTGAAGATAAATAAGTGACTCCTCTGAACAGCAGCTTCATGCTTTTTGCCAAGGACCTTCAGGGTTGCTTGCCAACTGTCCCAAAGGAGAATATTAAATCTGAACATTCAGTAAGTTTTAAAGATCACAGACACCCTACAAAGATCCCCAAATCCTAAACCCTCATGCAAATATCAATTTAGAAAAAAGTTTTTACACACACACAACAAAGAAATTCAAAAAATAATTGTTTATCCATAAAATTTCAATCAAAGCTACACTCCAATCACTGTTATAGAGGATTAACATTTTCTTTTGTTTAACTGAAGACAAGCTAGAATGTATAGTCTATAACCTTCCTAAAAAGCAACAGTCCAATTTTCTGCTTTCATAGGGAGGAAACATCAAACATTATTGAAACTTCTTTGATGTTGGAAAAGCTTACAGAGCCTCAGAGTCCTCACTCAGTTTGCACTATCTGCACAAGTGAAAAGTGTAGGAAATTGCATGGAATTTATACTGGGCAAGATATTAGCTGGAAATGTATTTGGCACCAAAACTCGGAAATAAAGTTATTTTTACAATATCCACTTTTGTAAATTCACTAAATTTTACTATTGGGATCTATGATTATTTAGGTTCTCCTAAGTCAATTTCTTGTATAAAATGACTTAATTTTTAAATTTAAGTTTCTGAAAATTTTAGACTTTCTAAAAGGACTCAAAATAACACCATTTAGCTTTAAAAAGAAGGAAATTTGAGTGGCTCGATATTTACACATATTGTATTTTACACATCATTGTCAAATCTATACAAACAAATACTGCCTCTCTGTATCATGGAATAAGTAAAACAGTATAAGTCAAGACTCTTAGTCAAGAGCTATTGTCTGTGAAACTTGCTTCCCCAGGAGATGCCTCCTTCCTATGCTGTGACATTTTCTCTAACAAAGTATCTATAACATTTATTTGGTAGCTTCTTTTTTTTTCTAACTAACATAGTAAGAACCTAGATTTATTTAAGTTAAACAAAACCATTTCCCTTGTTAAATTATTGCTGTAACTGTAAGTTCCTTAAAGTCTCAGAAGAAAGCATTGTTCTTTTCTGCATGACTCATTGTTAAAAGTGGCATCCGGCATGCTATAGGTGCCCCCCCAAATTAAATTCAAATGCAATGAATTACATCACCTAGAAACACATACTACCTCTACCACTTAAATCCCCATTGCTTCTACCTGAAATGATTTTTGCCATATTTCATCCAATAAGAATAGTCTTATTTGTGTATCCTAATAATCACTACTTTATCTCAATAAAATGATTCTAATGAATGTAATAAAACATGTCCTAAATCTAAGATATGCCTTAACTGGTGCTTCTCCAACTTTCTTCTCTTTTGTTTATTTTCACTTGGTTTAGTTGCAAAGAATAAAATGCATAACTCTCTATAAACTGCACACATTGCTTTCCACTACAATTCCTTGATTAAGTTCTGTTTTTGAAAAAATAAGAGAATTTAAATTACATTTGAAAGAGTCTCCAGAATAATAATTCCTGATACAAACTCCTTCTCAAGTTAAAAAATAAGAAAAGAGACCCGGACCTGCATCCGGTCGCCGCGGGCGTCGGCGGAGCCACTTTCCCTTCGCACCTCGCCTCGGGACGTGGTCCTGCACTTGCTGACTTTGTTTTCAGGATAATCCTGGCCTTATAAAATGAGTTAAGAAGTATTCCCGGAGATCCAACATGGCGGTGGGCGCGGAGAGATCAAGTCTCTGACCTCTTCAGCTGCGCGGGCATAGGGACTCATAAACTGTCTAAATGCTGTTTGCTCAGGATCACTAGGCAATGCTGAGCTGATGTGGAACTGGGGCGAACAGTTTGGGCCTCTCAGAACACACACCGAGCCTGGATCTGCTGCATTCAAGCTCCGGTTCGCCTTCTTCTCGTGACTCAGCACTAACATCCCGCTGAAATAACTGGTCAGCCCTTCTGAACTTACAGAGATAAAAGCCAATCGAGCCTTCATAGGCAGTGGCCACAGGATTGAAACGGGGCTTGGGAGAGACAGTCAGGACCCACCCGTTGCATTGGTCACCCGGCAAAGGGAACGAAGGGTCACCATTTGCATGGGATACCACCATGGCAGAGAACTGACGTCAAGGGCGGAGGAGATAACTTCATTGAAACCAGCTGCAACAGACGCTGAAAGCGAGAAGGTTCTGGAACAACGTATTTCAAACACTGAAAGACAATGGATGCCAACCAAGAATTCTGTATCCAGCAAAATTAAGCTTCAGGTACGACAATGAAATAAAAATCTTTCATGATAAACAAAAGCTAAAAGAATTTGCAGCCAGAAAACCAGCATTGCCAAGCATCTTGAACACTACACGAGGAAGAAATGAAAAACAACAACCAAAACCATCAGTGGGAAGTGCCTCGGTAATGACGGGGGGGGGGGGGGAGAAAGCTAATCATGGAGAAACAAACTAAATTAAAAAAAAAAAGATAAATAATCAAAGATGGCTGGCAGTATGAACCATATATCAATAGTAACTCTAAACGTTAATGGCTTAAACTCTCCAATAAATCGACATAGGCTGGTAACATGGATTAAAAAAAAAATCCAAAAATATGTTGCCTCCAGGAGACACATCTGATTGGAAAAGACATACACAGGCTGAAGGTGAAAAGTTGGGAAAAAATATACCACGCATAGGGTCCTCGTAAGCAAGCAGGGGTGGCCATCCTCGTATCAAATAAAATCGACTTCAAGACTAAGTTAATCAAAAGGGATAAGGAAGGACATTATATACTGTTAAAAGGAACCATTCACCAACAAGACATAACAATTATCAATATTTATTCACCAAATAATGGTGCTGCGACATTCATAAAACAAATTCTCCTCAAGTTCAAGAATCAAATAGACCAAAACACAATAATTATGGGTGACTTCAACACACCTCTCTCACCATTGGACAGATCCTCCAAACAAAAGTTGAATAAAGAAACTATAGAACTCAATACCACAATCAATAACCTAGACTTAACTGACATATATAGAATACATCAACCATCATCAAGTGGATATACTTTTTTCTCAGCAGCACATGGATCCTTCTCAAAAATAGACCATATATTATGCCATAGGGCAACCCTCAGGAAATATAAAGGGGTGGAGATAATACCATGCACTTTATCAGATCATAATGGAATGAAACTGGAAATCAATGATAAAAGAAGGAAGACAATTTGAAATTATTTTGAAAACCTATATTCCAATTAAATAGAAGATAGTGAAGACATCGATAAATTTCTTAAGTCATATGATTTGCCCAGACTGAGTCAGGAGGATACACACAATTTGAACAGACCAATATCAATGGATGAAATAGAAGAAGCCATCAAAAGACTACCAACCAAGAAAAGCCCAGGACCGGATGGGTATACAGCAGAGTTTTATAAAACCTTTAAAGAAGAATTAATACCAATACTTTTCAAGTTATTTCAGGAAACAGGAAAAGATGGAGCTCTGCCAAATTCATTCTATGAGGCCAATATCACCCTGATTCCGAAACCAGACAAAGACACCTCAAAGAAAGAAAACTACAGACCAATATCTCTGATGAACCTAGATGCAAAAATCCTCAATAAAATACTGGCAAATCAGATACAAAGGCACATCAAAAAAATTGTGCACCATGATCAAGTAGGATTCATCCCTGGGATGCAAGGATGGTTCAATATATGGAAATCAATAAATGTTATTCACCACATCAATATACTTAAAGATAAGAACCATATGATCATCTCGATAGACACAGAAAAAGCATTCGACAAAGTACAGCATCCCTTTATGTTCAAAACGCTAGAAAACCTAGGGATAACAGGAACTTTCCTCGACATTGTAAAAGCTATCTATACTAAGCCTCAGGCTAGCATCATTCTGAATGGAGAAAAATTGAAGGCATTCCCTCTAAAATCTGGAACAAGACAGGGATGCCCTCTATCACCACTTCTATTCAATATAGTTCTTGAAATACTGGCCAGAGCAATTAGACAGACGAAAGAAATTAAAGGCATAAAAATAGGAAAAGAAGAACTTAAATTATCACTATTTGCGGGTGACATGATTCTATACCTAGAAGACCCAAAGGGTCTACAAAAAAACTACTAGAACTAATAAATGAATTCAGCAAAGTAGCAGGATATAAAATCAACACGCATAAATCAAAGGCATTTCTGTATATCAGCGACAAAACTTCTGAAACGGAAATGAGGAAAAACACTCCATTCACAATATCCTCAAAGAAAATAAGATAATTGGGAATCAACCTAACAAAAGAGGTGAAAGATTTATACAATGAAAACTACAGAACCCTAAAGAGAGAAGTAGAAGAAGATCTTAGAAGATGGAAAAATGTATCCTGTTCATGGATAGGCAGAACTAACATCATCAAAATAGCGATATTACCCAAAGTTCTCTATAGGTTTAATGTGATGCCAATCAATATCCCAATGGCATTTCTTGTAGAAATAGAAAAAGCAATCATGAAATTCATATGGAAAAATAAAAGACCCAGAATAGCAAAAGCAATTCTAAGTAGGAAGTGTGAATCAGGCGGTATAGCGATACCAGATTTCAAACTATACTACAGAGCAATAGTAACAAAAACAGCATGGTACTGGTACCAAAACAGGCGGGTGGACCAATGGTACAGAATAGAGGACACAGAGACTAATCCACAAAGCTACAACTATCTTATATTTGATAAAGGGGCTAAAAGCATGCAATGGAGGAAGGATAGCATCTTCAACAAATGGTGTTGGGAAAACTGGAAATCCATATGTAACAAAATGAAACTGAATCCCTTTCTCTCGCCATGCACAAAAGTTAACTCAAAATGTATCAAGGAGCTTGATATCAAATCAGAGACTCTGCATCTGATAGAAGAAAAAGTTGGCTCCAATCTACATATTGTGGGGTCGGGCTCCAAATTCCTTAATAGGACACCCATAGCACAAGAGTTAATAACAAGAATCAACAAATCGGACTTACTTAAACTGAAAAGTTTTTTCTCAGCAAGAGAAAAAATAAGAGAGGTAAATAGGGAGCCTACACCATGGGAACAAATTTTTACTCCTCACACTTCCGATAGAGCCCTAATACCCAGAGTGTACAAAGAACTCAAAAAACTTGACAATAAGACAACAAATAACCCAATCAACAAATGGGCCAAGGACCTGAACAGACACTTCTCAGAGGAGGACATACAATCAATCAACAAGTACATGAAAAATGCTCACCATCTCTCGCAGTCAGAGAAATGCAAATCAAAACCACCCTAAGATACCATCTCACTCCAGTAAGACTGGCAGCCATTATGAAGTCAAACAACAAGTGCTGGCGAGGATGTGGGGAAAAGGGTACTCTTGTACATGGCTGGTGGGACTGCAAACTGGTGCGGCCAATTTGGAAAGCAGTATGGAGATTCCTGGGAAAGCTGGGAATGGAACCACCATTTGACCCAGCTATTGCCCTTCTCGGACTATTCCCTGAAGACCTTAAAAGAGCGTACTACAGGGATACTGCCACATCGATGTTCATAGCAGCACAATTCACAATCGCTAGACTGTGGAACCAACCCAGATGCCGTTCAATAGATGAATGGATAAAAAATAAATGTGGCATTTATACACCATGGAGTATTACGCAGCACTAAAAAATGTCAAAATCATGGAATTTGCAGAGAAATGGATGGCACTAGAGCAGATTATGCTTAGTGAAGCTAGCCAATCCCTAAAAAACAAATACCAAATGTCTTCTTTGATATAATTAGAGCAACTAAGAACAGAGCAGGGAGGAAGAGCAGGAAGAAAAGATTAACATTAAACAGATACATGAGGTGGGAGGGAAAGGGAGAGAAAAGGGAAATTGCATGGAAATGGAGGGAGACCCTCATTGTTATACAAAATTACATATAAGGGTTTGTGAGGGGAATGGGAAAATAAACAAGGAGAGAAATGAATTACAGTAGATGGAGTAGAGAGAGAAGATGGGAGGGGAGGGGAGGGAGGATAGTAGAGGATAGGAAAGGTAGCAGAATACAACAGTTACTAATAGGGCATTATGTAAAAATGTGGATGTGTAACCGATGTGATTCTGCAATCTGCATTTGGGGTAAAAATGGGAGTTCATAACCCACTTGAATCTAATGTATGAAATATGATTTGTCAAGAGCTTTGTAATATTTTAAAAAACCAATTTAAAAAAAGAAAAAAATAAGAAGAGATTCAAGACTAAATTAAAATATTTGTTAGCTTTGTTAGGTACATATTTTTTAAAGATGGTAACCCAGTGTTCTTTTCTTCTGTTGTTTTTATGCAATATGCAAGATGATAATGTGAACTTTGGAGATACTAAACTATAAAGAACATAAAGTCCGTGCAACTTTTAAATTGAAATAATTAACTCTCCTTTGGTATTTGAAAAGAAATATTTATTTGTTTATTGGATGATATTTTCATAGTGCCACAGTAATATTTAACAGTGTCAAATTATTTTTAATGCAAAATCCTTACTTTAGTAGCAAATGAAATGTGTGAACTTGCTATTCTCTGATTGTTTTCTAAATCATTGCCTGAAAAAGAGAAGCAAGCTACAATACAATACACATGTAGGCTACAGTTGATCTTCATTTATTTATTTATTTTTAATTTATACCCTTCAGTGTAAAGGGAAAGTTGGATCAAACTCATAACTTCCCTTCAAAAATGGGAAAATATCTTTGGACTTTCAAAAGAATGGAGGCAGAATGCTGACTTAATAATTAGGTATTCTAAGATCATTTACTAAGCTATTTTACGGCAGAGTTATAATTTAATTTAGTTTTATACCTGTGTATACATACTGCTGTTTATGTGAGGTTTCAAGATCCCTGTTCATTATCCTAGATATTTGGCAAGTTCCAAAACAAGGTCCTCTGAAGACTTCATTGTATTTCCCAATGCCAGCAAGTAAGAAAGAAACAAAGTTATTATGCTCCTGCCACTCAATAGTGGGAAGAAGAATATCAGATATTTTTAAACTCACAAGCATAATTCATTTCACTTCAGTGTGATATTATACCATGGCTGCTGACTCAAGATTGCCCTTAAACAGGCTTTCCACACCTTTTGTCATATGCCTGCATAGTTTTGCCACCAAAGGAAGGATATGTTTGTCTGCCTCACTGATGTTGGAATTGATGTGACATATTTGGTCAATGAAATGTAGAAGTTAAAATGTGTAGTCCTGGCAAAGGTGGCAGAAGATATCGAGTGTCTCTGCTTATCCTCATTCATTCCAGTGATTTACCATGACAATAAGAAGTCTAACGAAGCTGATAGTCCATGAAAAATAGGAATGCACATAAAGTAGACCTAACCAACTTGAGCAAAAAAATAAGCATCTCAAAACCTCTATATCTACCGTGACTAAGAAAAATGAGTGTTATTATTATAAACTACTAAGTTCAAGTATTTACTATTATGATACATTATCATTGCAAAAATAGCTGAATAAAGTGGTTGGCATATCTATATTAAGTTGGAAATAAGAACAAAGGAATACTTCTTAAATAATGGTTATTTTAATGATATAGATTGATTATCTTTTTTCTGAATTATTGGAGACCAGCAGTGTTTTGTATTTCTGATTTTTTTTGACTATACACTACTGGAATATACATAATGAAATACTTTATGCCTAGGAATCAAGTCCAGAGTGATAGCCCCAAAATAGGACACAAAATTCTATAATGGTTCAGATTTATCTTATACTCATAGCCCGAAGGTAATTTTATACAACATTTTTAATGCACCTGTATTTTAACTGTGACCCATATGACAAGGTCAGGTTTGAAACTTTCTACTTGTGACATCATGCCAACTCTTAAAAAGTTTTTATATTTTGGAGTATTTTAGAGTTGAGATTTTTGAAGTAGAGATGTTCAATCTGTGCACTAAAGTAAGGGTACCCTATTATTTTAATAATGAAGAAAGTTTTATATGATAGACCCAAATAATAGTCACTGGGACATGTTGTACTGAACTTGCGTTTGAGTTTAAAACAAAGCATTGAGTTATAGACTCCTTAGTGAGCAAATATGTGAGGTGAATTGAGTAATATTCTCTAGTATATATAATTATAATTTATATGATTCCTGTAAAACATAAAGTAAGACGTGTGTTTTCTTAAAAATTAGACAACCTACAAAATCGTAATAACTTTTCACTTCTTCCACCATTTGATCCTCTAGACCACACAAAAATCTCAACATAATGGAGAGATACATATTCAGGGAGATTATCAAGAGAACTCAAACATTTATATCCTCTTCAAGCAAGTCTCTGGTTCTACCTTTACCATAAGTGTAGTTTCAAGGAGGGGGGGGGGAGAGAAAGTTTTTCCCAAAATATCTGGTTCATTTTTTTCTTGAAAACCAATCACAAAATTTAAGAGTGGCATATCTCTGGGTTCTATGGAACAACATGGTAAAAAAAATAGCCCCTTTGGTTAAAAGTACTGTATAAAAGCCAGGCATAGTGATGCATACCTGTGATCCCAGAGACTTGGAAGGCTGAGAGAGGAGGGTGGCAAGTTCAAGGCCAGCATTAGTAATTTAGTGAGACTGTAAGCATCTTAGCAAAATCCTGTCTAATGGTGCTGGGGATGTGACTCAATGGTAGAGTCACATCGGCAGTTCAATCCCCAATTTCAAAAAAAAAAAAAAGGAAAAAAAAAAGAGAAACTACTGTACATATTTTGAATTGTATTCCTGCTGCTTGAAATGAATTGATAGAGAAATAGCTTCCACACGTGAGGATTGAACTTGATAAGACCTATAATGTGAAACTGGATGAAGTAGGGTTAGGTAAGACACATTCAAGATGGATCCTGATCATTCTTATGAGAGGTAACTTATCCTCCCAGGATATGTAAACTATCCTATTCAGGTTTTTAGAAATTGAAACATGTGCTCAAGAAGACTTAAAAATGTCAGAATAGTAGAGCATATGTATATTTTCTATGGTTTATGAAGCTATAATAGAAGTCAGCCTTGGAACAACTGAAATGGAATAACAGAAGAACTGCATTTCTTAAGAAAAGGCTTTCTGCCATAGTCAGGAATCTAAGCACTAATGAGGTTTCCCTATTTAAAGGCCTCACTGAAGCCCTGTAGCCTCAAGCCAGTGCACCAATTACGGGTTATGCAAACTCGGGAACAGGAATGAGATGCTAAGAAAATTAGAATCTAGGAAAATCTTACTCTACTGACAATTATCTAAAATGAATCCCCAAAGTGACAAAATTGAATAAGTAAGGAACAACACTCAAATATGAATTAGAAAAAAAAAAAATATCTACTATTCTGTCTATACCAGCCTGTGGTTTCCCATCTATGTTTGAAGCAGAAAATATTAAACACAGGGTAAATTTGATGTATAGAATTCATAATCCTAGTTCTATAATTAGAAGTCATTCAGATGTTGTGCAATCTTGACTGTAGTCTTAAAGACAATGACTCAACTTCCTGAAGAAGACTCTTTCCCCCAATGAAATCGAGGGGCAGCCAATTATCACTTGGAGATAAATCTCATGCTCACTAAAAGACTGATGATTGATTAAAAATTAGGGCAATGCCTGAGCTTAGCGGTACATGCCTCTAATCCCAGATACTTCAGAGACTGACAGGAAGATCATGAGTTTATGTCCTGCCTGCACAATGTAGTATCTCCAAATAAAATATAAGCGGGCGGGGGATGTAGTTCAGTGGTAGAGCACTGGTCCAGCATTTATAAGGCCTTGGGTTCAATCTCCAGAACTGTAAAACCTAACTAAATAAATAAGATGATATTTAGCTACTAGCATTCTAAAGTAACAGTGAATGAAAAACTAATAGGAAAGCAAATGAAATTTTAACTCAAAACTTTCTCAGACTAACCTTCAAAAACCAATGGATTGAAGAAATAAAAAAAAGGATTACCAAGCAGATAGAATTGCAATAGCAAGAATGACTGATTCAGCTGCCATTGAACTTAGAGAAGTTGGTAATAGGCAGACTCTCCTGATAGGCTCTGCAGCACTTTTACACATCCAGGAAGCCAACTGAAGAAAAGACAGCACTGTAGATAGTTTCTCTGGTTAGGATATGTTCAAGAACCCCCGAGGCCAGGTTATTTATCCAGGAAAATCTTTTTTCATTAGGATTCTGTTTCATTCCAAAAGCTGCCAATTTTTTTCTCAAATTCCAAATGCTTCAAGAGACATACTCAAATAGAGTCTTGTGATGATATCATAGTTGATACAAACCAGATCTTTCAACTTTTATCTGAATAACATTGTGAAATGACAATGTTTTCACATTATTAATTATAATTAACCATAGTTTTTAAAATCAATCCTCCCTATGTCTCTGTGTTTTATTTATATTTGTTGCATCACATCAATGTGTATTACTTGAATATTTTACATATTATACACATTTGACACATTTGCTAATTACTTCAAAATTCATTTAAGCTCTGGGTTGTATAATAGAAACAGAATACTATAATCTATATTAACCAGTGAGTCTTAAGCATTAAATGTCCAGTGAAACTGTTCTGTGGGAATCATTTGAAGTTTTACTCAGGACAAAATGTAAATGGAGAAAATTTATGAGAGAAACAATTAATATTCAAATGAAATCAGTCTTGGAAAGGAAGACATTGAAAGCAAAATATAATACTCACTCCCAGCACCACTAGCATATCCCTGACATGAGAAAGGTCTTGGCTGAGAAACTGTGTCTTTGGGATCCAGAGTCAGTCATCACTCTGCTCAAGCATAATGTTTACACAAGATACTTAACCACTTCCTGTCTTAGTATGCTCTGCAGAAGAGGGAACAAGCTGTGGAATGGTTCTGAGTGTAAGATTGCTACCAGGCCTAAAGCACATTGAAGACTAGGAATAGTATTATTACCATTGACAAGTGAGAACAACATTGATGAGCTTGGATATGGTATTTAATCTTTCATGTCCACCCAAAGTTAATATTTGACATAGACATAGAGGGGTTTTAGCCTCATGGAACAGACTGCCATTTCCTTCCAAACTTTTAATACTTTTTTGTTCACTGTTTAAGATACATACTGAGACATGTTGTGGAAAAGAAAGAATACCATGTATGAAGCAATGACAGATTAGTCCAGACCTATGATAGTGAAGTCCATAGTCCAAAACTGATGATGGAAGTGTGTGACACAGTAGTTCCCATTCTTCTGAGTTTCACTTTCTGGTGTTTTAGCTACTTATGGTCAACACAGTATGAAATATTGAATGGAAAATTCAAGAAAAATACAATAAGTATTTTAAAATTGCTTTCCATTCTGAATACTGAAATAAAATTTCATGCAGTACCCTTTGTTTTAGCCAGGAGATGAAATTTTCCTTATTCAGCAAATTTGTGCTCTCTATACAAACTGGCTGTTAGTCACTTAGTGGTCATCTCAATTATCAGTGTCACATTACTTGTGGTAAGAAACCCTTGTATAGTAGCTTAACATTACATCACAATTGTACATCATTCACCTCCCTTTATCTCATCACATAGGCATTGTGTCATCTGATATCATTATAAGAAGAATAAGTGTTAAGTATAGTACAGTAAGATATTTTGAGAGAGAGATCAAATGCACATAGCTTTTATGACAGCATATTGTTAAAATTGTTCAACTTTATTGTTAGTTATTATTGATAATTTGTTACTCTTCCTAAATTACAAATTTGATTTTATTATTAAGGAAAAAAAAACAGTGCATGTAGGGTTTGGTATTATGTATGATTTGAGGCATTCCTAAAGTATCTTGGATTATAACCCCTCAGATAAGGGGTAAAGATTGTATGTAGATTGGAATGGTGAGACATAGCATATTCAAGGTTTCCACATGTGGAAACAGCACAATCTGAGGTCCTAATGTTGGTGATAATTCAGGCTGCAATGATTCTGGGAAGGAAATAAACTTGCTGTTATCAGATTACATTTTAGTGGTACTAGAAGGACCTCCCAGGGAATCAATTTAAAAAATAAGAAATACAAAGCTCCATAGAGATCAACAATAGGTGGTATAAAATTGAGACTTAAAGGTGCAATCATCAAGGGGTAAAGTATTCTAAAGGACTCTGTAATACAAGAAAGAGCAGAAGGTCTATAGTAAAGCTTATGGGTTGTCATTAGAAAATCTAGTTAATGCAGGCCACAGGAAAGATAGCAATAGGAGAGAAAGGTGAGATGAATCACACAAAAGTACAAAGATACGATCCTTTCACTCACAGGAAAGGTAAGCTGGACTTGGCTGTTTTTAGATAATTATTCTGAGTGAAGCCTAAGATCCAAGTTCTTCCATTCAAGCACTATTCCAGAAGTGAAATGCTACAACTTTTACTAAGCCCCATCAGTTGGGATGCCTTCTATTTCTTCTTCTGGGTGTGCACCATGTGAAGGAAATAAATGCACCCTGAGAGAAAGAAAATGGGGTTTAAGTGTCCTTGCACTGAGCAATCTTTGTTGATTGTAGCACAATTGTAAAAATTCTGTGTGGCACACAGTTACTGCCACTCTGATAGCAGATTTCCATGGCCTCCTAAGAACTTAATAGTAATCAAAGAGATTTTCCTTCTCCTGTAGAAAGAAAGAAAGAAAGAAAGAAGAAAGAAAGAAAGAAAGAAAGAAAGAAAGAAAGAAAGAAAGAAAGAAAGAAAGAAAGAGAAAGAGAGAGAGAGAGAGAAAGAAAGAGAAAGATGAAAGAAAGAAAGAAAGAGAAAGAAAGAGAGAGAGAGAGAGAGAGGAAAGAAAGAGAAAGAAAGAAGAAAGAAAGAAAGAGAGAGAGAGAGAGATAGAGAGAGAGAGAGAGAGAGAGAGAAAGAAAGAAAAAGAAAGGACCGATGGATGTAGGGGGCTATGAGGACAGGGAAAATCTTTCACCTGAGTGTTAGAAGACCAGTTTCCCATTAGCAGGCTAGTCCTGCTGGACCAGTTCATTAACTATGAGTGCTTTGTTCCCTCACAGAATGTTTTGCAGCCCGATGAGCTTGGCTTTGAGTGCCTCCCTGGAGGAGGGAAGACTAAGCGATGGGAGCACAGCAGGCTAAGCCTATGTGCTCTAAGGAGAGTGTACAATTGCTAATAAAGTGTTTGGATTTTTCTTTTCTTCTTTCCAGGTGCAGAAAGCTCTGGGGACCCTGATGTGCTGCCTGAATATTTTGATCTCAGTCTAAATCTATGCAGTTTTTGTGCATCTAAAAATAGGTCTTCAAGAGAAAGCACTACTTGATATGTATTCAGGGGATATAGAAAGAAAAGGCAGGCATTTTATTAAAAAAATAGTAGAAGTAAGTGAATCTACGATGACCTTACACCCAAAAGACTTAGAATCATAGGACTTAAAATCACTGAATGAGACCTCACTAGTCCAATATCTTGTACCATTCATAGAGATCATCTCCAAAAGTAGCATCCCTCTGAGCATATTTAATGATAATTGTGCCCCACTTTTTTATTTGGGGCCATTCCTAATTATTCATTCATGTAGCCACTGATCTCAATTCTACCACCTGAGGCCCATAACATAAGTCTAATTCCTTAATCATATTTTTCATACAATTTTGTAAAACACTATTTATTCTCAAGTTTTGTTCTTAATTCCAGTTCTTTTGGCATTTTTTCATACTACCTACTTCCAAGTCTTAGGAACTATGTGCTTGCATATTATTTAGGATGTTTTAGTTATAAATGACTGAAAACTAGTTAGGCAAGGAAGAAAATATATCACATGTACCGGGATATTTCACAAAATCCAAAAAGTTCAAATCTATTATCCTTTCTTTTGACAATAGAGCTTCCTTTTAAAATGTGATGGAAATAGCCTCAATAATTTCTGACCAGTTCAAAGTAAAGTTTATGTTTTATTTTCTTTGTATGACTGATATCTGTCCACTAACACAGCAGTTTCCAACCAAGGCAGTGCAGGTGTAGAGAGTGTTTTCCTAGAAAGAGTCTTTCTCTTATTGTCTGGGTATAAAATGGTATAGGTGTGTAGGGATTAAATATCTTGCCAAATAGAGATTGCTCTACACAATAAAACTTTTTCATACCCCAAACAACAGCCCCATGGAGAAACACTGTAATCATGGTCGAAGATTTGAAAACTATGTCACAGTATGAACATAAAATTAATGTAGCTATAACTTTCTCATCCTCTTTTTCACATGAAATTTTACTAGGTCCAGGCTCTTACAAATTCTGCAATTGAATGTTTCCTATTAGACTTGATTCAATATTGTTATTGTTCATGATTCATTCCAAGCTATTCTTTATTTTTATTACAATTTTTCTAATTTTGGTTGTTATTGGTGAAGCAGTGTAGAGTAGTGGTTAATCATGGGCTTAAAATCAGATAGACAAGTTTTATAATTTTTTTTTTCTTTTGCAATACTGGGGACTGAACTCAAAGGTGTTCTACCACTGAGCTACACCCCTAGCTTTTTTTAATTTTTAATTTTGAGACAGGGTCTCATTAAGTTGCCAAGGCTAGTTTCAAGCTTGTGATCTTCCTTCCTCATCCTCCCGAGTCACTGCGATTATAGATGTGTACCACTCTGCCTTGCCTGACTCTACTACTTTTAAGAAGAGTGACCATTGAGAAATGAATTAACTTCTGAAGTAATGCATCTGTCAAATAAGTATATATAATGTTAGCATATTAATTGTGAAAATGAAGAGAGAAAACCTAGATAAATGTATTGAATATACAATAGCAGGTATGTTAGCCATCATTATTATGAATATTCACAAATTTGACAAAGTGCCTAATACAGACATATGCCTGTGCTCTGTCCCCTGAAGACTTTATTTAGAATGATTTTATCCCATAATCACTGTCTCCAGAAGATCCTCACCATGATAGGCAACAGATCTATTGTTAATTATTTTCAGCATGTGAAGCCATAAACCATCCATTGTGTATGCTTCTGGAACTTCATTTCCACTTGAATCATACAATGAAATTTCTAGTCTTAAGTGAATCCCTTTATTAGAGAAGAAGCAAGGTCAATTTGAAGTAATCCAAGACTCCTACTTTACTAGTGATGAGCTAATTAGAAGAATAAAGTTACAAGTTAAAAAACATTGTGCTGTTCCAGCATTTATTTTAAAGTATTTAAAGAAATCCTAAAATATGCAACCACCAAGTGCAATCATTAAAATATCCACATCCAGGTTTATTGAGGAGGCAGCAATCTATGGATCCAAAAATGATGAAATTCACTGATAGGTTATGTATTTTAACCTAATCAGAGCAATTAAGGTTAACTGAGTGGTTAGGGATGAAGGGTATGGCTTGAAGAGTCACTGGGACATGCCTTTGGAGTATATATTTTGTCCTTGGTGAGAGGAGAAGTCTTGCTTTGCTTCAGCTTGTGATATTCTGAGCTGCTTTCCAATGTCAGACCCTTCCACCATAATTTTCTTCTTCACCTCTGGCAAAGAGTAATGGAGTTGGCCATCTATGAACTGAGACCTCTGAAATTGTGAGCCCCCAAATAAACTTTTCTTCCTAAACTTACTACTATTAGGTCTGTTAGTCACAAAAGTGAAAAACTGATTAAAACATCCATTCAAAGACTGAAGAAGCATAGATCACTGCTAAAAGCACATGGTTCTCCTTTCATACATATGTTAAAATATTTTTGGCAGGGTTAGGGGTCCTATTAATATTTCTCAGATTTAAAGAAAAACAAAGACAATGTTTAAAAATCCATGTATATTCCTGTGTTCTGACTTGGAATCATCTAACAAATAAGACAGTCTGATTTGGAAAAGCCACATGGAAATTAAGCTCAGGACAGCTTTCTTTAACCCTCCAGGAATAGAAATGATGAGCATGTGGCTATCATCACATTGTTTAGAGATGTCCCATTGGATCATACAAGAAGATATGCAGTTTTATATGTCTAAAAATAGTAGTATTTCAGCAGAGTTTCATGCAAACACAGCTCATTAAACCTGGTAAAGAAATACTCTGTGGCAAGGAGAAAGGTATGGGAGTCCTGTCAAACTATATTGGGTTTTATATGCATACTGTCCCCATAGGGAGGCTGTGATAATAGTGTGGGCCCAGAAACTACATAAGAAAATACATGTCCAAGAGCAATGGATGCCCCCAAATGATTTTGTCATCTTCTCCTTTCTGTAGTATGGATACTCTTCTCATTAACAATATGTATTGGAAAACTCTAATGTGACAGAATCCTGGGAAGGCTAAGATGCATAATATCCAAAGTTGAAGTCTATGCTAAGAAATTAGTGAAAAATTAGAAATGTCAGGATCTTCCATACTAAAAAAAGCTTTTGCATGTGCTCTGAATATAAGCCAATTATATTCAGTTTATTCTTTTTTTTATTATTTTATTGTTGGTTGTTCAAAACATTACATAGTTCTTAATATACCATATTTCACAGATTGATTCAAGTGGGTTATGAACTCCCATTTTTACCCCATATACAGATTGCTGTGTCACATCAGTTACATTTCCATTGATTTACAAATTGCCTTTCTAGTGACTGATGTATTCTGCTGTCTATCCCATTCTCCACTGTCCCCTCACCCCTCCCCTCCCCTCCCCTCCCCTTCTCTCTCTCCATCCCCTCTACTATAAATCGTTTCTTCCACTTATATAATTTTTCTCCTACTCCTCCTTTCCTCTTATATGTAATTGTGTATAACCCTGAGGCTCACCTTCCAATTCCATGCAATTTCCCTTAACTCTCACTTTCCCTCCTGCCTATCATCCCTGTTTAATGTTATTCTTCTTCTCCAGCTCTTCATCTCTACCCTGACCTTGGTTACTCCCCTTATATCAAAGAAGACATTTGACATTTGTTTTTTAAGGATTGGCTAGCTTCACTTAGCATAATCTGCTCTAATGCCATCCATTTCCCTCCAAATTCTATGATTTTGTCATTTCTTATTGCAGAGTAATACTCCATTGTGTATAAATGCCACATTTTTTTAATCCATTCATCTATTGAAGGGCTTCTAGGTTGGTTCCACAATCTTGCTATCGTGAATTGTGCTGCTATGAACATCGATATAGCAGTGTCCCTGTAGCATGCTCTTGTTAGGTCTTTAGGGAATAGACTGAGAAGGGGAATAGCTGGGTCAAATGGTGGTTCCATTCCCAGCTTTCCAAGAAATCTCCATACTGCTTTCCAAATTGGCTGCACCATTTTGCAGTCCCACCAACAATGAACAAGTGTGCCCATTTCCCCGCATCCTCGCCAGCACTTGTTGTTGTTGGACTTCTTAATGGCTGCCAGTCTTACTGGAGTGAGATGGTATCTTAGGGTGGTTTTGATTTGCATTTCTCTGACTGCTAGCGATGTTGAGCATTTTTTCATGTACTTGTTGATTGATTGTATGTCCTCCTCTGAGAAGTGTCTGTTCAGGTCCTTGGCCCATTTGTTGATTGGGTTATTTGTTATCTTATTATCTAATTTTTTGAGTTCTTTGTATACTCTGGATATTAGGGCTCTATCTGAAGTGTGTGGGGTAAAGTGTGTGTTCCCAGGATGTAGGCTCCCTGTTTATCTCTCTTATTGTTTCTTTTGTTGAGTATATATATATATATATATATATATATATATATATATATATATATATGTATTTTTACATATATTGTCATATTCAATGCCAAAAAATTACTAAAAATTACTTTTTATTATCAATAATTTTTCCCCATACTTGGACATATGGAAGTGAATCAAAGCAGATTTTATTTTCACTTTTTACAGATAGAGAAACTAGAAACCTAAGGTGTAAAATTATTTGCCCAACAAGTTAGAGCAAATAAACATCAGAATTTACAACAGTTTAATTCCAAGTCTTTGGGCCCCAAAACTGTGTGCACCATAATATACATATGAATAGAAATTGACATATAATGAAATTGTACCTGTGTCAGCCAAGATGAAATGCATTAAAAATTATTAAAAGCCTTCTAGAGGCTGTCACCACTGTTAACATGCAACACTGGTCTGGACCCTGTATCTCAGTGTCTTCTGCAGAAACTACTCATGAACTTTCTGTTCATGATGAGAACAAATAGCTTTCTGAGTGGATTAACTGTCTTCATGCAAAAGCAACCTAGAGGGATGTGTTCTCCTGCCTCTCAAGCCACATTTACAGAAAGTTAGTAATTAAATGCATTTTTATACATAGTTTATCTTAATATGTTGGATCACAAATTATTGCACAAACACAATTGAAACCATATCACATTATTAACACAGGTTTAGAATACTTCAGTTTAGAAACATTAAAATCTAAAGCTATGTGATGAAGCCAGATTATTCTTATAGTTTTTTTCAGGGATATTCCAAATCCTCATGTGTTCAAGACTTGGTTGTGACTGATGGTGTTGGGTTGTGGTGCAAACCTCACAAGATGGAGCCTCATTAGAGAAAGTAGGTCACAGAGGTGTGCCTTTGAAGGATATTCTGTCCCATCCCCTTCCTTAGGAATGCTATCTCTCTTTTTTTCTCTCTCTCCTTCCTGGCTGCAATGAGGCCAGTTGTTTTCCCTCTACAACACAATCCCCATGGTGATGAGGGCCAAGCAGCTATGGACTAAAACCTTTGAAACTGTGAGCCAAAATAAATCTTTCTTCCTTTAAGTTGTTCTTTTCAGGTTATTTTATCATAGTGGCATAAGACTGACTAACACAGATTTATTTACTTTGTACTGGCCAACAAAAACATGCTCCAACACTTGAGCCCATGATTTGAGTTCCATATATCTTTTAGTAAAATTGGTTAATTCCTGAATGAGGGCAAGTCACAGATTTAACCATAACACTAAGTATAATGAAATTACAATATTGATTAACAAAATATACATCATATAAAAGGCCACATGCATTGCACTTTTTCTCAGAATTGAGCTACTTTCACAAAGAAAAAACAATTTACAGGAGTGTTCTAACATCAAGGAAGAAAAACAATCAAATAACATCCAGATAAATTCCTGTCCTTTCCTAGCATGCAAATTGAACAGGCATAGAGTCATTCACAGACAGCACATTCTATAATCTGGCTATGGTCTGCTTGGAATTGCATCTGTATTTTGATGGCAAATTCAGACCGATAGAAGATATAGTTATTGCAAGCATGACTTTTCTAATAACCTTTGCTCTGCTCTAGGATTCCTGACTTTTATGGTAGTGGTAGGGTTTTATATTTTACAGAGTGAAATCATTTAAAAAATACTGTTATGCAGGCAATTAAGATTAAAGTCAACTTCCCCTTCACACTCCCTAGTAATATGCTTCTGTATCCAAAAGATAAGGACTTGAGAAATGGCTCATTGGGACAGGCCAATGGGCCTGGAGTCCAGGATTCTGTCTCCAACAGTGACAGCAAAGGGATTTTTAGGGGATCTCATGACTACCCTCCATGACATTAGCCTGAGGAAGCAGGAGATGTATATTAAGAACAAATGATGACCTTTAATAATCTGTTATGAATCTGACATCTAAGGATTTATCTAAATCCTTTGTGAACATATACATTTATTTGGCCTCGGATGCCTCTGTTATATTAGCCAGCCTTGGGCTAGGAGTCAAATATCTTTTGTTTTAGAACCAACTCTTTCTCCTACTGGGTGAACAAATTTAGGGAAATTCTTTTACTTCTCACCACTTCAATTTGTTTATCGGTTAAAAAAAAAGCAATACAAAATGTCCTGTCCCTATAATCAAATTTTAAACAATAAATAAAAAATGTAATGCAAAAAATGCAATGATCCTAATATAATAATAACATTCTAATTACCTTACAGAATCCCGAAGCTCATTACCAGAGGCTAGCTACTGACTACTTCAGAGAGATTAGCACCATCTAAAATTTGTAGTCTCACTAGGCCATCCCTTTTTTAGATAATTAAGAACATTAAATAAGACCAGATACAGATGTATTTTTGAATAAATAATGTTAACTTATTCAGGGAAGAAGTCTTTCATTCTTTTACCTTTGGTTGCTAAAACTGAAAATAATTTGTTCAAAAACAATTATAAATGCTATGCCCCAGAGGTTTCTCAGGACAACTAATGTTTACATTACTTTATACACCTATACATGTTGCTGATTGTAAAAAATAATATAATGTAGTTTTAAATTTCTCAAACTATTTTTTTTTCATGTGTATTTACTTCTCAAAACAATTCCAATATTTGAGTGAGAATAACTGCACCTTCACGAAACCATGTTGTTTTTGTATAAAGAGAAATTAACAGTTATATTTTTAAAAGCTATCTGAAAAAGGAAAAAGTGTGCTTGTGATAAAGAAATACAGAGATAGCAGAAATACCCCTCAAAGAGGAATATAGGATTCAATCAATTTCAAAATGATACACAATGACTCAAGTGTCATTAAACAAATTTTCAGAAGTTTAAATATATTGAACCTGTCAAAGGGTATTTTGCCTTCATCTAAACAGTTCCCAATTTGTAATTTTCTATCAGTTATTCACATGTTACCATTTCTGACATGTACTGACCTTTCCAGATTAATACCTTCTTTACTGAATTTACAATTTTGCTAATACAGCTGTCAGGAGCATGTTGTTGTAAGATGTGAGGATGGGAGAGGTCAGCAGTTCCAGTAACACTCTTCTTAAAAGATCATGAATACTAAAGATAGAGAATTATGGCCAGCTCGCCTAGATAATTTAAACTGGAATGTGTGATAGGAGAGTATGAGACATTGCAGATTAATTTTATTTTAAAAAGCTTGATGAGCAGATTTAAGGAGAAAGGAAGATTAACCAGTTTCTAGAAGGTAAAGCCTCTTTCAAAGAACTGTAAAAGAATAACCCAAGAAACTCCCCTTCTCACCTATACTTTTACCAAGACAGTTGCACTTTTAAAAGTTAAGTACAGTATTTTGCCCTAAATGATCTACTCTCTGATTTCACTTTGTTAATGATCATGCCCTGCTTTCACTGAAATATGCATGAGGTAAACTCTGGAAAGTAATAGAGGAATTCCTCAGAAGCCCACACAAGTGTTTTAAGTTCTACTCTGTCAAGCCATTCTTGTGTGATGGGTCAACATATTATATCCAAGACAATTAAATTCAAAATATGCTAACTACTTTATCAGATCTCATAATATTTAGCCAAGTAGTGTTTAGCTTCACCATTTTATTGTTTTCATTTATTTTAAGACCAAGTCACAAGAACAACCTTATCTGTTTTTAATTGCTCTGCCCAGTCTTTCAAATATCTGTAATTGTTTTACATTTGAAACAAATTTACTAACAAACATATGGTTATAATAGAGAAATCACTCCAGCTGGTGAAGCCCTAAGCTAAACCCACAATAATTTG
Source organism: Spermophilus citellus (assembly GCF_964194105.1). Classification (NCBI taxonomy): domain Eukaryota; kingdom Metazoa; phylum Chordata; class Mammalia; order Rodentia; family Sciuridae; genus Spermophilus; species Spermophilus citellus. The sequence goes on along the minus strand of NC_138186.1, from coordinate 100,357,594 downwards.
ATCATTTGCAAATCATTGTTACTTGAATGTTTTCTTAGCACTGCTTAATTACGACTCAGCTCAGTCCAAAATACCATTCACTTCCTTCCAAAGGAAGAAATTGAGAGTTGTCAATACAAATAAGGACAAACTTTGCCATTCGTATAGATCTCTCCTGCTCAACTGAACATCTGCAAATAAATGTATTTCCAGATTCTATGATAGCTTTTACCTTCATCATTCACAACTGGCATGAAATTTGCGTCAACTGAGAATTCATATTATTTACTCATTGCTAACTATTACCATCCCATTAAAACCTTAGCCTATAATACCCTCTGGAAAATTAGAAATGCTTATAAGAATAAATGCTCAAATGAGACAGGGAGACATTTTGCCTTTTTCCCCAGAAGCTCTTTGACAGGTGGTCACCTTGAAATCACGCTGTAGTAGTACAGCCGCCTTTTAAAAAATAGTCTTAATACAGAAGGTAATCAAGAGCTCTTGGGAGCCACCTCTGCATTTTTCCAAGCAGTCTTTTCTACAGTTTAAATCATATAAATTTTAAATGACATATAAAGCAATTTTTCCCTTCAAACTATGTAGATCAGTCATAGCATTATAATTATATGTCACAGAATGGCAAATAATTATCTTACTTAAATGGTTAATACAGGAAAAATCCATCAAGTATCAGTTTTGAATATCTCAATGTGATACTTGTGTGTCTATTGATATAATTAAACTTAAAGGCAGATTTTATTTGTGTGGCCCTCTGCACCTGAGAAATCAAGACTGAGAATTTGTATTTGACTAGGGGTCACAAACAGACTAAGGGGCTTCAGCTCTGCTTCAACCCACCTGCACTAAGATAAGAATTTCAGGTATGAAAACCTATAGTCTCTACTTGCCAAAAAGAGTATCAAGGTCAACTTTTTCCACATGAGGGACCTAGGAAATTTACAATTAGTAATAGCCTACCTGCCACTATCTGTCTTTCTTTTCTAATTCTTTCCTACTGCCTTGACAGATTCTTGGAATTTGTTTTGTTAAATAAAAGAAGCCCTATTCAACTCATGGAGGAATAAGGACTGCACTGAGCGAATAGCTTATTCCTGGCAGTTAAAAAGCTGCTTATTTTCTGCCTCTCTTACTTTTGCAAAGCCCACTGAAAATACAGTAATTATGATGCAGTGTGATACAACACTCAAATCTCCCTTCATTATATTGTGGATGATTATCAACCAAGTCTCCTGCTCAGGGTGATTTCTTTGTTCATCAAGAACATACACTCTTAGGAAGAAATAAGAAATCTGAGAGACGGTCCCTGAAGTTCCTCTCATAACCTGTTCTTCTCAGGCGGGATCTAGTGTCCTTCTGTAAATGTAATGCTCAGGTTCTGCCTGGAACATCCAAAGCAAATGCAAGGCAGAAATATCAGTTAGACAAATGGACCACATTGAAAAGGATATGATATAACCAGTCCATTTTGGTCCCTTCTTCTGACTTGGTACTGCTCTAGCAATTGGGACAGAAGATCACCAACTAAAGAGTAAAAAGAAAAAAAGAAAGAAAAGAAACAAAAGTATGATCCCCCTTGAGGAATTTGTACCAATTCACAGGAGAGGAAACATGACTCACATTCTTGCAAACAAGCACAATGTCTGTGTGTTACAGATTTATTAAATAAGCAGGAGTCTTTGTGGAATAGAACAATGCTTTTTCCTCTCTAATAGCTATTTCAAATGCATTTAGTGGGAAAGATTCTTCCATGTTCCTGAAAAAAAAATAAATTAAAAAAGAGAAACTTTCATTGTCCCATAACCTGCTTTTGTAGACAACAAAATGCCCTATGATTTAATTGTTATTCAGTCCCAATTCAGACATCAGAAGAATATCTAGCCTTAAACTTAATCAAAATTCTAAACCTGTTCCTAAGTAAAATCATTTTAGTTCTTTAGAACCTGTATCAAGTGGCAAGTATGGAAAATGTTGATGGTCCTTTTCTCTCTCTTCTCCCTCTCCCTTATGCTTTCCTCTCCTTATCTTTCCAATCAGAATGTCCCAGCATATCCTGTCAGGCACAAATGCAGAAGGAGGAAAGGTAAGGGTAGAAAAATTCTTGCCTAATGGATATTTCATTAAGTTGACTTTGTGTTACCCAGACTTGGCATGTATTTGAAGTTAGCTACATGTTCGGTGGGTGATTTTATGGGGTTTTGTTTGTTCGATTGTTGTGGAGAGTGGGGGATGATAGAGAAGATCTCTTTGAGAAATCCTTCTGGAATATTTTTTAATAATCTCTATAATCCCGGTCTTTTTTAACATCCTTATTATAAATATTTGATTCTGTGGTAAGGCCCCCCACCCCCCGCCATGGCAACCTTTAAACTTAATGATTCACTAGAAGAATTCATGGAACTCAGAAAAATGTTATAAGCATATTGCATTTTATTGCAGCAAAGGGATACAAATCTCAATTGACAAAGAGAAAAAGTATATAGACTAAGTCTAAGAGAAACCTGGAAACCTGGTATAAGCCTCCCTGTGACCCCTCCAGACATTGTTGCATGGGACACACTAACTCTCCCAGCAAGGATGTGTGACAAAACACACCAAATGCTGTCAATCAGAGAGCTCATTCAAGTTTGACGTCAATGGACCCAACTGAGAATTAATCATACAGGTATGTGGACCCACATGACCTCCCAGAGATCCCACTGATACAACATGGCTTGCAGCCTAAAATATATAAAAATAAAATTTCACTGTAAGTCACTTTGTTAGCTTAACTTATCTGGTCAAGCAGCTACCCAGTGGACTAAGGCCTGGAGTATGCTAAAACATTCTTATCAGCCAGTGTGTTCCAAAGGCTCAAAGATTATCTTCTAGGAACAGGACAAGGGCCAACTCAACTGCAGATAGAGTTTCTTTGAAATGTGCAGGGTATGAGAAGCCCCAGCTTGTTGAGGTAACTCAATACTGCTTAAGTTCCCATTAATACTGATAGGTGATTTAAACTTCTAACATCTTTCCAAAAAAACAAAAACAACCTGAAGAGATTACAGAAATCAGAGAGAATCACAATCACAATAATTAACCAAATAGAAAAAAAATTCTGTGAAATATCCCTACAGAATGTATTTGAATTCCCTAACAAACTTGCCATGAACTAGTGGAAACATGGGGATTTGAAATATCAGAGGAGGAGGTTTCATGTAAAAGCCTTAGGTTGTCAAAGGAAGCAGTGAGAATATAGATGAAAAGGAAATGAATTGTTACCTCTTTTATCTCATCACAGGGTAGTGAGGGGAACTCATCATTGTGAGCAGAAGTGGTTGTGCAAGAGGTCAATCTCAGAAGGATGAAACCCGTGGGGTTAAGGCCTGAGAACAGCAGGTGATGAGCAAATAGTTGTCCTTGGAGTCAACCAATGAAAGGAAGACTAAAGCTTGACCCCTAGACTCAATGCCAGAGAAGTCACAAATCACCTTAATTATTTTTATGATACTTTTTAAAAACATTTTCCCTGAGTTAAACTGTAAGAGATGTAAATAAATCAGACAGTATGTAGAAAGAAAAGTTGGTATAACAATTAGTAGAGAAGAGAGAAAATGATTTAAGAAATCAGGGTAATAGCTGAAGCAATGTACCTGACTGGGCAAGGGGAGCAGGATCTAGTGTACCAAGCAGAGGGCTGACCTTACACGGAGATGTATGAGTCTCATCCATACTTGCTTAATTGAGTTCCTCTGAGTACAGAACCAGTTACAAGCATTTCATACAGTTAGCTTGTTTGTTAAGGAATCCTAGGAATCAGAAATGAAGAATTAAGAACAGTGGGATAAAGCAAAAAAAAATCCAATAAAGGGTATGTTATTAAACCAGTAACCAATTTGGGAAAATGGGGCTCTATTCCTCTAGGAACCTCTGAAGATCCATCAAGAATGGCTTCAATTACATATAAGAGGAAAGGAGGGGTAAGAGAAAAATAATACAAGTGAAGAAATGATTTACAGGAGAGGGGGTAGAGAGAGAAAAGGGGAGGGGAGGGGAGGGGAAGGGGGATAGTAGAGAATAGGATAAACAGCAGAATACATCAGTCACTAGAATGGCAATATGTAAATCAATGGAAGTGTAACTGATGTGATACAGCAATCGGTATACGGGGTAAAAATGGGAGTTCATAACCCACTTGAATCAAATTGTGAAATATGATATATTAAGAACTTTGTAATGTTTTGAACGACCAACAATAAATTAAAAAAAGAAGAAAAAAAAAAAAAAGAAGGGCTTCAAGAACGGATCTCCCTGAAGGATGAGGAATGTGGAACATGCAGTGGCCTGTTATATGAGAGCTGCCATTCTGAGACTAACTCCTCTCCACAGCCTATATTGCAGGAAGTAGTTATAAACACTGGATGAAGTTTAAGTTAAGGAAGGGAAAGAGAAAAGGATATCAGGGATGTGGTTTAAAAGCAGTGGGATTAGACGGAATTACTATAGGAACTGGAAACCTAGGATGTAGTTATGAAAGTGTGGTATGCTCAAACTAAGGTTATAGACATGTTGCCATTTTTAGCCATGGAAAGAACTGGTATAGGACAGTAAAATTAAACCATTGAAATGGGGTGAGAGATCTGATCCCTGGAGAAGCAGAGGTTGAACTGGATATATCTACTTCAATAGTGAAATTAAAAAAAAAATAATAATCACATAAGAATAAATGGACAGTGATCCAGAAACAGAATCTTCCAACAAAAGAAGGAAAGGCCTAGGATAAGAAAGGATAGTGTGCAATGACATACCACAGGGTCGTGACGTTGTTTAGAACTGGAGAAGCATGGTGATAATAAAAAACATAGTTTATTTGTGTTAGTTTTATTATTTCTTTTAAAATTCTCTACAGACAATGAACACCCTAATTACCAGGACTAGAATTAACTGAGCCCCTGCCCACATTATATATCTCAGAAAAAATATGGTACATATTGATGATATGATATTTTCAAAAGCTTAGGGTCACTAAGGATAGGATTTTCTGGAAGCAGGACTAAAGACTGAAAAATGCACCTAAATCACCCTAGGCACAGCAGTCTGAGTAAAGGAAAGACCACTTCCTGATAAGACTGCACAAGGGCAGCAACATTCCAGGGCCCAGCCAGGAACCTAAGTTACAGCCTATGGACAGCAGGTGATGGGTAAACACTTGTCCTTAGAGTTAACCAGTTGTCCTTAGAGTCAACTGGCCAGAATTAAGTACTGGCCAGTTACTGACTGGGCTGGTCAGTCAGCCTACTAGGATTGCTGAGAGGCTGGAAGTGAAAAGATGAAGTCAATAAGGCATGAGAGGGTACACAGGAGGCAGTATCTCAAGGAACCTGTTGGAATTAGTGTCTAGGTGATGTGGAATAAATCTAAAATCATTAAAGAAATAAAATCATCAGCTTAAAATCTACACACAAAACAATAATAAATCAGATCTAACAGTTTTTGCAGGTAAATTCTACCACTCTTTCAAGGACCAAATGATCCTACTTGATAAACACCTTTCCAGAAAGGTGAGAGAGGAAAATTCTCCCCAAATAGGTGAGTACCATAATCAGAGGGAAAATGGACAAATAAGCAAATCTCATTTCCTAAACTACATACAAAAGTCCTACAATAAAATAGTTAGCTACATTTATCAATTATCTTCAAATCACAATAAGACAGAGTTTATCAAAAGAATGGAAGAAAGGTTAATGATATGAAACTTATTCACCATATTAATATGGTAGAAAAGTAAAAAGCTTATAATTATTACAATAGAGGCACAGCATTTTGATAAAATTAAACATCCTTTTATGATATAAAAGCAGCAAACTAGGAATAGAAGGGAACTTCTTTAATCTGAAAAAGGTTATCAAAAGCCTACAGCAACTTTTATTCTTAATGGCATATCATTGCATGCATAATGAGCATAACAGTGGGTGAAATCACCAAACAATTAAATTTTGTTTTACTCTCATCTCTCGGCCCTTTACTGGGTTTGCTTTTGAAAGTTTTACACTCAGATTGTTGAATTTAGATTTTTCTTTTAAACTATACCAATAATTTTAAGTGGAATTACATTGAATATGCAGATTTATTAGAGTATTGTTACATTTACAATATTTATTCTGCCTAAATGGGAATAGAAACCATCTCTTCTTTTTCTAAACCTTTCATTAGGTCCTACAATAACATTATTTTTTAAAGTTTTTAAACAACATTTATTAGATTTATTCTTATGTATTTTGTTGCTTTTATCATTATTGTAAGCAACATATTTATTAAAATTACATTTTAACACTCTGTTGCAGGTTATAGAAAAGTGATTAATTTTTTTATACTTATTTGTCTCCATCTAGTTTCTAAACTCATTAAAATTAGGTGACATAAATTTGCTTAGATTATCTATGTATATACTCATAACATCTGTGCAGAAGGAAGGTTTGTTTCTTCCTTCCCAGTTTATTTAGCTATTTATTTTCCAGTTTTTACCATGCTCAGGTAAATGTAGAAGAGTAACAATGAATGATAGTGATCCATCTTTCTCGCTTCTGCTTGTCATGGGTATTTGTCCTTCTTTCGGTCAACTAACAAATGAACCCCTTACTCTTAAAAATTGCAGTGGGAAGAACCCTTAGAAATGAAAGGTAAAAATTTGTGATGTTCACGTTTCTAGCTCTAGGCCATGAAAAGCATGTGGCCTAATTCCCTCCAAAGATGCACCATGTGCAGGAACTGATGAGTCAACTAATAAGTAACCAAGAGTAGCAGGGGCCAGTGGAGCACCCCTGGTTTCTATGGCCATAGAAGAAGTGGTAGAGACTGCAAAATCAGGTTTGCAGTGCAAAGTGACAATGGAGCAGGTAGCAGGGCCTCTACTGTGTGATAGTGAGTTGCTGAGGCACAAAGAGCAACTGTACATACCAGAATATTTGACACTTACAGTGGCAGCAGTGGCATTGTTGTTGTGATTAGGCTCAGACCCTACATCTCAAGATGGCCCAACATTCTGTTTTTTTAAAATTTCTAATAACCTCTTTTATAAAACTTAGTTTTTTATTTAAATTAAGGAAAGTTCAATTAAAACCCCAGAGTAATAACTGAATTTTAAGAAAATATTTTTAACTTCATATAATGCTGAAGGTAGTATTCATCATCTTATAGATATTTCCTTTTATTGAAAGGTTGATGATAAGCTTTTTGTAAAATCACAAATCACTGAAGAATTTTATAATTTTTCATGCATCTTTTTGGATGCTTACATTATTTTCTCTTTAAAATGTTACTATAATGAATTGAAAGAGAATTCCAATATTAAACTATCCTGAATTCTTAGGAAAATCTTTTTTAGTGATTTTATTTTATTTTCTAAAGTTTTTAAATAACATTTATTAGATTTATTCTTATGTATTTTATTGCTTTTATCATTATCTGATTTTTCACTTAAGTATGGCCAGAATAAGTTTAATTTTGATATGCTTAAATTTTTCTATATTCTTAAGAGGAGATTAACCTGTGTTTGTTGTATTGCCTTTGTTTGAGATTGGTTTTCAAAGTTATATTGCCTCAGAATACACACTGAAACCATCCCTTTATTTCTGTTCTCCAAATAATTCATATAGAAATGAAAATATTTTTCCTTCAAGTATATAATACTTAGCCCACAAAATCATCTTTTCTAAGGAAGAGTTTTTACCTCGTTTCTTCAATAGCAGTATTAACATTCACCTGTTCTCTTTCTTTTGGGATTGTATTTAATAAAATATTGTAGAATTAAAAAAAAATTCATTTAATCTTTTTTCTAGTTTATTCTACTAAGGTTGTTCAAAGTATTCTTCATGGTTCAAAAAATTGTTTAATTTTAATTTATTGATAACATATGTCAAATGATGGCCTATTTTTTAGCATATTTTCTAAGGAAACAGCTTTTGTTTTTCTATCTAATACAATTTTTTTCTTTATATTTTTTTTCAAATTTACTAGTGATCTTTTTTTCTTACTTCATTTTATGCCTCTTTTAACTAATTCATTAATCATTTATTATTCACAAATTGATCACTTGGTAATTACCTTTCTCTATGTAATTTCTCCTAATATATTCACTTATGGTTAAATTATATTCTGGCAGTTATTGTACCACTGAGAAATATACTAGCTCTTAGAATTTGGCCTTTTAGAATACATTTTTCTCTTCTCTATGTGGTAACTTCTTAAAATTTTTAAAGTATATTCAGCAGTTGCATTACAATATGCATCTATGTAGACAAATTTTTGCTTATTCTTGCTGCTTCTTTCCTGGTTTTCTATGGTGCTCTTAAATTAAAGGACATTCCATTTTTCTCTTTCTCATACTCAGTCTAATGATGAATATGCTTCATCTTTCTATTCACTCCTGCAAATTTTTGGACATTTCCTTACAAGATCTCATTCCTTTTCTTTCTTTGCTACATACCAATTGCCTAAGATGTCTGTTCACCCACTAATTCTTTAACTTGACTCAAACAGCTGCATAATCTGCCATTTAGTTTTTAATTTCAGTAAATGCATTCCATGTGTGCACACATATCTTCTATTTGCTTTTTAACTTTTTAAAAATGTTATGGAGCTTGTTTGTTTTGACATGATATCTCTTTTGTGATGGTGTCAATACCTTCTTTTGAAAAGTCTTTTTAAACATAGAATCTCTATTAGATTTTTGCTCAACTATTTCAAGTTCCTAAAACTAGTTTCCCAGTTCATTGTATCTTGCCACTCTCCTGGTAGATTGCTTCCTTTTCTGTTTCCTAACTTTACTTTTCAAACTAAGGCCAGAATTGGTTTTCTCATGTGAGAATTTCATGAGGTCTATATTGCTGAGGCACTCTTATAATGGTTTTCCATTTCCTTTTATGTACCATCACAGACTATTACTTGCTCAAGCCCAATTTCATAGTGATTCCTAAGCTGGAGGTTTGACATATCAGTTAGTTAATATTGTCACAACAAATCCAGGAAAGATATAATTTCAGGCACAGATTTTTCATAGAAGTTATTACTGCTTAAAATCTGACAGAGAGAAGATTCCATATTTTCTCAATTTTTTTTTAAAGTCACGGTTCTTCCAAGCACCCCAATTGACAAAGAATTCTTGGTGTCATTGCACTATCTGGCAAAGCCCTGCAGTCCCTTTCCTGTTTGCAGGTGGGCTTTCAAGACCTAAAAGGAGTTTCAACTTCTTTCTAGGGAGTATCTGGTATCACAACAACCCAACTGCTAAAAAACTATAAGAGCCAAATAATGAAAGAGAAAGATGAAGAAAAAGAGGAGAGAGGGAGAGTCAGAGGAGAGACAGGTAGTTCTTTTAATGGTTTGGACATCAATTAATGCAACCAGGATATAAAGGGTCAAGATACTGGAGAAAAGTAAAATGCACTGACATTGTCTTAAATTCAAGATCATTTCAAGATATTTGGCAATCTGAGGTGCAAACATGTGAAAAAACCTCAAAGCCATGGATTAGAACTCATAAGACTATCACTAAATTGAGGAACCAAATGTAAAATTTGGTATTACCAAAGCCTCCAAGATTTGGAATGCACAATGCCAGAGAAATGACATTCACACAAAAGTGACTTTGACATTTAGCTCACAATTGGTATCTAAGGCATTTGAAGATTCTTAAACTAGGTATATGCAAGGCAAAGCTCTGAACAAAATCAAGCAAAAAGTAGTTAATAAGAGACTGAAAAGCCATGCAGAATTTTTACACTCTCCAGGATATGGAGAAATCAAAATGTGAATTTAAGATTCTATAAATAAGAAGAACCATAGTAAACACCTTCAGTTTCCAACTGAGAGGCTTTTGAAATGAGCAAAGAAGGTGAACTGAGCAAGGCATTCTGAATATAACTCTCTTGGGTTTCAGAAGAAGATTGAATATAACATCATTCAATGCCTTTCAATTTTGCATGCGGAATCCAGCAATCATTAAAAATGGCTTTGTGTACTAGGAAACAGAAAAAAAATATTACTAAAAGCCAAGAGGAAAAAAATTGTAAAACATATTTATGAGTTTTCTAAATATGTCTGTTATCAGAAAGAATGTTTAAAATAATCATGATTACAAAAATGGACCAAAAAAAATCATACCAACTTTTGCCAGAGAAATAAAATCTATTAAAAAATAAATCAAGGGGAAAATCTAAAATGGACACATAATCAAGTAAAATTCAGTATTATAAACGGGTAGATTTAAAAGCAGATTATATAGAGAGAGTGAGAGATTTGTGAGCTAAAATGAAGGTGATTAGTAAATACTGAGGCTGAAACTACATTTTGCAGTCTTTATGTTAATGGTCCCATAAATTGTTAACATGTGCTGGGAACATTTGTGTGTCATGTTTTTAAATTTTTGAAAAGTTGACCTTTTAGAGGTTTCACCAAGATGGCCAAATGGAAAATTCCATGAGGCAAGTCACTCAGACCAGTGGATGAGACAGTGGGTAAAGGGAATCTAAAATGGGTTGTAGCACTGGGAGATGATAAGTATCGGTCATGACCTCAGGACAGAATACAGTGATGAAGGTTGCCACTTGTCCTATCAACCTTGCTTTTTAAGTTTTCTTCCGAAAGTAAAAAGGACACAAATTGTGGAAAAGCTGCAATAGGATGGCTTGAGCTTAATGTGAAATGAGAGTGCATCTGAGGCAAGGCAGAGACTGCAGTAGATTCTACTGATGACATACCTATGTATAGTTGGATTCCTTTAACCAGGTTGTTATGCCCATTCCCAGCTGCAAACAGCTAGGACTTGAAAACATCTCTGGAAAAGTGTGTGGAAATTCTATCCATCTTTCCCAAGGAAGATCATAACCAGTAACTATCAAATTGCTTGGGTATTTAGAACACTTGATACTAAAATAGTTTTATATGTTACTAAAGTTTTAAGTTACTTTAGCAAACTTGATATATATATATATATATATATATATATATATATATATATATATATGGAATCATTATATAGAATTCCATCTTATATCTATAGACAATTATAAAATTAAATTATTAAGTGACTATTACCAGTTGTCCTACAAAAAAATGTGCTTATGAATAAATCTAATATATAAGGCCTCTACAAAGAAAAACATAATAATGACAGAAATTAAGGAATATCTAAGAAACTGGTTGTGATATGAATGTTGTTTAAAATATTTTTCACTTAAAAATAGTTTTGATTCAAAGAAAATAGACTTCCAGATATAAAGACTAAAATTATACAAATTAAAAGAGGATGGAGTTCACAAAAGAATAGACAAATCAGTTTCAAATTCAGAAATAAGCCTACTAATGCACTATTGCTTGAAGAAGGATAAATATTTCAACAAATAGTGCTCGAACATTGAATATTCATATAAACATTATGGGAATGGCTATCATTATAATGACTTTTTATCTACTTATTTTTGTTGTTCTATCTCAGCATTCAGTTGTATCAGCTAGTCTTGTTTCTTCTTTTTACTGATCAAAATGCCCTACTTCCTCCTCATATGTCTAGTGTTTACTATATGCTGGACATTATGTTACTATGTTGTTTTGAATCTGGTTAATGTGCCTTCTTTTAAAGTGAGATTATTTGTTTAGGCAGGCATTTCATTCATTGAGAACTTGGGGTTTTTTTTGGAGGTTTGATGTTAGGCTTTATTGAGTCAAATGTACACCAAGGACTATTGAGTTATGGGATCAAATAATTCTTAATGTGAGGAACATTTCTCCATATTGCAAGCTATTTGGTAATTTTCATGCTCTGCTACTTGGTGTTGATAGGACCTGCCCTCTAATGCTGACAACCAAAAAAGTCTCCATGCATTTACAAATCTCTTCTCAGGGAAATAATTGCCTCTAGTGAGAACTTCTGGCCTAGAGTACCCTTTACGTTAAAACTGTAGTAGTCTTACTCCTAAAATGTGGACTTCCTTAGGTGTCTTTTGAATGCCTCGAATGTTCAATGACTCTCTAGAACTGCTGGTTATGATTCCAATTTGTGACAATTTTCTCACCTTTCTAAAAGTTCTTCTCTGCCAAACCTCATAGAATCTCATCCTGAACATGTGTTACCTAAATGCTTGACAAAAGATTCAAGAAAAAGATCCTTCTCAGCATAACTATGTTCATTTTGGAACACCGTTTCCTAAATTTCAGCCTCCTTTAGAATTATTATTGTTGTTTCTTAGGCTCAACTTGTATGTTTTTCTATTCAAGGATTATATCTCTGAGAAAATTGTTTCTTAATGTCTAAAAACTGATGTATTTTGTATATTATGCAGTTTGGGGGTTTGTTACAGCAATTTAAGACCCATCTCTGGTATTTTATCATGGCCAGAATCTGAAAGTCTGTGATTATCTATATTGAAAAATAAATTTTATTATAATCCTTATTTTACAACATTTATAAACTTCAATTGCCCATGATTTATAAGTCTATATATAAAAAGTAAAAATAAAACTGTTATAAGAAATCTTGTGGTAAGAAAACACTTCTTTAAAAACAAGCCAAGTATGGCAGCACACACCTTTAATCCCAGTGGCTCGGGATGCTGAGGCTGGAGGATCCTGAGTTCAGTCAGCCTCAGTAACTTAGAGAGGCCATAAGCAACGGAGTGAGACCCTGGCTCTAAATAAAATATAAAAAATGGCCCAGGGTGTGGCTCAGTGGTTAAGCCCCATGAGTTTAATCCCTGATTTTAAAAAGGAAGGAAGGAAGGAAGGAAGGAAGAAAGGAAGGAAGGAAGGAAGGAAGGAAGGAAGGAAGGAAGGAAGGAAGGAAGGAAGACAAAATATGATCATAAAGAAAAATATTATAAACTGAATCTCAACAAATTTGAAAATAAAATGTAGTCTACAGAATAGAAGATATCAAAGTATATTGCTTGGTAAACATAAGGTTAATTATAAATGTTACATAAACATTATATTAAGAAAATATACTTGGCTGTGAATGTAGTTCAGTAGTAAAGTTCTTGCCCGGCATGCACAAGCCAGGGTTTGCTTGATCCCTAGTATGGCCAAAAGAAAATAGGGGGGACGGGTAGGGAGAAAGAAAGCATACAGATATCGATATAAATAAAGTATACGTCAAAATGGTTCATAAATATATGAAAAGGTGTTCAATCTTAGTGTGAATTGGGCAAAATGTTAATTAAAATCAAGGAGTAATGTAATTACTTGCCCATTAGAAAAACTAAAATGCAAATATAATTATCTAATAGGATATTACATAGATAAGAAACAACTAGAATTCTTATATGTTGTTAGCAGGAATGTAAATTTGTGCAACATATTTGGAAATCAGTATCTACTAGAGAACATACATTAACTAGAAATTCTACCTCTACATATATTTTCAGTATATGTTAACCACAGAAATAAAAGAATTTCAAAATTATTGGTAATATTCTCAAACTGAAAAATTCCTGTCATAGTTTGGATATAAAGTACCCTCTAAAGACTCATGTGTTGAAGGCTTGTATTCCAATATAACTATCTTCAAAGGTTGGACTTTTAGTATATGTTTGGTTCATGAGGGTTCCTGCCTCATAGGTGGATTGATCAATTGATAGCTGAATGGACTATTGGGAGGTGGTGGAAAACATCTGCAATGGAGCATAGTTGAAGAAAATATGTTATTGGCGCATAGCCTGTAATTGTGTTTTTATCCCTGGCCCCTTCCCCTTCCTTCTCTCTCCCCTCTCTCCTTTTTCCTCTCTCTCTCTCTCTCTCCTCTCTCCTCTCTCTCCCCACTCTCTCCTTTCTCTCTCTCCCTCTGTCTTTCTCTACTTTTTGGTTGCAATGAACTGAGCAGGCTTCCTCCACCACACCCCTCTGCCATGATAGTCTACCATGCTTGAGACCTAGAGCATTGGAACCAGATGACCACAAACTGAAACCTCTGAAACCATAAACCAATATAATTTTTTCTCCTTTAAGTTATTTATGTCAGTCATTTTGGTCACCATGACAAAAATTGACTGACATGCCTCCCAAATTTTGATTAATAGTAAGTTAATTGTGGTATATTCATCTGACTGAATACTAAATTGCAATGCAAATTAATAATTTGTGTATTCAACTACAAGCATAAACTTCTCAGACTTTTAAATTAAAGAAAATAGGCAATGTAAACTGAACATATAAAGTTGAAAGACATATTTAATGGTGATGGACTAATTTGCCAATTGAAAAGAAAATACAGACTTGAAGGGAAACTGAGGAAAGATCCTGTGGTGCTGGTAATATTTTACAACTACATCTGTATGACAGGTATTTATAAAACTGCAATAGTCTCTTCAAATACCATTTATTGACTTTATTCTATGTACCTCATGGTTCAATATAACAAACATAAAAGCAAACAAAAAAAAATGGACAAAAGGCCACTCTTGGTTTGATATCTCCTTACAGCTCCCAGCCATCACCTGATTTGTTATGTTCCTAGTACCCAGCTTCTACTTGGCTTTTGACATTTAGAGTTATCCCTTCATTTCTTCTGAGTTAATCCAAGGATTATATATTGCTATATATTATACAAGATTTTTGGATATTTATTAATAATACTGTTTTTCCTTGCATGATGGTCCATTTCTCAGGAACATGAACTCCTTGTGGAAATATAAATTAATAATCTATCTCAAATATACTTTGCCAGTTGCATCAAAAACCTTGCAAGTGTTCTCTGCAGTCATTTTTCACATCACCTTTCACAATCCTAGAAATTTTAGTAGAGAAATTAGTTGTTATGTGTCTAGGCATGCACATTATCAAAACAAACAAACTAAAAAGCTAGTTGCTATTTGTAGCAACATTATCAAAATTTAAAAAAAAATCCTGAAAACAGCATAAGTACTTAACAATAGAAAATTTGTTACATAAATCATGATATACACTTAAAGTGAAGGACTAGACAGACATTAAAATGACAATGTTAAGCTTTATTTAGTGACATTATTTTTCATAATATATTATTGTTAAGGAGAGAAAATATAAAACATCATGTAATGTATTTGTCCTTTTTCGTAAAAAAGACATAAATATGAGTGAGATATGGATAAAATTGCAGACAATGGTATATCTGAGTCTTGTGTATTTAAGGAGTTTTGCATATATATGCTTCATAACTTTTATGATAGGAATTAGCCTAAAATCATTTTATAGCTAAGAGTGAGTGCTAATGTGTTGATGTGTTTTTTTTATTTGGTTGGTTGGGTTTTGGGGGGACAATGCCAGGGGTTGAACTCAGGGGCAATTGACCACTGAGCCACATCCTCTGTCCTATTTTGTATTTTATTTAGAGACAGGGTCTCACTGAGTTGCTTAGTGCCTCACTTTTGCTGATGCTGGCTTTGAACTAGACATCCTCCTGTCTCAGCCTCCTGAGCCACTGGGATTACAGGTGTGTGCCACTGTGTTGATATGTTTTTAAGAAAAAAAATAAGTAAATATCATCAGAAAATATAATAACATTATACTGTAAACCCAATCTTAAGGGGCCATATGTACTATCTTACCATCATGCCTATCAAAATCAAATTTCTGTTACTAAATTGGCTTTTACTTTTTGTGACAAAAAAAATTAGAAGAATATGGGCTGCACTGTATAATACTAAAATGAATTTAAACTTAGGAGTGTTCTGTAGTTTCTAAGTTTTTTTTATATGTTCTAAATAGTTATACATGACAGCAGAATGCATTTCAATTCATTGTACACAAATAGAGCACAACTTCTCATTTCTCTGGCTATGCATGATGCAGAGGCACACCATTTGTGCAATCATACATGTACATAGGGTAATAATGCCCATCTCATTCCACCATCCTTCTCACCCCCTTACCCCTTCCCCTCCCCTCACTTGCCTATGAAAAATCAGAAGTTCCTCCATTCTTCCTAGTCTGCCCACCATCTGCATATCAGAGAAAACATTTAGTCTTTAATTTTGGGGGGTTGGCTTACTTTGCTTAGCATGATATTCTCCAACTCCATCCATTTACCTGCAAATGCCATAATTTTATTTTCTTTTAATGCTGAGTAATATTCCAGTGTGTATATATACCAAATTTTCTTTGTTCATTCATCTGTTGAAGGACATCTGTGTTGATTCTATAGTTTAGCTATTGTGAATTGAGCTGCTATAAACATTGATGTGGCTGCATCACTGTAATATATTGATTTTAAGTCTATGGGGTATAAACTGAAGAGCGAGTGGAATAGTTGGGTCAAATGATAGTTCAATTCCAAGTTTTCTAAGGAATATCCATACTGCTTTACAGAGTGGTTGCACCAATCTGCAGTCCCACCAACAATGTTTGAGTGTACCTTTTCCTCCATATCCTTACCAAAACTTATAGTTGTTTGTACTCTTCATAACTGCTATTCTGAGTAGAGGGAGATGAAATCTTGGAGTAGTTTTGATTTGTATTTCTCTAATAGCTAGTGATGTTGAACATTTTTTAATATATTTATTGATCGATTATACATTTTCTTCTGAGAAGTGTCTATTCAGTTCCTTAACCCATTTATTATTTTATGTGTGTGTGTGTGTTTTTTGAGTTCTTTATATAACCTAGAGATTAGTGTTCTATCTGATATGCATGTGGTAAAGATTTTCTCTCATTCTGTAGGCTTTCTCTTCACATTACTGATTGTTTCCTTTGCTGAGAAGATTTTTAGTTTGAATTCATCCCATTTATTGATTCTTGATTTTATTTCTTGGACTTTAGGAGTAATGATAAGAAATTCAGGTCCTAAGTTGACAAGATGAAGATTTGGGTGATGAATTCTAAATTCAGTGATGAATCCTCTGAAAGAGAAGTTAGGAAAACTAGCCCATGGACAATAGGAGAGAGAAAAGAGAGAGAGAGAGAGAGAGAGAGAGAGAGAGAGAGAGAGAGAGCTCAAAATACTTGGGAATCAATCTAACAAAAGAGGGGGAAAGACCTCTACAATGAAAACTACAAAACACTAAAGAAAGAAACTGAAGAATTCCTTAGAACATGGAAAGATCTCCCATGTTCTTAGAGAGGCAGTATTAATATTGTCAAAATGGCCACACTATCAAAAGCCTTATATAGATTTAATGCAATTCCTATTAAAACCCCAATGTCGTTCTTCATAGAAATAGAAAAAGCAATCATGAAATTTATTTGAAAAAATCCAAGACCCAGAATAGTCAAAGCAATCCTTAGCAAGAAGACTGAAGAAAGAGGCATACAAGACTTTAAACTATACTGTAGTTTCTAAGGCAAGCAGAGCATTCTACCTTGATACCAGTTCTGTGTTTCTTTTGCTTCAATTTTCCCACGGTTTTGGAAAACAGTAAATTAAGAATTAACAACTTAGAAATTGTATGTGGCCAATTTCTGTGTGGTAATGAGAACTGTTTTCAAGTAGTAAAGCATAAAGCAAAGTGAGTCCATTTCAGCCAAGCTACAAAATGACTGAGAATAATTTACTAAGAGAGGAAAAATGGAGCAAACACGGAAAAAGAAACAGAACTTTTTTTAATCATTAGACTTTTACATAGTATAAATTTACAAGACTAAATATATAAAAATTTTATTGAATATTTTTTAAGTGATAGTGTTATGAGGTCACAATGGAGCTTCTATGGAGCTTCTATATTATCTGAAGAATATATGTACAAACAAAGCTTTGCAGTTAATAATTCTTGGTTTTTTTTTCTAGTTTTTTTTTAGTGAATTAAAAAATACAGATTTTTTTCAGGTGCCTAAATCATCTTCACTTTCATGAAATATAAAGAATAGAGGTTGCCTAAGTCAAGTGTACATAGTTACTTATTCATTTTAGCTGACCTTACTTGGATTGTTCCTTGCATCCTATTAAAACGAAATAAAAGGCCTGTGCCGGAGGCCAACCTGTATATAGCAGAAATAGAAGATATTTAAAGTTTCTTTCAATCCTGAGAATTTGCAATCTTTGGAAAAGTAGAGAACACTCTTCATTAATATATAGGCAAACCTAGTAACCTCGAGCCTGATGCCAGTGGGGTGCCATAATTTATCACTCTCTGCTCTTTAAAGTAGCTCGGTTCACCTCTACTTTCCACTGCATCACTAACTGTGGACTACCCAGAAAGGATGAGCTCACAAACAGCTTGTAATCTGGATTTCTTGTTGAAATCTTTGCCTGGGAATGAGGTTTCCCTGATTATGAGATTCCATAGATTTCATCATAAGTTAAGAACTGGCTCTAAAACTAAAAAAGTGTTATTTTTTACATACATGGATTTTATTTTGTTTGTACCAAATTAACTCCACCCACATGCAATGACTTCTATATGCTTAATTTTTGATGGTACTTGAAATCTGTAAAAGACACAGTACAATGGACTCATTTAAACATAAATTGATTCTAACACCCTCCAGTTACATGTTGTCTTCTTAAGTATAGCTATATAGAAAGAAAATTAAATTAGATTTGGCTGACAGCATACCCCATAACCCCTTTTCATTGTTTTCTGCAGCACTGTGAAGTCCATTCAAATAGAATTAGAAAGTCTGGCAGCTCCTGGAAATATTACCATAAGGTTATTGTCAGGCCAAATTTCATATGGTCCTAGAATCGTGCTTTCTTTCTTGGAAGACCTGAATTCAGACATTGACTGGTCAATGTCCTTACAGAAGTTATCAGAATTGCAATCAAGAATCCAGAAATAAATATGTTGCCTCTAATAAATATTTTAAGAAAAAATGATGATTTATTAAGATAAACTGTTCAACTTTTATGCAGAATTTAAAATTAAATACAGGTAACCTAAGAAAATGAATGCATTTCATTTTATCTTTCCTCAGGACTCAAGGAAATAGGTAAATTTGCCATTTAATTGTTTTTCTAACTCCACAAACTGTGTTTGAGTTTTGTTTTACAAGACACATTTTAAAAATTTAGAGATTTATTAATAGGCTTTCTTTGAAGAACTTTTATTTAACAACAGTTACCATCACACACAAACAAGATGATTAAAGTCAATGTAATCTCTGGGTTTCGTGATGTATTGAAAATATACTCACAAAGCAACCATATTTTTCAAAATGCAAATCTCACTAATAATATCTTCCTTACTTAGTGGAAACATGAAGGAGTTAGGGCACATGGGAGTTTTTAACTCAGGAGATCCAGGTGAATGATGGAAGTACTGACCTCAAATACAAAATAGCTGGAGTTAATTAATGGAATTCATTTTATTATTATTTATACAACATATAGGCAGTCATTAAAAAATGAGAAAATGTTCACAGATGACTTCCTCAGAGCACATGTAGTACCTAACAATTTTTTTGACCCACCATACAGCATAGCAGACTTCAGTCGATAAATTTGACCTGTAATCCTACATTCCATTGCCTTTGTACTGCTGACAAATCATACTTTTTAAAAAATATTTTTTAGTTACAGGTGGACACGATGTCTTTATTTTACTTTATGTGGTGCTGAGGATCGAACCCAGTGTCTCAAGCATGCTAGGCAAGTGCTTTACCTCTGAGCCACAACCCCAGCCCTGACAAATCATACTTTATCCAGAGAAGCTACAATACCCATATAGTAGTTCAAATTATTTTAATGATATAACAGTAAAAAAAAAAAAAAAACAAACTTCACAATTAGGGACTCATACATCTTTCAAGGTTTATGATCTCTTGTTTTATAAGACAAGATTCCTTAAAGAAATGTTGCATTGAAGGATGCAATTACCACATATTTAAAGGAAAGAAAATACATTGAATATTTGAAGTTAGGCTATTTATGCTCTCCTTTATTCATAACTCATGCTATTTTTATAGAAGATACTATATATCTCAGTGCTTCTATAAAACAAATAATAGGATTTTCTAGTTTCCTTTCATCTCTTTTCTCTCTTTGTCTCTTCTACTCAAGATGAAGCCATTTGTAAGAAAAGATCCATCCAGATATAGAACAACAGAATCATTCAAAGGTTAAAACCTCTAGATTCACTGTCATAACTATGAGATTCTCCTCCAGTTGTTTAGCATCTATGTGGCTCAATCTCTGTATTTAAATTTAGAGATGTAATACTTGCTTTTGCTTTACCAAACTAAACACTAAATAGGGTTACAGTGTTTTGGAATTAAAGTTGGTGCATAAATCAAGATATGATATTTTGGAATAATTATTATGGCACTTCAACTTATCACTGACAGCTAATAAATCATTTAGCATGATAGTAGCAAAAACTACTAATTATGCTAAGTGAACAGTGGCCTGATATGATTCTGTATTTTATCCCTGGTAACTCATTTAACACGGATAGTCTCTCTCTTACCACTCAGTGCTTTGCCAGCATTTTCTTTAATCTTATCAGATCTCTTTGATTTAATTGAGAAGTCACTCTAGAAGAATGTCATTTTTCTTGCATCTCTTCAACAAAGTAATATAATTAAGATTATGCAAAACAGAGAAGATTCCCAGAGTGCCAGGAAAGAGTGAAAGCCTGTGAAATCCCAAAATTAGGAATTACTGTAGTCAACATAAATAATTGACATTTAGATGACCTAATTAAAACAAATTACATCTCTGTGGGGGAAAGTTATGATTTTTAACACAGAATATTCTTGAAACAGCAAAGTATCTGAGATAGTAGTGCTGTATATTTTCTATAAAAATCATGCAAAATTAGGATTCATTTTTTGGCAAAATAATGTTTAATAAATGTAAAAATGTGGAAATTTGAAAATATATAAGAAATAGATTAAGGTTTAATTTCCCCCCCAGCGGCATTCTACCACTGAGCTATGTCTCTAGACCCCACCCCCTTTTTCCCTTTTGTCATTTTTATTTTGAGACACCAGTGTTTCCTTCCGACTTACAGATTATTGAGGCTTCAATCTGTGGCTAGTACAATAGTGGGCCTTTATTTTGTGGCTAGGCAATCCTTTTGGAGTAACTTGATTTCTCATCTGTTTTCATGAATTACGTCCCATAAGTTTCCACCTACTTCCCTGTCTGAAGGTCCACCCAGACTCTATTAAGGACCTTTATTGACTCTGCAGGCCCATCAGTTTTCCACTCACATGCACCTATTGCACAAACTGAGAGTGTAGAAAAGGCCAATTTGATTCTTTCCCAGCCTGATCACCATTTCCGCTCTACTTGGGTTGAGTTGCCCATGATGCTTCCATTTCCTTCTAAAATTTCAAACGGAGAGTGGAGACAGAGATATTTCCATAGCAGATCCACCCTTCAAGTTATTTAACACAAGGGCTTTCTGAGCGCAGAGAAAGGAAATTAAAACTATATTGGCTGATCTTATGGTCTTTTTTTTTTCTCTCTCTCTCTCTCCCTCTTCCTCTTCTTTCTCCTTTCCATAGTCCCTCAAATCTCAGAGCTTTTATTTTACCTTTCCCACATCATATATTCTTTGCACAACGGAATAGCAATCTTCATGGCTTTGAAAGCAGGAAAGCCATTTCTTCACACTTAGGCAGAACACTTGGACATAGATCTCTATCAGGTGTGGTTAATGGTCTAAAAGGGAGGGAGGGATAGCTATTGCTAAAGAAATAGAACAAATCCCATTGCTCCACAAAGGTTGGCTGCCAGGTTATTGTTTTGCTCAGGGAAAAAAAGAAAATATTCTCTCACTGGGCATGGTGGTGAAAGCCTATAGTCCCAACAACTTGGGAGGCTGAGGTAGGAAGATCACAAGTTCAAGACCAGATTCAGCAACTTAGTAAGACTCTGTCGCAAAAGGACTGAGGATGTTGCTTAGTGTGGGGGGATAAAGCTTAGTGATAAATTGCCTCTCGGTTCTGTGAGTTCAATCTCTCAAAACAAAACAAAACTCCCAATCTCTCTTGGATAATTTTAGGAAGCTGAAATAAAACATGATTGTAAAAGCAAAATTTATTTCTGATGAAGAATTAACATCTTTTTGGCAGCTTTGAGCACCTCTGTCCAGCGCCAGAACCCTCCTGTCCCAACTGCAGTGCATGCCCAGGTCCCAAACCAGTCTGGCCCAGGCCAATCCATCCTGCACCATGCCAGTTAAACGAGGTACCAAGTGCATCAAGTACCTGCTCTTCAGATTTATCTTCATCTTCTGGCTTGCAGGAATTGCAGTTCTTGCTATTGGACTATGGCTCCAATTCGACTCTCAGATCAAGAGCATCTTCCAGCAAGAAGCTAATAATTCCAACTTCTACACAGGAGTTTGCATTCTTATTGGAGCTAGGGCCCTCTTGATGCTGTGGGCTTCCTGGGCTGCTGTGGGGCCATGCAAGAGTCCCAGTACATGTTGGGATTGTTCTTTGGCTTCCTCTTGGTGATATTTGCCACTGAAATAGCTGCAGCCATCTGGAACTATTCACACAAGGATGAGGTGATTAAGGAAGTCCAGGACTTTTACACCTACATCAAGCTCAATACCAAGGATGAGCCCCAGTGGGAAATGCTGAAAGCCACCCACCATGCGTTGAACTGCTATGGTATAGTTGGAGGTGTTGAACAGTTTATCTTGGACATCTGCCCCAAAAAAGGACATTGTCAAAACCACCCAAATTAAGTCCTGCCCTGCGGCCATCAAAGAGGTCTTCAACAACAAGTTCCACATCATTGGTGCAGTGGGCATCCGCATCTCAGTGGTGATGATATTTGGCATAATCTTCAGTATGATCTTGTGCTGTGCTATCCACAGGAGCAGCAAGATGATTTACAGTCAACTCACATCCCTGAGCAGGAAAATCCACTCCCAAAGATTGGGAGGGGGGTGATTTTTTTTTTTTTGCCACTAACATTAGTGTCCATCTGCATTTCTAAACAAAAGTTATTCTGTGTTTGTCATTTTAACGCTTTATTCAACATTGAAATTTGTAATTGAGAGATTTGGGGGTTTGATTTGCTTTGGTTTATATTTTTGATGTTGTTGTTTATTTTTGCTTGTATGTTAAGCAGAAATCCTGCAATGAAAGGTACTATATTTGCTAGACTCTAGACAAAAGATATTGTACATAAAGAGAATTTTTTGTCTTAAATAGATACAAATATCTATCAAATTTAATCAAGTTGTAACATTGCAGACAATTTGATACATAATAAAAGATTATGACAATATAAAAAAAGAATTATCATATTTTATACATATATGCCTTCTGAATCCCAGAAGAGTGAGGTTCAAGTTTATGAATTGCTTGCATTTGTCGAATTCCTGTTCTGCCTGCATCTGAGTCTGATTCACCCTCATCAGGAAGATGCTGACATCTGGGCTGAACTGCTGTTCCTCTTGCCTCCTCAGAAGCTTGTATTCTACAGCTTTTGCACAACAAATTCTCCTATCAATCAGACTTAGCCAACATTCCTCTTCATGATCTATCTGATGCATTTTCATGTTTATTTACAAATATAGTGTAAAATATAAAATCATTCAATGTTCATATCTCCATTTCTCCCAACTTTAAAAGCAAAATGAGTTGCTGAGTCACATTAAAATTGTATCTACTGTTATGATGTTAATGATAAAACTTACCCTAGGGAATACATAAAATGATTCTTTAAAATTACTTCGGTAGTTCAAATTCATTCAGTCAACAATTACTCATTGAATACTCGCTTTGTTCCAGGCATGTTTTAGATGCTAGAATTACTGCCATGAACACTACATTTTCCCATGAATGGAGCCCTCTATGAACTCCAGGACACCAACTCATGGTAAAGAGTTAGATAACAGACAGATCAACAAATAAATATAGGATACTTCAGGTGGTACTTCCTACACAGAAAAAGCAACAGAATAAGGTGGATGTGGCAGGGATATTTGTTTTATATACTGTGTCCATGAAGACCCTTCTGTAAGGTGACATTTAAGCAAAAGCATGAAGGCAGCAGAAGAGTAAGGTGTGCAGGTGTTGAGAAAGTTTACCTAGGCACAGGGAATAACAGGCCAAATGCCTGAGTGCCAGATTCAATGAGGGACATACATGGACATCATTGTGGCCAGAACAAGGGAGATTTGGGGACAAATAGTCGCAGATGAAGAGGGGAAGCCTGTACCTTTGGGACTATGCCTTCCATTCTGTGAAAGAGGCTTACTGGTGTGTTGCCCAGGCATTTGAGCTGCTTGGTAAAGACAAGACCAGGGGAGAGCAGCAGTGAAATAAGGAATAACAGTTAAGAAATGTTTGCAATAGTCCAGGAAAATGATGATGCAAATTTAACCCACAAGAGCAAGAAGAGTTTTGTTCTGCTTACTATTGATGTATAACAGGCCTCTCTAAAGTTAGAACAATAGGATATCAACAATTTAGTTATGCTCATAGATTCTGTGCATCAAGAATTTGGACAGGACACAACTGGACAGCTTTCCTCGCCTTTGTGAAATCTTGGGCCTCAGATAAGAAAACATGAAGACAGAGGGATGGTGACTCAATCGTTCGGGGCTGGTACCTTTTGAAGCTTACTTAGTCAGGTATCTGGTAGGGGACAGTCACTGTCCACCAAAAAATCTATTTGTTGCTTCTCCATGTGTCTTCGGATTCTTCAAAGTCTTGTGGTTGTGTTACAAGGTTGATTGCCTCAATGAAGCTGCATGACCTTTACAAATTGACAAAAACTCTCTCTGACCAAACTTCAAACTTCAATCAAGCTTCAATGAGCACTTTTTCCTACTAGCTTTAACCTTGCCTCTCATCCTGTGTTTGGTCTGCTAATTTTAGTTTTAGCAAAGAGTCACAATCAGTTTCATGAATCTCTCCATTTTTGATATCTAATTCTAGGCTTGTCTTTAGTAAGAATACTGTTAGATTCATTTAATAAGAATTACCCCACACTTGGTATCTTTTACTAATGTCTTATCAACTGTCCTCTCACTATGGTTTTAGACCACATATCTCTTTAATATATTCATAATTCAAGTTCAGTCTGTATCCTCCATTGCAGTAGTTTTGAATAAAGTCTGTCTTATCATTTTACCACATGTCAAAATAATTTCTTCTTTGATAAAGTCTAGCCTCATAATTTTGTTTATGGAAGTAGTTGCCAGCCCACTAATAATGCAAGAGCAGAAGTCTTAGGCTCTATTTCTTGGTACAGGAGAGGTGAAAAAAACATGCAAAATAAGAGATATTGCTGTGGATATATTTCAAAAATAGTATTTTCCTCAAGATTGTATGAAGGAGAATCATAGAAGAAATAAAAGAACTATTAAAAGGTGTTTTCTGTTGGTGTTTTATTTTTTACCAAAACTTCAAGGACATGCATTTCTTAAATAAAATAATTGCTTTTATTCTCCTTGGAAAATAATTTATATTAAATATATTATAGGGTTAAGCTCTCAGACTAACTCCATCAAAAGTTTAAGTGATTCATAGATAACTTCCTATCTTGGCCTTGGACAGGGAACTCTTTTCTCTGAATCTCTTTCAGAGTCTTTTTATTTAATAGAAAAATATTTTTGCAACAATTTCTGTACATACTGATTGACTAATCCCCCCACATACCACAAATAAGCATATACACAAACAAACATACAAACATATGTAATATGAGAGGAAATGGAATAAAGTTTCCATAGTCACAGTAGTTTTGCCTTGTTCTGAAAGAGTAGTAAAACACTCATTTAAAGTGGATGGGGATTAAACGTAGACATACTCTAGGCTAAATAACATACAGAAATGAATTCTTCTCAAGGTGCAATTCATTCAAAAAGAGGATTTGAAATTCGATCAAATGCCAATGCGAAGGCATATAATGCTTGAATGACATTAATTAGCTGAATATTGAGCCCAGGAGCAAGTGAGGCTTATCCACTGAATATGTACATAAGAATTTCCTATCAAGGAGAACCACAGAAAAATATCTGGAGCAGCTTCTTCCCTCTTCTTTATATTCAGGTTCCTATTACCATATTCCTGAGGAAAAAAAACACTATGCAAATATAAGAGTTCCAACTTAATAGCAAACTGGTCATAAAAGTGAGCCTTTTTCTTTTGTGACCAAATGCCTTTAAAAAGCATCTGAATCATGAAAATATTTAAGAAACTATGAATTTAGCTGGACTATGTTTTAAGATAGCAACTAAAAAGGAGGATTTCAAATATCTTCTTATAAGTCTTAGTTTCAGAGAACTCTTTTATTCTCTAGCTTAATAGCACTATTTGGCAAACACTAACTCCACATTTCTGAATCATCCGTGGCTTCTTTCATTGGTTTTATCTATCTTGAACATTTTTTTGTTTACTGTTCATGTAATTTGAGATCATGGAATGTTACTCTGATTTTTCCCCCAAAATGAAAATTATGAATCAGACTAAGGTGACCAATTGTAGTGACTTTGATAGCACAAGCTTCTTAAACCTATTCCAAATTCATCTTGGCCACCCTGATTTAAATAAAGACTCATAAGTAATTTCAATATTTTTGTATATAATGATATTTTCTATGCTACCATGTATTTACTTTGAAAGTTAATAATAATAAATTATACTATTATTGCTCCTTTCTTTTATGTGTTATACTCTATCTTTTATTTGAACCAACTATTTTTGAGTTTCAGGAATCTTTCAAAGACAAATCAGCAAAAGGCCAGAAAAGAATCAGTGTGGCAGTGCAAGCTAGGAAATAAACTAGCAATTTAAAGATCATGACCTCTAATACCATTTTGACAATTAACTTATCATCTAACCTTCTGCTAGTCGCTTGCCCTCACATAGCCTTTTTTCTGAACTTTGTGAAAATGAAAATGACAACACTGTGGTTACTGCTCAAAGGAACTGAGTAGAAAAAAAACTGGTGTAGGTGCAGAAAAAATACTTTACTAGTCATAAAATGCCACATAGATGTTCTATAACAGCTTCAGAGCTCCATAGTTTAATACGCAACTAATTTTTCTTCTAACAAACTGCTAGCAGAAGCAACTAAGATCAAGCAGGAAAAGATGCAAAACTCCTGGTCATAACATTGCCTGTTCATTTGAATTGATTTTATGGGTAGATGTCGGTAGAGGCTATGTGATCAAATGTGTACAGTAACCCGGTCATCACATTCTACTCAACAGTGAGTAGTCAGGCCGGCTGCGGCTAGAAGCTGGGCTGCATAACATTACAGTCCCTTGGGTGTGTTCCTCTTTAAATGAGTTTCTGTGTATGGTATGTGTGTGTTTTGTCTAATGGCACTGTTTCATGGTAAACAATCAGAATTAGCAGAAATGTTTTCTGACATTTGAATATGTTCATCATGCCATTTTCCCTTTGAAATTCTAATTTCATTTACTTAAAACTGACATTAATTATTTCAAGGAATCTTTCCCCATATTATTATTTTACTTAGGGATTTAGCCATAACTAGATGCTGCCTAATATAATTCCTGCTACATTCAGAAATATCTTATTGCTTTTCTGGTTCTTCCTTGTTATTCCTAGGAAGAGGAATAAAAATAAAAGATTAAGCCTCATCACCTCTCACAGAAAAGTTACCTTTTTGTTTTGGTTCTAGTTACTTGTCAACTTACTATTTAATGCTTAAAAAAAAAAAACTATAAACCATCTGAAGAAGAGTAACAAGTCTTAAATGAGGATAGGGAAGACACAGTAAATCAACATATAATAAGATTTTAACATGAATTGAGTAGTTTGTATACAGCAATGTAGGTTGTTTTCACTACAACTAATACTCCTGGGGCATTATTAGATTAAAATACAAAGGACCATGACACAAGTCCATCTGGATAAATATCATTTATTAGCTGTACATCTCTGAATAATTTTTTTAATACACTCACCAGCTTCTTCTTCACTTATCCATGCATTTAAAAGGATTCACTTATAGCTGCTACTTACTAGGCATTACTAATGCACTGCAGACTCAATGAGTAGAAGGGATAAAAGTGCCTGCCTTGTGAAGTTTTCATTTCAGTACACACTGGAAATAATATCTTTTTTGCCCACTTCACAATGCTGTGACAACATGGATACAATAGTTTATTCAAAAATGCTCTATAAACAATTAAGTGCTACATGGATATGTTACTCTCCCTATTATGTTAATGTTATTATTACAAATATTGCTGAGTGTTAGAAAGGCAGACTTTAAATAATTAATAGAAGCTTTCTGACATAAGAGTAGAGGTAGGGAAAGAAAAGAAGGGATTTAACATGGGACAAGCTGAGGACAGAATTTTTTATGTTATTGGGTTTTCTGAGAGCAACTTCATTTTTTTCTCTGGTAATAAAATGGGAGGAATCCAAAATAGTGAGAAATTAATTTGAACAAGATATCAGAAGATTTGCATGCATGGCTGTGTATGATCTGTTATGAAGGAATGTGAAGTGGTGAGAATGGAACCCCTGAGCTTTCAACAGAAGGATGACTTGGTTTGCTTTACATTTCACCTAAAAAGCAGTAGAAAAAAAAGGTCATATTGAGGGTGAAGAGAAGAATTTGGAAAAATAAATCAAAGGACTCTGAAGTAAAAGTGAGACTCTAAACTGTAAAGCTGGGTGTAGAGACAAGGGTGAAGTCTAGAAACACAGTTAAAAGAGAAATAATTATAATTTGGTGATATAATTGGGAAGGTTTGGAAACATTCCAAATGTAGAATAAGTTTGTCTGGTTTAAATAGGTAGATTAAAGAACTATCAATAAGAAGAAAAAAATATATGAACACGCTGGCATTTTTTTGGCAATACCTAAGAAAAAGTACACAACAAATTAGAGACAAAGGTGTAACACAGAAATTAGGAATAAAAGCCAAGACATGGGTATCATTAACCAAACTTTCACCATGATTGAGATTGTTCAAAGCAAGCATGTAGATTAAGAAGAATTTTAAATATAGAATGTGTGACAAGAATGATTTTGAACTATCACTTAATCACTTTAGTCTCTCCCTTGATCAGGAGGCTAAGGTCTTCCTTTAAACTGTTTTCTTATACCCTACTTGGTGCAATTCTTCCTTATGCTTTGGGAGAGATAATGAGTTTATGAATAGCTAAAGCAGGCATACTGAGAGAGACCATGAGGGAAGATCTGAACTATCATTTAAATAGTGAATGTGATGATGCCTCTTCCTCTTCTCTCCTTTTCTTTTTTCTCTAATCTGAAGTGGCAGAAAATAGTTCCCAAATTATACATATAAATCCCCTGAGTTGACCAGCTTTAGAGTCTTGTTATGGTTTGGACTTAAGAATGTCTCTCAAGGAGCTCATGTATTAGGACATGTAGCAATGATCACAGGTGAATAGATTGGGTTATGAGAGCTGTAACCTTATCAGTGGATTAATCCAATCGATTTGATGGATTAATAATGTGAATGGACTACTGGATGGTAACGACAGGCAGGGAGGTATAGCTGGAGATTGGTAGGTCACTAAGGACTACAGCTTTGGCATACATCTTGCTGCCAACTCCTTTCCTCTACCTGCTTTCCAGCTCTCATAAACTAAGCAGCTTGCCTCTGTTATGCCTTCCCATCCTGTTCTACCTCTTCTCAGGGTCAGAGCAATGGAGTTGACCAACCATGATCTGAAAGCATGATCCAAAATAAACATTAGTCCCTCAAAGCTGTTCTTTTCAAGTATTTTGAACATAATACTGTAATACAAGTCTATTTTGTCAGTAGAAAATGGAGAAAGAAAATCACAAATGAAAATATGTGAATACAGTCTTCATACACAGTCTTGGAAAAAAGGACTGTTAATCAGTAGTTTGTTTATCCTCACACTCATTAAACAATTGTATAATGAGACTTGTTCTAAGTGCTCAGCAAATAAATAAATAAAACCTGATCCTGGGCCATGAGATTTTTTTTTAATCTAGAAGAGAGGCATTAGTCCTAGAGTTTTCTCTAAATAATTTAACTTCAACAGATAAGATAATCTGCAGAATTTGTGAAAATCCTATGTTTAAATCATTTTGTCTGTATTAATTTTTATTGAAAAATTTTTACATATTTTGTAAAAATACAAAATGTTAAGGTACTACATTCACTATATATAAAACAATGTTGTTTAAGTAGTAGAATTGCCACTTACAACTGGCCAGTTTTGGGGATAAAATGACTTTCAAACATCTTCTCAGTTCCAATCAAATGAACTTTTAGTGAAGACCCCTGTGACAAAGATGCTGAGGGCCATTACCAAGTAGAAATGACGCATCAAAATTTCCTTGCTAGCGTACCCCACGTTAATGATTTCGCTGTTGACATTGCATGTAAGGTGACCTTGCTCAAAGACCAAGGCGGATCCGGGTTTAGAGCTGATCAGGTTTGAGGAAGTATCCCGGTCCTTGGGTTAAGGGCGTTCCCAGTTTAAGACCTTGGATTTTAGGGAAGTTCGATGTTGAGGATTATTGCTGCTGGAATTAGGGCGTTCCTGCTGCCTGAGCTCCCATTGAGTTCTCGTGAGATTCAGAGAGCATTTTGGGAAGAAAGCCTCCTGGAGTAGGTGATTTGGGTGGCAGCAGAACTGGTATTGCCCCAGAACGTGTGTGGAGGCCGGTGTGAGTTCGGGAATAAAGAATTGCTGTTTGAATCTACAAAGCTGTGTGGTGGCTCGTGATTCTGTGCCCAGCCAAGACTGCGGCACAAAGACACACAGCCCATTTAAAAAAAATGTAACAATTCCCTCCACTTTACATGAAAAGTATGCATTTCTTCTTGTGATATTGTTTTGAATCAAATAATTTATAACAAATTACAATTGCTGTTTAAATATTTTAAAAGGTGTACATTTTAATTTCAAGCTTTAATTATTTTATTGATTAATACTTCTTCCAACATCCTAGGTTTTAAAACTCTGCCTTTAAATAAAACAATCTCGGTCCTTTATGTCCTCTAGCATCTCTTAAAAAGAAGTCAGTCTCATGATATTTAATTTCTCATTAATTTTCAATTCCTCACTATGAGTGTGTTATGTATATGATATTCAAACTCACAGTATTCAACTGAACTTTTAATAAATCCTTTTCACTAGTCACACTTAAAAAATAATCACAGGCTTTAGAAATGTCTGTATAGTCATTTACATATCATTTAATCTTTGTTTTCAATTTTCTGGGATTTTCCATCCTTTTTATCCTATGTCCTTCTCTTTTCAACTATTCATGAAGCTTTATCACCTGGAGATAAAACAATTTAATTTTTTTATTCCAATTTGCTTTCTTCTGTATTCATAGTTTTGTCAGATTCTAGAAATCTTTATTAATGCATTAGCATTCAAGCTGAACTTATCTATATTTATATATATATATATATATATATATATATATATATATATATATATATGATTGCTAATTTTGAATAGTTGACCTGACCCATTGTTTTCCATATGATAACTGAAGAGTAGATTCAATTAATAGGCTTTATTTGAAAGAAAACAGAAGGACAAACCAAGGTACAATAATTCCTTGTATAATTCTTTATTAGAATTATGCACTTGCAATGTAAATGTGCCCTTTCTTTTACTAAAACATTATTAAATCAAATAATAAAACATATAAAATACTGTCTACCCTAGTACATGAAATAATATGGGTACAAACAAGAAAATAAAATTTAAAAAAACAAGCATAATTTTCAACTGTCATTGTTGAGGTTGTCAATCTGAGCTCTGCATGCTGGAAGATCAAGATTAGTATTAAAAGAATATTGTAAACAAAGACTAAATGTCAATCTTTAAACCATTTCTTTTTTATGTCTTTTGCTGCAGTTGTAAATTCTGTCACTATAAAAGCAGATGATTCATTGAAATTGTGAGACCCTTTTCACAGGAACAATCAACAGTAATGATGTGTTGTGAATAATGCAGTTGAGAATTGATTTGGTCTAAACTCTTAGCAAGATATTTTTTGCCATTGCCTGGCTTCAGTGGGATTGAAATGAACAGCATATTATGCTGGTTTTTGAAAAGTCTTATCACAAGTGGAGATTGTTTTTAATTAATTTGTTTATTCTAATTTGTTACATATGACAACAGAACACATTTCAATTCATAGAACACATATAGGGCACAAGTTTTGATGTCTCTGGTAAGAGTGGAGACTATTTGAGTATCATCATATTTACACATTAAAGATCAGCATAATATATGATCCTTCCCATTTTATTAGAAATAAAGTATTAGCATTTTCTACATGATACTGTCTTTTAATGATTATACCCAATGAAGATTGTCACTTTGAGAGACAGATCTAGCCGTATATAACTCCCCAATTGAAGTTCCTTTCATATTCATGTCTGAATATTCAGACATGGGCCAATACGTCTGAAAGAGCAGTTTCAAAAGATTATAAAGACCCTGTACTTAACATCAGGAAACCCGACTTTTAGTCGAAAGTTCACTAGTTTCTAGTTGTGTGGCATCTGGTAAACAAAATTCATTCTGAATTTTTAAAATTTGATTGAATGGAGTTAGTACAGGGATTTTTAAACTTGGCTAGATACTCAAATTACCTGAAAAAATTTTAAGTACAGAAATCCCCAATCTTCTCCAAAGAAGTTAAATAAAAATGTCTAAAAGTAGGACTAATTCACTTTTTCATAAGCTCCCCATATGATTGTAATATAAATCTAACAATCACTTTCAACTCTAAAATGCTGTGACATTTTATAAAATATGCAGTTTGAGAACCTCAGCATGTGTTTTAAATGAGTTCTGGGGAGAGAATTTCCAATGTAAAGTGTTGGTGTTTGTTCTATCAGTTGCATTCATAATGTAGGCTGACAAGAAAAAAAAAAAAAAGACCAAGGAAAAAAAATTAACAGGGAAGGTAGACAGGCCATGCAAACGAGAGCTCAATTACAGAAGAGCTGTCTCCAGGAGACCAGAGTCATGCTCTTTAACATTCTAAGTGATTGGTTTGTGCAGTGAACCAAATCTGAGCAGTTCCAATGTTTGAAAATGTAATGACTTAAATAGAAATACTAATATACCCTTCAAGGTCATGAAACAGTTCCTTGGCCTTAGGAAACATGTAACTTCTGTGGGCTCCTGTAGGTCAATTTGATGGACCCTTTATAACCTTAAGATTCATCTTGCTCTTTCCTCTGCATTAAAATATGTTAATACTAGCTTTGAAATCAAATTGATTCATTTTTGCAATCTGCCTTTTATAAACTTCCTTTTCATTTGCAGAATTACCAAGAAGTTATTCAAAATTACCATATTTTCTAACTGAATAAAATTAGGCAAAGGATTGAAGTACAAAAAGGTCATCAAAACAAGAGACTATGAAAGAAATCTAAGCATAGCTATTCATTGCTTATGATAGCCTAAAATTCAATTTAAAGTGAGCCCTGAAAATGTGTAATGGTTTAGAATTAAGTTTTAATCCTTAGATACATGTTTAAGGAATTTACTATCTAGCCTGGCTCTAACCATATTAGTGGAAAGGGTACAGGGTAAGGAGTGACCTACTAGGAATTAAGTCAGCTAGAGTTTTTTATCTTTTCACTTTGAAGGATAGACTGCTGAATTTCAGATGTGCGATATGGTACAGAAAATGTGGTCAATTCTATGCCTAACTCTTGTTTACAGTGGGTTATAGATATGCACAAAAACATGGATCAGAACTAACATAGTTAACATTAATCCAATTCCTAGCAATTGTTTGCTAAATTATGGCCACACCTACCATTTTGGATATAGAACTCCCTTTTTAAAAACAAATACTCTGTATACCTGCTTATCTGCCAAAGTAATGCAATCTATATTCAACTATAATGTAAAATATGTAATAAAATAAGCATATAATCATGGAATAAATGTGCATCCAAACTATGCCATCCTCCTACCTATGTATTCTATCTAATTGTGAGTGGGTTGGGGTCAGAGATGAGTAAGATAAAAAGCAATTCCATAGAAGCAGATCAAAGGAAATTTGAAAAGCAAAGGTGCAAATGGATTCTACATTGATAAAAAAAAAAATCAGTCTTGTGTGTATAAAGTAACAGAAAGAGGGAATAAAACTTAATTAAAGTACAGGTAATAAGACAATGTAAATTATAGTCCATCAATGGTGAAAAAAAGGATATATGATTTTCTTGTGAATGAACTGGGTTTTTCTTAAAAATGCACTTTCAAAACAGCTAAATAATTTACGGTATGGGAGAGTGTGCCAATGAAGTGCCACCAGAAACACATTCTAACGTGGACGAGTCCAGGATGCATGCAGTTTCTCCAACTTAAAAAAACACTTCTAAACACTATCATTCCCTAGGCAAGGGATAATAGAAGGTCCACTGGAAAAATAAACAGCAATAAGAAAGACTGTAGAGAAATTATATGTTAAGTCTCTGAGGATGATTTCAGAGTAAGAGAAAAACAATCTTACAAATAATCTAAATAAATTCAGTAGATATTTTCATGACATGGATTTCTTATCCTGTGTTACAAAAACTTGTAAATACAAGAATGACTATACAAATTTTTAAAAATGACTATAACTTTTTGTAATTTTAAATTAACTTTCAATAGTATTATTCATTTAATTTAATAATATTTGGTTCTAAGTATTTGAAATGAATCTTAAATATTCTAGCTCTTACATTTTAGCAAGTAAATGAAGATTTTGCTACACCTAACACTAACAATCTAAAACACCTCCAAATACACATGCTTAAAGGTAGGATAACTCATTTTCAAAGACATGGTTATGAAATTCGTCCATAATAACTTCAAATGGATTAATAATCCCAGTCTGGCACTGTATTTCATTCAGAACTTTAAATCTAACCATTATAACTTCTTTATTAGAATAAGAATCATCTTTTCAAAAATTACTATTTAAAATGTAAGGTGTTTGGGCTGGAATTGTAGCTCAGTGGTAGAGCACTTGCCTAGCATGTGTGAGACACTGGGTTCGATTCTCAGCACCATATAAATAACCAAATAAATGAATAAAGGTTCATCAACACGTTAAAAAATTTTTTTTAAATAAAAATAAAATAAAATCTAAGGTGTTTCAAAAAAAAGAAACATTGAAAATTCTCAGCAGCAAAGTCAATTTTAAATAGTGCAAACTTGTTGATAAATCTCATATTTATTTAATTTTAATGAATTTAATCTGGTTGCATTGGTGCTTAAGATAACCTCATTTAACTTTTCAAGTGTATCTGAAAGCTATGTCACATTCATTCACAATATCTCAATTTTCGTGTTTATTTCTGTACTGAAAATATTTCAAACAAAATAGCAATAAATGTTGAATAGAATCTATTTTGAGCCATATTCTTTAACAAAGCCTCTTATTTAGGAGTCTACGACAGCTTGCTCAATCTTTTACTGGATATTCTGTATAAAATAATCTCAAAGTTATTGTTAATTTATAATTAACATTAAGAACATTTGTTAATTTTTAATAGTTATGAAAATATTCTTAGGGATTAATGTAAGGATGTTAAGAATCACTAAGTAACCTGATGAGATATTTTGCTTTACTATAAAGCAGCTTTGCCAACAACCCATAGTTGGCATCCCATTTGTAACAAAGGCAATGACCCCCAAATGAGAGAAATCACTTTCCTCAAAGTAATTAGTGATTCAAACATGGACAATGCCTTTACATTTTTATTAGTAAATTAACATTTTTTTTCTGTATGTTTTTTTTTATTATATGTATTTTATAAAATGTTGTCAATAAAGCCGGATTATCCAAAGGAAGTTTAATCAACTGTAATGAAAAATTGTTTTTACTGATATTTTCAATTTGAGAAAAAAAAATCTTCAGATGGAGATCTCAAATTCCCTTAACCTATTATCTTCACTCACTTCTATTACCCTTCATATATCTCTTTCTTTGTCTAATCAAATAACATCCTATGACCTATCAAAAAAAAATCAGCTCCTCTTTTGATAGACCTCAATAAAACCACAGACTGGGTTAAAGCCACCCCACCCCACACACACTTTACATCCAAAATGTACATACCAAGTACAATGACTGAAGCTTCCGTGTTTGCTCATGAATCTTAAGGAAGACCTTCAGGCTTCCTGGCAGCTCTATTACAATGTTCTAATCTATCCACATCTGTTTTTTCTAGACTATTTCCTTCTTTATTACAACATCCAATCCAAACCTGAGTCCTTACACTTGCCTAATTTGTTTCTAGTTTCACTAAGACAAGGAAAGCCATCAGAAGAGAAGTTCTACATTCCTCCAACAGTGACCCTCTCTGCCTTCTTAGATTGTGTGTCCACCCTGCCTCCCCAATTCTTGACAAGCAACATCTTGGCTAGTTGTTGCTTGTCAAGAATTTCAATGTCTGTATTGTCCCTAATTCTGTTTATCATCAATTTTTATCTCTAAATTGGATAATCTTTTCAGAAACTATATAATAATTCATATCTTCAGAAGGAAAGAACAATTATCATCCTCTCACCTCCTCTCCAATTTGGGTCACACTTCTCTCAATTTAATGAAAAATTTCTAGATTTTTTTTTTTATAATTTCTGTCTCCTCTTTACAATACTCTGTCTAGATTCTTTTGAGAATACTTTAACCAGATATTTGTCAAATTTCCACAGATTTTGTTCTTATCAAACTCAAGAAAACCTGCTAAATTGCCAACACTATGTTCCCTTTTCATTTATCAGCTTGCTTGACCTACCAGAAGCTATTGATGTTACTGATTGGTCCATCTTTAACTCTGTCATCACTTTGCTTCTCTCTGGGTTATTTATGACTTTAACTGAGCCCTCATTCTCAGCTTCCCATACAAGATGACCTTCATCCTCCCAACTTTCAATCATTGAATACCTCAGGCTCAGTCTGTGGATCTCTGCTCTTCAATCCCCAAGCAATCTCACCCAGTCCCATGATTTAAATGCAATTAAAAATGCCTTATCTGTTCACACTTAAGAAGTCTGCTCAGATTTTACTTGAACTTATTCTCCAATTGTCTATTTAACAAATCAACTCGCTGGCCTCATGAACATCTACAATTTGACACGTGAAACCCCAGACTCTTGATTTTCCTTACTAGAAGAGGTAGGTCCCCATTTTTTCCTTTCTTAGTAATGATAACATCATTCTTACAGTTGCTACAACCAAGATGCTAGTGTCATTCTTGTCTTCTGTACTTCTTTCATACTTCATATCCATTAATGCTTTTAGCCCTGATCTCAAATATGTATTCAAACAGAATCACTTTTTAGTGAACCTGTTATTACCTCCACTAGACAGTGTGTTTCTTTTTCATAAAATTCAAAAACTCTGCATCTGTATTACTTAGCTTTACCTCCATTAGAAACCACTATAAACACAGTGGTTTAGAATAACAGTCATTTGTTATTACTTTAATCCTACAGGTCAGTTGGGGAAGAAGTTCTGCTGATCTGAGCAAGGTTTAGTGGGGCATCAGCTATGGGAGCTACAGTCACACAATAAAGACACATGGATACATGGAGGGAATATTATTACAGGTATACATTAAATCTATTATACCATTTTATTCAGAATAATATCCCAAAATCCTAACTCTGGCTCATAATTCTGGCCTTTTGCAATCTGAAAACTCCCCCACTCACCTCTTTTCTCACTCCCTCCTCCTTCTCATTTTATTCCTACACTGGACCTACTCCCATCTCACGCACTCTGTGTTTTTTGGTCTTCCACTCAGTCTGGAATGCATTTCTCCATAATTCTCCTTGTTTCTCAACCTGTCAGTGCTTATGTTTATGATTCAGTCAGAGAGCTGTATCCTGAATCAACGACTCAAAATGTCATTCACAGTCCCTCTATCCTCTAAACAATATTTTATCATTCTTGATAGGACCTACCATGTAGTATGGGTTTACTGTCTGTCTTCACTAGAGGGATAGAGGAATGTATACATCATGACAGCAGAGCCTTGGTGTGTTCTCTTCACTACCCCATCCTCAGTATAGCTGCCCCTTTGTATTCATAGTGACTGGTTCTAGGATCCCTGAGTCTACAAAAATCTGAGGATGCTCTAGTGCCTACTATAAAATGATGTAGCATTTGCATAAAATTTATGGAGACCCTCCTATGTGTTTTAAATCATCTCTAGATTACTTATAATATCTAATATAATATGAATGTCATGTACATAGTTGTCATATTGTATTAATTAGAGAACAATCACAAGGAAAATAATATGTATATGTACAGTAAAGATGCAATTTTTTCTTCCTTTTTTGGGGGGACATACTGGGACTTTAACACAGGGGTGCCTTATCATTGAGCTACCTCCTCATTTCTTCTTTTAAATTTTTCATTTTGAGACAGAGTCTCACCAAGTTGCTGAAGGTCTGGCTAAGTTGCTGAGACTAGCTTTGAAATTGTGATTCTCCTACCTCAGCCTCCAGAGTTGCTGAGATTACAAGTGTAAAAAACACTATGTCTGGCAAGATCAAATTTTTCAAAAATATTTTCAATCCATGATTGGTTGATTCTATGGACTCAGAAGCTTTAAATAGAGGCCAGCTAGAACAACACCATCTAATAAAAATATAATTCAAGACAGATACCTAATTTAAAATTTTCTGACAGACACATATGAAAAGATAAAAAGGTAGATTAAATTAATTTTAATAATATTTTCAGAACCCAATAAATCCAAAATATGATGATTTTAACCTGTAATATACTTTCATAAGATATTTATTTCACATTCTTTTTAAAATAGTTTTTAAGAGAGAGAGAAAGAATTTTTTATATTTATTTTTCAGTTTTTACTGGACACAATATCTTTTTTATTTTATTTTATTTTATTTTTATGTGGTGCTGAGGATCGAACCCAGCACCCCGCGCATGCCAGGCGAGCGCGTTACTGCTTGAGCCACATCCCCAGCCCTAAAATAGTTTTTTTTTAAAAATCTAGTATATTTTTATCACATCTAAAATCAAACGATTATTCAATAATCACACCTGGTTAGTGTCCACAATTTGGACAGTACACATCTAACTCATTGTTAGTATTGTATGACTTTAACCCAAGCAATCTACACACAAGTTGGCCAAATGAAATTGACGGAAAGTCCTGCAGTAAAACAGCAAGTACTTTTTCTATAGCTTTATCAGTTGAAGGCTGGTCTCACGAATTTCTTAACTTCTTTATCATATTGTCCCTGAAGGTTTTAATGCATGCTTCTCCACTTTTATCTCAACATTCTGGAATGTTTTACTGTATCTCTAGTATTCTCGATCTCACTGCTATTAACTCTTTTAAGTAAAGAGTAAAACATTCAGACACTGTGATAAGTACTGAAGATAAACAAGGAAAAAAAATACCAAATATCTTAAGTCAATTCTCATCCTTGATTCTCTGTTCACAAAAGTAACATATTACTCAGCATTTGTTGTTTGGACTTCATGTCTTAATATCTAATCTTCTGCAATATTTTCCTTTTGCATTGTAGAATTCTTGTGGGAAATACAAAAACTGTCATGAATCTCTATGTTCATATTACATGATAAAAAACTTGAGTTTTCCCTGTCTCCAAGTAATGACACTTGTACTTTATTTTGTCTCAAAACCTCACTTACTTCTTTGCATCTCTTTCTCCATCAGATGCCAGATTAAATGACACCTCCTCAGAGAAATCCAAATCAGACCAATCTCCCTTTTATACATTCACATAAGATGTAACTTTTTTCACCACTCTCACTTATGTAAGTACATGATCATTTGAATAGTTATCTTTGAAATATAGAACCTTGTTTTATTTCATAGAGAACATAGCTGTATGTGTATATGCATATGCTGTATTTTAGCATATGCTAAAAAATACTGAGTAGCAAGTGCAATAAATAAAAAGAAATGTAGTTGTTGAATACATGGAGCAGGACAACTTAGAACTAGAAAGATTGATAATGTCAGCTAACATCTCATTCCTTCATCCGAGGTGGCAGTCCTAGTGTAATGGTACAAAATTCTGTATACAAATAGCTCGCTTGCTCTCTCTCTCTCTCTCTCTCTCTCTCTCTCTCTCTCTCTCTCTCTCTCTCCTTCTACTTGGCTGATTATTTGTATCTGAAAAGTCTATTAATTTATAAGTCAGTATCATATAAGGGGGAACTGCCAAAGAGCAAGGTTTAGGGCATCATGAGAAAAGCTGAACAGATGGTCAAGGGACGTGGCATGCTTCATTATTAAGCAACTGTGACCCCCAGGCACACTGTACTTTACATTTATTTTTTATAAAATGACTTAGCTTGATTTGATCTTTATGAGACCTTATTTTTATCAACTCTAAAATGCACTCTTGTCCCCACATTTTAACCTGTCTGAAATTGAGATGCATCTTAAAATCAATGCATTTTACATCTCTACCAAATATAGTTGTGACATAAACAAACTAAAAATATCTGTTTGATATCTTCTGGAAGAATCAAGAAAATACTAGAATGTTTTATATTTAGCAAAACACAGGGACTTTGAGCCATAAAATTCTGTGATTTTAATTATTTTTTTTATTACCCATCATGTACCCCATTTAAATAATTCCAAATTAAAAGGTAAAAATTTATAGCATAGTGTTTCTTTGTGGATCACTGATCTTATTCCTGTTAATTACTTTGTAGGTCAAAATAGCCAGGGTGTTTAAGCTCACAACTGACACAGGAATACTTACAGTAAGACCAGTGCCGTAATGTGCACCTATGGTTCCAGATGCTCAGGAGGCAGAGACAAAAGGATCACTTGAGCCCAGGAATTTAAGACCAGTTCGAGCAACACAGCAATACTCATCTCAAAGAAAGGGGGAAAAATATCTTTACAATATGGTTTCATACCTTACTAACTCAAATGCCACTAATGCATACATTTTCACCTGAAGGCATTCTTTTCTGGTTGAGGAAATAGTTCCCAACCTAGAATTCTTCAAATAAGAAGCTTCATTTCCCTACTCAGCATGATAAGAACACACATCATGAAAGGCTAAAAATAAATGTTTTTGCCACTTTTCATATCCCTTCACACCATGGTAGATTTTTATTTTTTATGAATCAGTTATCATATATTTATTTGAAAACTTGTGATATATCTTGATACATTATCAGACTTATTGAGATCAACTCTCCCATAACAGAGATGTATTTTATAAACCTTCCACTGCTGTTATTTCTTATTATTTTTGTGTTTCAACAGTCTATAGACAGTTTATTTCAATCAATTGTACCATGAAATCATCTAAGGAAAAAAAAAGCTGGATGCACACATTCACCCAAACACAAAATTGTATTCACAGAGTTAACATCAGGATACATCTATATATGCCACCCCCCACAGCAACAAAGACTTTCTTCAAAGAGTTTTTTATTGTTTTGTCTTTAATTGTTAGTTTTTATATAAATGACATTAGTCCCCCTTCTTGGATTAAAAAAAAAAAAAAGAAACAGCCCAATTTCTAATTTTCTCCTTTTATATTTGCTTTGGTTTGTTTTTAAACATTGGCTTAATGTAAGATCTTCACTTAAAACTGGTTTTTGCTAGTTTTTGCTATGCAGCCACTATTATTTAAGCAGAGTGGTTTGTACTTAATGCCAACTGAAGGCAGCGTGAGCTGTCTAGATGGTGCATTAGGGAGAACAGCTGATGGATTACAAATCTCTGCATTTCACCAACAGAAATGAATTTGAATCCATCAATTTTATTCCCTTATGCAAAATTTAGGAAGTTCAGTTTATGCAGATCTGTCAAAATATTACATTAAACACCTAGATGAGAGAGTTAAATTAATTTAATTTTGCAGTTTGCCTTGATTGGGTTAGGCTAGCTTTATGCACAAGCAGCAACTCCATGGGAATCTGAACCTAGTCAGGAAAGGATCAGGGCAGTGGCAGCTGGGCTCAGCTGAATGGTCAGAAGGTATTAGAAATCAGTAACAGGGGAAGGGAGGTACCTAGATTTTCCTTGTAATACTCATGCCTGTCTTTTACTTAACACCTATCTGATGTCCCTGAAAGAAAGTAACCACAGCAGTGAATAAAATTAAGATGAAAAAAGGCCACTGTGCTTGCAATGCAGAGCAGATCAGTCAGGGCAACCAAAATGAAAGAGAAAAGGGAACAATGATCCTGCTGTGTGGTTATATAGCACCTTTCATCGAAACAATGTGAGAATTCTCTATTTTTGCAGGCCAGCTCCCTAGAGGGCTTTGAAAGCAATTCAGGAGGGAAATAAAAGGATTGCAGAACAGATTTCAGGCTTGAATGATAAAATGGACATTCTGCAAGACAGATTTTACTGAATTGATAACTGGATGATTGAGGCTGTCACACATAAATAAATTGAAAAGGAGTAAAATCAAAAAGAAAGCAGAAAAATTTGAAAGGATATATGAGTACAAAGAAAACCTGATGACCTTGAAAGAAAGTTAGAGAACCAGCCTCTACATTCTGAATCAGTCAAGAAGATTCAAACCTGGAAACCTGGTGGGCTCCTGGCAGGTATGATCAATACCAAGGTATGAGACCCTCATATTTCCCAAACAGCTTAGTTCCAAGACTCCATAGCTGGTGAGGGTTAACCAATTATCAATTCATGCAATTGTTAAGTTGATTTAAGTAACAGGCACCCTGAAATCTAGTCTTTATTTATTTTTCTTTTCTTTTATGGAAGGATTATTCCATAGAAGTATAGTTGGGTGGCCCATCAAACAGAATCTAGGTTTCTGCTAGAGTTTTTCAGGTGTCTCTGTGGGTGACAAGGACACACAAAATATTCTTCACTGAGGCTACATCTCATTACCTAGAAGTAATGGAGAGATGCCAACTTGGCTAGCTCTGCAGATCACAACCTATACCAGGAAGGAG
This sequence comes from Spermophilus citellus, assembly GCF_964194105.1. NCBI lineage: Eukaryota > Metazoa > Chordata > Mammalia > Rodentia > Sciuridae > Spermophilus > Spermophilus citellus. The sequence continues at coordinate 100,314,810 of NC_138186.1, read as the reverse complement.
AGACCCTTCTGCTATCTCTCCTGAAACTATTAGAAAATTTCCATCCAACCCACAGTCTAGCCACTGGAGGCAATGGTAGGTTGTATTGAGGCCATTATTCGTCCATGGACAGTTGGGAAGGAAGAGGAATTAGAAAACACCAGGAAAGGTGTCAGAAGCATACCCTGAGTGAGGAGAAGTACCCAATCCCCAGAGCTTCCATGTGCCCCCAGGTTTCAGCCAGATTCTCCCTGGAAGAGACAGCCACTTCCTTTCTGTGCCCAAGGAGACACTGGCCAGACTTTCTTGCCAGGTACCGGGAAATATTTCCCTGGCTTTCCCACAACCCTTGCCCTGTGATCTTTCACTGTTGGAATACATTTGAATGAGAAGGAAATGCAATAGCATCCAGAAGTAAATATAAAATAGACTTTGAGCACTCATAACATCAGCTTTTGCCATTCTTGTGCAAATTGAGAGATCAATAGATCAAAACTGCCTTGTCACATTTGCAGACATTAATAGTAAGGCTCATGTTGTTTCACCTTGAGTCTGGGCCTGATTTTTACATTGAGGAAAGAACTACCACAAATTTCTAAAACAGGTTTCTCTTTACCTCTATCTAGTATAAAGTAATGATTTCTTTATGCTATTGATATCATATATTTACCTTAGAAATTTGTTCTATAAGCATTATCTGAAACTAGATTTCTTCTGTAATAGGAATGTGGTACCTGTAATATAAAAGAACATATATCCTTGCACATATATGTGTATGTGTATATAAATGTACAGGCTATCATTCTGCAATTGAAATTCCCTGTTGCTCTAGAATAATAAAATTATAATATTGCAGTGACCATCTTCAGAAAATTAATAATATTAATCATATTAAAGCCTGTGCAGCCTAAGTAAAATAACATTTTACAAAATGACATTTGGAAGAAGAAGTTACACTGCATTGAAAAGATACAGGGCATAGGTCAAAGCCAAATGCAATCCTTAACTATACCAATGACCTTGGTTTCTTTTCTCTATCTTCATCTATAAAGTGGAGATATCAATACTTGCCAGTCTAGGTTAATGGGAAGATCAGAAATTATATAAATTTAGTACCTTCATAGAGCAATCATTCAATAAATTATACTTCCTATTATTATTGGGAAGCAGTATAATGTAGAATAAAGAAGAGGTTTCATGGGGGGAAAAAAGATCTAATTTGAAGTCCAGTTTGATATTTATTAGCTGTTTGACATTGGGAAAATACTTAACAACTGTGACCTTCTGTTGTCCCATGTGTCAAAAGAAGATAACAATAATTGTTTCTTAAAATTGTTGTGAGTAATAAACAAGATGAAATAGGTAATAGGTAAAGCGCTTACCTGGAATACAGTGGATTCTCAAAGAATGCTAATTTCCTTGGCTCCCTGCCATGCAACCAAAGGGGTTTACTTTTGCAGGAATTTGTTCTTCAACATTAAAAACCAAAAAGAATTTATAACCAGAGAACTTTCCTATAATTATTTCTAAAGTATCCATGGTATGCAATCAGAAAGTGAATCTTATGAGTAATAGCTTCCAGACTACTTAGAAAGTTTCTGTCACTCATTAATCATTCTTTTCTCTTTTGTCTGTTTGTGTGCTCACCTTCCTTCAACATTGATAAAGCACCTGCTATGTTTAACGCATGAGCTGAAAGCTGGAGTTGAAGGGAAAAACCATCCAGCTAACATGCTCTCCTCTTAAGGCAAGGCCCTCACTAAGTGTTTCCCTTCCCCTGCTTCATAAAGCCACTATTTTGTTGATTTCTCTGTCAAGAATTCTCTGTTACTTCTCTTTCATCCATTTATTGCATTACCATTGTCTGGCATGATATTGTGCTAAGCCAACCACTGATGCCAAATGCGAGACGTCCAATGGAGGAGGATTCATGCCCAGATCCCTGGAGCCCCCCTCTTGAGAATATTCCAGTGGCCTGGCCAGGATAGAATGAAATTTCACTAGCAGCTGCAGCAGTAGTTCACGGCCATGTGAGAATGTGACATCTCACTCTTTCATTCAAAATGCTTCTCTGCTCTCTGCTTCTCTTATATTTTAGTTTGCCTGCCTCCAGGACTCAGATGCTTTCATAGAATTGATGCAAACCCCTGGGAAATTTATTTGTCCTCTGATATCATCCATGCTAATGCTTCCCTCCATTAGCTCAGATAATCAAGAGTTGACTATACATAGAACTGTGGGATTACAAAAGCACTTACAATCTAATGAGAGAGAGTGGAAAATACTGAAGGAATTTTTAAAAAGGGAGAGAGCAGAAAGAAAGCCACAAATATATACATAAACCAGTTTATAATGCTCTCGCTAAGCACGAGAATTACACAGGGTGCATAATGGAATAAATAGAACAAATGCCACTGAACTAGGGTGCTGTCCAAGTGCTGTGAAACATTAGAAAGCCAGAATGTATGAAAATGTGTCCTGGTCTAGAGGAGAGTTTCCATGGCATTTGTGGGAAGCAAGGTTCAGTGACTGTCATTCTAGTTAACTCTGATCTCTTCAAAACTAGTTTATCACTTCAAAGGGTGGTTTTAGACTGTAATTCATCTGGATGAAAATCAAGTTACAAGACAGGGCCAGCTCTCAATATTAATAGTTGTCCAGCCATCCTACATTATGGATAGTGCTGAGTATGGATATGGTATGAGTGTATGGTTTGTGAGCAAGGGTTTATGTGTTAGAGGTTTGGTCTTCAGTGCATAAATGTTAAGGGGTGGTGGGATCTTTAAGAAATAGGACCTTGGTGAGGACCCTTAGGTTATTGAGGGCACTGCCCTTAGAGGACCCTAGTTAGTTCTTAAGAGAGGGTTGATATAAAGCCAGTCTCTGTCATCCTGCCTCAGAACATGGTTTCTCCATCTCACAATACACCCAACATGATGCCATCCACTGTGTGATGCTGCCAAGGGGGCCCTTACTAGAGTTACACCAATGCTAGCATCATGCCCATGAGCTTGCCAAACTGTGAGCAAAGTTTTCTTTATAGTTATAAGCCTAAGTATAACAACAGAAAATGAACTAATTCAGTAAATTATCTCTAGGAAATTGATGAGTTGTTCCAATTCATGCCATGAATATACAGGCCCACATTGAGTGGATAAGATTGGCTCCAAAGAAATGCCAAATTTTTCTTTACTACTCTTGGAGACTGAACGTCATCAATACCTTTATCCTGTGGTATAGCAGAAATTACTGTCCTCAAAATGAAAGAGAAGAGATTGGGCGAATTCCAAAGTAAACTACACTTTCCATTTAATATCTTATTTTACAGGAAATATAGTATTGGGGTGGTACATTACAAATTAAATAAATCAGTGGTGGCTGCTATAGCAGTGCTTTTGTATAAAGGCACAGAATTAGCATGCTTTTCAGTTGCTAGATGAATGTTTGTGATATGTAACACTTTATCAATGCTATTTTTTATACTCCAAGTCATGAAATACCAGCTTCTCCACGTTCACTGAGAGATGTGCACAGTATACCTTTGTAATATTATTGTCTTTGTAATAATATTGCCTCTAAAAAGTATGTATATACTTACTTTCATGAAACCATTCATGGATATTTAGTGAGATTCAACTTACATCCTGAGAAGCAAGTTCATTGTTGAAGCAATGACATTTTAATTCCTGGAATAACACAGACAGTGACAGCCTAGGAATGGGAATGAAGCATTTGTAACAAAATCCAAGGACAACCAAAAATATTAGAACCATGAGACTTCATTAAACAGAATGAAAATACTCAGTTAAAGCAGGAAAGAAAAAAAAAATATGACTTAGATGCAGTACTTCACTGTTTAAAAGGTGGTAAAGCCATTACTAGGATTCTCTGGATACAGGAAAGTACACAACCTTAAGTTCCATTGGAGTATCCACAGTAAAATGCAAAGATGAGTAGAAGTTTCTAGAAGAAATTAACAACACATTCATACTTCCTCCAAGATAGCTAGGTAAATATTTTCATAATCCGACCTTAATAGGCAAAAGGCAGCATCCAGATAAGAGGAGAAGGACAGTTTTTTTAGATCAGAGGGAGCATATTATGCTTTTGCAAACACAGGAAGATGAAAATGTTCTCTGTATGTAAGACAAGGAGAATATTATTTTGGTGCTGTAGACCATGAAAACATTTGAAGAAGTGGGAAGGACCAAAGACTCCACCCCTGGGAAATTTGGGTTAAAGTTTCATATAAATACTTGTCAGAGACTAGGGTGACAGAGTAGGCAGCACAGAAAATTTGGCAAATAGAGAATGAAAGACAAAGAGAAGACAATGACATATTAGTCATATCTAAACTTGCTACAGAGGGCTACACTTCTTAACAACTTCATCCCAGGTGACCAGATATTGTTCTGATGGGAAGGGAGACTTTGTTAACATCTCCACCTGTTGGGGTAGTCCCCCCATTGTGTTCTTACTTGCTTAGTCATTAATAGGAGGCTTGTAATGATCCCACTGCCGACTGACCATTTCTGAGACTGTCCACTGAAGGATGGCTGATATCAAACACTTGAGCAACTGCTTTGGTGAGAAGAGGACAAATAACTGCAACAATATAAGCTGAGGAGTGTAAAAAGCATTAACACACACACTTCACCAGCCTCAAGAGCTAAACGTAAACCATTCTAGGTGTTGGGAGTAAAACACTGGAAGCTCTCAAGCCCTGGATGCACCAAAAAGATTGTTACTTGTTTTCTTCCAGAAAAATCTTGATATCTTTAGTTGTTTAAAGGGTACTACTTTGGAGATGCCTGGTAATTAGTAGTATATTTTGTGTTCATATAATTTTTAATGCTTCATTATTTTAAAACTTAAAATTTTTATTTTATTTTTATGTCAGTCCTTCTGATAGGTGTGTAATAAAATGTTGTTATAATTTTAATTCACTTTCTTTAATGATTAATGATGTTGAGCTTTTCATACACTTTCTAAGGGTCTATCCTCTAAAACAATGTTTATTCATTCCTTTTCCCATTTTCTAATTGAATTTTTTCTGATATTGAGTTTTATGAATTCTTTATGCATTATAGATTCTATATTTTTGTCTATTATGTTCTTTACAAATATTTTAACCAAGTCCATGGCTTGTATTTACATCCTTCAAATAGAATATACCAAAAGGCAAAACCATTGAATTTAATGATATTCAATTCATGATTTTTAGTATAGTTTATCATGTAGTTTGTGTCCAGTCTAAAAATGATTTGTCTAGCCCTAGATTCCAGATATTTTTCTATCATTTTACTTTCAACTTGCCTATGCTACTGTATTCAAAGTGAGTGTCTTACAAACAATATATAACTGATTTTTTTCCATCCTGCAATCTCTTCAATTTACATGTTTAGGTTGTCTGCATTAAGGTAGTTATTGATAAGTTTTAAATCTGACATTTTTGTGTTTTCTGTTTATTGCTTTTGTTTCTTAATGTTCTGTCCTATTTTATAACTTTCTTGTGGGTTATTTAACATTTTATATGAATTCCATCTTTATTTACTTAAAATACCATCAGACTTTAAATTCTTAGCAGTTGCTTTAAGTATTACTAAATATATGTGTGTGTGTGTGTGTGTGTTATATATATATATATATATATATATATATATATATAAAATATTATAGTCTACTGTTACTTAGATTTTACCAAATTCAGTGAAATATATTTTATTCCACAAAACTTAACATCCTCTTAACTTCCTTTAACCTCCCCTCTTTATATATATAATTTTCTTAAGTATTTTCTCCACATGCATTGAGCACTTCAACAATTGGTGTTAAAATGTCTTGTATGAAGCTTCAACTATAATCAAGGACACGCTGCAGAATAAGGATAACTCTTACTTTCACCCTTATTTTTACCCATTCCAATGTTCTTTTCTAACTTAGGTTCCAAGCTTTTTTATTATAATTTTATTTTTTTCATTTAGAGAATTTCACTGAGTCAATATATAAGGGAAACCCTTATGTTTTCCTTCATTTGAATATCTCTTGATTTCATTTTCATTTCTGAAGGATACCTTGCTGGATGCAAAATTTTTGGTTAACGGTTATTTTCTTTCAATATTTAAAAAAAATGTTATGTTGCTTTTTTCTAGTCCACATAATTTTAGATGAGAAAGTTTCTGCTATTTTAACTGTTCCTCTACAGATAACACATCATTTCTGTAGACCGCTTTCAAGAATTATTTTGGTCTTAATTTTCAGAAGAATGTGCTTCTTAATCTGTAATCAAAAGCTTTTGCCGCATTTGCAAAGTTTTTAGTCTTTATTACACCAAATACTGTTCAGTACCATTGTATTGTTCCTCTCCTTTGGAACTCCCTTTATAAGGACACTAATTTCTCTACTGGTCCCTAAAACATTGTTCATTTTTTTCCCCTTAAGTTCACTTTCTCTCTGGTAAGATTACTTCAATGCTTTCAATCTGTTTTCAATTTCACTGGTTATACTGTCATCTCTACCTAATAATGAACCCATTTAGTATGTATTTAATTTTGGATATTACATTTTAGTTCTATAACTTCTGTTTCTTACATTAGTAAGTCTTCCACCACTCCAGCAAATAGCTAAGATAATAAACCTATAAAGAGAAACAGTTATTTGGGGCCACATTTTTTTAAGGATGGAGTTGATAATACATTGAACTCATCGCTTTGAGCCTGTGATGAGGTAGTGAGTGCATCATAGTGGGGACACATGACAGTGCAGAATCACATATTTCATGTTTAGAAAGCAAAAAAGAGAAAGGGGAAGGGACCAAAGTCCCACAGTACTCTTCAAGAACATGTCCCCAAGGTACACCTCTTAAAAGCTTCACCATTCCCTAATACCACAACCCTGAGCACCAAACCTTTAACATGTGGGGTCTTACCAGACATTCACAACCCAACTATAACAATGCTCTTTTATAACTTTCATTTCTTTCTGAGATTTTTATTACTTTTATTTATTTTTAAGAATGCTTAAATGCTTGTGCATGCCTTTTAATATGGCTACTTTACAATCCTTGTCAATTTATTCTAACATCTTTGTCATCTTGGTGTCAGCATCTATTCATTGTTTTTTATAATTTATATTGTAATTAAACTATTTTTTGGTATGAGTGATTTGTCTTTATTGTATTGTGGGTATTTAAAATATTAATCTATTATATTCTCAATTCTATTTAGTATATAAATTTTATAGCAGCATTACACTTTTGAAGTATAGCAAGAGGGCAGGTAGATGTTTATATTCAGCCTCCCAGAGGGTCATGACAATGCTCCCTGGGCAAAAGTAGGGCAGTAACTTGCACTGCTCATTGTTTCTGAGTAAAATGTAAGATCAGCTTCCCACATGTCCACAGGAAAAGTTAAAATGACCATATTTTGTATTGAAGGAATAAATAAAATGTATTATTAAAATTCTAAAAAGCAAGTAATATAAGCCAAAATTACTGTCATATTTGCCAGATGTTGAAAGCAAATCAACCACTGTTGTCTGGCTTAGCTTAATAATGATGAGCTGACATAGGTCTGAGAATAAGGAACCAACCAATGGCCGTCATGATTGTTCATCAACAGACCACAGTATTTGGTTATATAAAGTGACTTCTAGGATCCCCATGGTCAGTTATTCAACAAAATAACCCTGGGGGTCAAACCATTCTCCTTACTGTGGTAATACTCTTGAGTATTATATAAATTATGTTCAATTTATCATTCCAGGCAAGTGTTACTCCTTGAGCCTGACATTCAAAACCTTAATATAAACATTGATATACTGGAAATCTTTTCAGCTGTAGCAACACTTACAAGCATACATAATTACAGATTTTACAAGATGTTGATGATCTCCTAACCTGTAAAACTCTCTCAATGTCTTTGTGAAGTAAATAAATTCTGAACACTTTTGGGAAATAAAATTGTTGTTCATGGTAAATCCAATTCAATATTTTGTCTCCATAAAGCTTTATATTCCTTCCCTGTGTTGCATCAAAGAATTTATGGTACCTCATATATGTAAAGTGAATTTTCAAGGCCAACAGGAGAGCATATCTGATGCTTTGAATCTCTCTGCATTCTTTTTTCTGTGATCTCTAGATTCCCTTTTAAAGAGACCACTTGTTGAAGTCAAGCCCTTGGATAATCTCTCTTTTGCTTATTTTAAAATCAACTGATCAAGACTTTGAAATATATCTTAACATCTGAAAAGGCTCTTTCTCTTTACTATTTAATGTAAATTAGTCATGGAACTAATATTGTATCATTCTCACAAATAGCACACACTCTCAAGGGGAAAGGAATATACATGGCATACATACCAAGAGACAATTAAGGAATTAGGTCTATCACACCCCTCAAATGTCACTTATAAAATTCTTTTATTTATTTATTTATTTATTAGTTACACGTGACACTACAATGATCTTGACAATTATAAAAATTCTTTATAAAGAGCAGGGTGTGGTGTCACATGCCTATAATCCAAGTGGCTCAGGAGGTTGAGGCAGGAGGATTGTGAATTCAAAGCCAGCCTCAGCAACAGCAAGGTACTAAAGCAACTCAGTGAGACCCAGTCTCCAAATAAAATACAAAATAAGGCTGGGGATGTGGCTCTGTGGTTAAGATCCCCTGAGTTCAATCCCTGGGACTCCCCACAATTCCTTATAAAGAACTACTGCTTCTTTTTAAAATTGTTTTCTAAGAAAATAAAAAAGAAACAATAATTTTCAATTCTATGACAAACAGAAAGAAATAAATTAACAAAAGTAAAGACATTATAAGAAAAAGAAAATCTTACAGAGCAATACTCCTCATGAATATAGGAGCAAAACTCTTCAACTAAATACTATCAAATCAAATTCAATAGCATATGAAAAAGAAAATTTATTACACATGTGATTCATCTGATAAATGCAAGCCTGGCCAGCATTATAAAATCAACTGAAATAAGTCACTGTATTAATAGAGCAAGGAAGAAAGGCATATATTTTCTCAATAAATTTAATTTTTTGAAAAAATCAATATTGATTCATGATTTAAAAGAAAATAAATTCAGGAAACTAGAAACAAATAAAGTTTTCAACTCAAAAAAGGGATTTTGCTTAAAACTTAAAGTTGTCATTGTACTTAATGATACAAAACCAGACAATTAACCCTAGAATGTTAGGGGAAAGGAAAATAATATGATAGCTTGTAGGATAAAGAACAGAAAAAAAATAACAGGCACACGAGTAAAAGAAAGAAAAAAGGAAAGAAGCAAACAGAAAAGGAAGAAATAAATTTTAAAAGACAGGAAGGGAGGAAAGTAGAAAAGAAAGAGAAAGAGACTGTTTTATTCAAAAATATTATTGTCTAAGAAAATTCTAAAAAAAATTTTCAAAATCTTCTAAAATCATAAATCCATTTGAAAAGTACACAAGATATAAAGTCAATATACAAAAACAATTTGTATTTTATATACCAACAATAAATAAGTTTTATATACTAACAATACAATTGAAATCTCAAAGTACAATGCAGTTTAAAACATCAAAGAAAACTGATATATTATGATACTACCCTACCAAAATATGTTGAAATGTAAACACTGAAAATGAATACATTTATGTATGAAATTAAAGATTAAAAAATAAAAAAAATATACAATATTCATGGATTAGAAACTTTAACACTATTAAGGTATGAATTATTATCAAATTTGTTATATATTCAATTTGACCTAAATAAAATTTCTAGGAGCATTTCCTTAGGGTTGATATTGATAAGCTAATTCTAATATGTATTTTAGAATACATAGAATTAAAACACATATTACAATGAAAAAACAGACTGGAAACACAAAGGGACTAGTGGAGTTCAAATAATTTTGAAAATGAACAACATAAATAAGAAGATTAGCTAATTGAAAGATAATATAAATTTCCAGTAATGAAGATAGTGTGGTAACAGTGAATGAATAAAAATATGAATCAATGGGACAGAATATAGTCCAGAAATATTTACAAAGAATTATAATTAAATGAATTTTTAAAAAGATGTGAAGTTGATTCAATAAAGAAAGCATATATGTATTCAAGAATGATGCTAAAAAATTGTACATCTGTGTATTCCATGCAAATGACAATGCTTGACCCTCACTTTACCAACTTAAAATGGATCACAAACTAAAATGTGAAACTACAAAGCTTCTGAAAAACAATATAGGGAAAAAATTGTCATCTCAGCCTAGGCAGAGTGTTTTTATTTAAGTTTTTGAGTTCTTAGGTAGAAAATAGTCAGCCATAATTAGAGGGGAAAGCAAAATATAATCCAAATTATCACGTAGGAACCCATTGGCATTGCAAGTGAACAAATATACACATTACGGTGGGTGGGATAAAGAAAAGAACTAACCTAATTTACTTTTGGAATCAATACACTGACTGGATACTATAAGTCAAAAACAAAAGCAACTATATGAAAAATATTTTTACTATGTAGAGCAAACCTATTTCTTTCAAGAATGAGTCAGCAATTCTGAAATATTTTTTATGTATACTAGATTTGAAGAATTAAGTAAGTATATTGGAGATAATGATTTAGAATTTTTGCTATCAGAAAAGGAAATTAGAATTAGAATTTTAAAATGTAGAAAATCTAGAATGGACATGTGATATTATTGAAATAAGTCGTCTCAGTATAACTTTGTACTGTACATTCCAATAGATAAATATGCATTTCCAAGTCATACCCACTGAAAGAATATACATGCAATGATATTTAAGTTGCAATGGGCACACCTTCTACCTAAATGTTGATTTCTAAAGGCCATTCTCTAATTAAAGAAATCATGGCTCTTTGAAAAAGTGATTAACTCCAGGACAAGCCAGTATCTCTTAAAAATCTTGTATGGACAGAAAGTAAGGTATTACTCTAAATGAAAGAGCATCAAAGCTAACCTGAAAGCATTCTTACTGATAAAAGGGATCAATTTGGGGAAAAAGCAAAATGAAGATATAATTAGATTATATTCTATAGAATAAAATGAATATTCACCATTTAATCTGAAGTAAGTAAATATTTGCCCACATAAATAAATGTGGGAGATATGGCAGCTCTTTCTTGTAAAATGATTTCAACTAATAAATATGAAAAGAATGAAGTAGATAGAAAATCGCAGCAATAATTATTGCAAACTAGATCTTTAGACACATGCTAAAAGTAATGGGCAAAATTTATGGGATAAAATGATATTTCTTAGTCTTGAATTAACTGCTTCCAGGTTTACTAACTCAAAAGAGGAAAATAGTAACTTTTTAGTTGAAAGCACAGCAGAACCATTTTAACCAGGCAATCAAAGTTAAATGAGATGCATCAATTGGCATCACAGACTTCTTTATATGATACACTTAAATGGCAATAATTTTTGTGTCATACTTCTAGGAAAATACATAGCCTCAATCTAATCATAAAAAAGATCAGATAACCCCAAACTATAAAGTATTCTACAAATAACTAATCAGCACCATTAAAAGCCATAAGAGTCAGGAAAGAATGAATAACTATCATAGACTGGAAAATATTAAACCATGAAACTAAAAAGTTAGGTGATTTCCTGGAGGGGATTCTGGAATAGACAAAGCATTTTGGTGGTTAATGGTAAAATTCCAATAAAGTTACAGTTTTAACTAAGAGTATTTTAACAATTCTAAGGTAATGTAAGGATACTGGGTGAAGTTTGTATGGAAAAATTCTAAAATATTTTTCCAACTCCTCTGTAAACCTACATTCATTTTAAAATAAATGTATTAAAGTTACATAGTACATATCTGGGACATTAATATCATACTGTTATTCCATATAACACTAGTTAAACATCCTCTTTCTTAATTCTGAGGATAGTGCAAAGTTTTTCACGTCTTGTGATCATTTTTTAAATGGCTATCATTAGTAGTGTAGTGTTGATAAAGAGGAGGAAAAGAAGGAAGCTTCTAAATAAAAGAATTAGTTCAATTTTTCTTTAGACTTAAAATAACACTGAGTTAAATGTTTGCTAAAGTGAAAATACGAAAATTATTTTTCCCCTATTGGAATGAGGTGGAAACTTACAACCCCACGAGGGGAAAAGAAAACTGAGGACTCTGACCTTTTGCAATTTCCCTTATGTGCCAAAGGTCTCCCACCTACCAAAAGTAAGCCCACCAAAAGTTACTGACAAACTCCTCCCATGATGTGGCTTTGCTAAACCCTATAAAAATGCAGACCCTTATTGTAGCCAGTCACTCAACATTTTCCTCTTGCCCCTCTGCTGCTTAGAAAAGCATTGCTAACAGTTGAGGTCTGTCACCATTTCTATTTCTTTGTAATAGTTTCTTTTATTTGCTTTCATTTGGTGCTGAAACATCCTAATGAATCTCTACCATCTTTATATCCTCCTCTCTCCCTTTCCTTCTTTCCTCTTAATAGAGCGAGACTGCTCAGGCCCTTCAGGTCCACTATAGCTAAGTGGCAACTGATATGTGACCTGAAATTGACCCCATTCCTAGGCAAGAATTTTGGTAGCTCACTGCCATGTGGACAGAACAAGAACCTGTATTAGGTCCTTTATTGGAAAACTCCTTCTAATGTTACCTGCCTCCAATTCTTTTGGATCAGAGGCTACTTTCTGCCATTTTGTTCTCACATGCAACACTGACCTCCTCAATTTTCAGAGAAGCAAGGTCTCTTCCAGTTTCTCATAAAGGTGCCCCGTCCCAGACCTTCCACATCTTGGTTTGTTTGGGACCCTGGGTGTCCTCCAACATTGGGATTGCAGAGGGGACACCCTCTCATTCTCTTGTGGAACAGTTCTATCCAGTGATAGGAGACATCAAGGTATGATTTGATCTTGACTGCCACCCGGGTCAAACATCTCCAACACAGGGACTAACCAGTCCATCCCACAGGACTCCCCCTTAGGTTGTCTCATTAAATTTTTTTTAAAAACCATCCACTTTCAATCTAATCTCAAAATTAATTCCATAATAGGCTGAGTACTCAAAACTGATTACAATATAAATTAGACAATCTAAGTCAATGGCCAAAATTTAGAATTCGGGATTTTTTTGACCCAAAAATTCCTCCAAGATTTATTTTATCCAACAAATGACAAGTGGCCTGAGGTTCCTTACCTCCAAGCTCTCTTTTACCTTCATTCAAGGCCCTTATTATGCCAACCTTGCTCTGCTCTACAATTAATTCTCACTGACTCCCTGCTCCATAAGCCCCCTATTTCAGACCCTGCTCCCTAGCCCTCTTCTTCATTTACTGCCCCCCAAACAGCAGATAAACCTCCACAAAAAGTAAGAAAAGCTGGAGGCTATAAAGAAAAGTTTCTTAGACAGGATTGCCTCATAATTGTCAAAAAGACTGTTGCAGTCACAAGTTTTATCTTAGTCAATTTGAGACCTACAAATCTTTCTAATCTCGTACATAGGCAGGCATGATCTGTGTTTCTGTGTTTGCTAGTATGATCATCTAGCCCCAATATTTACCCCAAATATTGGTCTAAAAGATACAATGTGGCATATAAAAGTCCTAACTAACTTTACCAAGAAAGCCCTAATTGACACAGATAAAGAGATCTCTACTAAACACAAAGGTAATATGAAAAGCAAGGTATTTTGCAAAAATCAAATGGCATTTGACATCTTAACTATAGCTCATGAGGACATCTGTGACATTATAAAAGCTAAATGTTGTACATAATAACTCTATCAAATGAGCCCACTGTGCTGATTCCCACATGGTTTATTTTCCAAGAAGCAATTTACCTGCAGCTTTGCCTGACCTCTGTGGAGAGGATATGTCACATTTCTTAGCAAGCTACCTGTTCACTGAAGGAGAAATGCAGACCCAAAATAATGTTGATAAGAACCCAAGTTACCCTGAAGGAGATTTTTGTGACCAGATCCTGAAACTCTGGGAGATAAGAATGGTTCCTCCTAGCTATAAAATCTGTAAAAATGTATGATTAGGAATCTGATTAGAACCAGTCAACTTGGGCCAAGGTGACCTAGAATTGCCATGACAGTGGGGACTTGAAAGTCTGATGTCACTCGGCCATCAGTCAAAAGTCAAGAGGTGGGTTGGATTCCCCCTTCACCCATGTGTTGGGGATGTTTGTCCTGACTTGCTTCAGTTTCTTTTCTGTGGGAGAAATTTGGTGCATGGGACAGAGGAAGACTTGAGACAACTGAAGGCAGCTAGCTAGGGCCACTCCCTGGTGCTACAGGAAGGTCTCATGTCCAAAGTCTGACCCCAACAGCCCTCAGGTCAAATATTGACCACTATATGTCTCTCTTTTTCTGATTGATTGACTTAGTGTGATGGTGGAAGGGACTCTCACCCAATGAATCTTGGATTATGAGATGAAATCTCTGTCTGATCTGGGTCTTTGGAATAGAAGTGACACATTAATCCCCAGAGTATGAGCCAAGTAATCTTTAGAAATGCTTCTATCTCAATTCTGTGCATACTGTCTGCCTCTTAAACAGGGACCCATTATGAGAGATTCTCAAGATAGAGCTCCCAGAGCTTTAAAACCTTCTCTAGATTCTTATAGGACACATTTTCTTCCATATTCCCCTCATCTGGCAGGAAAAATAGAAAATCTGTATCAGTTAAATTAGAGTAAAACTGCCCCTCATCTGCCCTGGTTTAGTAATTCAAATTATTTATGTTTTATAGTGGAGATATCACCCAGAGCATTAATAGGCTGGCCTCCCACTTCAAATTGAGGAGTATAATATAAAATTATTGCCCTGTGAGTATGAGGACCCAAAAGGACAAAGGGAACATGTAGGAAATTTTAAGGGCACAACTAGCTATCAAGAAGTTACTATACTTCATTCTGAGTGAGGCCCCAGCCATAGGTCATGGAAAGAAAGGCAGGAACTGCTGGATGCTAGAGGCTTTGGGATCTGGAAGATATCCCCTAGCTAAAGAGACAGTTTCTCAGCACAGGCAGCCATATGTTCTGTTTTCCTTCTTTCATTCATTCTTGTTCAGAGGAGAGCCTCATCCTCAAAAGTAGGGGATGCCCTAATCACAGTTGAGATAAAGGAGATGCCTAATAATTTTCTAAATCCAAACTTGGCCTGAAATTTTTAAAAAATGGTTAAAATTCCCTATGCATGAGGCATTGCTCATATAAGCAGCTTCCCTTACTTAGCTTGTACCAGATCTCTCTCTCTCCAATGCTCATAGAGATTTCAGAGCTTACAAGCCTTACAAGACTTGCAGAGGTAATTGCGTAAAACTGGTTTAAGACCAAAGGAAAAGAAAAAGGTGTCACTTTTAATTTCAAGTCACCATGGGACCTAAATGGTTGGCTATCTTGTCTGTTCCAAATCTACCACCTTACTTTCTTAATAAGTTCCTCCCTAAATGAGGCAAAAATTGAATGACTTCATACACATGTCTTCTTCTCTTTGAGAAACTTTACCTGAGGATTTCTGGATACCTAAATTCTTTAGTTATGTAGACTGACTCTAATCTTAGCCAAAATTGAATTTTGGTCTAATAAAGATGTTTGGCATTCTCCTTTACTGGAGTATTTATGGCCATGTCTTTCTTTTTCTTTTCTTTTTTTTTTTTTAAGAATTTCAGTTATTTTCTGTAATTTTGAGCTTATGGTTTTATGTTAAATTCACATTTGATCCTGTGGACCTAAATTAATATCTTTTTCTGATCAGTCTTATTTTATCTAACTATAGAGGTTTTGACACTCTGTCTTTTTGATAGGCCAATTTTCAAGGGTTAACTCTCAAATACATTGGAAAATTTCCTTTTATAAAATCTATGAAGGACATAGAAATAGTGGTATTGGGGGTAAAACTGATAGCCATCAAGAACAATTGGCCACCTGAACCTTTAATTTCAATTTCCACTATGGCTGTTGGACTTTACACCTAACATTTTCAACTGTATAGGCCAGCCTTATATTTAAGTCTGATGGGCTATATTTTAATTTCGAACAATTTAAATGTAATAGAGGTTTTAATAAACACCTGTAGCACTGTCTTCTACCTGTGGAGATATATGTATAAAAAAGCATAAGATCTCTGTTCCCTGTTTGTTTACTATATGTGTACATATCTGTGTACTGCATTATTGTGTCTACATATGTGCTTGTATGCTTATTTCATATACATGGTATCGAAATTGGCATAGATCAATGAATGCACATAAGTTAAAATTTAAAAGAGAAGTGGATCCAAATAGCTTTTAGTCCATGTGACTTAAAAAGTTTAATTTAAATTAGGTAAACAGATGAGACTAAAGATATCTTTAAAGTCACTAACACACACATTTTTCTAGGTGGTCAAACAAAACAGTGTTGGTTTCTATAAAATGTCTACAATATAATATCCATTGATTCTATGATTTTTCTACCACAGGGAAGATATAGTACTGTTAATCATACTTATCTGATATCTTGGTTTTTAACAGTTCAAAATGAAGAAATTAGATTTAACATCAACATCAATGAGATTAATCATTAATCATGTGTTTGTTAAGGAGACATTTGATAAATTTACAAAGGTAGAGTACTAAAACATCAACTGATCAATATAAAATCAAGTACTCTTAACTTAAGTTCTATAAAGCGATAAATGTAAACATTAAATGTGTTTTTAAATGTTAGTAAATTTTAAAAAATAGAATTTAAGATATTTTTGTTTCTGAGTCTTCATCAAACCAAAATTACTTAAAGTTCTAACAGATATAATTCTATATGCAAAGAGTTTTAAAAGTTTAAGCTGTGTTTCAATTAAATCACTATAAATAACATAAACTACTTCATCTTATTAAAAGGATAAATTATAAAAAATTCAGAAATTCCATAAGGGTTGTTTCAAAATGTGAATTTAAGAAGGGATCAACATCTAAGAAAGAGATTTAAGAAGGTTCTAGGTATGGAAATATGTTTTAGTATGAAGTACAAGGAAAAACAAATGTTTCTGAATGAGAAAGTCTTTTGTGTGGTAAAGTAAAAAGTTATAGACTGTCTATGTAAGTTCGATAACGTTTGTGGAGGGTAAATTTCAAAAAGTTTGAGTGTAACTAAATTGGTTATACATAATTAGCACCATCAGTTAAATCATTTAAGGCTTTTCTCTAAGGTCAAATATTAATGCACTGATATAAACCAAAGTTTAATCCTCTATAGGTTGAAGTAACAAGGATTTTTTAAAACATTAATTTGTTCTTATCTATCAAGATAACTTCTTATGCTGTTAAGTTTTATTACTTATAAAAAATAGTCTTAAAGAAATTAGGGTTTGTACAATTCTGGTTAAACAAAAACTGTTATTTCACAGTATTACAACACACTACAGATTTTGATATTTTCTTCATGTATTCATATCTTCCAAGTATGCAAATCTTCAAAATATAATATTTAGAAGACCATTTTACTAAGCTGGTGGTCTTCCAACTAAAGTTGGAAATAAAGATTTGGGACTATCAAAATTATGTTTCTTGATTCATAGCTATAATATGAACTTAATTTATTTTTACACGTGTTAATTTCATTTTGTACCTTCCTTAAAAACATTATAAATATTATCTGTTAGTGCTTTACTAAAGTACAACTTCTAATGTAACAACCTGAGTTAATTTGAGATAATATGCCATTACCTACAAAATGGAAAAGAGGTAAGACTGACTTCCAGTACCACTACTGACCCCCATTAAGTAGAAGGGGTAAAATAACTGTAAAGTTATAGACATTAAAGTTAAAACCCAGTACTCTTACATTAATACTGGTGAAACTGTCTTGCTGGTTGTTTAAGACCAAAGCTTAGGGACTAAATTTAAGAAAATAAAAGGCCATGAAAGAAAAAATAAGTCAGTATATGGTTCTTGCCCTCCGAGGTCAGCTCAGACCTAGGGAATGATGAAACCTCTCTAAGGGCTTTGCAACTCTGGGCCACATGACCTCCTGATCAGGAGTATCAGTGAGACCATGGAGAACAGAAAGCTGACCAGTGCACATTCTGGAAAGAGGAAGGTCATTGGAGAGAAAGATATCCCTGGTGCTTCCAAGGGAAGCCATGTGGTCAACGAGACTCTGAAACAATGTGGAAGATGGCACTAGAGGAGCTAAGAGGCATCTCTCATGTTTCCAAGAGTGACACACTGAGGGATCTCAGCTGATTTTTAAGAATAAATAAAAACAAGGTCAATTTAACCAGCTTGATTTTAAACACCTAGCAAAAACATTTATAATCAAAGTACAATATCTGGGTATTTAAAAGAAAAGACAACAGTTCTTTTTTTAAAAAAAATAATTCTATTAGTTATTGATGGACCTATATTCATTTATTTGTGTATATGTGGTGCTAAGAATCAAACCCAGTGTCTCACACAAGCTAGGCAAGTGATCCACCACAGAGCCATAACCCCAGCCCTACATAATAGTTCTTTTACTAGAACTTAAGTTATACACTTGTGTAAGCCCCACAGCCCTGCTCCCCCAGTTCTGAGGCATTTTTCCATTGCAAGGTTCATATTTACCCCTGCCTACCAAAAACTTGGACTGGCCTCTCTATGTACCTTAGTCTTCCTTACTCCTCAAATTGGCTTGGTAGCTAACAACCAAAATGTGCCTATTCTAATAATGGCATACAGCAAACACAAGAGAGCCCTTCAGTTTATTCCCTTACTCATAGGTCTAGGAATATCTTCCAGGATTGGCACAGGAACAGTGAGATTAGGAACCTCTGTTCACTACTATAAGAAGTGGTCAGAATAGGTTATTGAAGATATCCAACAGGTCACCAATTCAGTACTGGCTTTACAAAATTCCTTGGCATCTGTCCTGCAAAATCCTTGTGGCCTAGATCTCCTTACTGCTGACCAAGGTAGCCTATACCTCTTCCTCAAGGAAGAATATTGCTTCTATGTCAATCAGGACTGGCAAGGGATAAGGTTAATAACTACAAGACTGATTGGATCATCAGAGATGAGAACTGGCCAATTACTGGCAGGCCTCATTGGGAGACTAAAACAATGGACTTCATGGCTTCTCCCTCTTTTAAGCCCTCTAATACTCATTTTTCCTTGTAATAACCTTTCTCCCCTGCTTTTATAACTTTATACAGAAGCAACTTCTTGACAGGTTGCTCTGTCTAGCCCAGACCACCTCCCAAGAACATGCAAAAACCGTTCTCCTCCTTCACTCACAATGTGACTCTCCTGAGTTCTGTAAGGAAGGAATCACCCATGATGATGTTGAAGTTCATTCCATCTAGACCTGCCTCAAGCCACAATCACCAATATTGTATAGAAGCCTAAAATACCCCAAACCTTCTCCTGTTCTTCCAGATCTGTGACAGGGGATGCCCAACTCTGCCCCCTTCAGCCACAAGTAGCCAGATATGATGACTTTGTCCCAACTCATTATACCCCTTTCAGAGTCTGGAATGAAGGAGGTGGAAACTTACAACCCCTTGGCAGGAAAAGGAAAATGAGGACTCCGACTTTTTGTAATTTCTTTTATCTGCCAAAGGTCCCATACCTGCCAAAAATAAGCCCACCAAAATAACAAACTCCTCCCATTATGTGGCTTTGCTAAAGCCTATAAAACTCAGACCTATGTTGTAGCCAGTCACTGTCTATTTCCTCTCGAAAATGTGCCCTTCTGCTGCTTAATAAAGCATCACTGATCAGTTGAGGTCTGTCTCCATTTCGGTTTTTTTTTTTTTGTATTCTCTTTCACATGCTTTCACTATTTATCTCTTTAATTCTTCCATTTTTCTAATAGAATGAATTCAAAATAAAAGGTCATGCCAACCATGGGGGGAGATGCCTGAAATTTCATGTGTTCTATAGGCTCATACATGGTGCAAGCTAGACTGAAATTTAAAGTACATATTGTTGCTTTCCAAACAGTAAATTTTATGCAAAATTTTAAGGTTTCAGATGAACTGTTTTAATGAAAGCCATAAATTTGTAATTGATTTTGAACTGAGTAATTGAAGAACAAGGGAAATGTTCCTTCCATGAGATTTCCTGCATGATTTTTCAGATGGTTTTGCCATCACCAGTTTCACTGAGAACATCACCCTGCTGGAAGCTCACTGTGAACAGATGAAGCACCTTTCAACCTGAGTAATTACCTCCCAGGGCTATAAACCCTCTGTGCCCAGCACATAACCAAGCCTTGTCATTAGAATATAAATTACCTTTTACTTTTTGATCTATTTTAAAGGAGAACTGCAGACCTGACAGCTGAGTAAGAGGCAGGGGTCTAAGGAAATCAGAGAAGAGAGGAGGTTGGACTGGAAAGAACCATTTTCTCCCTTGCAAATGAGTTCTGCTTTGAGGCTTGGATTGGAGAAATGTTAGGATTAAAGCAATAGGTAGGGAAGAGACTAGAAAATCAAGAAGCAATTAAAAAAAAAAAAAAAAAAAAAAAAAAAACAGCTGCTTCCCATCTCTTTCTCTCTCTCTGGCTAGTTGTCCAGTCAATGACGAGTATGGTAGCAAAAGTTGGCTTTGCAAAGCAGAAAAAAAAAAATACTGAAAAAGTTACCATGAATCTTTGTTTCTTCCAAAACATTTTCAGTGCAAATAACTTCAGGACACACACATCTCAAACATTAAATTAAAGGCTTTTATCCTTTGCAGCCACCAAGATCCCCCAGTTGTATAGAAATGAGAATTGGAAAATATTGCCTAGTGGACCTCTTGGGCAACCTGAACTTCTGAAAACAATAGCTACAACAGATGTTTCTTTCATATGATCTGTGTTTGATCTCCTAAATAATGTTTCACTACCAGGGGCTTGGCAAAGGGTCAGGAAATGTGGATAATTTAAGGAGAAAATATGGGAACAAAGAAAAATCCCATGATACCCTGAAACAACTGTTGTAAATTCCAATGATCAAAATGTGGTTTATGTTACAGCAAATAATCTTTATTTTAAATGTATAATTTCCAAAGATATTTAAGTTTTCAGACAAAGGCAGGCAGCCGTTTGCAATAAAAGCACACTGTTTTATTATTGTAGACAATAATAAGGAAGTCCTGAGACAATAATACACATATGGATATCAAAAAATTATGTTCTTCCTCCTGATGTCTGCAAAATTTTTGTGAATGTGCTCTTGGAAATCTTGTCTATTATTTCTTTAGTTTGATTTCCAGAAGTTTATTCAAAAGTCCTAATGTTCTTCTTATTTATTCCAGGATATTCTTATTTAGAGATAAGAAATAACTAGGCAATTTCTCATAATAATGCTCTAATTAAAAAGAAACACTGGATTATTTTCCCCACTAATAATCTCAGTGCACCTGAAGAAAATAATTTCTCCTGACTTTGTAAAATTTATTAAAGTGTCCTCTTTCCTTTCATTTGGTCACTGTGACAATTAAGACTTCATTTTCACTATTGGAAATGCACTAAGAAAAATACTTTGTTTTATTTGAAAAGTATTCTACAACCAATATGATCAAAGAAGTTTAGCCTAAAATGACTTAACATATTCTATTCTAAGCACTTTTACCTAAAATAATTTTTTTCATCCACTAAATTTGTACCTTCATTTGGTGTCCCTTAGGAAGCTATCATCATTAAAATGCCAGATATCTGGGGAAAATGTAAGCCAGCAGTTTTGGTTTGCAGTACAGTGATGCCCTACTTACTTTGGAAAAGGAACACACATGGAATCAATGTGGCCTGTCATGCAAAGCATATAAATTTATATATATATATATTATAAAATTATTGACCATATTTGGAAAAAATGCCAGACCCATGAAATAATATCTTACCCATCTTTTTATTGAACATTCATGATCATAGAACACATATCATGTAAATCAGCTAATGAAACAATTTAAGACTAGCAAGAGACACACAAAGTTATTTCATGTTTATAATGAAGCAAAATATTCCCCATACTCAGCAGCCACAAGGTTAAATCTAGATATATCCTGCTATTCATTTCAAGAGCCACAGAAATGGACTTTCCCCATTTCTTTCATTGGTTTTATACACTCTCAAACTCATTATTATGTGCATGCTATTTTAATTCCAGTCCCTCAAAGAACCTATGTTTCCCTTAGGTGTCTCTCCAAAGCATAATCTATTGCTCTTCTAAACCATGAAACATAGTAATTCTTTAGCCATATGGCTTTTAGTAACTGAAATGAGATCCCAGGAGTAAAATTCCTTGTATTCAGGATCATTTTCCTTCTTGAACTTAAGGTATAATAAGATATGAAAATATGATGAAAGTAAATGTAATTGTAAGAAAATGAATTTTTGTAAATAGTGAGAATTTCCCTATAAAATATTCTCCTATAGGAATCCCTAAATTTAAAATAAGAATGATTGGTTTCAAAGAATTCACCCAACTATCTGCACTTAGGTGGAAATGGTGCTATGTTAAAGATGCAAATGCTTGTTAGTTAAATTTGTCATCATATGTTGCAGCTCTGTATGCACCATCTGGTTTTCTTTCTCTCTCTCTCTCTCTCTCTCTCTGTCTCTCTCTCTCTCTCTCTCTCTCTCTCTCTCTTTTTGCTAGTTTGAAGTTGGGAGGGGAGTAAATTTTAAATGTGGCTGCGTTTGACAGAGTACCTCCACCTCCACTTGAGTTATCTTTGTTTTTAGTGTTTTTTCCCATGTAATAGTGAATTAATATTCTTATATTTAAATACTAATTTTAAAGAAGAAGAAAAAGGATTTTTTCACTTTTAATGTTTGATCTAAAAAAAAAAACTTATACATGGTGGATAAGGATTACTACGTTAAATAAGTTTTCCCTTAGGTGTCAATTATTTTAAATCCAGATTTCAGTTATTTCTATAAGAATGTAGTGGTTATTTAGACCATGAATACCTTTACAGAGATCAAAGGCCTTTAGAAGACTAATGTATGAAGTAGACGCAAACTCTTCCTTTTCAATGGTTCTGAGAAGATTCCCTTCAAATCAAAGGCAGCAGAGCCCACTACTGGCATAGTTGTTGCAACTTTTCCCTAGTGAAGTAATTGGTTGTTGCTTAGAGCTAAACTTTTACAGGATAAAAGCAAAGTCTAGGAATATAAATAATACAAAATTTCAACTAGCTTTTAATACTAGTGAATCATTGCAGAAAACCATGGAACTCAGTCTGAAGAACCGCATTAGGATGCTCACATCATACTATGGCACTTCCAATCTATTCTTTGGAAATCTGTGATCCCACTGGACCATTGAAGATCAGTGTGAGATGCATCAGCCAAGTTATTGCAATGGCCCACAAAGGAGAGTCTAAATGAAGTTATAGGATATATGTGAGCCCCTCTTAATTATATATACTATATTTTACAGATATGGTGATTGATATAAATTTAATCAGTCAGGTACCTATTTCTCATTATCATTCCACCAAAAAAGAAAAAAAAATAGCCCCCAAAACATTTTATAACTCATTTTGAATGGAGGGCATCATAGATTTTTATGGTGACTATATAAAATTACCACAAAGTAGGTAGCTTAAGACAAAATAAATTTACCGTCTTATAGTTCTGGTGGTCAGAAGTCTGTAATAAGTACCACTGGGTTAAAATTAAGTTGTCAGTAGGACAGTAGGATGGTGCTCCCATCAGAGGCTTTGGGGGAAAATTTGTTCTTTCAATCATTTACCTTCTTGTGGGTTCTGATGGTTCTCGGTTGTGGTTGCATCATCCCAATCTCTGTCTCATGGTCATTTCCACTTCCCTTCTTTTATGTTTAAAATGCCTTTCACTTACACATATGCTTTCCACAAACCCCTATAAGGATATGTATAATTGCATTCAGAAACAGTCCCATAATCCATGATAATTTCCCCATCTCCAGATCCTTAACTTAAACATCTATACAAAGATCCTTGTCTCCAATAAGGCAACATTCACAGATTCTTTCTTTTTTAATATATAATTTTTAGATGTGGATGAATCTTTAGTTTTTTTTTTTTTTAAGAGAGAGTGAGAGAGGAGAGAGAGAGAGAGAGAGAGAGAGAGAGAGAGAGAGAGAGAATTTTTAATATTTATTTTTTAGTTCTCGGCGGACACAACATCTTTGTTGGTATGTGGTGCTGAGGATCGAACCCGGGTCGCACGCATGCCAGGCGAGCGCGCTACCGCTTGAGCCACATCCCCAGCCCCTGAATCTTTAGTTTTATTTACTTATTTTTATGTGCTGCTGAGAATTGAACCCAGTGCCTCACACATGCTAGGCAAATACTGTACCACTGAGCCACAACCCCAGCCCAACATTCACAGGTTCTTGATGTGAATACATTTTGAGGTTTGAGGGTCACTTTTCAGTCTACCATGAGAAGTAAAATATATTACCTAAAAACTCATAATTATGTGATAATCTTCATCTGATTTGGGATTTGAAAAACATTTAAGCAAAGATTTAACTGAGAATTTACATGAGGCACACATTTACCTTGTAACAAAATAACTGCATATCCTCTCTGAGGTAATACACACTCATCCCAGGACCCATAGATGACCAAAAAAAAAAAAAAAAAAAAAAATCAATCACAAATGTCACTCAATAAGGAAAGCACAAGAAATCAACATTATAATATTTGTAGGAAAACAAACAGTAAAATCAGACTCATAAAAATTTCAATAGGATAAAATCCCTCCAAAATATTCCAAAAGAGTATAAATTCAGACCTAAAGCTAATGGTGATTAAGTCACAGAGGCCCAAAAGTTAGTGACTCAATCCAATCATTCTGTAAATTTTACAATAATATAAGTCCATATTTTTATGATAGAATTTTTAAACATTGCTCATAATTTTATGATGGAACTTCACTCAATTAGAATTTCTGCATACAATAAAATAATCACATTTAATTGTGAATAAATACATAAAAGCAAAAAATGAAATCATGAACATAGAAATGAACCTATCAAAAATAATAAAAGAGAGACCAAGGTGTGATGGTGCATGCCTTTAATCCCAGTGGCTTTAGAGGCTGAGGAAGAAGGACTGGAAGTTCAAAGCCAGTCTCAGCAACTTAGGGAGGCACTTAGCAACTTAATGAGATCCTGTTTCTAATAAAATACAAGAAAAAGGCTGGGCATGTGGCTCAGTGGTTAAGTACCACTGGGTTCATTAGCCAGTACCCCCAAAAAATTGATAAAAGAAAAATGTTTAAAACTCATAGAAATTTAAAAAATACAAAAATATAATCAAAATTTAAAAGGAAATGGACAGATCAATTGATAGTTTAGTTCATTACGTCGCTAACTGTATTTAATGAGGATTTAGTACAGGTCAGAAATTCTGCTGAGAACTTTACATTGACATTCTTATAGCAACTATGAAATATGTGTTGCCACTATCCTCAATTAACAGATTAATAAAATGGGGATACAAGACTAAGACATGCTTAAATTGCATAACTTCTAGCTAGTATAAGTAGGATTAAAACTTTGGTAGTGTTTTTACAAAAGCTATTTTTTTTAAAGAGAGAGTAAGAGAGGGAGAGAGAGAGAGAGAGAGAGAGAGAGAGAGAGAGAGAATTTTAATACTTTTTAAAAAATTTTTTAGTTATCGGCAGACACAACATATTTGTTTGTATGTGGTGCTGAGGATCGAACCCCAGCCACACACATGCCAGGAGAGCGCGCTACCGCTTGAGCCACATCCCCAGCCCACAAAAGCTATTTTTTTAAAACATTTATTTTTTAGTTATAGGTGGTCACAATATATTTTATATTTATGTGGTTTCTGAGGATCAAACCCAGTGCCCCACACATACTAGGCAAGCGCTCTACCTCTGAACCACAACCCCAGCCCTACAAAAGCCATCTTCCACAATAATACTCCACTGACTTGATTAGGCACAGATGAAGAAATCTTCAGAACTGGGAGACAATCTAGAATTTTTTTTAATCAAAATGTAGTAACAATGATAAGGAAAACATGAAAGCAGATGGGAAGCATGAGATAAAGTAAGATGTCTTAATAGATATCTAATTGGTCTGCCATAAGGAAAGATTAGACAAAATGCAGAAAATGTAGTATTACAATCAATCATTTTGAGAATATCTCCCAAGTAGATGAAAGACATGAGTCTATAGATTACAGTACCACAATAATTCCAAATAGGACAAATAAACAAACCCTCAGATAAACATATATTAGTAAAAGTATAGAACATTAAAAGAAAATTATCCTTAAGAATGAGAGTGAAATAGAGACATGTTGAAACTAAAAGAAACACAAAGTGCTTAACAACAGAAGAAACCCAGCAAAGGAAATTGTTTGGACTATTATTCAAGGAGATGTAAAATGATCTTGGAAATAAGTGCTGAGCACAAAGTAAGAAAGCCAAGTAAAATGGAAAATATGCCAAGTAGTCTATATAAGCATTAGCTGTGTAAGTCAGTAAAGATAATATCTACTTTGTGGTATTAAACCAACCAAGATAGAGCTGAAATTCTCATCAACAACCCCTGACAATAACAGAAATAAGATACAGCACTTAAGGTTTTCCAATAATGGTTGACTATGCCCTTTAGACTAACTCTCCAATTCAGTATATAGGATGATTTGTATAACAGAAAGCTGCATTTAAAAATCTTATATTCATTAAGATGCTTTCAAGGAAGAAAATATTTGCAAGCATATGGTCCAGAATAAACAGAAGCCAAACTACAGTTTGTTAAATAAGGCTTTGGGTGCCACTTTCCCCTCTAAGTAAGGGCCAATTCCAAGAATGACTAAAATCTAAGAAATGAACAATTAAAATAAAAACATAACATAAAGTAAAAAGACAATAATTAAAGTTACAGAATAAAAAATGAAAAGAGGTGCTGGTAAGCATCAGGACTTTCGGTTTCGACTCAAATAGTGCAATATAGGAGTAAAAAGAACATGAAAGAGACCTTCACGGGGACTGATGACAGCTTCCAAGCTTTTTATGTTTATTTATTTTTTTATTTTTTTAAAGAGAGAGTGGAGAGAGAGAGAGAGAGAGAGAGAGAGAGAGAGAGAGAGAGAGAGAGAGAGAGAGAATTTTTTAATATTTATTTTTTAGTTCTCGGCGGACACAACATCTTTGTTTGTATGTGGTGCTGAGGATCGAACCCGGGCCACACGCATGCCAGCCTCCCAAGCTTTTTAATACCATAAAAGATTAAGGTGTTCAAGTTGCTAATTACCCTGATGTGATTCCATATTTAAATATCACACTGAACTCCATTAATATGCACAATCAATAAATATTAATCAAAAACTAAAATACATATTCAAAATTAATGCTGAAAAAGGTAAAAGCAAATCATTTTGTAAAAATAGTTAAACCAGATTCTTAAATTAGATATCCTATCTTTTTCAAATGAAATTGAAAATACTGTAAAAAGGTATAATCCTTCTAAACATCCAAGAACATATAATCTTTCTAAAAAACAAGAGTACAATAGAAAAAGAATCAGCGTTCTTGAAAGCATATTCACTAGACATGCATTGTTTTAAACATATCAGAAAGTATTCTTACAGAACAATGAGTGCCATCCAAACCCAATTTCTCCACATATCTTCTAAAACCATAAAATCATGGAAAACAGTGAATAAAAACAACTATAAACCACTTCACTATAAAACTGATTCACAGAGATTCACACTTTAATCTCCTTGCAATTAGTAACCTAAGTACTAAAAAAGCAGGGTCAGATTTGGTTCTCAAGGCAGAAAAGAGTTAAGTATTTATGCAGCATTTAGATGAGAATACTTGAAGCTTAGAGGAAGAAGTCATTCTGAAAGGAGAATCTAAACCAGAGAGGGAAGAAATCAGACTCAGTGGACACAACATTGAAAACTGAAAACTACAAATGAAGAGGCTTAAAGATGCATGAAATCAGAAGGGGGACTTTAGGCAAGGAGCACTTTCTGAGAGAGCTGGAGGTGATGGGAGTAGGGGGGCATTATCATTGGAGTTGTGGGTGAAAAAAAGACTGAGTGGTAGAATTAAGTGTGATAACAAAACAAAAGAGGATCACAAAATCAAGAGACATACCAATACCTTAATTTCAAGAAAAAAGAGGAAGAGGAAGAAGACAAAGAGGAGAAATAACAGTCACATTAATTTAAAAAGTCACAATCTAATGAATCAACTAAAGGGGGTTGTCTTGGAGTAAGAACCAGTAAGCTACCCAAACTCCGATCCTCCACCAACACTGAATCCCTTCTAACTGTTTCTTAAGAAGATATTTGTTTAAGCATATGTTTTAAAAACAACTGTATAAATCAAGTAAATAAGAAAACAAAATTATAATGACAATATTGGGATAGTGAATTGGTGTCCACACCCATATTTCTATCCTCAGGCTCTATGCCTTGGGAGCAACATGATAGCAGAGATAATATTGTGAAGAAGAAAAAAGCCCAAACTATAGGAGATGATCCTTCCTATTTAGTATGCTCTATTCCTTAGGAGGGACTTAGACAAAGCCAAGGCTGCTTCAAGCAGTTCATGGCTATCTCAGAATATTTACTTCCAGCACATTATACGGTCATTCTGAAAACTACAAGTCAGAAGAATAGAAACGAGAAAATAAACTGGATTGGCACCGGCTCTGGGGAAGATCTAGCACATACATAACTTATGGAACAACATCAGGTGAAACAATCTACACATGATGGGGATTAAAGAGTAACAGAGAGAGGGGGGGAAAAAGTGTCACCAAACTCATTTCAAGAAATGACATAAAATTCAAAATCTGATGGAGGAAAGAAACATCCAAGTCCCTGATACCTACCTATTTGAACATCAATATATCTTAAACACATTATAATAAAACTACCTAAAGACAAGGAGAAAAATTTTAAAGCAGTATGATAAAAGAAAATTTTCACATATAAGGCAATCTTCAAAAGGCTATCAGCAGAATTTCTCACCAAAAAACCTGGCAAACCAGGAGAATGGAATGACATATTAAAAGTGCTGAAAGATGTCCACTGTTTCATTTTTCTCACTAATGATTTCTTTGACTATTCTGGGACTCTTATTTTTCAAATTAATTTCATGAATGCCTTTTCTGTTTCTATGAAGAATGTCACTGGAATTTTAAAGGAAATTGCATTAAACCTGTATAGCACCTTTTTAAAAAAAATATTTACTTATTTTAATTAGGTATATATAACAGCAGAATGCATTTGATTCATTGTATACAATTACAACACAACTTTATGTTTCTATGGTTGTACATCATGTAACATCAAGCCATATGTGCAGTCATACATGTACCTAGGGTAATGATGTCCATATCATTCTACCATCTTTCCTGCCCCTGTGTACCCTTCCTACCCTCCTTCCCCTTTTCCCAGTTTATTTTCTCCATGCCTTCCCCTCCCCATTATGGATCATCATCCACTTATCTGATAGAACATTTGGCCTTTGTTTTTTTGGGGGATTGGCTTACTTGGCTTAGCATGATACTCTCCAACTCTATCCATTTACCTGTAAATGCCATGATTTTATTCTCTTTTAATGCCGAGTAATATTCCATTATGTATATATACCACAGTTTCTTTATCCATTCATCTATGGAATGTCATCTAGATTGCTTCCACAGTTTTGCTACTGTGAATTGATGTAGCTATGTCACTATAATATGTTCATTTATGTCATTTGGGTATAGACTGAGGAGTGGGATAGCTGGGTCAAATGGTCGTTCCATTCTAAGTTTTCTAAGGAATCTCCATACTGCTTTCCAGATTATATAGCACTTTTGGTAGTATAGCCATTTTGACAATATTAATTCTGCCTATCCAAGAGCATGGGAGATCTTTCCATCTTATAAGGTCTTCCTCAATTTTTTTTTCCTTAATGCTCTATCGTTTTCATTGTATAGGTCCTTCATCTCTTTTGTTAGATTGAATCCCAAATATTTTTTAATCTATTGTGAATGGGACATTTCGCTAATTTCTCTTTCAGTTGATTTATCACAGATGTACAGGAATACAATTGATTTATAAGTGTTAGTTATATGTCCTGCTACTTTTCTGAATTCATTTATTAGTTCTAAAGTTTTCTGGTGGAGTTTTTGCCTCTTCTAAATATAGAACCTGTCATGAGTAAATAAGGATAGTCTGAGTTCTTCTTTTCCTATTTGGATCCCTTTAGTTTATTTCTTCTAATTTCTCTGGCTAGAGTTCCCAGGACTCTGGGAAGAGAAGTAGTGAAGGGGGAATCTCTGTATTGTACCAGTTTTTAGATAAAATTCTTTCAACTTTTTTTTCCATTTAGAATGATGTTGGTCTTATGTTTAGCATATATAGCTTTTACAATTTTGAGGTATGTTCATAGAATCCCTAATTTTTCTAGTGTTTTGAACATGAACTGGTGGTGTATTTTGTCAAATGCTTTTTATGCATCTATTGAGGTAATTATTCTTTAAGTCTATTGATGTGATGAATTACATTTATTGATTTCCATATGTTGAACCAACTTGCATCACTGTGATGAACCTGACTTGATCATGATACATTTTTAAACATGTTTGTGTATGTGATTTGCTAGTAGTTTATTAAAAATTTTTGCAACTATATTCATCAGTGATATTCGTCTGAAGTTTTGTTGTTGTTGTTGTTGTTCTTGATGTATCTTTGTCTGGTTTTGCTATCATGGTAATACAAGCTTCATAAAATGAGTTTGGAAGAATTCCCTCCTTTTCTAATTCATGGAATAACTTAAGGAGGGTTGGTGATATTTCTCTTTTGAAGGTCTTATAGAATTCAGCTGAGAATACATCTCAACCTTGGATTTTCTTTCTTGGTATACTTTTGATGGCATTTTCAATTTCATTTCCTGAAATTGATTTGCTTACATTTTCTATGTTCTCCTGATTCAATTTGTTTAGGTCATGCCTCTCTAGAAATCACAGTACAAGACCTTAAATTATATTTCAGAACTATAATAATAAAAACAACATGGTATTGGCACTAACATAGACATGAAGGCCAATAGTACAGAATAGAAAACACAGTGACAAAACCATGTAAATATAGTTATTTCATTCTAGACTGAATTCCTCAATAAGACTCCTAAAGCACAAGAAGTAAAATCAACAGTCAATAAATTGGATGGTATGAAAATAAAAACCTTCTTCTCAGCAAAGGAAACAATAAAGAACTTGAAGAGATAGTCTACAGAATGAGAAAAAAATCTTTGCCACCTGTATCCCAGATATAACATTTATCTCCAGGATATATAAAGAACTCAAAAAACTCAACAGCCATAAAACAAATAATCCAATCAATAAATAAGATAAGGAATTGAACAGATACTTCAAAGAAGAAGAAATACAATAAGTCAAAAAATATATATAAAATGTTCAGACTCCCTAGCAACTATAGAAATGCAAATTGAGACTCACTCTAGTCCAAATGATAATTATCAAGAATACAAGTAATAATTAATGTTGGTGAGAATGGCAGGGAAAGGTACACTCATATATTTCAGGTGGGACTGCAAATTGGTGCGTCCACTTTGGTAATCAGTATGAAGATTCCTCAGAAAACCACAATTTGACCCAGTTATCTCACTCCTCAACATATACCCAAATAACTTAAAATCAGCATACTATAGTGATTTGACCACATCAATGTTTATAGCAGCTCAATTCACAATAGCTAAGCTATGGAACGAAACTTGGTACTTTTCAACCAATGAATGGGTAAAGAAAATGTGGTATACATATACACAATGAAATATTACTCAGCCATAAAAAAGAATTAAATTATGGCATTTGCTGGTAAATGGATGGAATTGGAAACTATCATGCTAAATATTATAAGTCAATCCTAAAAATGCAAAGGCTCAATGTTCTCTCTGATATGACGATGCTAACACACAAGAAAGTAGGAGGAAGAATAGAAGTTCATTGGATTAGATGAAGGGGAATGAAGGAAAGGGAGAGGGAATGGAAATAGGAAAGATAGTAGAATGTATGGGACATGACTTTCCAATTCTCATATGTGATTATAGAACCAAGATAATTTCATATCATGTACAACCACAAGAATATATTCCCTGTGTGTGTATGTGCGTGTGTGTGTAATGTCAGAATACACTCTACTGTCATGTATAACTAAAAAGAACAAATAAAAATTTAAAAAATCATTTCTTTTAAATATTAATGTTATTTTACCTAATAAAAATAGTGCTACAAGTTAGCTGATATCCAAGAATACCACAACCAGACACACTTATTGTGCTAAGTGATGGTATAAGTCAAGGGGAGACGGTATTGAAAACTGTCATCTTTGAAAAAAGATATAGGGAAATTCAGCAATATTTACAGTATTCTCTTTCCTACATTGTGTAGACAGTATGCTTATTCTTTCAGTATTATTATTTTTTATGCTTTTCTTATGCACCAGGGATTGAACCAGGGGCATGATATCACTGAGCCACATACATAGTCCTTTTTTAATTTTTTTAGACAGCATCTCACTAAGTTGCTTAGGGTCTTATGAAGTTGCTGAGGCTGACCTCAAATTTGCAATCCTCCTGCCTAGCCTCCTGAGTCTCTGGGATTCCAAGCGTGTACCACAGTGCCTGACTCATTATTCTTATATTTAATTCATTTTAAAGTGTGAACCATTTCATGATAAAGTTATTACTTAATAAAAAGAAAGTCATTGTATTATTGTCATTCTAGCAAACACTTTTATTTCTTGGAAAATTAATCACAGAACCTAACTGAAATACTTTCCAAGTTTTGTTTGGTAATTGTGTCATGGAACAATCATATGTCACTCATAAAGAAAAAAAAATCCTTGCTTTCTTGATGGCATTTATTACCAATATTTACTCTTAAACTTTGGATAGTCTCATAATCCCTAAATCCATTTCAACACTCTTCTTCTCTTGGGGGAACGATACTGGGGATTGCACTCAGGGGCACTTGACCACCGAGCCACATTCCCAGCCCTATTTTGTATTTTATTTAGAGACAGGATCTCACTGATTTTCTTAGGAACTCACTTTTGCTGAAGCTGGCTTTCAACTTGTGATTCTCCTGCTTCAGCCTCACAAGCAGCAGGGAGTAGAGCCATGTGCCACAATGCCTGGGTCTGACAGTCTTCTTGACACTGTTTCCAACTGAATCCCTAGAATCTATAGGACTTGTTTCTTTTATCAAATTTGGCTAATATTTATAGAGTGTCTACACATGTCTAGGGCTGCACTAGGTGTTCAAAGTGACTCCTTTGTACAACACAGCCATAGATTGTGGCTTCATGAGGCTTAAAATCCAGCCAAGAACAGTAACAACAAATAGTCTCAAGTTTATGTCTGTCGTAACAGGCAGGTTCCTCATCAATCCATAGCAATAGATCATTGCTATTTCCTCATGTGCCAGTCAGGAAATATATTTGGGCTCAGGTAGATAGTCTAGACTAGTGAATGCTTAGGCACAAGAGATTTTAAGTTGGAAGATCTGGTAGCCAGTCTCTGCTATATCACTTACAATAAAAAGAGATTTAGTTACCTTAAACTCTCTGATCTTCAAGTTCTTTATCAACAGTTATATGTGATGTAAGCAATCTTATTTGTGTAATGAATGAATGAACAAATGAATGAATAATATTTTACAACATGTGTTAGAATAAACATTAATTGAACATTAATTATTAACAGCATATTAATATAAACACTTATAATTTTGAATGATGCAATGATAGTTTTTTTTTTATTTCCAAACTTTAAAGTTTGTTTTGTTTTGTTTTTACTTTTTATGATTGTGCTGTGAATGGATAATTATGAATATAATGCATTCCATTATTGTCAATGATTGTTTTTCTGCAGAAGTTATGAAGCCAGGAAAATGTTGGTGAAAATGCCTATCAGCAAAACAAACATAGAGACTACATGCATTTACCTTTATTTCTTCTATCATTTATGTCACAGAGTAAACTTGTTATTATGCAAACAAGGAACAGGTCCTTTTTCTTTCACTTTCTTACTCAACTACAAATCCCATTTCCCTTCCCTTGCCTATATAAATGTCCAA
Organism: Spermophilus citellus; assembly: GCF_964194105.1. Lineage (NCBI taxonomy): Eukaryota > Metazoa > Chordata > Mammalia > Rodentia > Sciuridae > Spermophilus > Spermophilus citellus. The sequence goes on along the minus strand of NC_138186.1, from coordinate 100,280,747 downwards.
TTAATATTCACCCTCTCTTGCTTAGATAAGAGTATAAATATCCAATCCCTGAGTTTCCCTTTTTTTCCAGTTTAGGTATAATGATTCTATGTCAATCATTATACCTAAACTGGAAAAAAAGGGAAACTTTCTCTTTCTTCTTCTTCCTCTTCCTCTTCCTCTTCCTCTTCCCCTTCCCCTTCCCCCCTCCTCCTCCTCTCCTTTCCTCTCTCTCTCTCTCTCTCTCTCTCTCTCTCTCTCTCTCTCTCTCTCTCTCCCCCCCTCTCTCTCCTCTCCTCTCCTTCTTCTTCCTCTTCCTCTTCCTCTTCCTCTCCTTCTCCTTCTCCTTCTCCTTCTCCTTCTCCTTCTCCTTCTCCTTCTCCTTCTCCTTCTCCTTCTCCTTCTTCTCCTTTCTCTCTCTCTCTCTCTCTCCACCCCCCGCCCCGGGATTAAATCCAGGACCTCAGTACATGCTAGTCAAGCATTCTACCAATAAGCTATACCCCCCGTCTTAAATTCTCCCTTTCTTTTACTTTCCCCTTCTGGAAGATTAAAACAGTAACAGTATATTAATGGAAAATAACCAAAAATCGGGCTGGGGATGTGGCTCAAGCGGTAGCGCGCTCGCCTGGCATGCGTGCGGCCCGGGTTCGATCCTCAGCACCACATACCAACAAAGATGTTGTGTCCGCCGAGAACTAAAAAATAAATATTAAAATTAAAAAAAAAAAAAAAAAAAGAAAATAACCAAAAATCCATTTACATGGTTGTTACTATTATTTATTCTCTCTTGCTTGTCTGATAATGCCATCTGTCATAGGAGCTTCCAAATGAGAGTACTTTTATTGATGCATCCATACTTTCTGCAGAACCCATCTCCCCACCCACAAATGGAAATTTCTCTACCAGAATGTTACTGGAGTAGAGGATGAACTTTCCAGGTGGCCACTTAAGATGTGCAATTTAGCTCTCTCTCATATCTGCCTTCTCCTTCCAGGGATAACTTCATGGAGCCTTGAGCTCAGATGTGTCCCTTGCATTCATCGGACTGTTAACTCACAGTTTCTCAGAAACTTGAGAAGTAAAATTTTAGTCCACATATTTACTCCTGCTTCTCTCCTGTTCATCATGGGTTTTTCTAGTCAGGCTCCTGCTTTTAAAATCTTCACACTAGAATTGAACACCAGTCATTTGGTTCATGTCCCACCTCTAACTTTGTGAAACAAGATTGAATCACCCCTGCTTCTGTCCCTGGATTCTGATTAGAGGACATTTAATCAACTTGAGAGCTCAACAAGCTTCCAGCTGGGGAAGAAAGGTCCCTATTACTTCTTACTACATTCCTTGGAACACTCTCAGTCAGCCTAAAGAAAAGTGCTCAAACCCAGCCTCCTGCAATAGGACAGAGGCAATATACCAAGAATTTTCCTCCAACCAATAATTCTTCCTTTTCAAATTCCTCAGTGAAATTTAGCCTTCTGCTTATATGGGTTGGGTAAAAAATTGGGCAGGGAGTAGATGAAAGACCCACCTCCTCTTAACCATGCTTGATGTGGGTTGTGTAGAATTTCCCTGGATGTTACTTTTAGAATGAAGAAATTTATCAGAAAACAATTAGGTTGAACATGTCTATCTCCTCTAATATTTATCATTTCTCTATGGTAAACACTTTTAAAATCCTTTAGCTTATTGAAATATTCAATGCATTATCATTATCTATAGTTGTCCTACTGTGGAATAATCAACCAGAACTTCTTGTTCTTATCTAACTGTAACTTGGTCAACTTTCCTATTTCCTTCCTATACGTTCCCAAGCCTCTGGTAACTACCAGTCTACTTCAACTTCTCTGAGATTAACATTTTGTATTTTATATATGTGGGGTAATTTTGTGCCTATTTTATTTCACTTAACACAGGTTATCTCCAGTTCCATCAATGTCATCACAAATAACAAAATTCCATTTTTTATGACTTAATAGTACTCAATTGTGTTTATGTACCACATTTACATTTAAAAAATTATTAGAGAATTATAGTTATACATAGTAAACCATTTGTCCTTTACCCATTCAACAATTGGTCAACATTCTGGTTGCTTCTACTTTTTGGCTATTGTGCATAGTGTTGCAATGAACATGGGAGTGTATATAAGAAGATAAGAACTTTGAAAACAGCCACCATACCTGTGATTCATCTTTGATTTACTCTGTGTAGTAAAGCACTGAGTACATGGAGTAGACTCCATAGTAAGTGAATAAAATGCAAAATGAGACAATGTAGTTTTGGAAGATATATTTTAATTGACTTTCACTAGAAGTTAGTAGTTAGAGGACAGGCTTCAAAATTCACAACATGAGCTATGAGCTGTGCCTGCATTGGAGTCTCTAAACTCAAGACAAATCATTATATCTCTGTTTCTTAGATTCCTCATCTATACAGTCAAAATACTAACTAGATACTAGTACGATCCAGGTGTTATGAATGAAAAGATGAAAACTATCTAGTTCTTATTCTCAGGAGGCTTCATGGCTAATGGAGTTGAAAGATATGCAAACCAATATCTATAACGAATTTATATATAAGCATGTTCTTCATTAATCATGCAGTGTGGTGGTTTCAGAAAGAATATATATTTAACATCCATGAAGAGGTTGGAGTACAAGCTGACTCTTAATGGAAGAACAAAAGTTAAACAAGTAAGTAGGGATAGGATTCAAGAAGAGAATCTTAAATACTTAAAAATGTGGAGGTGTGTGTTAATGTGATGTGGTTTTCAAGCTTCCAGTAGTATTGTGAATCTGGACAAAGTGGCATGCAAGAAAACTGGAGGGTTTTCCCTCTCTTAGCTTATAAAAGTGTTACCTGCAAAAAAGTACAGAGACAGCAGCTCTTGCATCTGCCATGTGAATCATGATACACATAAGCATGAGCATAAAAATTTCACTCAAGACCTCAGGAGGGTGACCACAGAAGAGAAGAATGAGATATTCTGGGCAAAAATCCAAATTCTGCTTCCATGCCCTTGCGGGCAGATAGGCAGTTTCTGTAAGACCAGGGCCAAAGTGGGAAGATCTTCTGAAAACCACAGGGTAAACCACAGTAGAAAGCAGAAGGGAGGGATAAAGAAAAAGCTCAAATCCAGGGAGCTTAAAAGGAGAGTCTGAACTACTTAGCCTAGTTACAAAGAGAAATTTTCTCCCACAGAACTAGACATTTGCTGCTGAGAGTAAACAGTGGGTCTGGAGCACCTGTCTGTAGAAGGGATGGATGTTGAGGGCAGGGATAATGTTTTACCTTGAATAGATACTTCATGAATAGACACTTCATGTAAAGGTTTTTGTTTGTTTGTTTGTTTGTTTTTAAAATGAATATGAGCACCACCAATTTGCCTTGATGATTTAAAAAAGTACAGAGCAAAAGGAAAAACATAAGTAACCTGAGTATTTATAATCCCCCCCAAATTCACACAGTTGTTCATGGACCATTTTGCTAATATTGTCCTCCATTTTAGTCAGATTTTCAGTTCCAAAAAAATAAACTTTGTATTACATGTGGACTCTATTAGACTCTATTAGACGCCACAGTGACCACAGAATGTCATCAGAGATCTTCTTCTTATAACAATAAAGGAAGAAAGTGCAAGCAAGAAAATGTAGCATGCTTCCCTCAATCACTGAAAGACGTTCCTGGGATGTTGAAGCCATGTCAGTGCCAAAGCGGTAAAATCTGTGCCTCTTGAAGTGTTCCCTTGACATGACGGCCATATAAGGCTGTCCTGTTAGGATGTGTGATCACTCTCTTGCTGACAGCTCACACAACAGGAACGTGGAATAACAGGATCAGATCTGAAAACAGCAAAAACCCAAACACACATGAGCATCACAGAAATAAAGCCCCTGGTGATGTCACCACAGTTTTCTGAGGAAGCTGTCTCCTAAGTAGGGAGGTATGAAAATTCCTAAAGGAATTCTACTAGAGGCACTTACATGTTGTCATTACCAAACTAATGTTATGGCCATTGGCCCTTTCACATGGGGTCACAGAGTCCCATTCCATGGAGTGCGTGCTCCCAGGCATTCTCCTCAGTACGTGATCTTACCCTCAGTTGTTATTGAAGCATGGGTGTTGTATTATTTTTGTATATCTAGGATACTCTGGGACATCCGTAAAACTAATTTATGTATTTCATTTGTGCAACTTACTGAAAAATGGTTTCATACAAATCACTAAATTCCTAACACTGTATCAAAGTACAACAGGTTAGAGTAAGTATTACCTTCTTTTAATGTGGCTTACAGGTTACCTCTGCAATATAAGCTAGTAACAAAGAAAGGTAAGACTTGATCCGAGTACTGTGATTCCAATATAGTAATCTTAACTTACAACCTGTCATGGAAATAGGAAAAAAATGTCAAGTATAAAAAATTAACACATAAATATCCTATATTTTAATATGTTGTTTGTGGCATTAAAATGTGGTTTATGATTTGTTTGCAAAATTGGCACAAACTGACATTCACTTTCAATTAAAATGACCTGTGATTAGGGAAATTATATTAAATAAAACAAAGAAATTAAGTCTAATAGATTTTAATAATAAATAGAAAATAAAGGCTTCAAAATCACCTTTGAAATGTCACATTAGGAACAATATTACAACTAACCTACTGTCCCCTTGAGGATACAACTTCACCTACCATCTTCTAAAGTGGCTTAAATTTTCTTTCATATTCCCCATACCTCAGGGCCAAAAGACAGGGTAAGAGTGCTCTTCACAGGAAATGTCCTTACTGAAAATGGAGACCCAAGACCTGCCTCAGCCCACTCTGCCCCCTCTTCCTCCTCCCTCATTGTTGTCACCTTGTTTTCTGGTTTCTTTATTTTATTTCTCCCCGTCACTCCTCTTTTCCCCGATTTTTTATGTCATTTTTAGTGACTTCAACATGCACACAGTTAACCATTTGATATCTAAGTCTCTGCATTCCTTAATTCTTCCTGTCCACTGAAATTCTCCTTGCCTATCACCACACTGCCTTGGAAAACAAGCAGCTTTGTCCTCACCTGACACTTGGCCATCACGGGCACACTGACTTTAAGTGTCTCTCTCACTCTCTCATGAATAGCTCCAACATTTTGAACTCACAAGCTCATCCACTGGTACAAATCTTGAGCTTTTCAGAAGCCCAGTGCGTGAATCTGCTCAACCTCTCACCAAGATAAATTTCTTGATTCACTCCTCCCTGCCCAATTTAGATTCTACAATTCATCATTTGTACCCACAAACTTACAAAATGACTCCTTTCCCTTGACATTTTCCTCTTATTTTTCATATCCTGGAGAAATCTAACCATTTATTTATGTCTGTACTCATAGAATAGTGCTATCACAAGCAGTGCAGCAAAGTTAATTGGTTCTGCTTTTTTTTTAAAACTGGTGTATTATAATTACACATACTAATGGAATTTGTTGTCACATATTGTACATTCATAGAGTATAACAACCTGGTCTATTTTATTCCCTAATACCTCTCCTTTCCCTTTGCTCCCTGTTCCCCTTCCTTTTTCAACTAGTCTCTCAATTTTAATCAGAAATTCCTAATAGATACTAAATATCATCTAGCAATCCCAACACATATTTCCTGCCTCTCTTCTCTTCAATAAAATCATCCCATATCCTCTCTCCAAAACTGTCCTTGATTTCACTCCTACTTTTTCCACTCTTGGATATACAATAATAATGAAAAAAATAAGCAACAGTAGAGAAAGTGTCTATTCTTCACACCACTGATACAAAACTACATGCACAAAACCCACCTTTTACAACCTCAATCATATTGCATCCGTATTTTCTTTAAACAAGAATGTTGAGTGTTTTATATTTGTCAGACACCAAATGTCTTCCTTTGCTTAAATTCTAGCACCCATACCTGCTTTCTTTCTCAAGAACCTCACTAACATTGGGTCTTTAGTTGATCACTCTCTGACTCTCTATCCCTTGATCACAAAGGTTTGGCATCACTGTGCTTTTTTCAACACCTCTAAAAGACCAACACTTTCCTAACATAGAGAGTTGGAACCCTTGAGAAGCATCTTCTTGCCCTGAAGTTACAGGGTTAATTCTTTGTCAATTCTCTGTACTCAGTGATGTCTTTTCTGACCAGAAAAATGTAGGTTTGCTTCAGCTCCATCAGGGATCTCAGCACTCTGTTTCCTTTATGGCACATACCACATGTGAAAGCATTTAATTGTCATCCAGTACTTAGTCTTTGATTGTGCATCTTTCCCAGTAATGAGTACCAAGAAGGCTTGAACTAAGTCTGTACTTTCCATCCCTCTTTTGTCTTCCCCATAAATCAGTGGTGTGTATTTAATAAGTGTTATATTAAAGGGAAATGAGGGATTAAGTGAAGGAAATCATTGCTTCCACTCTCATAGCCAAACATTAATTTTGTCAGAAGAACATTTTGCTAATAATCACCAGCATATATAGGAATATAAGCCCCCCAAAATTGTGCTCATGTCCACCCCCATAACACTAGGCTCAACCATATTAGAAGTCATGTTCCTGGGCACAGAAGATACTCAATGGACCACAATAAGGGGCTCCCAGCCTTCTCACAGTGACTTTTCACACATGAGGATCATAGGCCATATATGTACTGGTTGAAGTAATTTAGTCCTGATTATAATGAGGACCCACTGTTACTACACAAAGGCAAAGAGAATCGACTTTGGAACCCAAGAGTGTTCCTTTCAATGGTAACTGTCAATGGACAGTTGTAGTAATTTTATCCCTAAAAAAAAAAAAAAAAAAAAAAAAAAGCAAAAGAAGGCTCAAGCCCTCAGTGAAGAAACTCAGCCACTCACCAAGAAGTAACTCAGACCAGACAATATAGTGAACTCTGGTGAAGCAAATCTAAAACTGGGCATACAAGGAGCCAGATGAGTAATTACAGCCTAAGGACTAACTGAGGTGTAGCAAGAGGTGTAGCTTGTCTCATATACATTTCTGACTACTGTATAAATTAGCTGGTAATGTAAAGAAGATTCTGTGGTTGGGAGGGCTTGTAACTCTCCATTTAGACAAGAAATTACATGTTGTTCTCATAAAGAATGAAGGCTCCCTGTTGCACTGTAAAAGAAGCATAATGGGTAACATGAATGGATCTGAATAGATGGAGGAATAGACTATATCAAGATTATGTTGCTCCTCAGATTCTTCTGATCGCCCTTTTCCTTCACACCCTTGGCTACTAACACATTTCAGTCACCCTCTCATTACTTCAGTTTGGGCCAAAAGTTCCTGTGCATGAGAGCAATCAGCCTATGTTGAGGGTTGGATGACTCCTCCTACACTTAGGAATGAAGCATCATATCATAAGGCATAGAATATGACCTCCCTGGAGGTTTCCAGGCTGGTATCAACTAGAGTGTAAGAAAGTTCAGTTCTCATAGGGGAAAATAATGGAAGGAAGGAGAAATAGTACACCAGCAGATACATCTGCTGTCTCTTCCTTGGGATAGTGGACTACTGTGAGAAAATCTTTAATAACCATCCGACAGAAGATCTTCCAGATAGCCTAGTGGATTTACAGGCCAACAGCTGGTTGATTCCCCCTGCAGTTTATCATGAAGCAATAGCCAACATGACAGTATATCATATTGAATTTATCTCTCATCATTTCTTGTTTCATTTGTTTTTTTCTCTATCTGCTTTACCCTTAAAAAATCAAAACAAAATAAAACCCTAGGCTTACAGTTATCTAATAAATGTAAGCCCTGTGAAATTCAAACAAATCTGTGATTTTTAGATATTCTTATTTATGAATATTTAAGTAATTCCACAGACAATGCACAAAGCAGACAGTTGTTTTACTTGAGTTATAAATCAAGGTTACTTCATCAATTTGCTACCAAGTCTATCTGTGGACTTCAATTGTATAATATTGTATCACATTTCTTTTACCTGTATTCATTTTTTAATATTTATTTTTTAGTTGGACACAATATCTTCATTTATTTATTTTTATGTGTTGTTGAGGATCGAACCCAGGGCCTCACATATGCTAGGCAAGAACTCTACCACTGAGCCACAACCCCAGCCCCTTACCTGTGTTCTTTATGACCTTTTCTCAGAAAGGGTAGTAAATTTTTTTTCTAATATTCAATAGTTCTTATATTTGTTTTTTTGATTATATCAAGAGTATTAACACAATTAAGAAATGTGCCATTAAAATAAGATTATGGTTCTAAAAAATGTCTGTACTTTGCACAAAGCTATTATACAGACAATATTTCCTCAGTATGCTGACAGCTCTTAAAATCTTATAATTGACACCAACAGACACTAACATCAGACAACTCATAATTGGGGTTCTTGAAAAGTTTAGAGTCTATGGGGGAAACACATACAGAATGTGATAGAAAATAATGAAAGTTATAATAAAGGAAAATGCCAAAATTTATGTGAAGTAAAGGGAAGAGTCCATTAACATTGCCTGGCAAGATGGGGAAGAAAAGGTAATATTTGGAATATGTCTTAAAGAATCAGGAAGAAGTCACCAGAAGGAACAGAAGTGAAAATCATTCCCATAAGAAAAACAAAGTTCAAAGGACAAATATTGTTATTAACTATATTTGATCAGTGATCTGTGGTCTGGAAGTAGAGTGGCAACCAACATACACAAGGTCTGGAATTTTCAGTCCAGTAAGGGGTAGATGTTAAACAAAGGAAAAACGTAAGTAGTGGAGTGTTGCACATTTAGTTAAAATATGAAGATATGCTAGAAAGTGACTGCAGGAGTATTAGAGTGTGGAGGGACAGGGATGGCCCCACTGAGGAGGTACCTTTTGTGATAAGTTGTACTAGTCCTCAGGGAAAAGAATGAGAGGAGGTTTACATGTTAGATCATGGAATGTGTGCAATGGGAGAAATGAGAGACAGTTAGATGAATGAAGAATTTTGCTCTGGATTTAATCCTAAATATGGAGCATGGATATGCAAGAGGGAACTGTTTTGTTAGCTGTAGTGTATGGTCTGCTATAAGGGAAAACAAACAGGAGAGAGAGCAGCAATGAGCAAGACTGTGCAATTGTCCTCTCGGTTGAAAGCCCAGACAGTGGCAAGACAGTGGCAAGAATTAACAGCAACATGGGGAAGGTATTTCTCAAGAGAGATGTAGATTATAGAGTAAGTTAAGACTTAAGGAGTGACAATTTTAAGATTTTAAGGGGAAATTTTGAAGGAACAAAGGATGATATGTAATTCATAGTTTGGATATTTACCTGTGAATGATTAATGCAATTCACCCAGACAGGAAATTCAAGAATACGCGTATTTGTATATTTTGGGTGGAGGATCAATAAATAAGGGACAGAAGGATATTTGGGTTTGAGGCATGTTGATTTTGTGGTGCTTTTGTGAAACTCAGTAGTCACTGTACAAACAGAAATTCAAAACTAAAGCTTAATAGGTAAAACAGAAGATTTCAGACTTAAATAATGATACAGGATGCAAGAAATGTTTGGGATTAGTAGGATTTGTGTGAATAAATTCAACAGCTAATCTGCAAGATCTTCTAAATATCAGAAACTTTATTCATACATAATTCTGGCATCCTAAGACAAGAATTGTCTGAGGAACTCACCCCCTTCTAAATCTTTGAGAATAACTCCCTCCATGAAATAGAAAGTCCTGCCAGTCAGTTGATATTCTTTTGAAGTTAGCAATAATGGACCTAGTAAACAAGATTTACACTTGGAAATTCTCAACTGCTTTAATTCTGTTAATCTCCAAAGAGAATTTCATGGGTACTTATATTCCAAATTCAAATCCTAATTCTTTCTCTGTCTTGTGCCTTACATATATGGGTATTCCACATAGTGGAGTTACAGGTCTGTGCCATAAATATAGGGGATTCAATAGAATATTCACTTAGATAAATGAAAATGTGGAGATTTCTTGACAATGGTGGAAAAATTTGTGTCACTGGGTAAATAAATGCATAGTGAATGCCTCTATTTTTATTCAAGTAAGTCAGAAATTAATAACATATTGTTCATCAGTGTCCAAAAAAAAATCGCTATGTGACACAGAAGAAAACATCCAACAGGCTTGGATTCAGAATACTATATCCAAGACCCATTACCAACATTTATTAGCTAAGAAAACTTTTGGAAAAAAAAATTTAATCTAAGTTCTTTTCTTTAGTTAGGGATGACACTTTTTAACCAAGTGTTAAGTAAATGGATGAATAAGAGGAACACTTGAATAAAATTTACATCATAGACATGACTCCAGATTGGTCTATAGCTAGATTCAGCTCTATTTTCCACCCAAAACTTGTGATTAAATAGCCCAATAAATAACAGGAAGATGAAGGCCATTTCTTATAGTTTTTCAAGATCCATAAGATGCTGAGAAAAAGAGTGTGAAAGAAAGAAGACTGTGAAGTCAACAATCTCATTACCTGAATTATAATTGAGAGAGAACAACTCAATTTAAATGGCTTAAGCACCAATTAGTTAAATGATAAATTCAAGCTGTAATTCCTTGCTTAAGGGCAAAGAAAGCTCTAAAAGTAGTGGTACGAAACCTAGAATACAGTGATTTTCTTGAAATGCATAATGTGCTGAAGCTCATACACTATCATTAATTGATATCCAAAAAATCAGATAATTGAATATAGAAAGCAAGCTTCTTATTGAATGTAAATGTTAGATTATTTTTATATTGTATTGAAAATAATGTATATTGATATTTTATTGTTTTAAAATGCATTTGCCACTAACTAGTTGCAATGTTAAATTTATTTTTAAAAAATTAAAATCTGTTTTGACAAAAATATTAATAAAAATTGAAAATAAAACTTTAGACTCCCAAAGTAGAGCTACTCAAACCTAGAAGGTCATCAGAGTTACCTGAAATTCTTGTACCAATACCACTTTGTGGGATTTATCCCCAGAACTTCTTATTTAATATGTTTAAGTGAGTTCTGAATCACAGCATTTTCAAAAGCTCCAAAGTTATTCTAAGTATCTCTGACCTCAAGACAAGATACACATATAGATGTTAGAGCATGGTTATACACTATAAGCATTATCAATGGAAGTTGCAAAATAGACAGAATTATAAAAAGTCTACCTTAAATATTAAAATATTTAATTTAAAATGACAGAAAATGATGACATGCTCAAATCATTTTATAAATATAATTATTTAGTTTCTCCATGCACATCCCTCTCTCTTCTCTTGAACTTTTGGCCAAATTTCACCATCAATAATAACTCTCCATCAACTTTGTCAAGATGATGAAAATTGGGCTGGGGATGTGGCTCAAGCGGTAGCGCGCTCGCGTGGCATGCGTGCGGCCCGGGTTCGATCCTCAGCACCACATACCAACAAAGATGTTGTGTCCGCCGAGAACTAAAAAATAAATATTAAAAATTCTCTCTTTCTCTCTCTCTCTCCCTCTCTCTCTCTCTCTCTTAAAAAAAAAAAAGATGATGAAAATTGTCACTTTTCAATAGTTCAACACCTCATCTCAGGAGGTTAGCTTATTTACTTTTTGGAAGTACAAGTGGAAGAACATCCAACCTAGGAAAATAATCAAAAGACAACCCTACTCAATTGCATTAAGATTTCTATAAATAAAGCTAAAATTGTGTGTTAGTGATGAACAATTGATTGTCTTCCTCAAACTTTTCAAAATTCTTTCAAAACTCTCCTATTAAATATATTCTTTTTAAAAAATCAAGTTCAGTTTTTTTAATAACTTTATTTAATTACTTATTTTTATGTGGTGCTTAGGATTGAACCCACTGGTTCACATGTGCTAGGCAAGTGCTCTACCACTGAGCTACAAACTCAGCCCCCATCTATTAAATATTTTCAACATAGTGCATACATTTATCACTGTGTCATATATATATATATATATATATATATATATATATATATATATATATATATAGTTAGTTAGTTTCATTTTTGGGTTGCTGAACACCTACCATCCATGCATACCTGCTATAGCCCTTCATAGAGAATGCAAAAAAGGTTCTTTACTCTTCATAATGCAGCATTCATTTTGCCAAATGCACATCTGTTAATCTCAAAAAATGATGAGCATGTACTTCAGGCAAGTCTCATTTCACTGAATTTGCTAAACTGCTATACAATCCTGTGAAGAACAGAGGTAACATAAGTGATCTTTGCAATACTACCTGAATTTCAATTCACTTTCTACTCATTTATTTAGATTTAAAGTCTACTCCTACAACAAAATACTTTAAAAGAAAGCTAAATTACTAGTCTAGTTTTAAAATGTTTTAATTTATGTCACTTTTGCTTGCAAGACAATAATTTTGAGCATATAAATATGTAATACATATTTATAATTTTATATAAAATATATAGTATGTATAGCATAATAATTTGTAGCATATATAATATTTAAGACCATATTATCATTAAATTTTATAATATTTAAATAAGTAATCTTCAATAGAACTTTCTGCAATGATAAGCATAATAGAAATTATTTATTCTGTATTACCCAATATGGTAACCACTGGGAACATAGCTATTAACTACTTACTATGTGACTAGTACAACTAAAAAACTTAAGTTTTTAAGTATTGATTTTAATTCAATTTACACTGATATTAAAAAATCAGATTAATGGGAAGTTTAGACTTAAACAAATTATGAGTTTTTCCTATTGAAAAATAATGGCAATGCTATTGTTATATAAATTATATATTAAATAATCATTTTCTTTGTCAATAAATGACTATAAAATAACAACATGCAAATGTTAGGGTATTAGGCAAATATATATTATAATGTATCCTATATAATAATCTAAAAGTTAACAATAATTTTTCTTTTATAATGTATAAAAGTCCTGTGCTCTGTGATTTAGTCATATTCTTTTTATAATTTTTAGGTTTTATTTATGAACTGTAACTTATGTAAGAAAGATTCAAAGTAATAGTTAGAAATAGTTAGAAAAGCTTTTCCTCAAATAATGAATTGAGGGATTTGTGAATCATCTTTATTACCAATCTTTATATACTATATTTCCTTATTTTAATATATTTTCTATTCTTTTGTATACTAGAGACATACCTAAAGTGCTTCAAAAATTTTTTGATAAGTTATGTAACATACTGATATGGTAAAGAGAGTCTTAAAATGAATTTTCAAGATTAACCACCACTGTTTTAATGAACTTGTATCTCAATGACTATCCTTAACAAATGGTCTGCTACAAGTATTAATCATTTTAATCTTGGACTGACAACAGAAAAATTTTAAAATCAATACACAATGATCAAAATCATCACACCATTTCAAAGTGCTTGGTTGAATGATACACCCACTCCCCTAAATCATGACTTGTGACTTCCAACTATTTGATAGATTCTGGAATGTGTTCAGTTCACACAGGATTTTTAAAATTATGTTTCTGTGTCTTTCCTTTTTAACACAAGTTGTAAATGCAAAATATTTAACAAGCAAATCCCTGGAAAGTTGTGAGGTACAGCTCAGTGGCAAAGGGGGTACTCAGCATGTGTTAAGTCCATGGTTTAATCAAGCACCCTGACAGAGACAGAGAGAGAGGAAGAGAGAAAGCATTTCAATATTCTTAGGAAATACTGATTAGGAAATGCTTCTGCCTCTGGGTTTTGATTCACTTTAGACCATTCCCAAGTTCCTGGATGTGCTCTTTTAAAAGGGCATCACCAGAATGCTTCATTCAGCACAGTATAAAAAATAGTAATGTTCATATGTCTAGCTGAGGCACATACAACTTCAGAATTCACATTCATAGGCACTACAATTTCTGGTAGATAAAATATATTTCTTAAATCAGGTTACATTTTCTAGCATTTTCATAGTATTTTTTTATTGACTTTACAAATAAGTGAAAGAGACTTGAACATATGTTCATTTTTGTAGGTTAATGATTCCAACATTTATCAAGGTCTTAAAACAGACAAAATACTATTGCATATTGCATTGATGCTACACTTAAACATCACTTCATTTGCAAAATATGAAATATTAACAAGAAGCTTTGAAGTGAAAGTTTCTGGGGGAAATGACAGAATGAAAGGATATATATATTTCACTCACCTCAAAATTTTAATCAAAACATTTTTCACTTTTCCAGAGATGGAACTTAAAGTATAAAACTGTGTGATTTAAATAATCGTGAAATCATAGAAATCAGAAAAGCACATAAAGCCTTATAGGCAAATAGACATAAGTAGAGAAAATTGGTACTCCATTGTAAATAATCCCTGAATTAAAAAAAATTACAAGTAAAAGTTTAAGTGAAAAAAGAATACCAAAATGAGTCTGAAAAGGAAGGGACATATTTTGTTTTTGTTTTTGTTTTTGGTCCTGGGGATTGATCCCAGGCACCCCGCCACTGAGACACATCCCCAGACCTAATTTATATTTTATTTAGAGACAGGGTTTCACTGAGTTTCTTAGCACCTGCATTTTGCTAAGTCTGGCTTTGAATTTGCAATCCTCCTGCCTCAGCCTCCTAAACTGATGGGATTACAGGTGTGCACCATTATGCCCAGCTAGGACATGTTTTTTTCAAAAAGGAAATAAACCTGCCTGAAATCAATGGAGATTTTAAGTGTGTAATATATACTTTGTATTAGGCATGTTTCTAAGTATTTTATATATTTATTTTTGTAAGAGAGGAGACATTATTCTCCTGAATTAGAGGAAAACATTCAGATACTGAACAACTGGACATCTTGTCTGAAGTCACAAAGGAGGTAGAAGATTAAAAAGTCAGTACACAGTATTCCAGTTCTAGTGTCTATGCTCTTGAACTAACTACTACTAATAATTAATAACACAAAAGCTGATTCTTTGAGAGAGAGAGAGAGAGAGACAGAGAGAGACAGAGAGAAACAGAGAGAGACAGAGAGAGAGAGAGATGTATTATAAAGCCCTCAGAGGCCTAGTTAAAGAAGGGAAATAAAGTAAAAAATTAACACGTTTGATAATTAAAAAGATACAAAAACAGATATGACTGAGTCAAAGAATTGGAAAAGAATATTACATATGACTATGTAGTCAGAAGTTTGATGAACAAAAAACATATGATTGCCTTGTCAAAAAGAACATCTTGATCCAAAAATAAGACAACATTTTGATAGGTCAATTGCTCTGGAAGAAATTGGCAAATTAATAAAGATCTATATAAAAAATGATAATTAAAACCAGTCACTGTGGTACACTCTATAATCCCAGTGACTCAGGAGGCTGAGGCAGGAGGATAGCAAATTCAAGGCCAACCTTAGTAACTTAGCAAGACCTACCTTGAAATAAAAAATTGGGGAGGTATAACTGAGTGGTAAAGCATCTCCTTGAGTTCAGTCCCTATTAATGCCCACCCCCCCCCAAAAAAAAAGAATGCAATTGGATGAGAGAGCTTCAGAGTTGAGATCTATTTTAAACTAGACTTATTTTAAATATCACATTTCTGATAGCCATTAAAAGACTGATAATGTTTTTTAATTATTTTTTATCACATTCCCATATAGAAAACTCTCCAGTACATTTTAATGCCATTAACTCTACTACAAAAATTGATTTCAAAAAAGACAAAAAACCCTCAATTATGAATATTATAAATATTTTTCTTTCCCTTTTTATATTGGATCCAGAACATTCTTTTTTTTTTTTTTGGAGAGAGAGAGAGAGAGAGAGAGAATTTTTTAATATTTATTTTTTTAGTTCTCGGCAGACACAACATCTTTGTTGGTATGTGGTGCTGAGGATCGAACCCGGGCCGCACGCATGCCAGGCGAGCACGCTACCGCTTGAGCCACATCCCCAGCCCCCAGAACATTCTTATATATTTTAAAAATATGTGTTTGTAGATGGCTTACATTATCTAAATTGAGAATAGAAAACTAGATTATACTGTCTTATATGGTTGAACTTAATGATTTATATACTCTGACAAAATAGAAACACTACTTGTTTTTAAATATTTTTTTAGTTGTCAATGGTTCTTTATTTTATTTATTGGTACATGGTGCTGAGAATCAAACCCCAGTGCCTCACACTTGATAGGCAAGCGCTCTGCCACTGAGCCACAACCCCAGCCCAGAAACACTACTTTTATTAAGAAAAATTTCAATTTATTGCTCTAAATCATTTGTTCAGGCAGAAGTGGTATTTTTGTGTTTGGTTTGCTTTCTTTAGTTTGGTTTGATTCTTTGGTAATCATTTCCCACCTTTAATCTTTCCTGTGTTAATAATCTTGCACAAGCTGGGTACTTTCCCTCTGCTTTAAGTTTTCAAGAATGATGAGTGTAATCTCAAATTAACTTTAAAATCATAAGGGATATTAGAAATCATTTGGAGTGCCTATCCACTAGGAAAGAGACTCAGTATCTTTCCACAAAGATATACAACTTGAAGGAGCAAAGTCAGGATTCAATATAAGAAATTATCTTCAGATGTGTTGCTCTTGTCACTTCAAACTAGATTTTCTTTTCCTGAAGACAGGCAAAGAGTCAAAATATAGTATGAATGGCATATATAAAATAAGTCTAATATTTCTATGTATTTGTATATGTGTGCACATCACACACCCCCACATCTTTCTAAGGTGCATCTATCTGTCTTTTCTTCTGGAGGACATAATGATCACCCACCAGCTAATTAAATGCAGTTAGTGCAATATGTCATTCTACAAGACTAAAGTGACAGGATTCACAGCCTAGGTGGCTTCTAATCACCTGTCTAAGGGTTAGGCATGTTTGGTTCTGCCAAAGCCATTTCTCAATGTCCTATCCAGGCTGAAAGTACATCTGGCATGAGTACACAGTGTCTCTAATCCCAGTCTGCCTTTGGGTGTGTGGAGATGGACAAAGGATTAGAACAACTGTGAGATTCTGGCTGGGGCCACTCCCCTGTGAATCTAAAAGGTTTCTTCACCAACTCCTCTCCTGACCACCCTTATGGGGTATCCTATGGAGACTGGTACATCAAGTGGCACTGAGCAAAAGCCCCAGTAACAGATGTACCTCTGAATGAGCCATACTGCACATTCCCATGCTTGCTTCTCCCAAGCACCCCCACCCCTCACTGGTCACTCTAGTTGAGAGAGGGACCTGGAATGGTTATTAAGGAAATGCCTGGGTTCCCTTTCTTCAAATATTAAGCCTTTACAAATCTGTAGGGATTCTCCCCATTGTTGTTTCTGTACTCCTGTGCACTCCACTAGCTTCTTCAACTGCAAAAAGGAAGATTTATTCTCACAGTGCTCTGAAGATTCCTTTGGTCCACAGCAAGCATAAACTCTTTATTCTAGCCTTTATCCCTAGTGTTCTTCTGCTGCCAAACATGATCTCAGTAACAACTCTCTATCTAATAGAGAATCATGGTCATCAGAGGGAAATATAGTTTTAATTGCATTCTATAGCTCAGCCTGTTCTGTAAAAAGGAAGGAAACAGTCTGAGGTTCCCATGTGCAGGCTTAAGGATTTCTCAGACCTTCTTTAAAAAGCCCAAATTGTGCCAAAAATGTAAATTAGACTCAGCAATGATCCTCCATTCTAAGTGAGGCCCAATTCCCACCCATGCCCCCAAAAAAGTTCATGAACTAATGGGAGGCTCAATACAGACATACCAAGTTTCATTTCAAAAAGTTGTCCCATGTTCTTCCAGGCATTAAAAGTCACATAATAAGAGTGGATAATCCTGAGGCTTGTATTGTTTTCATAGCCACCCATTAGAAAGCACATGGATTCTGACCACACTGGTAAGGCAGTAGTTAAATCCAGAGGTCATGCATGGAACTACGGGCAAAAACTGCTGATGCATGGAAGAAGGGGCAAAAACTGCTGGTCACTCAAAGTCTCCAGGAGCTAGAGCCTCCAGCATTCGGGAGATATCCCCTGGACAAAGAGAGAGTTCCTCAGTGCAGGCACCTGACTTCTGCTCTCTCAAGTTCATTTGTTTCATGTTGTTCAGAGGGAAGCCTTGTCCCCAAAAGTAATGTGAGATGATATCTCATAATTTTCTGCAACAATCCTGGCCTAATTACCAACTGGAGAAATTATATAAAAAAAAAAAAATGTTAGAATGCCCTATACATGAGGTTTTGCTCAAAACAGCAGCTTCCCTTATTTACCTTCTGCTAGATCTCTCTCTCACCAAGGACTGCAGAGGCTTGAAGAGCTTGCAAGACTTACAAAGCTTGCAGAAGATCTGTTAGATACCAAAGAAAAAATAAAAATTTCATCTTTAAATTCCTGTAGGACCTAAATGGCTGGCTATCTTACCTGCTCTTGCACTCTACCACCCTGTTTATTAACAAGATCCTCCCTAAAAACTACAACATGGAGATGAAAAATGGAATGATTTCATGTATACAAGTCTTTTATTTGACAATTTTTACCCAAGGACTTCAGGGCTCTCATATTTTTTAGATATCTGAACTGACTCTAATTTGAGACAAAAAGTTAACTCTGATCTAATAAAGATATTCTGCATGCTCCTTAATTACCCAGAGTAATTATAGCTGGGTCACTTTTTTTAGAGCTCCTGTGTTTCTTTTTGTTTTTTTTTTTTCGTTGTTGTTGTTTGTTTGCTTGTTTTTTGTTTTTGTTGTTTTTTTAAAATTCTGTATATTTGAGTTCCTGGTTTCATGGTGAACTCACATTTGATCCTGTACATGTAAATTAATATATTTCTGATCAGTCTTATTTTATCTAACTATAGATGTTTTTACGCTCTGTTTTTGTTCAGAGGCCAATTTTCAAGGGTTAGCTCAAATACATTGGAAAAGTTTCCTTTTACAAAATCCTAAGGACATAGTGATGTTGGGAATAAATCTGATAGCCATTGAGAACAAGTGGCCACCTAAACATTTGATTTCCATATCCACCATGGCTGTTGGACTTCACATCTAACATTTTCAACTGTATAGGCCTTCCCTATATTTAAGTCATAATGTAAAAATCTGATAGGCTCTATTTTAATTTCTAAAAATTTACATCTAATAGAGGTTTTAATGAACATCTCTAGCATTGCCTCATACTTGTGGAGATCTAACTACAAAAAGCTACAAAATCTCTGTTTCCTGTCTCTTTTATGTATGTGTTCACACCTGTGTACTTTATTGTTGTGTCTACATATGCCCTTCTGTCCATATATATATGGCATACAGATAAATAAGCTCTCATAAATTAAAATGAGAGGATGAGAGGCTAAAGTTAAGGAAGTAAAAGGGCTAAGAAAGAAAACAGCCAATATTTAGCTCTTACCCTCTGAGGTCAGCTCTAACCCAGGGAATGAAAGACTTCTCTAAGGGCTTTTCACCTCTGGGCCACATGACCTCCGTATCATGAGGATCAATAAGACCATGGGGAACAGAAAGCAAACTAATGCACATGCTGCAAAGAGAAGGGTCATTGGAGAAGGAGATGTCCCTGATGCTTTCAAGTGAAGCCATGTGGTCAATAAGACCCCGACCCATCCTAGCAGATGGCACTAAAGGAACTAAGACGCTGCTCTTGAGTTCCCAAGAGTGACCCCCTGAGGGAACTCTTAAGAATAGACATGAACAAGGTCAATTTGCCCAGCTTGGTTTTAAACACCCAGCAAAACAAGTTATGACCAAATTTCAGCCACAACTGGTCATATAAATGAAAAAAGAATAGTTATTTGAATGTAACTTAAGATGGACACTTGCATTATCCCCACAAAGAATAAGTAAGACTGGAAGCTACAAAAGAGGGATTGTTGGACAGGAATGCCTGATAACTATCAAAAGAGTCTACCAGAGACAGAAGTTTTTTTAGCCAATTTAAGACCTATAAATATTTCTAAACTTCTTCTTAAACAGATTTGATCTGATTGCTACTATGATTACCTAAGCGCTAAGTAACATAAAAAAGGGATCTCTACTAAACAAAGAGTTTATGCCAATAAAAAGGTAATTTACAAATGTCAGATGACATTAGATATCTTAACTACATCTTTGGGGGCATATGTGACATTATAAAAACTAAATGTTGTATTTACATTCCTGATAACTCTGACATTGTAATTAATATCCTTGAAGATTTACATTCCCACACAGTGGCCATGTTCTTACTGGCTTTGTCATGGGAACAGCTTCTTAGCTTTTGCACTTCTTGATGAAAATTACTGGTTTCTATCATCATGATATTCATTGGCATATTCCAAATGCTATGGCATTTATTTTGTATTAATTGCATTCCAGTACTCGAGTCTTTTTGTTTTCTCTCATAGAAGCACCCAACTCTCAGATGACATTCCAACCTGTTTTTTTCCAAACCTGACTTTTACCACAGACCCCTTGACTGACCCAAAACATTCCTAAAAGGGAAACCCAAACTGCTTGCTTCAAGTTGCCCCCAAATCAGCCAGAGTGGTCATTGTTCATTCTCCCTTACAACAAAGAGTTCCTTTAATTGGAGGAGGGATGAGACAGGGGGACAAAAGGACAGCCAGTGTTGATAATGAATGAAGATGGGGGTCTATTCAAAAGGAAAGAATATGTCAATCCCTCTAGAGTACTTCTCCCACCTTCAACTTCTTGCCAAGATTACTTGCCTCCAGAGGATTGTTTCTTCCAATATTGGGTTGTTGTATCCATTGGGTGGCCCCCTTCCTGTCTGCATCCCTGGATAGCTCCTTTACTTCCCTTGGTCACCCCACTTTTTGGTCATGTAGGCAAGATAAGAGGAGAAGGGGGAATGAGAAGAAAGGAACTCTGAAATCTATGAAAGGGGCAGGATACTCCGACTCCCTTGGGCACCAGCTTTAGACCCCCTCTTCTCTGGAGGAATCTCTCCCTCCTACCCCCACCCCCATGTCCTTTAAATAAAACTTTTTCCTCTTGCCTCTGCATTCCTCAGGTGTTCAATTTTCAGCACCAGAGGAACGATACCTGGATTCTGGTTTCCAAGAAGACAAATCACAACCATTTCCTCCCATACTACTTGCAATTCTTCTTTATCTTTTGTTTCTTGGTAATCTGTTGGTTTATATTAACTATGGCTTCCTGTTCCATTTTTGTCTTTCATATTAACTATTGAAATAGTCAGAAATATTGAGTGTATAGGTTTTCCAGATCTATTATACATAGAATCCCCAAAATTCAGAAAAATTAAAATTCTATATACTATTGCTTTAATATTAAAGAAATTCAGTTACGGATAATTTTATTTAAACTTTGGGATAGCTACCTTTCACAAAAACTCGTAAAACTCTTGGAAAAAAATTTTAATGTAACTTAATTATGATCACTAATTATACTTGAAAAAAAATAATGTTTCTTACTTATTTTGAGAGGGAGTTCAATGTAGCACATGTTGCTCATTACATTCATTGTTTTGCTTAACTGAGAACAATCTTGTTTCTACATTTTACATCATAGAATAACCATAATTTAGTTACTGATATATTTTGTTTTCTTCCTGACTTCACTTAAATGCTTGTCTTTGAACATAAATTTTCAACAAATTAAAATTTTATAATTTTGATATAAATGAATAGAACAAAAAATGTGTTTTCCTAGGAAGGCTTTGTTAAAGGATCTAAATATAAAATATTATCATTATATTCTTCCTTTTTCATTTTCCCTCTCCTTTGTGATATGCTCTGAAGTAGTTTAACATTTGTTCTTCTTATAATTTGTGTGGAAATATATATATATATATATATATATATATATATATATATATATATATATATATATATATTTCCACACAAATTATTATCCCAAATTTGAGCAATTTTATGAATTTTTTATAATATAGTTAAAAAACAATATTCCAAAGAACATTTTTTTAGAATTGCAAATGCATTTATATAAACTTTACTCACAGGAAAACCTTCAAAATTTCTATGTATTCTCTTCTCCAATGAATAGCAATCTTATTAACTGTTTTTTTTTTTTTAATTGGGGAGGATAAAATAAAGACAGAATTATTTTGTGTGAAACACACAAAAGAAAGGGTCATAGATCTTGTTATGAGAGTTTATCTCACATATAACTATTCATACTCAAATATAGATCTTGTACAGTGGATTTTGTGGAGTATTTGAGATTGGAGAAAACTATGGTTTGTGAATATGTAGTGTCCTTCAAAGCAACATGTATTAAAGCCTGGGTCCCCAGTGTGGTGCTATATGAAGAATGTTGTGGATCCTTAGGAGTTCAAGCTTTATGGGAAGTCCTTAGATCATTGGGGTGTACCCTTAAAAGGGATTGAGGACACCCACTAGTCCTCTCTTTCTCTCTACTTCCTGGCTCAAAATATGAACCTTTATTTAAATGCAGGCTTTCATCATAGTGGACCACCCCTGCCAGAGACTCTCACCAATTGTGCTACCAGATCTTAGATTTCAACCTTCAGAATTATAAGCCAAGGAAAATTATTTCATAAGTAGTTTGTGTAAGGTATTTTGGTAGAATGATATGAAGCTAAAACAGAAAACTGGTACAAAGGAGTGGCCCCACTATTGTAATTACATTTGAAGATGTTGGAGGAGTTTTTGGAATTGGTTTGTCAGAGAAATTTAGAAAAATTTGTAGTAACAATATAGAGATAGCCTAAAATGCTTTAAATATAATTTAATAGGTAATTATGGCAAGAGCTAAGAAGACAGGGATGCTGATAAGAATGTGTATAATAGTGGTCATTCCGATGAGGTATCAGATGGAAATAGGACTTCTACAGGGAATTGGAGGAAAAGCACCTCTTGTTACATCAAGACAAAAAAACAAATTGGAGGGATGCACTTTGTTCCTGCCCCAACACTTAGTGGGAGGCTAAGTTTGAAGATGATGGACTAATTGATTTGGCAGAGATTTCAAGGCAACAAAACAATGAGACTGCAATTTGGATATTATTGGCTGCCTCAAACCAAATTTTTGGTGAGAATCAGGAGCAAAAAGAGAAGAGTAAAGGGACATGAGAAACTTGTCATTTTCCCAGGAAAAGAGCACAAAAAGTTTGGCCAAGGAAGGTGCGGTTGTTCAAGAAATTAGCACCTAAAAGGAAGCCACATGCTTTGCCTCAGGACAAGGAAAGTGTTTCCAGGGAATCTCAGAAATCTGTAAGGCCTTCTCATCTCAGGCTCAGAAGTGCGGAAATGCAGATATGTTATAGGGACTTTTGAGGGTAAAATCCTTTCAATAAATAGCTCAGAGATGCTCTACATGCTTAAGATGGCCCCTGGATCCATTTCCCTGTGTTTAGTCAACAAAGCACTCTGGCATCATCGACCTGACATTGATTTTGTAAGAGTGTGGTATGTAAGAGTTGTGGAGCTATGAACATTTCCTTTGAGATTTCAAAGTGAAGTCTGGAATACCAGGAAATGCATTTCAGAGTCAGAGGCCCTGCAAGGAACTCCTGATGGGACAATTTGTAACATAGCTGTGGTAGCAAAGTTGCAATGGAGATTATAGGAAGATAGAGATGCCATGAGCATGAAATGTCTGCTGAGAAAACCTTCCAGCAGTGTGCAGAGACAACCCAAGAGAGTGGCTTTATGGGCTGTACAAGCAAAGCTGAATGGATGGGCCTCCCCAAGTCCTTGGAAGTTAATCTTTCACCATAGTTTGCCTTGGATGCCAGATAAGAAGCTTTAACATTTAATGTTTTCTCTAATGGGTTTTGCTCTTGCTTTGGCCCAATCCTTTCTCTTTTTAATATTTATTTTTCAGTTTTCAGTGAACACAACATCTTTATTTTATTTTATGTGGTGCTGAGGATTGAACCCAGCACCTCACGCATGCCAGGCGAGCGCATTACCACTTGAGCCACATCCCCAGCCCCCCAATCCTCTCTTTTTAATTTATAATTCTCCCTTTTGAATAGGAATGTTTATCCCAAGCCTTTCTTTTTTCTTTTTTTTTTCTTTTTGGTACTTTCATTGGGGTTCACAACTGGGTTTGCTTTGAAACTTGAAGGAGAGTTTGTACTTGGACTTGTAGATAATGCCCTAACCACTGACTTTTAGAGTCTTGGCAATGTAATGAATGTATGTTGTATTGTGAAATGAGTAAGGAGATTTGGGGACCAGGAAAGGAATGTTATTATTTGAATATGGATAGTGTAGTGTCTTCCAAGGTTCCATCTGTTAAAGATTTTGTTTCAAGAGTGGTTATATTAGGAGGTGCTGTGGACAATTAGGAGGTATGAACTTGTGGGAATCCCTTAAGTCATTGAGATTGTGCCCTTCTACCTGTCCTCTCTTTGCCTCCTCATTTAAAATATGAGCCCTCTAACACATGTTACTACTATGATGTTTCTTTCACCTTTGTCAGTCACCCAAACTAGTAGTCTTGGACTTCAACCTCCAGAAATGTGAACCAAAATAAACATCTTTTGCTTTGTAATGCAGTGTGCAAGGTATTTCATTATACTGGCTCAAAACTGATTAATGAAGAGGCTAATCAGCACAATAAGTATAACGAATCTGTGACATAAATTTTAACAAAAGTTAATATGCAATATTTTTTTAACTGTTGAATTGATTTTATTATATTTACCAGTCTATAAAATAATCATGTTTAAATGCTATTAAAATAATGACTATTTAGGCTGGGGTTGTGGCTCAGTGGTAGAGCGCTTGCCTAGCACATGCGACGCCCTGGGTTCGATCCTTAGCACCACATAAAAATAAACAAAATAAAAGTACTGTGTCCATCCAAAAAGAACAAAACTTAAAAGTAATGACTATTTAAAAATTTAATAGACCTAATTTCATTAAAGAAAAAAAATTAATAGCTTTAATCTCTTCAAAGAGTCATTTTACTATTTTTTTTAAACTTTTTTTTTATTGATTATTCAAAACATTACAGAGCTCATGATATATCATCTTTCATACATTTGACTCAAATTGTGTTTTGAACTCCCATTTTCACCACAAATACAGATTGCAGAATCACATCTGTTACATATTCACATTTTTACATAATGCCATATTAGTGACTGTTGTATTCTGCTACCTTTCCTATCCCCTACTATCCCCCCTCCCCTCCCCTCCCCTCCCATCTTCCCTCTCTACCTCCCCTGCTGTTGTTCAATTCTCTCCCTTTTTTTTCCCTCCCCCTTGCCCCTCATGACCTCTTATAATTTTATGTATCATTGAAGGTCTCCTACCATTTCCATATGCTTTCCCTTCTCTCTCCCTTTCTCTCCCCCCATTCGTCTTTGTTTACTGTAGTCTTTTCCTCATGCTCTTCCTTCCTGTTCTGTTCTTAGTTGCTCTCTTTATATCAAAGTAGACATTTGGCATTTGTTTTTTAGGGCTTGGCTAGCTTCGCTTAGCATAATCTGCTCTAATGCCATCCATTTCCCTGCAAATTCTATGATTTTGTCATTTCTTAGTGCTGCATAATACTCCATTGTGTATAGATGCCACATTTTTTTTATCCATTCATCTATTGAGGGGCATCTAGGTTGGTTCCACAGTCTAGCTATTGTGAATTGTGCCGCTATAATCATTGATGCAGCCATATCCCTATAGTGCGCTCTTTTAAGGTCCTCAGGGAATAGTCCAAGAAGTACGATAGCTGGGTCAAATGGTGGATCCATTCCCAGCTTTCCCAGGAATCTCCATACTGCTTTCCAAATTGGCCTCACCATTTTGCAGCCCCACCAGCAGTGTACAAGTGTACCCTTTTCCCCACATCCCCGCCAACACTTATTGTTGTTTGACTTCATAATGGCTGCCAATCTTACTGGAGTGAGATGGTATCTTAGGGTGGTTTTGATTTGCATTTCTCTGATTGCTAGAGATGGTGAGCATTTTTTCATGTACTTGTTGATTGATTGTATGTCCTCCTCTGAGAAGTGTCTGTTCAGGTCCTTGGCCCATTTGTTGATTGTGTTATTTGTTATCTTAGTGTTTATTTTTTTGAGTTCTTTGTACATTCTGGATATTAGGGCTCTATCTGAGGTGTGGGGGGTAAAAATTTGTTCCCAGGATGTAGGCTCTCTATTTACCTCTTTTATTGTTTCTCTTGCTGAGAAAAAACTTTTTAGTTTAAGTAAGTCCCATTTGTTGATTCTTGTTATTAACTCTTGGGCTATGGGTGTCCTATTAAGGAATTTGGAGCCCGACCCCACAATATGTAGATCGTAGCCAACTTTTTCTTCTATCAGACGCAGTATCTCTGATTTGATATCTAGCTCCCTGATCCATTTTGAATTAATTTTTGTGGATGGCGAGAGAAAGGGATTCAGTTTCATTTTGTTGCATATGGATTTCCAATTTTCCCAGCACCATTTGAAAACATATCAGAAAACTTGTGCACCATGATCAAGTAGGATTCATCCCTAGGATGCAAGGCTGGTTCAATATATGGAAATCAATAAATGTTATTCACCACATCAATAGACTTAAAGACAAGAACCATATGATCATCTCGATAGATGCAGAAAAAGCATTTGACAAAGTACAGCATCCCTTTATGTTCAAAACACTAGAAAAACTAGGGATAACAGGAACTTACCTCAACATTATAAAAGCTATATATGCTAAACCTCAGGCTAGCATCATCCTAAACGGAGAAAAACTGAAGGCATTCCCTCTAAAATCTGGAACAAGACAGGAATGCCCTCTATCACCACTTCTATTCAATTTAGTTCTCAAAGTACTAGCCAGAGCAATTAGACAGACAAAAGAAATTAAAGGCATAAAAATAGGAAAAGAAGAAATTAAATTATCGCTATTTGCGGATGACATGATAATATAATTAACAGACCCAAAAGGGTCTACAAAGAAGCTGCTAGAGTTAATAAATGAATTCAGCAAAGTGGCAGGTTATAAAATCAACACGCATAAATCAAAGGCATTCCTGTATATCAGCAACAAAACCTCTGAAATGGAAATAAGGAAAACCACTCCATTCACAATATCCTCAATGAAAATAAGATACTTGGGAATCAACCTAACAAAAGAGGTGAAAGATTTATACAATGAAAACTACAGAACCCTAAAGAGAGAGATAGAAGAAGATCTAAGAAGATGGAAAAATGTACCCTGTTCATGGATAGGCAGAACTAACATCATCAAAATGGTGATATTACCCAAAGTTCTCTACAGGTTTAATGCGATGCCAATCAAAATCCCAACGGCATTTCTTGTAGAAATAGACAAAGCAATCATGAAATTCATATGGAAAAAACAAAAGACCCAGAATAGCAAAAGCAATTCTAAGCAGGAAGTGTGAATCTGGAGGTATAGTGATACCAGAGGTCAAACTGTTCTACAAAGCAATAGTAACAAAAACAGCATGGTACTGGTACCAAAACAGTCAGGTGGACCAATGGTACAGAATAGAGGACACAGAGACTAATCCACAAAGTTACAACTATCTTATATTTGATAAAGGGATAGCATCTTCAACAAATAATATGCAATATTGACAAACTTTTAACAAACACAAAGCTCAAAGATTAAAATAGAGATGTATTTGGTCATTTTAAAATTTAGCTAGCTTCCTTCCCCCACACTCTTCATATAATTTATATTTTAAATATGTAGACTGAGGAATCAGGGCATATGCTACACTGAAATAAAATTGATCAAAACATATACTTTGTACTTTTCTTCCCCCAATTTACTTAATTACTTAAGAGATTTAGAGAGATTGTGGTTGAGCTAACTAACTAATAGTTCAAGATTCTGGGATGGATTGTACTAATAATGACTCCACTGAGTTTGCTCAAGTGCCAGGTACATGTAATTTGCAAATAACTCTCTAAGTCACACAGTAATCTCAGACACAGTCAAAATATCTGTTTTCAAAATAATATAACCTTTGTGTTTCTCACTCTCTCCTCACAGGGTAGCTTCTTCCTTGCTCTCTGGAGGAATAGAACACAAAATAGAAAAAAAAAATTAAAAGTTTCTTCCTTAAAACAAAACAAAAACTGTTGTTACATGCCAAATTGAGATGGAAATTTTCAAGTGAGAGTTTTATAATAGAGTACGTTCAAATACAGCCCTTGTGTGTGGCCATGAGAGTAGCAGAAAGGAGAAAAAGGAAAAAGTAGTCTGAGATGCAGTTTCAAGACAGGCTTCAGAAAATCCCATGACTTGCTCTGAAGTTGAAGTGACCCTGCATAGTTTCCCCAAATCAAGATAAGGGAGATACAAATCATAACTCCCATTGAATGTAAGATACCTTTCACCTGGGTGAGGTAGCTCTGCTTGGCCAAAGACCAGGCCTGGAGAGGAACTCAATGGTTAAATCAGCAACTTCACTCCTAGGGTCTGGGAAAAGGAGTGTTTGAATGCTGAAGGCATATATAGTGGTATACCTCAGCATCCACCATTTTAGTAGAAATTTTGCTGTAGTGAATTAGATGGGAACAGCACATAGAAAGATAATGGGTAAATTCAAGTAGGAAAAGTCAAGCATGTCTTAAGAACTTTCATTTTCTTGTGTTATTGGAGTCCATACCATTTCTATCATTGTGGTGGTTGTAGAGGGGGTGAGAGGAGATATTTGGACAAATTCTAGAGCCAGTATCTGTTGATTTCAGATACTTTCTCTGGTACATTGAGGTATACCCAAACATTATTTAGGATTAATATAACTTGTGATTTTCACTTATGGAATTTTACTATATAGAGATCCATAGAATTATATCAGCAAACTATAACCAAGAAGAAAATAAATGTACTAAAGGGAAGATCTTCTAAGAAAATATATTAAATAATGCATATATATGTGTATTCATGACTCTGTGTGTGGAAAGAGAGAACATTATATTTAGAGAGAGCAATCTCTTTCAGAATCTACATACACATACATGTGTATATAATGTAATAGCACAGTATGTCATCATGTAAAAAATAACAATAAAAATTGTAATCATAATGTATAATCAAGAACCAGACAGTAATGACATTTTATGCAGTGTAATCCAGGATATGTTGACCTGTTGCAATCAGAACAAAGTATTTTAGGGAAAAAAAGTCACTGTCCTTTCTCAAGATTTTATTTGAATGATTAAAAAACTATCAACTGTAATATACAAATTAAAGTTAAAAAGATAAATCAAGAAATTTATAGCCATATTTTATTTCTCCTTAGGAGGAGTTGTTTTTAAGCTATGGCTTTATCTTTCTGTAGCTTACTTAAATAAATCATGTGAATAACATACAATTAGAAAATTATATAACCCTAAGTTTTATAGATACCCCACAGAAGCTTGTTTATACCTGTTATTCAAATCCATTTTCTATTATTTGACCAGAAACATTTAACATTAGCCTCCTTTCCAATGTCTTTGTTTTCCCTCATTCTATCCAATGGTTTTTGAAGTTTTTCAGATTATTGAAGGCCAGGTTTTGATTTGCCATCAGGCAACTGGTGTGAGAAAAAGAAGCAAAACGAAAATGCAATTGGTTTAATGAAAAAATGATGAATAATTTTGAACTTATTCTTTTTGACATGAAAAGAATAATTTTCATATTTTTTGAAAGCATAATATCTATTATTGTTATTAAAGGTTTTCATGCAAACTTTGGAATCAGGTGTGCTATGAAAGCATTTTAATAATAAACAAACAGTTACTATAGTTACAATATAGCACTCTGAGGACAAAAATGTCCTAAATCACTTGTAATAAAGTTAGATCAAGGCCTGTGACAACAAAACCTGAAGAAATTGTTTAGGCTCCTTTTTTCTTCCTTCCTTCCTCCTCACCCTGAACATTATACTCATCTGATGCTGAAATCCTGTGGACTTTTAATTTGCAATATAGTTTATAATCAGTCTTGGATTTCATTCTCACTGCTGTTTATTGAGTTGAATCTTGGTCATTTCTTGTCTGAATTTTGAAATGGCCTATTAATGGACTCCGTGCCTCTAATCTCTTCCTTTTCCAAGATAGCCCTCCAATAACACAGTAAAACAGATGCTAAATATATATTACTCTTTTTTCAAAACACTTTAATCAATACTAATAAAATGAAGCCCCCAGTTTTTAGCATGGTGTTCAAAGCATTTTTTAGTTATAAATCCAACTGTTATTATTACCTTTCCTGTCAAACGCAAAGCTGTGAGCAGTATGAAAAAAATAGCTGTACTTACTCCAAGGATTATTGTACAGAACCCAATAATACAGTGCATGCAATGAACATTTTGTTCTTACCTTGTAAATGCTGAAAAAGGATTAGGAATTAGTTGTATTGTTGCTATAATGTCTTCTTTATATATTTTCACCAAATAGTCATTGAACAATTTCTGAATGCCAGAATCTGTGGTGACTCTAGAAATAGAAGACATCCATTTCACGATCCAGGAGCTTAAACATAGCAGGGAAGCAAACTACTGAGTAAGCATGTGGTGCAGAGAGATGAGGGTTGATACATGATCAGAGGACAAGAGTAGGGCATATAATACAGTACAGTGGAGGGCAGTGGGTTGGAGATAGACACATTTGTGATACTTTATGGTCTGTTAGGGTTTTGTAGATGAAAGAGAGAGAGAGAGAGAGAGAGAGAGAGAGAGAGAGAGAGAGAGAGAAAGTATATTCTAAACACAGAGAGAAGCTTCTGCAAAAGCAAGGAGGCACAAGAAACCTTGATGGAAGTATAGACCTATGTGTAGTTAGATGAAGCTAAAAAATATGGCAGGGGTCAGAACACCTAGAGGAGCCAGGTCATAATGAAATGTGAATGTTTTGCCAAGATGTGTACATTGTCTTGAAATAAATAAAGAACTCCTGAAAGATCTTAATTAGAGCAGTAACATAAATGGATTCATATTATCGAAGCATCACTGGAGTTGCAGTATAGAAGATAAATTGGTGTAGAAAAAGGCTAAATGCACAAAAAGGAGTTGAGTGATATTATAGTAATTCAGGCAAGATGACTGTACCTTGTAGGCTTTTGAAAAGTATTAGTTCTATAAACCAACAGTTTTAACAATTTATACACCTCAAATCAAAGAGCAGAATCTCTGCCATTATTTTATTATTTAGAATTGGCTCATTCTACAGTTGTCTCATCTCAAACATTTAGGATATAGCCACTCAGGGCCAGCCAGCACTCCATTTTTTTGTTTTGTTTTGTAAGTAAGGTGAATAAAAACTAAAGAATACAATCTTAGTTTTTCAGAAGAACCTTACTAAAACACAAATTTTATATACAATAGTATATAAAAGTAAATACAAAAGCAAATAAAAATAAAAACAATAATGACAAATTCCAAAATTCTTGATGGATCTTGAAATACTTTTTGAGTGATAAAGATATTTTCATTACCTAGGATGATCAGTAATACTTCGTGTGGACTGACCATGAAGGAATTTGATTAAGTGGAGTTAACTTAAAAGAGAAAAAGAAGGTATTTTTTATGTTGCTCCCTTATTATCACAGTAAGAGAATTTGGCCAGGTGGACATAGTTTCAGCATTGAGACAGTATGAAGTTAGCACTTCTCCCTCTGGCAATTTTAAGGCAGTCATCATGATATACATAGTTGGGTATTCCTTGATCAATCATCTTAGTCACTTCAGAATACCAATTAGCCCTTGTAAATGTTAATAATATAAGCAATAAAGAACAGATGGCCAAATGATCAGAAAACAGCTGCTGTTTTCCTGTCAAACCCAAAGATGTGAGCACTATTTCTAAACAAGGACCCAGCAGAGAATTTGTGGTGATGAAATTTTCTGCTCCAGGCCCAGGCCATATATCTTCTATCTAAAGCCGCTTAAAGGCATTTACAGGCAGCCAGGGCCATAATGGTGTTGATGATCTCTGTGGTATGGAGCATTCTGAGATAACAGGCAGGTCACCTTCTGCAGGCCTGCCAGTGAACTTGGGGATAATCTCTCCAAAGCTCAGGATAAGCTCCCCAGAATCATTCAGCTCTCTGCTCTGAGGACCTTCAAGAGCTTATAAACGAGACTGAAGAGAACACTTAATCTAAATGCACTCTAGTGTTCCACACAAATGGGATCATCCCCATTAACAAAGACAAAAGGAGGATTTTCCTGAGTTTATCTTGAACGGCTATTTATGCCACATACACTGCCTGTGTTGATATTTTGATTTCCATCTCTTTGGTCTTCTTTTATCCCTCTCTTCATTACCAGCTCCCATCTTGCTCTTATGACAGTTCAGAGCAAAGCAGAGAAAATACATCAAACTGTTTAGCAATAAATATATCTGACAATGTTCTAATTCATTGCATGGAGATGCCTTCTGTAATATTACTCTTATGTTCATTGGCCATTGATGGCAAAATATTTATTACAAATCATTTGTATAACTTCCAAACCAAACTGTCAAATGACCACACATATCTGACATTAAGTATCTAAAATCCTTAAATAAAACTTATTGTATGTTAGGATTGGCATGGACTTTAGGCACATCTTTCCAATTAGAAAAGAGACCAAGTTTCAGATGCTTGACGTCTTTTTGCTAACAGCAAGGATTGAGACCCTGCAAGGATTGAGACCCTGGACATCTAAATGGACCTACAACACACTAAGCCAAAGTCAATGGTGTTTGGGCTCAAAGATAATGAACTTTGTAGAATCAGTGCAATATGATCCATAGCAAGATTACCTGACTTAAGTTTATATAATATTACACATTTTCTCTCTGAGTGTCCTCAGGAAAGTGTTGAGCAGCTACTCTTCAGCACAACGTGGCTACTACTAGATATAAAAACATGAGTATCTCAGAATGGACATTGTTTTGGCAGCCATAGAAAACTTCTGACTTCTAATTTCTCTCCCTTCTTCCAGCTCCCAGCAACACTCTACTCTTCGGTGTACTTTGCAAATGTTTCAGGGATTGGCTAATCAACAAACTTAATTTTACTTCTTACCAGTTTACATCCAGACAATTTTCACAGTTTCCCATGGAGTTTGGTGTGAACATGTACCTGAATTCTAAGTAATGTTGTCATACTTTAGATATTAGGTGTCCCCCTAAAGCTCATGTGTGAGACCATGCAAGAGAGTTTAGAAGAGAAATGATTGGGTTATGAAAGCCTTGACCCGATCAGTGAATTCATCCCCTGATGTAATTTACTGAGTGATAACTGAATGTGGGTAGGGTGTGTCTGAAGGAGGTGGGCCACTGGGGGCATGCCTTTGGAGTACATATTCTGTAAGGGGCCAGTGGACTCTCTGCTTCCTGATCATTATGTGAGCTGCTCCTCTTCACCATACTCTTCTAACCTTGTTGTTCTGCCTCACCTCAAGATCCAAGGAATGAAGCCCACTGTCTATTCCCTGGACCTCTGACAGAGTGAGCCCCTAAATAAACTTTTCATCCTCTACAATTGTGCAGGTCAGGCCTCTTACTCACAGTAGCAAAAAAGCTGATTAAAACAAATGGAAGATGAACAGAAATAAAATCAACTTCCTCAACGCCTATTAAAACTGCAAAATTGTAAAATCCTTATTTCCTTCACCTTTCAAGTACTCGATCCAGACAAGCATAATGATCTTGACATTGATGCACTGAAGACCGAAGAGACATGGTAGAATCCTGGAACCCTGGATCACTCGGTTTTATTTTTTGTTAAAGTAATCCCAGCTAAATTTGGTTCTTACTTACTCCAGAGCCTGGCCTTATCCCCAAGGTTTGGCCTTCTTGAATAAGGTTTCAGCTAAATTCTGTGTTTTAATGAAGTCTCTCCTTTTTAGGTAGGATAGAGTCCAATACCTCCCAGCACTTTGTGACTTTTACCACTCTTTTCAGTTTTCATGCCTGAATGATCTGCCTCTGCTAAGGCCTAGAAAGTTTCATCTGCAGATTAGTAACCTAGAGCTTGAGCAAAAACCTGTAGTGAACCATTGAACGTCCACATAGACAGCAGGTCCCATTCCTCCTAACACACACACACACACACACACACACACACACACACACACACACAATTTTGTCACTTCTGTACCCTGATTCTGAAAACTCTTATCACTTCAGTAGCCCTGAATTTCAAAATCTGCCCTTTACAGCTAAACAACCTATTGCTTTGCTTGGATTTCTCCTTATTACACCAAAACAATCCATTGAATACTCTGAATATTACTGAAACAAAGGAATGTACACCATTCCCTGCTTCTAAGACACTAAAAGTTATTTACAAATGTTATTCTAATACTTCATTTCATTTTAAAAATAATATCTATAGTTTGCAATTACATTTATTTTGCTGGCAGATTGTAAGAATCACTTGGCAATGTCCATAACTTCATGAGAAAAGAGGAGTTGCTTTAAAATATCTGTTGTTTAAAACACAGACAGAAATGTTACAGTCAATACATTCAACTGGAAATCTAAACAAAGAGGCTGGTTATTAATGCTTCCCATGAAATCAAGGACTTCAATGTCATTTCAAAGCATGATTAAACTTCAGTGTGATAGTAAAGAAAAGAGTCCATTTTGATATTCAGAAAAGAATAAAGAATGTCCAGAAGTAAGATTTTGAAAGATGATTTTAAAGAACATGAAAGTGACCATTCTGGTTAGAAAAGAGAAAGAATAGTATTATTAATACGAACATGTTTTTGTTAAAGAAATTCATTTTCTCTCATGCACATTTTTATAAAGAATGTAAATGATTTACGTGATAATTTTTTTACAAAAAGATATTGAGTCACAAATTAATACTAGAAAAACTTTATGATAAAAACAAAAGATAGATAAGACATAAAAACATTGTGTATTGAACAAAATTTTATAAACTTCCTATAGTTGACTTAAGCCAGGCATGGTGGCACATGACTGCAATCCTACCATCTCAGGAAACTGTGGCAGGAGGATTGTAAATTCAATGTCATCCTCAGCAATACAGTAAGACCTTAAGCAAGTTATGAATCCCCATCTCAAAAAAAAAAATTAAAAGGGAAGGGGGGTAGCTCAGTGACAAAGCACCCCTGGGTTTAACCCCCAGTACCATAAATTAATTAATTAATTAAAGTTAAATGTGTAAATAGTTATTTACAATCTTATAGGCCATCACATTTTTGAATATAATGGGTACAAAAAATGTAAGGTGATGCGATAATTCAAAAATAAATTATATTTGTTGAGTAGAAATTATTTAA
Organism: Spermophilus citellus; assembly: GCF_964194105.1. Lineage (NCBI taxonomy): Eukaryota > Metazoa > Chordata > Mammalia > Rodentia > Sciuridae > Spermophilus > Spermophilus citellus. The sequence continues at coordinate 100,245,643 of NC_138186.1, read as the reverse complement.
CTTCACAAATGATGGAGAAGTTGAAAATGGTGAATTATCCCAATTTTTGTTACTGTTTGTTTGTCCCTTCATTCTTACAATATGCATGGTTCATTAACTAACAATTTCCCGTAGAACCTTTGTTCTTATGTTTCAAAAATTGAACAAGAAGATATTGAAACTGAACAGAGGCAGATGAGCAAAGCTTGCATTTTAGGTGTCTTGAAGATTAGTTTGAGAAAACTCAGCTAAATTGTATACTTTTGATGTCTCAGCTTTCAAGTCAGACCAGACTCTGAGCTCTGGTCTAAATGCAAGGACATTGGATACCTCCATTTCAAAGTCTTTCATTCCTCAGGATGAGGTGTTCAATTTTTGAAATGTAGCATTCCAATTCCCTTATGATCAAATGGTGTTTGAAAAAGAACAGAAGCTTCTGAACATTGTTATAACCAAAAAAAAAAAAAAAAGAGAAAATAACTACAAAAGAATAGATTCATGCTTAACCAAAACTAAAAGGCAAAAGGACATATTCCAAATAGTTCCATGCAAGGACAAAAAACAACAGAAAAACCTATATCAGGGTCAAAATACTGCAAATAAAAGAAGAATTCCAAGCTTGCATGACTCAAAGAGCCTATGGTTATGTAAACTTTATAACTAAGTAAATATAAATAAATAGAGCTACTTAGCAATTGTAATTGAGCAAAGAAAGTATAAACTATTAAGGCTATCATTATTTTATATATGCTAAAATAGAAAATAAATATCCAATTTCAGTTAAAATTCTATAAAATTTAAGTATAAAAAATGCTATTAAAGGTGATCTGTGTATGTGCACATTATAGATACATATGCACAAAAGAAATACACATGTATGTAACACACATGCAAATATATACATGCACACTACATTAAATAGCATAAGATTAGTTAATTCATTGTTCACCTATTATTTATTGTTCATTCATTCAGCAAATGCTTAATCTGCTGTAAGCCATGCACCTAGCAAGGCACAGAGAATGCCTCAAGGAATGTAACACACATTGCCTTAGCAGTCTATTAGGAGAGATAAACAATACTAAAATAATCAACAATAATAAAAAAGATATAATAAATTTTCAGGTAAGTAAAATGGAGATTAAATATAAAAAGAATTTTTGTAGTTGCAAAAAGAAGACTCAGGAAAGCAATCTCTAGGTCAGAGATTTCTGCAATAATTTCTGAGCCTGAGTCAAAGTCCGTATTCTACAGAAACCACATAAAAGAATATAGTGATTAACTGGTGGCCTCAAATTTTCCTTCTCAGATTATTATAATTTTTAAATCCTATATTGAATTATGGTACAAAAGAACTTTAATTAATTACTAGGATTTGGGAAGTATTTAATAAATAAGTACATCCAATATTCCATGTGGACATATATTCAGGGATATTTAAGAAAATCATCATTATCTTTTTAAGAACTATTAATATTATAGAGACAAAAAGCAGGAATATCAGATTTCAGGGGCCAAAATGCATAATGTAATTTTTAGGCCAAGAATGCAGAGAAAAGCTTTCAATACTGAAATATGAATTTAGGAGTGCTGGCCAAAAGCCCATGAAATAATTTAGCAACAATATGCATAAACAATGAGTTCTAGTGTTTAGGATTTTTGTTGTTTCTGAGACTGGTTTTGAACTTGTGACCCTCCTGCCTCAGCCTCTGGAGCTTCTGGGATTACAGGCATGTGCCAGTGTGCTTGGCTTTTCTGTGCACTTTGTTACAAAGTTAATCTTGTAGAGTTGTTTATTTTAAAAATATCCCTGGCCTTTCTCTCTTCTCTTCTATATAGACTTTACTCAAAGACAGAATAACTGATTTGTTTAGTAATTATACTAAAACAAGATTATTTTATCATGATGCAAATTATCATGATAAAATTCTAAATAGAATTACTAGGTAACAGATAACTAGTCTATCACAACTTTCAATATGGTTTTTAGGCTTATGAAGACTTGGCTTTTACAGATTTAACCCTCTTCTCACATCCCCAGGTGTGACATCTAATGGATGACTAGAGTGGGCTTTTTAGTGTGTCATTAACTTCCTTGACGAATGCTATATCAAGATTTTTCACGGCAGGCCCAAAGGTCAAGTTGGAGAATTTCTCAGATCTCCCTAGGTTACTGAAGTTCTCCCTGAATCAGAAAACTTGGAAGAGGGATACCACAATCTGTGTTTTAACAGTCCCTCCAAGTGACTCTGATAAACACTCAACTTTGAAAAATTGCTCTTGGGTTTCAATTCAATTCTTCCCATCTTTGGGTATCAAGTGTATTTCCAGGACCTTTAGCTTCTTCTATAAATTCTTAACAGATCTCAACTTTTCCTCTGAAATGTTCATCTTTCCTGTGATCTAGTTTTATCTATATTTCCCTGTATCAATATTTTTTTCTGAAAGATCCAAGTTTTTGGTGTTATTGCCTTTCCCTGAAGCTTTACTTTCCACCATGATTTATTCTGAGCCCCTTTCATTTCACTGAAGTGAGTGGTCACCAAACAGACCCAAATATGTATTCACCTTATGTTAAAAATAAATGTTTTCTGTCTCGCTTAGAAGTTCATTAGAATCATCGGTCATAAAGTTATTCAGGAGCCCATGTTCCTTTTGTCTTGTGGTCCTGCCATCCCTAGCACCTTCTTCATTGCACAGTTGAAGATAGATGTGGGCACCTCCTTGATGCAAACCAAGGGAAAAAATAGGAAGTCCAGGAAAAAAAAGACATCTTTTTAAATAAGACTCAAAAGTTGCACACTTACCTTTTCTCCCATCCGACTGGCTGCATTTCACCTTAAAGGAAGCTAGTTACTCAGATGCCCAGGAAAAGGAGAGAGACACCTGAACTGTTTATTCAGTAACCACCATCACACTTATTCACCATAGGATCTTTGGAAGTCCCTCTCACAACCATTCACATTGTGTCATTGTATATTATCTTCTCTTTTCAGACAAATTGGAACTTGACCATATCTTAATTAATAATTTTCTATGGCTTAATTATTAATACATCTTCTTTCTTGCTCTAAATCATGATTATTGGCAAGTGCAGAGCCTTTCACACATAGATGCAAAGGTCTATCTGCAAAGAATAGGAGAAAGTAAGTAGAAAATTAGAAGTCACAATAGTGATGCTTAGAGAATTAAAAGGTCACTTCATTCTGTTCACAAGTTGTGTGTGTGTGTGTGTGTGTGAGTGTGTTGTGTGAGTCTGTCTGTCATCCTAGACATTTCACCATAAGAGTCAAGGTTAAATAAAATAAAGTAACTGACATAAATAGAGTAAATATACTAAGGTAAGGGAAAGGAATGGAAAAGCTACAGTAATAAGTAATAATGCATTAAACTAAGATTGAAAAAATTAAATAACAGTTATAAAAATAAACAATTTTTAAATTTGTTGTTGTTGTTGTTGTTGTTGTATTGCTGTGCTCAGGATTAAACTCAGGACCTTGCATATGTTAGGTAACTACTCTACTACTGAACATCAACCCTGAACAAATGCTTTATAATAAAATGTATGCATAAAATTATACCACTATACTTAATTTTTATATTATATATTAATAGTCAACCAAATATTGCTCTAAAATCATGTTCCTCAGGGTAGAAAACCATAGTGAACATGGAAACTAATTTTAGTTGCTTAAGAAGAATCAATAAAATAAAATTTTAAAAATACAAAAAGTTTAGATGAAAAAACTATTTTATATGTAATACATACATATTTACATAGAACTCAAGGCACATTAAAGTTATATGTAACTTGAAGCACCTTATTATTTATTTATATAAATAAAAGCACCTTTATTTATTAAACTTTATGGATTATGATGTTTTCATTATTTAATCAGGTTCAAGTGTACCTGGTAAGGTCTTTTCAAAGGAAATTGCCAAGCAAAAACTAACCACAAGCCATCTGAAAATGTTTCATCCAAGAGAATGTAAATTCTGTTATGTCATCTCGGATGGATTGTATATTGGCAGGGAATCTGTGTGAACACAAATAGTCTTTTTTATTTATTAATTTATTGTTTAAAATATCTACAGGGAAATATAATCATAATTTAATTTAGCATTATTAAAAAGAAAACACATTCTAACTCTAAAAACTTCTCCTATTATTCTTACTTAGTAAATAATACCAGTTTCTTCTAGATCAGGATTTTGACCTTAACTCACGTATACATATATCTAAGAAAGATTTTTGTGGATACTTAGAAACCAGTTTAAGAAAATCACTTTCCAGATCCTCAGGTTTCATGTTTTCTTTCCAAAAACTGATATGCTTGAAAATGTGCCAATCTTCAAGTTCTCCTTTCCCACTTCCCTTTTTTCAATCATGCTTCTCTCTATTTGTAATAAAAAGTGAACCCTCCTGGCATACCTTCATATAAAAACATCTGCAGCACCAATCTGAGGAGTGATTTGCAGCTCCCTGAATAAAGTCAGGATAAAGCATGCCCCAATCATTTTCTTTAGAGGCATTTTCAATAAATTTACTTTTCTATATTTCTTATCAAAATTTATTATTTTTCAGGTTTGATCAAGTGCATACTATTAATATGGTTATGATAATATAAACTAAAGATTTAAAAAAACACTTGGAGCTAATGGTTACAGAAAATTAAAAGAAACTATTATTAAGTTTCAATTTTTATGGTTTGGATGCATAGAAAAAAATTATGAATGACCCACAAAATCTTGTAAATATGAAATAATATTGCTGTAGTAGAAAAATCTGAAGAGGAAATGGAATTGAGATGTAAGTTCAAAGAAAAATAAGGTAAAAATTTCAACTATTTAAGAAGCATTTGTTTATGTACTATTTAAATTAATAGTGGAAGCTATCAAATTTGTATGGTATTTGCATTCTACTCCATGTACTTAAAATAAGGCAACATTTAAATTTTAATATTGGTTGCCTTCTAACAATTAACACCTCTTAAAATTATCTCAATGGATAATGAACATTTTTAAATCCTAACATTAAAAATGTGTTTAAAAAGTGAGTTATTTTCAACCTTCTTTAGGGAGTATGCAAACAAAAAATTATCTGAAATCCATTGCGGTACATTATTCTGAATCACTTAGGTTCTCAATTGCTCATCATTTTTCATCCATCTAATCAATGTAGACAAACAACTAGTAAATGCCAGAAAGTGAGCTAAAAGTAGGGGCTTGGGAGTACGGCTTTACACGGATGGAAATTAAGAGTTCTTAAAATCAAAGATTTCAATAGGTAAGGAAAATAGCAAATACAGAAATGATGTTACTACAATCTGAGGTATCATGATGAAAGTAAACTCAAAACTATAGAAAGCAATAGGAGTTCATCAAACTCAGATTATGGTGGGGTAGGCAGTCAGAAGAGATATCCAAATTCCCGTGTGGGCACAACTATCCCTTCGTTATATATTAAAAGGTCATTAAATTTGGCCAGCTCTCCCACACACATGCACACATGTGTGAGGTATATGTGTGTGCATATGTCCTGTGATGTGGATAATAGGAACATATTTGGCTAGAAAACAAAGCAAGAAGTGAGTGTGTGACAAAACAATAATTTAGAATATCGATTTGTGGCTTCACTTCCGTTCTTTTAGCCTATTGGAGCAGCATCACCCACTCCAGAGTGAAGAGCAAGGTCATCCAGAAGGAAACTGTTAAGTGAAATCCAGAGGACAAATGTACCAGGTTTTCAACTTGCAACCTCAAATAATTGTGATAACAGTGTAAAACTATGTGTTTGAAAGAAGATGCCATTAAACTGAAAGAGTCCTTTTCTGACCTACCTACCAAGAGCAGGAAAGTTCTCCCACCTGGGGAGAGAGCAGATTGGAAGAGAAGGAGGGGAGTTAGATGTATTGTAGGATGCTCGTCCCACTCTTTCCCACTCTGAGAATAACCTAGTGTTGTGCGGGAACATGATAGAATTATTTTGAAGTTCGGCAGAATCTCAGTGCAGGGAGTCCTCTTTCTCTGCTTCCCAAGCTCTGCCTCACTAATAGACACCTTGACGCTGGGCTTGGTGAGAGTATACAGAGAATGTGTGAGTCGGTCCACAAAGAAGACCTGGGAGAGCCCTACAAAAGTCTCCAGGTGAAGTGAATAGAAATATTGAGTTTCCCAGGGAGTATAAAAAAAGATGTTAGTAGAGAGAAAGACTCTGTGGCACTTCCTAAAGGTCACCAAAGCCAAAATAAAGGCACTCCATAGCAGATCAGGAGTTATATAGCTTCCAGTAGGGATCTAAGATTAGCCAGCCAGTTCCGGGCACCTGATAAGGGAGTGGTCAGTATCCCTTGGGAAGATAGCTTGGAAGCCCTTGGGGTCCCAGTTGACATGGATAACTCCTACCATACTTGTCCTGCTGCTCCTCAAATACCCCCCCCAAGGGAAGTGCTCAGGAGAAAGGACATAATAGAGACATAGTGATTATGAGGGAATTTCAAAACTGAGTTGAGTGGAAAATGGATAAATTGGACAGAGAAATCTGGAAAATGTCCAGATTAAGTCGCCTGTCAATATGCAGGCTGAGTCCCAAGAGCTGGAGAATCAAATTGAGTTATTGAAATGAGGCAAGATATATTTTTGTACATTGGAGTTTGTAACTTCAATATTATAGCTACCACACATGAAAAGGCTTGTATGTCAGACTAAGGAATTTAAGTTTTATCCTGAAGGCAATGAGAGGCAATTGAAGAATTTAAAATTAAAAAATGAGAGAAGAAGATTTGAATGTTACAGAACATATTCTAGCAGCAGTGTGGAGAATGGATTGGTGAACTAGTGAATGGTGATGTAGAAAACAAGAGGAAGGGATCCCAGCAAAGAGTTTGGACCTAATTACAGAAATAAATAACAGGAAGAAGAAAGCTGTGGTAGCAGAGATGGAAAGGACAGGATTCACTTGGGAGTATGCCAAGGACAACCACCTCCCCCCAGCCCCAAGTTCTATCCATTCAATCTAAGCAGACTGGTCAATGGGGCAAAATTCTTACCATAAAGCTACCAGTAACCTCTCCCACTCGAACCCAATTTGCTGCTCCTGTTCGGGCCCCTGTGGTTCCTGAATTCCTGCCCATTTGCTATCATATTTTGTTTTCTTTTAGTTCTTCCTCTTAAAACCTGATAAACTACTACCTATTCATATCAATACCATTTTTGGTATATTACACACATTGACCATATTTCATAGCTAAAGTCTGAATTCAAAATATTTCCTCATTAAAATTTTATCACTTAAAACATATTGGATCAGTCTCTGGGAACCAAATTCCTTATTCAATTCCTAGCTCTAGAAGTTAGCTGTATAATCTTTAGCAAATCAGTTTATCTCCGTTATTCTAATCATCTGTATAATGGGGGTGATATGAGTACTATATTCATCAGTTCATATAAGGCACTTATCACAGAGGCAGGAACGTAGAAAGTTTAGCAAGTAAATGCTAAAAATTGATTGTGTGGGGAATTTGACATTTCTGACATGTGTTTAAGCTTTTAAGTTGTGTGTGACACAAAGGAGTTTGTTCACCAAAATTTGTCTTAGTCTAATGAATACTTAAATGAGGTAAACTTCATATTAAAATATGTAGGTACAAAAGAATTAACAACTATAAAAGTCATTTGTTTCTCATAACTCTTCACTTTGTTTTTGGCCTTATATGTATAGATATCTTCATATCTTTATACTTTCTCTAAAATGTTTTTAGCAGGGCAGGGGGAACACTGTCTTCAGTGCTGAGTTCAGATGTAAAGGTTTAATTTACAATAATAATAAGGCAAGATAAGAAATAATCCAAATGGAAAGAAGACTCTTGCCAGTTGGGTTATTTCTGCTGAGCAGAATGTTTATTTTTTTCATAGAACAAATTAGAACTTTTCCAGATGGTTTATCTAAAGTATTTTTCACTCCTCCAGGCAGAGGATAAATTAGAAGTGTTAGGAAAAGGTCATTTCCACCTCTCCAAGAAGCACATTTTCATAATTAAAAGAAGTAAAGTTCAACCACATAAGAAGTGATCTCTACTCAACATATGAGTTACATTTGTATTTTTTAGGTAGTTGTTTAAACTTGAAGTTTTTCAAAAATATTTTAAAGCAAATAATCACCTTTTCTAGCCTTTCTTTGTTCAAGGCCTTAATATTCACATAATGCTAGCAGAGAAAATACATTACACAAATTTGCCAACAACAACAAAAGGAGAATGTTTTTATCCAACTCATTGCAACCTGAAACATCTAGGTGGGCGTATAACTTGTCATCTAGCAACACATTGTCAGGGTATTATCGAAGAGAAGAGGGGTTTTGTGTCTGGACCAGTATCTTCACATTAAGTAAACAATTTATTTCTAACTCAATCCTCCTGAGATGGTGAAGTGGGAAGAATCTAATATTACATTTTGCAGGAGAGATTTTATCACTTGTCAAATTAAGAAAGCTACCTTTGTGAGATGGAAAATGAATCTGAAAACAAAGTTAAGACTCCAGCAGAAATCCACCTCGTTCTGTGATAGTTTGCAGTTCCACAGGACAATTCATTCTGGAAATCACAGAGGAGAGCTGACTGTACAGGCTGCCAGTCAAGCACAAGGGAAGACTTAGACCAGGAATATGTTGCAGACTCTGGAGCTGATCACACAGTTGAAAAATTGAGCAAGGCTAACTTCATCGTGTAGTAATTGTTCAAGCCAAAGAGGATGCAAGCAAAATAGGATGATTCCTTTAACACAGAGAAGCCTTCTCTCAATAATCATGATGCAGTTGTAATTTTAAATAAAGAGACATAATGGATTCACTCACATAGTCAGTCATATTTCTGCTATTCCTGTGTTGTTCAAATTGGCTCACTTTTACTAGAGATCAACCTCTTTGGGATGGTGGAAAGTTTATTAACAGTTTAAAGGGAACCCGAGTCAGTTGTGATGTAAGATGACAGGGTCACCTCAATATCTTTGAATCTCAATCTCTGGAGAGCAAAGACATAATAGCATAATCTACAGTCTCTCATAACTGTGAAACTTTCTCAATAAAATTTCATCTCTAATGCAAGTTACGATTAAGATACCAAGCCAACAGAGTGAGAGATTGACTAAATTATTTAGTGTATAGTTAGGAGGATCCAATCTCTTTTACAATATGGAAAAATCTCTCCTCTCTACTTACGATGACTACATGTGGCAACTTACCAGAATTTTTTATGATTCTTGTTTTATTAAAAAGTAGACAGTGTTACAGTTGTAACATTTATAAGCCCAAATGATCCAAGGAAACATTGAAGACTGTTATCACATCTCATGTATATGTTTGGAAAAAAAATTTCAAGTCAATAAAAATACTCTATAAATCCCTTTGAAATGCCCTCGCCAGAATATACTGAAATAAATTCCCTCAGTTATTTAGCTCTTAGGAAAAATCATCTACATTTTATTAAATATTAAAAAGAGAATCTTTTAAATATTACCCCAACTTCCTTTGTTTTTACCTCCAGAATGAGAGAAACTGGAGTTTTATTAGACTTCTAAATAGTTTGAACTGAGCAGAACCAATCCTTGATTGTCTTTATATGTGTGTGGGAAACTCTTTCAGCAGACATTCTGAGCCCAAGTTCCGGGGATTCTCTAGAGGACAGCATGCCATATACCATAACTCAGCAGGTACCACAGTGCCAGCCCTGGTCTTAGGAGAAATGAGCATTCCCCAACTCTCTGCCCAAAGCCATCAGGGAGAAACTTTCTTTTTGTAGAAACTTGATCTCCTCTAGTTCTTTATTGGAAAATAATAAGAACTCCTTTCTCCACACTGACTCCTAAGGACCCTAGAGGCAGCTCCACCTGCATTAATTAGCATGTATGTAACAAACAATTGTACTTGAAGAATGTGTTCTCCTATTGCAAAATAAATATCTGTTTTCTATGTTGAATTTCAGACTGATAGCTGCCCAGATGTTCACTGTAATATCTTATTTGTTTTGATGAGGAAAAAAAGACTGATCCTGAAGTTAAAGTCATAGCATACTGTGTTGGAGTGTAAGGTAGATCATTCTATATTTTTTACAGAAGTTGCAAGAAAATGTTTTTTGTCTTTACTATTTTAATAGTTCAACGTACAACATGTCTATGGTAAATTTACATAAATTTTACATACTATAAATACTACATACTAGTAGATTCTAAAACTTTCACTTTTAAAAAAAGTTAGAAAGGCTTTTGATAATTTCAAACAAGTTTTTAATAACTAACACCTCCTCCAGCCATCTAACCTGCTTCCAGTTGATACCCAGTTGATCCATTCAAGTGGATTAATACACTGATTAAGATAAGGTTTTAATGACCCAATCATTTCACCTCTAAATTTCCTTGCATTTTCTCACACATTAGCTTTAGAGGACACCTCATATCTGAACCATAATAGCATTATTTCATATCAAAAAAGACTCATTACCAAGGCTATATGTTTCCATAATAATAAATAATAACCTTTTTGTTTATATAAGAATGTTAAAATAATTTGTACAATTTGTTTATTTTGTCACTGCTAACATAAGGTACTATGAAAAGAGTGTTCACTAAATGTTAAAAAATATATTGGAGGAAAGCTTGAAGTTTAAATACTTAGTTTCAATAGAAACACTGATATTTTATTTTACCTATGGAAAAGCTGGATCAATTCATAAATTTTTGGTGTTCTTTTGGGAGTTTTTTGAGAACCACGAGTTTCTTCATTTTATAAATGAAGAAAACAAGTCCCAGAAAGGTGAACACTCCACTCGATGATTTGACATTTGACATTATAACTGGTAAGAAAACAGGTTCTCCAGCTGCCAGGCCAGATAACTTTCTTGCTTTTCCCCTTCTGTCTCAGGACTTGTTCCATATGGAACTGTGTAAGAGCTTTTCTCTATTTTATACCCATTGGTGGTATAAAGACCATTCACAGATTTATTTAACTGTTACTTATTAGCTGTCAAAATCAACTTGTTTAACCTTCACTATTAATGTATACGTTTTCCTACATCCTCACAACATTCAATTTGGAAGAAGCTATTAATGTTCTTTTCCAAAGTCCTGCCTCCATCATTTTCCTTGTTAATTTTATTGGGATTGATAATAAGCTCAGTTCCAGGAACAAATTGGTCTAAATTAGGTTCTCTTTGTTGGATACACACTTTCCAGGATCTTTGAAGTTAAAGAGTCATCATGTGAAACACTTTTGATTAAGAAGCTTCAAAAAGAACTCTTCCAGAAGATATTGTATTCTCTAGTAGAAGGAGATGGGATTGAAGGAGATTCTCTCTGAAGAGTCCATCCTGTTCTCTGAATGCTCTCATATGATATTATGAAGCCTAGAATATCAGCAACCACCTTATCTCCCAAGGCAACCACATAAACATGAAAACTTAAACAAATGAGAAACCCAAAGGAAAGGAGGCCTTGATGGTCTTGCTGAGTTTCTGTACTGACCTAGAGCTACTACCTCAAGATTCATCTTTGTGTAAGGTTATTTACATATCTTAGTTGCTTAGCTCCTTGTTAGATGGGTATTCTGTTCCTTGTAAAAGACAACACCATTAACTGAAAGTCTGGCAATTACACAATTTTCAAGTTGGCCATTCCAACGCATTTAAAATAGTATTTTGCTGTTGGCATTAATATCAATTTAAAGTGCTATATTGCTTTTTTGTATTAATTTTAATTTAAAGTATATATTGCTTCTTACATTAATTTTAATTCCTCTAATAATTAGTCAGATTAAATGTCTGACATGTCATTGTTAACTATGGAAATGCAATCTATTGTGAACTTGAAAAACAGTGCCTATTTTCTATTATAGAATTGTTTATACATTCTAGATATGGTTTTTGTTAGAGACATTTAAATGTGGGCCCTAAATGGGGCAGAATATCATGGCATAATATGGGAGGAAAGCTGCTCAGGGCATGCCAGCTAGGAAGCAAAGAGAAAGTCAAAGGAGCTAGGGACAAGATAGAGCCCCT